>NC_140935.1:168487137-169087137 GCF_014529385.1 Adiantum capillus-veneris
GAGCATTGGTTAAGCCAAAAGGCATCACCAAAAACTCAAATAACCCAAAAGTCGTCCGAAAGGCTGTCTTGTAGACGTCTCCCGGCGCGATTCGGATATGATGATATCCACTCTTCAAGTCAATCCTGCTAAAGCACGAGGATCCTTGTAACCTGTCGAGTATATCATCGATCCTAGGAATCGGAAATCTGTTCTTGATGGTGATTTCGTTGAGAGCGCTATAATCGATACACATTCTCCAAGATCCGTCTTTCTTCAAATCCAACAACAATGGAGAGCAATACGGTGAAGTACTATGCTGGACAAGACCCTTTTCCAAGAGGTCTTTCACTGGGTTCATAATCTTTTCATGCTGTATTCGGCTCACACGGTAAGGTGGCCAGTTCGGTGGCGTGCTTCCAGGTATCAGATCAATGGTTTGATCTTCAAGCCCATTGAAAAGCAATCGGCATGAGTGTGGAGAAAAATCTTGGCGTTCTTTTGATCAGGTCAAAACATATTCAACCTTTATCCATCGTTCAGTTCTCTCTCAAAAGAATGAGTAAGAAACTGAAGTTCATCAAGTACAATCTCTAAGCCCTTCATTTATCAAAGTCGCTTTCTCGGCCCGGTAGTCAACCACGGCGTAGTTCTTGTGGTACCAAGGGATCCTGAGTAGAACGTCACTCGCTTGCCCTGAACACCCCTGTCATTGCAAACGAAGTTTGCCAATGCTCGGTGTAATGGCAACATCCCATTCGGGTGCCAGTCGAACTACCTCCGCCTGTGGCCCGCCTGTGGCGTCAGTCTGTCGGGCGTAATTCCAAATCGAGCCTCCAATTCCAAGTAAAAAGAAGTTGGCCTTGGCTCCTTCAAAAGAGCTTCCTGATCCTTCACTTTGCCCCAAAAGCGGCAAAGTTTGTACTTTCATTCATTAGATTCGGTGCAGGTCCCACGCCATGTGGTACCGGTTCTGCTTTTCTATCTGCCATTTCTGCCACGTTCCTCTGCTGCTCTCGAACTCTGAGGCCTGTTGTCGTCTTTATCATTTTGTTCTTTCTGTGCCTTTTAAGGGCACTTCGCGGAGATATGTCCCTATTCCCCGCATCCAAAGCACTTCCCCTCTCTGATGAAGCGAGCTCTCTCCTCAGGAGTAAGCTTGGGTCGTGCATCCTTTTTCTCTGGGTTGCTCTTTTTCTTTCTACTTTCATTCCCAGAAGTCTGTTTGGCTCGTTGTGTCATGGCCTCATCTCTGGGGTAGGTCAGACTGCTAGAGTGAATGGCAAAGCCCCGCTTCGCATGACTCATCAACTCCTGAATAGAAGCTGACTTCTGATCCAAGCAGTGATCTCGGATCTTTGTAGGTAGACCCAAGGTAAACCGCTCAATCTGTTCTTTGAACGAGATCTTCTTGAATGAAGAGGCGAGTAGAAAAGAGCTCCAGAATCTTTCACAGTAAGCATTGATTGTATCTTTCTTGGTCATCCGAAGATGGTTCCAAGCAGCTCGTATATCTCGTTCATATTCTTGCGTCAACCAAGAAGAAATAAAAAGCTTCTTAAATTTCAGCCATTTAACTGGCGGAGTCTTGTTTAAAAGAAGCGTGGACCACCAAGTACGAGCATTCCCCTTAAAGTAAGAGGCAGCTCTCCGAATCTTGGTGTGCTCTGAATAGCGTCCTCCCGCGAAAGCGATGTCAAACTGCTGTATAAAAGACAAAGCCTTCGAAGCTTCTGAGTATCCTTAAAAAGTATGAAACTTGATCGAGTGGCCACCTTCCTTAAACTCTCGGACTTTCTTGCTTTTATCTTCGAGAAAGTCGTACTGGTTAGCTTTGTAAAAATTCTTCTTGTTCGCATAAAAGTTTCCGTCATCGGAATCTGAGCTGTTTGTAGACGAGTCCTCAGTAGAACTGTCAGTCTCTGGGCGAGATGTAGCCTTCTTTGCCCTTTTCTTGCCCTTTCCGAAGCTTTGTTTCTTGCTTCGCTTTTTACCTTTTCTGTCTTCTTCGCTCGAATCTGAAGAGCTAGAAGAACTGTCAGATGAAGAAGAAGAAGAAGAAGAAGTGGGTACTCCTTCAAATCGAACACGCTTCTTCCGTTTCTTTGCCTTGTCAAAAGTCGACTGACGACCCAAATATCCCGGGAAGTCAGTGCTTTTCTTCTGCTTTTTGCCGTGCTTTTTGGCTTTCTTTTGCGCGTCAAAAAGCTGAGCAATCCGTGCATCAACGACCTCTTCTAATTCCTTCTCTGAATATTTCTTGTGAGAAGAAGGTTTCTTGAGAGTGGGTGTAGTGGTTTTCTGCCACTGCTCGTGCACTTCTTGAAAAGAAGTCTCGCTCATATATTTTGCAAATTTTGGGTCCTTCGCAAAATTGAGTATCATCTTCGTTGCATCGCCGATCAACTGGCGACGCTCCATCTCTCGCCGCTCCGCTTGAGTAGGCCGAGGCGGGCCATACTCTCTGCCGGAATCTTCGTTGTGATCCCTGCCCGCATCTCCAGATGCAGAGGGAGTCGACTGATCCTTGCGTGAAGCCATAAGTGCCGCGGAAAAAAAAAATTGGGGATCGGATTTCTCGTAGAAGAGAAATCGGCCGTGCTCTGATACCACTGTAAATAGACTTGGACATTCCAAGTCAAGAATCAACCGCGACAGCACCAAATAACCACTTCAAAACAATTCACAGATCACAATAGATTTGCATTGGCCCCGCGGAGTTCCGTGCCTAGAGATATTGGCCCCAAAGACTGGCGCCCCTTTCGGTATTTCTTTTTATATTAATCAGTTCAAAGTACAAGAGAGTGGGTCGGGATTCACTCTTAGACTCTGCGTCCAGATGCTCTGAGAAGTGAGGCCCTCACCACTAATATAAAGGTTACAAGGGATGCCCAAAAGCAAAGCCCCAAAAGCTTCAAATCAAAAGCAATTGCTCTCTCTCTCTCTCTCTCTCTCTCTCTCTCTCTCTCTCTCTCTCTCACAGAGTCAAAACTTAAAGCAAAAGCATTCTCTCTCTCTTTCTCATTGCGTAGAGAAAAAGCAAAATTTGCGTCGCTCATCATTTATTATTATTATTTTTTTCAGCCTCTGCGATTTCCGGAAATTAGGGTTTTTGGCAGAAATTAGGGTTTGCAGGAATTTTAGGGTTTCTGGCAGAAATTAGGGTTTTCGCTGTCCGCCACGTCATCACTGTGACAACTTCTCCAAAGCATGACGCATAGGATTTACAGGATGATAAGCATGATGAATTGAATGATAATGATAAGCATGATGATTTGACTGACAATGACAAGCATGATGATTTGCATGATCAAGATGTGATTTCTCACAAGCATGATGATTTGCACGATAAAGATGGTGTGATTGTTCACAAGGATGATGTGTTAGTTGATACTTTTTCTAACAAAGCTAACCTTGTTGTGCAGATTCAATCAATCACGAAGAATTGATCTCGGCTTTCGAGTCGAGGTCCACAACACCCCCCCAAGCAGATTCAATCAAACACGACGAACAGATCTTGGCTCTCGAGTCTAGGTCCAAAGAACCCTCACAGGAAGTACTATGTGTTCGCATGATTAGTCGGCAAGCATTGTTCGAGTGTTTCATTCGTGATCGTTTCCTGTATTTTAGTCAGCTTCTTCATGAAAAGCTGAAAAGTATGCATTCAAGGAAGTCACATTCCATGTCTCTCCCTTGGCATGACACAGTTGTAGAAAGAGCACAAGAAAGATTGAGCATCAAGCATCGGCATTTCCATTATGGTTTGCCACAATTGATTGATTTAGATCAGAAACAAAAGCTTCGATCTCATTGTTTGCGTGTGTGTGGTGACGGTTTGGCACTCCGTCTATTTGTTCATCTACATTGCATGCACAGTCTTTTAGGCAGACTTTTTCCAGTCACTTTACATGGAATAGGTATACGTTCATGTTTTTGTGTTGGAAGTGGTTTCAGGAATTTTTAGCTTCGGAGATTCTTGAAGAAGGTAGATGCATAACTATGGACAAAGATGAAGCATTGAAGCTGTCTCAGATGACTTTGTGTCGCTGAAACCGGCCCGTAGGGCGGTAGGCGTTGGCTTTCACCCGAAATTCTTTACTTTAGACACACACACAGAGCACTTTGCAAAGAGAACCTGCGACGGGAATTAACACTTAAACACATACACGGCTCGGAAGCTAGAATGCTCCGAGCAGACGCCGACAACCTGTAGGCCCCAAAATTGGCGCCCCTTTCGGTATTTCTTTATTCTTTAGGAGGGTAAATTACAAGGTAAGGTCGTGGGAATCCTTCACGTGTATCCACCTAGATACCATTTGATTTGGCCAAATTTCGGCAGCATAACAGCCCCAAAACTTGCGCGAAACCAATTCCTCTGTTGGAACTCGCTTGCACTGTCGTATACCCTCTGATTCCTGTCCAAAAACAGTAAATTCAGCACGCTGTATTTACTGGTTTTTGCCCTGTTTTCAGCCCCAAACAGTCCCCTAACTGTCCTCTGCCAGTGGGGCATGATTCCCAATGATCCTGGCGTCCGTACGGCTGAAAAACAGTGAATTTACAGCGCATACACAGCGCTGATTTTGCACCTGTACGGTGAGGTTATGACCCTCACCAGTGCCTGCTTTGGAGCAGCAGTTAGCTACCCCTGTTCCTGCTCAAGGAGGCTCTTGTCTCAGCACAAAAGCATGAACCCACACAACTGTACATCAGTCAAATGAGTAGCCCTCTCTTGTGGGGCATCACATAACCGCACGTAGGGGAGAGAGAGAGCAGTGTGTAGTGTGCAGGGCATCACTCCTAGCACCACATTGTACATGAGAGGGAAAGGAAGCACTCCATAGCTCTTAACCTGTGACAGGCTCTCAATGAAGCATCCCCCCAGCATAAATCGAGCGCCCTCTCTTCTGCCCTTGACCTGTAATGCATCTGTGAACAAATAGATGCAAAAAGGAGAAGATTTCCATGGCTGCCAAAACCTGCGTATCGCTGAAAACGCAGCAAAACAGCCCTGTAAACACGCATCTAATGCCTTCCAATGCTGAAAATGAGCTCCTTGGACCTAGGCAAAGTCATGGGAAGCTCAAAAATGGAGAGAAATGGCTGAAAATCCAAGTTAACAGCCTCCAAAACTGCTCTCAAAAGTCAGTTACGGGTTCTGTTCTCCCAGACTTGGTAAATTGACCACAAAGTGCCACTTGGCACTCATACATGCAATTTCCCCGCATTGGGCTTCCTGCTTAAAAATCTCTCAACTTGTGCATCAGTTGACTTTGCAGCAGAGTACTAAAATGTTCCCTTGGTCATACCGAAGGTAATGACGCGAACACATTTCACGGCCCAGAATAGCAGTTCCCTAATTTTTAGGAGATGCTTCCGTCGGGCTCCCGCTGGTCTTCTGACCATCTATCCTCATTGGGACCGCATCCAAAAGTGCAATATGGCCCAACTGTCGGATACTTTCTGTTGGTAGTCCCACCTTGACTTTACGCCTTAATTGAGTTCACTTCCTAGTATCCACCAACTTGCTAAGTGCGACGGGGGGGACCTGTATGATCTTGCTCTGAGCCTAGACATCCTCTTACTGTACGAATTCCAGTGCCGACCAACTTCCCGTCTGCGGGTGAAACTATCGTTCACATTGGCCATACAATGTCCGACCATTTGCAACTTCAAAAAGAGGGTCTCGAAAATTAAACAAAAATCATTGGAAAGAAACCAACAACTAAGGTTAGTAGTTGCCACGTCCTCGTGACAGTCGCTTTCGGCGCGGCCCAAAGAAGAAGGCATTGCAGACCTTTATGAAGTTCAAGTATCGCACGACCCACACATCAGAGTGGGCCGGCAAAGAGTCCTTTCCAAGATTCCGGATGTTATTGGCGATCTCCCTCAACGCCATACAGTTCGGTACTAGTACCTCACTTTGAAAAGGAGGGGATGTCGTGCACATCTAACCCTATGTGTACGTGGACAAGCTACTTCATGACATGGGTTCAGTTCAGTCAGCTTAGGAAGTGATCTGGCACTTTTGTGAGTCTGTTCGCAGACCGTGCATGTCCAGACACTTAGATTAGATGCATATCCCGGTTGCACAAAACATGACCATCAGATTCCAGTGAGAACCCATTAGTAGCATTTTTACAGTGCATAGACCTATTTTCCCTATATTTGACATTTTTCACTTATTATTTTTAAGTGACTTTTGTTGAAAAGTAGGTAGGGCAATTTTGCTAAGTTTGTATAAAGCAAACCTAGCGCTAGCACTTTCTGGGAGAAGAGGCAGCAGGAGCACTCGCTTAACAGGCAACTTCTCAACAGAACCCCCAGATGCCCTAGCGTTTTTGCTTCACAGCATAAAGCTGGCGTTTTTGGACCAGATCAGCCAGCGTTTTTGCTCTCGCAGATCCCTGGCGACAGCAGACCAAGCAGAAGCCCCAGCGTTAGCAGATTTTCCACAGCAAGACCGTTTTCAGCCCTAGCGTTTTTGCATCTGCAAGTCACTTCAGCGTTTTGCAGATTTACCGCGATGAAACATCAAGAAACACCAGCGCTTTCAGTTTTCAGCCATTTCAGCCCCTGCAGATAGCGTTTACAGCCCTTGGAAACCTCAGCCCTGCAGCATTTTTCAGCATCATTGCATCAGCGATTTCAGCCATAGAAGGCGAGCAACTTCAGCCCATGAACCTGCGTTTTTGAACAGCCTCAGCCAGCGTTTTTGGGGCAGCAATAACCAGCGTTTTTGCACAGCAGAACAACATTTTTCAGCAACCTACAGTCAACGTTTTTTGCAGTAGAAATTCAGCAAGCAGTTACAGATTCAAAGCACTCAGTTTTTAGCCTTAGCATCATCCTCGTCGTCCACTCCGTCGGCATCGACATAGCAAGCATTTAGACTCATTGCATCAGCCATTGTACCGGATTGTGCAATCAATAGTAGACCACTCTCGCCATCGAGAGTGGGGCCCTTGGAGGAGGGTTTGACAACTTCCCGGTGTCGTATTCTCTTCTCTCTCTATCTCTCAGTCTCATGTACTTTCACACACAATGTCCATTCACTTTGTTTGTGTCCATTGCACTCTCTCATTAAAGAACGGAAGGCTCTTCCTTCCATTAAAAAAAAAGGAACCTTGAGCACAGTTCGGAGCACTCATTTTGAGCAAAGTTCAACATTCACTTCCGTTGCACCTTACACAAAACCCACTTCCTCTGTCAATGCAATAAATGAGAACACGAGTGTGAGTTTGTGTGACCCAAGTTTCTCATGATCCTTCCATTGATGAGTGTCGCATTAAGTGTTATGGTCATGTGAAGGGTCAGCGTTTTGTCATATTGTTTGACCCAGGCAGTATGCATGATTTGATTAGTGACTCTTGTTGAAAGAGTCCGCTTGGAGGTTAGCAAGATATCTCCTTTTGAGGTGTCAGGCTTCTCTTCCGGTATGGACTCTCTCATCACGCAAGAGTGCCTTGATGTTTTGTTCATTGTTCAACAAGTGTCCTTCCGCATAAAATTTGTAATCTCTCCTCTTTCTGGATGTGATATGCTTTTGATCATTCGATGGTTTCGTGAGCATAACCCTCTCATTGATTGGGCGGAAAATACGTTCATTTTCAATGCCAAAAGTGACGTCCCCCTTGTCATTCGTGGAGAGCAAGTTGTTCATTCTTCATCTCTCATTTCTAATGTGCAAGCGAAGATTGAAAAGAATCCAAAGAAGGAGACTCTCTCAGTCTCTTCTTTTCCAAAGCATGACACACATGATTTGCTGCATGATAATGATAAGCATGATCAAGATGTGATTATTCACGAGTATGATGATTTGCATGATCAAGATGTGATTATTCACGAGCATGATGATTTGCAAGATAATGTTGTGATTGTTCCCAAGGATGATGGTTTAGTTTATGCTTTTTCTAGCGAAGCTAACCTCATTGCAGTTTTGATCCCTCACGAAGAACCGATCTTGGCTCTCGAGCCTAGGTCCAAAGAACCCCCACAGGAAGTATTCTATGTTCGCATGATTAGTTAGTACGCATTGTTCGAGTGTTTCATTCGTGATGCTTTCCTGTATTTTAGTCACCGTCCTTATGTGATCCCTTTTCACAGGCATGCCATATTGTACGATGAGCACGATTCACTCATGAATGAGCACGGATGTATGCGGATTACTCATGAAAAGATGAAATGTTTGCATTTAAGGAATTCACATTCCATGTCCCTTCCTTGGCATGACACAGTATCCGAAAGAGCACAAGAAAGATTGAGCATCAAGCATTGGTATTTTCATTGTGATTTGCTACAGTTGATTGATTTAGATTAGAAAGTCAAGATTAGACCCCATTGTTTGCGTGTGTTTGATGAACGGTTTGGCACTCCGTCTCTATGTTCATCTACATTGCATGCACAGTCTTTAAAGAAGACTATAATTTTTCCAGTCACTTTACATGGAATGGGTATGTTCATGTTTTTGTGTTGGAAGTGGTTTCATGAATTTTCATCCTCGGAGATTCTTGAAGAAGGTAGCCGCATGACTATAGACGAAGTTGAAGCATTCAAGGAGCCACAGATGACTTTGTGTCGCTTTTGGCGCGGCCCAAAGAAGCAAGCGTTGCAGACCTTTATGAAGTTCAAGTATCGCATGACCCACGCATCAGAGTGGGTCGGCGAAGAGTCCTTTCCAGGATTCAGACCCTGTTGGCGATCTCCCTTGATGCCATACAGTTCGGTACCAATACCTCACTTTGAAAAGGAGGGGATGTCACGTGCACATCTAACCCTATGTGCCGCAAGCATCCCCCTTTCCTGCTGCAACGCGTGCTGCCCTCCATGGCTACAGAAGAGGAAGGGTAAGGAGTGGCTTTTCCCAAAGCTTAGTATGCGATACTATGGGCCCTTCCAAGTTCATGAAAAGATCAACGAAGTGTCCTTTCGACTAAAGTTGCTAGATACTTGGAAGATTCACGATGCTTTTCATGTGAGTCTCTTGAGACCTTTCGAAGGTGAGGTGCTAGAGGACAGGGAGCCAGAATAGCAACCAAAAGTGGAAGAGACGGAAGAGATTCTTGTTCCAAAACAGGTCCTAGCGCACAAGGAAAGGAAAGTGAAGGGTAAGCTAGTCCGCTGACATTTGGTCAAGTTAAGGAACTATTCAGCTCTTGATGCAAAGTGGATGGAGGAGGAGGACTAAGTAGATTATTAGAATTGCACCTTGAGGCTTTTGATTTAGCATCGTCTATTCTGTAAGTGCACGTTGAATCAACGGTCTAAATCAGATGCAATGCGTGTTGCACAAGAGGGGAGCCACTCCACTTCTATGTTACAAATTACCTAGATGGAATGGAGTCACTAGTTTCTCCCTAAGATTTTAGGGGTACTGATAGGTTGACAGTATTCTGTGGAATGACTTCATGAAAGAGTATGTTGAAATTGGAATTCTTAAAAAGACCTTGTTACTTGTGCTCTCTAATGTGTGTATGTTTATGTGTCAAAAAGATGAAATGATTGCAACTGATGGGGTGAATACGATAGTAACAAGATTTACTAGATCAAGGCATCCCTAAAAAGATCAACGCGGTCTGGATATGATTGCTAAATAAGCTCCAATGTGTTAAGAGTTTTGGCATTTCAAGTGAACTGTCCAATGTAATCCCATGTTTAGTTTGTCTTTTAGGTATTTATTTTACTTATTAGTCAAAGTGTGGGTAGGACAATTTACTGAGGTTGCTATATAAGCAACCCTCAGCCCCCATTGTATTACATCAAATCATTGCCAAGGTTGGTTGGTTCAGAGTGTCCCCCTCCCTCTTTCTCTCTCTCGTGTATTCTCCCCGCTTGTGTACGCTTCCGCATCGTCGACTTTGACATGGTATCAGAGCTTCAAGTTCGGTGATCGCAAGGCACGTGGGAGAAAGTGGCGAGTTGGAGGAAATTGCCGCGGAGAAGAGGAATTGCAGAAGAGCGTTTTTATTGGCAAGAAGAAGCCCTCTATCGGCATTTGAAAACCTTGGCTAAAGAGGATGCTTTGGCTCTCATTGCGTTTTTGGAGCGTCTAAATTGCAGGCCAGATCAGTGTTTTTTCTCTCCCTTGGAGCGTTTTTGACTATGACGCTAAGAATAGCCCCCACCGGAAGGGTTTTAAAATCCTCAGCGGGAGGGCCTTGCCCTAGGCGTCTTGACGAGGGCAACATTTACGACAGCATCTTGAGACGCCGGCAGGTAAAGGGGCTTGGGCGGTCAAGGCGTTTCGAAACACTGGGTAGAGAAGGGCGGCTTGTTGAGGATGGCGTTTTGAAACGCAAGTGCAACGGGAGAACTGCCTAGTGGTCTTGACGGTGGCTTATGGGCAATTTCTGACGAGCATTTTGAGAAGCCACTCTCAAGCAATCGTTCTTAGAGACTCCCAAAAGAATTGGCTACTTTGAAGTTTTGCTTGTAAGCCAATCTCAGCGTTTTGAAACGCTAGCAGGGGAGAGCCATTCAAAGTTGCTTTTGAGGAAATTGTTTTGGCATAGGCTTGGCCTCCTACGACAACAACGACCAAAGGCATGGCTTGAGGACGAGTTTGGTGAGCAGCTTGGGAATATCCGTGGCCCTCTTGAAGTGAAAGAAGGTAGACGGTTCATCTCCAAAGCTTGCACTTTCAACATGGCCCCCACTTGCTCGAACGCCCCCAACATCGACCAAAACCAACAAATGGCTATGGACAACATATCGGCCACCATCTAGTTAGCGGCGTATGTTTTGACACAGTTCTCAAGGAAACCTGCGAATTGTTTGGCTCGAGAGTGTGAATCCAAAAGCAAATGGGAGAGTTTACTAGAGGACAGAGGCAAAGGCAAGCTTGACAAGGATGACAGTACGAGTACCCATGAGGTCTGACAACCATTGTATAAATGTGACAAGACGCTTTGTTTGGCTCGAGAGTTTGAAGCCAAAGGCAAAAGCAGGAACTCACAGATAAACAAAGATAAAGGCAAGTTGGACAAAGATTACGGTAATAAAGATTTGACAGAGGAGATTGACATGGCACATGTGGCGGCGGCCACAGTGGCCTCGACGTCAAATTTCTAGTCAAAGTGCAAGTGTCGCCACTAGCTTTAGCCAGAGAGAGGCTTATTAGTGGCGGAGAGGGGCAAACAGTGCTCCATATAATTAATTTGGACCCTTGTGTTGGAGTTCAAGTTATCGGTGTTTGAACCCATAGGTCGGAGTTCAAGACACATGCATCTGACAGGGAACCAATCAGACGTATCTAAAACACTATGGATGAGTGCACCATCATTGTTGTTTGTCGGATTATGGAAAGGATGTGTTTCAAAGTTCATTATCTGGAAAGTATTTCGAACATGATGTGCTCACAGTTCACGAATGGGGATTCTTGGACGTCGTGTGGTCTACAGTTTAATTTTTAAAAGGCAATCGATGCTCAAGATGGCATTCTTCAAAGGTACAAAATCGAGGGTAGCATAACCGAAGTGTATCCGGTAGACTGATCAACTACTGGGGTGTCCATGGTAGCTTCTTCATCGACTTGGTCTCACTATTTATGTCCATTGTGAGCTGCAGAGAGGGTGTTAGAGTTTTGGCATCTCAATTGAACTGCCCAATGTGACCCCATTATTTAGTTTGGCTTTTAGGTATTTATTTTACTTATTTGTCAAAGTCTGGGTAGGGCAATTTACTAAGGTTGCTATATAAGCAACCCTCAGCCCCCATTGTATTACATCAATTCATTGCCAAGGTTGGTTGATTCAGAGTATCTCTCTCTCTCTCTCTCTCTCTCTCTCTCTCTCTCTCTCTCTCTCTCTCTCGTGTATTCTCCCCGCTTGTGTACGCTTCCGCATCTTCGACTTTGACACAAAAAATAATGATTCTCATCTGAGATCTTGACGGGGATAATGATGTGAAAATGTGATGTGATTGTTCAACGATTGGTGTCTTTGTGTAGTGGATGTGTGCATAGAGTCAGTGTTTACTGAGTTAGCTTCTATTCTTTGTCTGGTTTTGTAGCCGTAATCGAGGGCTATTACTTTTTTCTCTAGAGGGGAGTATGTCACAAATGTGATGATGTGGCAACTTGGACCTAAAAAGAGGAAGCCTAAGTAATTGAACGCTCAAATAAAGCAAGGGGGGATAGTTCTTAACAAATGCCAGACTAATGTGGCACCTTGAGATTTTGTGCCACAAAACGTGGAAATTCGTTCAGCTGGCCATACGACAACTTGTAGCGCTTTTGGCGGGTAGCTTTTCTGTGGCTCTATTTTTAGCAAGTCTCTGCTTTTGGGGCGCCCAATTTTAGGGCCCCTCTGTAACCTATTTAAGTGTGCCCAAGGGGTGGGCTCTAGCATATAAGTTTGGAAGCTTGGCGTAGAGTACACCTCCTTGCAGTTGTACTTCGCGGTCATCAATCAAGAAAGAAATACCGAAAGGGGCACTAGTCTTTGGGGCCAATGCATCCAGAAGCGGAACTTTGCCGCTTCGTGTCGACTCCTCTCTCTCTCTCTTCAGTGTAGTCTGTTGCCGTTTCTGTTCGTGTGTTGCTATTGATGTCTCGCTTTGGGTGTCCAAGCTTGTTACACTCGTCCTTATTAGATCGGTTGTTGAAATTGTGATTTCCATTGGAATTTTCCTCTTGCAAAATTGTGTCGGGAACTTGCTCTCATTGCTGCTCGGAGTCTTTGTCAGAGTCCATAGGATGTGCTGCAAACAACGGATCAGATTCTCTTGAGACGAAGAATCGACTGAAGCTTTGATACCATTGAAACCGGCTTGGCATTGACAAGATCGTAAATTCTCAACAACACACATTGACATAACAAAAACTTTAACACTTGAGCTTCAAAACTCAAATTAGTCGAGACACAGAGTGGAGGGGTTCCGCTTCGAGATGCACTAGCCCCAAGGTTTGGTGTGGAGGTCTTGTCGTGGACAAAGGTGTAAATGTAATTTGTGAATGTGATCCTAGTGCATCAATAGTTCTATGTAGATGAGATGACTGGATACTAAATCAAAATTTTTGAAAGGATGAGATGGCTAGAAAGTTATCTTCGTGCATGAATAGTATGGACTAGATGAGAGTACTAGATTGATTGTTTGCATCTGAGTGTTCAGTGTGAACTCTGTGAATGTAGATCGGAAATCCAGTGTGGATTAGGATTTGTGCGAATGCATGCTTTGTGAATGTACTATCTTGTGGGGGATTGTAATTGGCATGTTTGCATGGAATTTGAGAAGTGTCGTGAAGTTGGAATGACGAGATTTAGTGCATCAAGACATACGATTAGTGCGGTATGGATGTGCTAGGTGCAGCGGAAGTGTTGATGGTTATAGCTCAGGATGAGTGCTCAGTACACATACAAGGCTCCTTTTACTCATGAGAGATGTGCAAAGAATAGAGAGAGGAGAGAATAGATCTGTGTGAAGGTTCTGTGAGTGAGAGAGAGAGAATGAAGACTAACACCACATGAGGTCCCAAACCCCCCTTAGGCCCCCCCACTCTATTGGTAGTGCTTTAGATTGCACAAATGCTGATACAATGGATCTAGATGGTGAGATGCTGATGGGATGATGCACACTTCGATGCGGCTTGACGGTACGGAAGAGGCTAAAGGCTGAAATCTGAAAACACTAGGGAAACTGGTATAGATCTGAAAATTCTGACCTGATCTGCTGATGCAGGAAGTGAGGGTGCTGATGATGGCTGAAAACTGGAACGCTGGTGAGGCTGATGGCTGATGGCTGAAAATGGGAAACGCTCGATTGATCTGCTGCGGTGGCTACAAATTTGCAAAAATGGTAATGCTTCTGAGGGCTGAAAACGCTGATGGATCTGGAACTGTTGGTGATGAGGATCTGATGCAAAAATCCGGGATTGTATGTACAATCTGCCACGTCATCATGCCAGCACAAAATCCGGGGGTTCTGTACTGGTTGCCACATCGGCAGTCCAACGTAAAACACGGAGATCCGTACATCCGCTGCCACGTCATGAGTTTGTTAAGCCAAGAGATCTGTGTGTGTGAGTGTAGGTGTCACAAGGTGGGCACCACGTGCCAATAGAAAAGAACAGACTGAACAACTTTAAGCACTTCAAATAACAACTGAACTGAAATGGAGAGAGAGACGACATGCGACACGGAGTGGCGGAATTCCACCCCAGAGAGTATTGACCCCAAACCTTGGCGCCCCTTTCGGTATTTCTTTATATTGCATCAACACAGTACAAGCTGGTACTCGAGACTCTGCACCTTCGTACTGAAGCATGCCAGAGAATGAGCCCTAGCCTCATATTTAAAGGCCTTTGGCCTGAAAAGCAGTTATAGTAAAAAGCCTTTAAAACTTAAAAGCTTCTGGTTCAAAAGCAAAGCCAAAAAGCTGCCAGCGCAATTTACGGAAATCCGTACAGCCTGCCATGTCCTCAGCGAGTGCAAAACGCGGAAATCCGTACAGCCTACCACGTCATCATGTTAGCGCAATTTTCAGAATTTGTCTGCTGCCTTAGGGTTAGGGTTAGGGTTTCTGTAGGTTTAGGATTAGGGTTTCCAAAATTAGGGTTTGCAGGTTTTAGGGTTAGGGTTTCCAACATTAGGGTTTCAACAGTTAGGGTTTTTGGCAGAAATTAGGGTTTAGGCCCCTCGGCCACATCTGTACGTTGACTCCATTCTTTAGGCTTTGACACGTTAGCAGTTTGTTACATCTCCCCTTCTTGACAGAGAGTAATCGTCCGCGATTACAGCATACCTGCAAAACAACTCAAGTTAGCTCAAAAATTTTCGAGGGTCATTCCGAGGGACAATCAGTTTGCTCTTTTTATTAAGGAGTTAGCTTCTCCTTTCTGCTCTTTTGATCAAGGAGTTAGCTGATCCTATCGGCTGTTTTGATCAAGGAGTTAGCTTCTCCTTTTGTCTAGATCAGAACTCTTGATATTCCGGCGTAGTAAAATTAGCCATCACACCGAGACCGTACTGATCTTCCTCGGGTGTCTTGATGCACTAAAATTACATACCCAGGCAATCTCATCCAATTAGGAATATTCAGTGGTTGGCACATCACAATGCAACACAAATGCTCACATATGCATGTTACAAGACATAGAAACATAAAGCCGCCGATGAACACTGCTACCACATAACCTAACAAGGTCCGGGCCGGGAGATATTCAACGACTCTCTCATCACTCCTCCCGCATAACCTAAAAAGGTCCGGGC
This sequence comes from Adiantum capillus-veneris, assembly GCF_014529385.1. Taxonomy (NCBI): domain Eukaryota; kingdom Viridiplantae; phylum Streptophyta; class Polypodiopsida; order Polypodiales; family Pteridaceae; genus Adiantum; species Adiantum capillus-veneris. The sequence goes on from NC_140935.1 coordinate 168,502,323, forward strand.
CGGGAGATATAGAGGCCTTTTACAACCAAACGCCCCCCTAGACCGCAGCCTGCGTCGTTTGGAGGTGCTGAGAGTAACCACTGCTCAGACTTCTTAATACTCCTCCCGCATAACCATCCAGGTCCGGGCCGGGAGTCACAACAACAATCATTTTACAAGCATACAACCAAACGTTCTCCAGGCATCGGCCTGCGTCGTTCGGAGGTTTTCAAACGTACAACGAAACGCTCCCCAGGCATCGGCCTGCGTCGTTCCGAGGTTCAAACAATACCAAAACAGTATTTATCACTTCTCCACCCAGGAGTAAAATCACCAATCATTGAAACCAGTATCAAACCAGAGTCAAACAATTCAAATCGGCACCAAAATAGGTTCAAAACAGATACCATCCATTTCAAACAAAGTTTCAAACAATACTTTCTTAAACAAAGTTCAAAAGTATCTAACTATAAAACAACTAGAGAGTTCATTCAGGATTTTGTTCGGACAACCGAACTTTGAGGACGACTTGCTTGCCCTTCTGCATCACGGTGATGGTTCGGTTTCGGACTTGGAGAGTCGCATCATTCTTGTCATGCCAAGGCATGCCTAATAGAACGTCACAATTGCCCAACTTCATGATGTGGAAATCAACTTTTCCATGATAATCTTGAATAGTCACTGGAAGAGCACCAATGAGCGGTACTACTTTTTGAGTTTGCCCTGTGGCTAGCTTAGCTTCAATTTCTCTAACCTTTGCATCATAATCAAAGTGCATCTGCTTTAAGAATTTTGGATGGATAAAGTTCTCTATAGCTCCGGGGTCAAAGAAAATAAGGGCTTTGAAACCATTGACTTTGCCATATGCTCGACACAATTCGTTTGTACTCTCAAGGCGTATGCCATAAATATCAGGAACTAGTCCAATAGCGGGTTTAGCTCTCTTAGCAGGAGGTGGTGTCGGGGTTCTGTCGACCGTTGGTGTGGGCGTCCGCTCCTCTGGTCTATCAGTGTGTTTGGGACAATTAGAATGATTATGCCCTGTTTGAAAGTATCCAAAGCATCGGCCTTCTTGTAGTAAGGTGTCTCGTTGTTGAGGCGTCAAACGAAGCCTTTGCTGTTGATTTTCACGAGACTCTCGAGAATTTGTTCGTTGTTGCCGAGAGTTGTGGTTAGTGGCCGGAGATTCTTCTGTGGTAAACTCTAGCTTTCCCTTCATCAGTTTGTAGCCGACCGCGGCATGATCCATAAGTTCTTGCATGGTAGAGACTTGCTTGGATAGACAATGTTCCTGCAATGGTGATGGTAGTCCAATGGCGCTCCCATTGGGCCTCCAAGGGAACAGATCTAAAGGACACTGGAAGGTACACATCGAGAAACCTTTGGTTATATTCGTCCATTGGTTCAGTGGCAAGCATTCTCTAGTTGCCCCATTCTGCCAAAATCCGCACTTCAAACATAGAAGTTTGTAACTACGTGCAAAAATTGTCTTGAAAGCTTGCCAAGTCCTTGGAGCATGCGGTTGTGTCGCGATTGAACTCCACCATTGCATAGCAATATCTTTAAGGAATCTCGCTGCTCGAGAAATCTTGGATTCTTCTGTATAGTTCCCTAAAGCATAGATGTTGTTGAATATCTGTAGGAACTGCAATGCTATCTTGCGATGTTTCACCCCGGAAAAAGTGAAAAATTTGACTGTCGTGCCACCATCTTTGAAATCTTTGGGTTGGTTTGGCGCATATCCCGGGTATGGATAATAAGGGTATCCATATGGGCTCCAACCGTTGTAGCCTGGTGGCGGTGGTGGTGGTGGAGGTGGGGGGAATGGCTGTGACAAAGGCGGTTGCACTGGATCAGGGTCAAATGGCTGCACCATATTCCTGAAGACTCCCCCGATCGGGACAGACGGCTGAGAAGGTTGCTGGTTGGAAGCTCTCGTACTTTCTGGTGCCGGAGGAGGAGGTACCACCTGGGGCATCAGAGGGGGTAACATGTAGTTCAAAAATTGTTGAAAACCTTGCAGCATTGGAAGATTCTGCTGAGGATGCCGTGAAAGAATGTCGTGAAGCTCGTTGAGCAGAAACTGCAAATATTCTGCTGAATCCATGAATTCCAAGTATTGGGTTCTTAATTGGCTTATGCCCTGTAAGACACTGCGGTGAAGATGGGAGCGCGCCCGATGCGCGATGAAGTAAGGGTGGGGGTGGCTAATAAGTCCGGGTTTGAGGGCAAATAAAGCTCTGTCTGCTCTTTTGTGGGACCGATATGCTTTCAGAAAAGCACACGCCTGATGCTCTGATACCACTGTCACAAGGCGGGCACCACGTGCCAATAGAAAAGAACAGACTGAACAACTTTAAGCACTTCAAATAACAACTGAACTGAAATGGAGAGAGAGACGACACGCGACACGGAGTGGCGGAATTCCACCCCAGAGAGTATTGGCCCCAAACCTTGGCGCCCCTTTCGGTATTTCCTTATATTGCATCAACACAGTACAAGCCGGTACTCGAGACTCTGCACCTTCGTACTGAAGCATGCCAGAGAATTCTGGTTCAAAAGCACAGCCAAAAAGCTGCCAGCGCAATTTACGGAAATCCGTACAGCCTGCCACGTCATCAGCCAGCGCAAAACGTGAAAATCCGTACAGCCTGCCACGTCATCATGTCAACGCAATTTTCGGAATCTGTCTGCTGCCTTAGGGTTAGGGTTAGGGTTTCTGCAGTTTTAGGGTTAGGATTTCCAAAATTAGGGTTTGCAGGTTTTAGGGTTAGGGTTTCCAGCATTAGGGTTTCAGCAGTTAGGGTTTCTGGCAGAAATTAGGGTTTAGGCCCCTCAGCCACATCTGTACGTTGACTCCATGCTTTAGGCTTTGACACGTCAGCAGTTTGTTACAGTAGGTCTTGTTTTTCTTTTTATTATAAGCCCCATCAGACGAGAACCCATAAGTTGGTAACACTTTAATAATTTGCTCCACTTGGCGAGGATTTGCAAGTTGGTGTGAAAATCTACTGCTTCTATTGTTTCTAGGGTTTAGGCCCCTTGGTGGGGATCTGCAGGTTGGCTCAGGTCTTTAGTGACTTGACACGTCAATAGTTTGTGACATCCCCCCTTCTTGAAAGAAGAGTAATCGACTGCTATTATAGTATATCTGCAAAACAACTCAAGTTAGTTCAAAAAAAGTATCTGAGGGTCATTTCGAGGGACATTCAGTTTTCTCATTCTAGATTGGAGCTCTTGATATTCCGGCATAGCAAAATTAGCCACCACACCCAAACCGCGCTGATCTTGAATGGGTGTCTTGATGCACTAAAATTGCATACCCAGGCAATTTTACCCAATTAGGAATATTCAGTGGTTGACACATCACAATGCAACACAAATGCTCACATATGCATGGTACAAGACATAGAAACATATAACTGCTAATGAACACCCCCCCACAAATAACCATCCCGGTTTGGGCCATGAGCTGTTCAACGACTCCCTCATCACTCCTCACGCAAATAACCTAAAGAGGTCCGGGCCATGAGATATAGAGGCCCTACACCCAAATGCTCCCCAGACCGCAACTTGCATCGCTTGGAGGTGCTGAGAGCCACTACTTAGACTTCTTAATACTCCCCCCGTAAATAACCGTCCAGGTCCGGGCCATGAGTAACAACAACACAAATACTCCCCCCATAAATAACCATCGAGGTCCGGGCCATGAGTAAAAACAACACACAATCATTCAATACTCCCCCTGTAAATAATTACAAGGGTCCGGGCCATGAGTATGTGAAAGCATTCTCAAGCATCAATTCTTCTCAGTACTCCTGTCGAGAGTAAATCACAAATTATTGAAACAAGTATTAAAATGTCACAAACTGCTTACGTGTCAAGCAACTAAAGAATGAAGCCAACTTGTAGATCCCGGCCGAGAGGCCTAAACTCTAGAAGAAGTAGAGGAGGCCCTTGGAGCCCTTCCATCCGGTAGATCTTCACAGCGATGCGCAAAGTTGGTCTGAGCAGGAGGTTGGAGGATTGGATTGCTTGCGAGCCTGCGCTCGGTCTTGGGAGCGGCTGAGGAGTGGCCTAGAGCAGCACCAACCCACTTGCACGGAGGAGCGCTTGAGATAGCCCCTTATTTGAAACCCCATGGTTTGCACTCAAAGAGGCCACCTGGTTAGTAGTAGGCCTCATGTTTCTTGGGGTCCCATGGAAGATGTCCAAGCCCGCACTGTCGGCCATTGGCTTTAGTTTTCAGGTTTGCCTGAGGAGGCACAGAGCACCAGCTACGAGGCATGAGAGGGGTGCAGAGCATGTGCCAGGACATTAAAGAGGCTTTACCAGTTGAGTGGCTCACTCCTCTAGAGACAACAACTCCCAGATGGATGGGGTCCTTCACGCGACTGGAGGTCCTCATCGTAGTTTGCGCTTGCTCAGAGTCCGCACCCCCCATGTTCTATGAGATCCAGGGAGAGGGTCGCCTACACAGTGTCTCAATAGATGGTCAACAAGTTTCAGAGTGCTGTTTTTAGAGGATACAAGTAGTGGGCATCTGTGGGAGGACTTGTGTCATAGATCTTGACCCAGCAGATCTTGAGACAGGCCACTGGCAGCTTTGGGCTTGGGAGAGCTGCCCTTTGGCACGAGTGTAGTTGGACCTTGGAGAGTGGTTTTGGAGAGATCCCGTCTCTCCAGTCGGTCACCCTGGGATCCCCTTCTTTCAGTACACTGTTTGACTGGGACAACACATACTGGTAGCACGGAGAGAGGCTTGTCCTGCTGCAACACTTCATTGGCAGGAGGAGGGTCTCACAACCGAGTTCTTGTCAGGTTTTTGGGAGCGGTTGTGGGACTCCAGATAGCTGAGACGAGTCACGCACACAGAGCTACAACAGTGGGGAGCTGGCTAGTACATAGTGGCTTGTCGGCAACCTGTGTAGCTTGTGACCATCCTTTGGAGGGTCAGCGTCACTGTTTGTGGGACTACCCCATGGCACAACAGGTTTGGCTTTGAGTACTTCGGCTGATGCCATCTCTTTCCACAGCGCAACAGTACACTTGGGGTGCTGCAGCGTGGTCCACCCTCACGCTCCATTTTGAGCTAGCCTCCACCAACATGATGATAGTGATCCAAGGGGGTCGACCTACACTTCAGCTTGCCACAGAGCTTACCCCCCAAGAATGGTGCTGTGAGAGGGGTGTGTTGGGAGCTCGTCTAGGGCTTGACACTCTGGTCATTTGGCGGGCCCGTTGCTTCCGCATCTTCAAGGCTCCCCTTGTCCCACTGGCGGAGACTATTCGTGACTGTTGGTTGGAGCTGATTCATACTCTTAGGGGTCAGTTCGAGAGACTTCAGGCAGCTCCGACCGCACCAGGAGCGTAGAGAGGCTTTCCTGCGACTCTGGCGCCCAGGGCCTTTCTTCACCATTGTCCACGGTGCGGCCAGATGGCACTACTGGCCACATGTGTGGCTCTTTCCTCCTTTCATTTTGTGATTTAGTCTCATTGTACATATTTTGTTGCTGGTGCTGATGGGCTGATCTGGTGCAAAAATGCTAGAGGTGCTAAGGTACTGCGGGTATTGGTCTCGGTACTGAGGGTACCGACTCATGCTGGAGAAGTGACCCCTAGGATCACTTATATATGGGATTAAAGCTACGTTGGGCAATGCCAATAAAATCCCATGATTTCTAAAAATGTCACTTATTAGTGAGTTAGTTAACTCACTTATAAGAGGTGCTTCACATGCAGATAAATACCTAGGCTGGGTACTAATGCAAATGTATGGGAACACTCCCCAGTGTCTACACCTAGTAGACACTGGCCGTGCTCATGTGCAATCAGAATTACTCTAAAGTGTTTGGACATGCACGTCTTGCGTACAGACTCACAAGCCAGAACACTTCCTAGGCCGTCCTAAACCCTAGAAACAGGAGTTGGCTTGTCCACATGTACATAGGACTGGCTGGCTTCGTCTTGCGGTGGTGCTTAGTAGTGGCTACTTAGTGGTTGTTGTCACAAGTGATGATGTGGCAATAGGCGTACATGCATTTTGACTTGGTTTGAATGTGGTTTGGGGATTATTGATCTAGAGATGCAGAGTTGTGCCTTCCTTTCCAAGCTTATTTTTTGTAGTCTTGTCTGGGGCAAGGAACCTTGGAATGCCTTTCCGCTTCATGCTGTGGAAAGCATTGAAGGAATGAAAGGAGGAGAGAAGATAGAGGAGACAAATAGTGAGAGGCAGAGAGAGAGAGAGAATGACCCAAGAGCAATAACTCAATAATTTGGAGAATGCTCATACAACTGGGTGATCAGAGTGAGGGTGGAAGGGGTCACTTATATAAGAGTAAGTGACCTAGAGCTGTGTAGAACAAGGGCGTCCCCACCTTAGGGCTGACCTAACTATAATAAACCGCTATATCAAAAAAATAAAGACAAGTGGCATAAAAGCTAGTAAATCAGCTACCTCAACTAAAAAAATGCCACATCAACAAAAAGCTAATACATTTAGACTAGGATGCCACCATCGGATGATGACATATCTCCAACACCTCCTCTTGAGTGATAGATTGGTGCCCCAATTACACGTCGCTGAAAAGGAAATCTAGGCTAGGTCGAGGTATAGAGAAGATTTGCAAATTGTCAATGGTGGGAATAGTGAGAGGCAGAGAGAGAGAGAGAGAATGACCCAAGAGCAATAACTCAATAATTTGGAGAATGCTCATACAACTCGGTGATCAGAGTGAGGGTGGAAGGGGTCACTTATATAAGAGTAAGTGACCTAGAGCTGTGTAGAACGGGGGCGTCCCCACCTTAGGGCTGACCTAACTATAATAAACCGCTATATCATAAAAATAAAGACAAGTGGCATAAAAGCTAGTAAATCAGCTACCTCAACTAAAAAAATCAACAAAAAGCTAATACATTTAGACTAGGATGCCACCATCGGATGATGACATATCTCCAACACCTCCTCTTGAGTGATAGATTGGTGCCCCAATTACACGTCGCTGAAAAGGAAATCTAGGCTAGGTCGAGGTATAGAGAAGATTTGCAAATTGTCAATGGTGGGACGACACTCCAAGTTGATGCAACCATCCTCAATGTAATTCTAAACAAAGTGGTAATGAACATCAATGTGTTTAGTTTTCCCACGAACAACAAGATTATGTGCTAAAGCGATAGCACGATGAGAGTTTGAATGTATAGTGGTAGGAGATGAAGGTGGAATGGCAAGATGATCTATAAAACCAAGGGGTTCGTCCTCATGAGATCCTCCTCTAAATATCCAAGTGGCAAATACTCAAAAGTAAGAAGACATCTCAGCTATCATAACCTCTCTCCCATGAGAGTGAGATAGCCTCCTATACAGAATTTGGTTTATCCACATACAACGTAAGAGCATAATTCACATGCTGCAAACTATGAGTCACCCGTCGAGTAGAAATTTACTCATGATTGGTAGAATCGGAGAGATAGAATCTCAAAGTAGAGTGCAAGCCCATTTAGTGTTAAAGTTTAGGCATCTCAAGTGAACTGCCCAATGTGATCCCATTATTTAGTTTGGCTTTTAGGTATTTATTTTACTTATTTGTCAAAGTCTTGGGTAGGGCAATTTACTAGGCTTGCTATATAAGCAACCCCTTGCCTCCATCGTATACACATTCAATTATTCATTGCCAAGGTTGATTGGTTCAGTAGACTCTCTCTCTCTCTCTCTCTCCCCCCCCTTGGTCTCTACGCTTCCGCATCATCGACTTTGACAGGACACCAGAACGAGAGGTATACTTGTGCAGTGTCATCCTCCAAATGCTGAGGAGACAAGGGAGGCTTTGAGAATGTTCATCAATACCCACCCAGACAAGTACAACTTGGATGTTGAGAAGTGTCTCTACCTCTGAGGGACATGCCCAACTAAGTATCTGGATGATACGTTCCACTTCACAGAAGAGGAGCAAAGGAACAAGCTAATTTCCAACAGTTCATTATCCTGGAGTTCTATATTTTGGACGTGATTTGCTCACAGTCGCGAATGGGGATTATTGGACGTTGTATGGTCTACAATTCAAAGTCGCTACAAAGGCAACCGATGCTCAAGATGGCATTACTTTCAGGTACAAAGTTGAGGAGAGCAACACCGAGGTGTATCCAGTAGTCCAAGGCCTTCTATTGGGGTGTCCATGGTAGCTTCTTCATCGACTTGGTCTCACTATTGATGTCCACTATGAGCTGCAGAGAGGGTGTTAAAGTATAGGGATCTCAAGTGAATTGCCCAATGTGATCCCATTATTTAGTTTGGCTTTTAGGTGTTTATTTTACTTATTTGTCAAAATCTTGGGTAGGTTAATTTACTAGGCTTGCTATATAAGCAACCCCTTGCCTCCATTGTATACACATTCAGTTATTCATTGCCAAGGTTGCTTGGTTCAGGAGACTCTCTCTCTCTCTCTCTCTCTCTCTCTCTCTCTCTCTCTCTCTCTCTCTCTCGTGCTCACTCCCCTTGGTCTCTACGCTTCCGCATCGTCGACTTTGACATTTAGGAGGAACCTTCGACTTCACCCATGTGGTAGAGTACATAGGACTAGAAGCACCAGATTTAAGAGGGGGCTTTGAGGCCTTGATTGGACAATTGTCCAGGACTTTTAAGCAAAAGCAAAAGCAACAGAAGGATGACACTTCTGGATCTGGTGGAGCTTCCAAGGGGGAGGTGATTTGTCACACGTGTGGTGGCCTAGGCCATATTCTAAGGAATTGTTGAAAGAAGTCTTAAGTCAGCTGGTGTTGCATCAGATTCAGATTTGGTGAGGCAGCTACTGTCATTCAGATGTGCCATTCACACACCTATTTCAATCGACATCAACATGCATCTTCATCAGGACACTCAAAAGACTTGCGGAAGGAGAGCACTCTAGCCTGATTTTATTCCCAGCATGAGGCTCAGATGGTTGCTCCTACTTGTTAAAGCGTAGAGGACCCACCCAAGGTTTGAAGGATTGTGTAGCAGACGAGGCAAAAGGTTGTTCATCTTTGTTATCCTTGGTCGCGGGACACTTGTACAAGTTGGCTTCTGGCATTGAGAGCCAGTTCATGGAGCAAATTGGCTCGATTCCATTGTGGAGAAGTATCTATTGCCCCTTCGTCTGCGTTTTGAAGCATCGGTTTTTAGATCGTTTGTACTGAATCTGCTTATAATAACCGTTTGCGAGGAAGCCTTAAAAGTAATGTCAGATCAGGCCGGAGTAGGCCAGCAAATAGATCCGAGGAAAACAGACTTCCAGTCATTGTAGCTAAGTACAAGCTGCATCCAAATCCCTAAATTTCTCCCTGAAGTTAGCCCAAGAGGTATCTTGCTAGCTGACTATTAGGATGAGGAGCTTTTTTACGAGTACTTGGATTTGCTAGCTGCCTATCTGTAGGTGATGCCAATTGGCCTGGCCTCAACTTATGCAAGAGGAGATGTTGTCTAGCCTACCTTGTGAACCTTTTCGAAGAGCTTGCATGATTGGGTCCATGAGCATAGGATGCACATTGTATAGCCTCTTTTATTTGAGAATTGTAATGACAGTGATCCATAGCTGTTTGATACACATTTACGGACATCCAATGAGGTCATATTGTAGCTTAGGAAGAAGGTGTGCTTTTGGTCTCACGTCGTTTCTCAAAGTGTAGTCTGAGATGTGCACCATGTGCACATTAGCAACTAGGCTCGTTATTGTACCAAAGACTTGATTGAATGGTCACCAAAATTGTTCATCGGCGTATACCATAAGATCATATTTTTGTTTTATTAAATTGATTTTTGACTTTAATGGAAACATGCTGGCTCTATATCTTAGCACATCCTTTTCTAGCTCAATTGCTCAAGCTTTTTAACGTAGACAAGTCTTTGCATGTAATGATAAAAAAGCAGGCTTTGCTCTATGTATATTACTATTGTGTTGAGTGGTCTTTAATCTTTGTCTTACTTTTTTGGGACCCTGTGGCAGGGGGTGATTGGTTACAAGGTCCATATGTGTATTTCTTATATACACAATATGGATTCACCAAGGGTGATATAGGACGGCTTTTTATCGCTGGATTTGGCTCTTCCATGGTTTTCGGCACGTTTGTAGGTTCTCTTGCCGATAAATAGTAAGTCATGAGCACTTTGCTTGTGGAGGACATCTTGATGATGTTAATTACGGTACCTTCGTGATGTTTTTGCTCTGCACTCATTTTCTACACCCTTTTGGTCTGCAGTGGACGGAAAAGGGCTAGCATCACGTACTGCATTACATACATCTTGAGCTGCATGACTAAACACTCTCCTGAGTATAAGGTTTTAATGTTGGGGCGAATATTAGGTGGCATATCAACCTCACTCTTATTTTCTGCTTTTGAATCTTGGCTAGTTGCTGAACATTTCAAGGTAACTTGACCATCGCTTTTATGAGAGTTTTTGCTTGTTGGAATTGCTCAGTTTTCTGTTTTGCGGTCTTGGCAGAGAGGTTTTGAAGCGCAGTGGCTGTCCTTGACCTTTTCAAAGGCTGTGTTTTTTGGCAATGGGCTTGTTGCTATCGTATCTGGTCTGGTTGCAAACCTTTTGGCAGATACTATGTCACTTGGGCCTGTGTCTCCATTTGATACTGCTGCATGTGTCTTGGCACTGGGCATGGTTATTGTTCTTTACACATGGTCAGAAAACTATGGTGATGCATCAGAGAACAGAAGTTTGTTAGATCAATTCAAGGCAGCTGCTTCTACGATTGCTTCAGGTAATAAAGTTCCATTAGGCTACCTAGGGTCTTTCTTGCTTTAATGGGTGTAAGCGTTTGAGTAAATTATTGACCTTCAAAGTTCACATAATTTCTTGCAAGCAGATGAAAAGATTGCGTTGCTTGGAGCTATTCAGTCTTTGTTTGAGGGTTCTATGTATACATTTGTCTTTTTGTGGACCCCTGCTCTCAGTCCCAATGACGAAGAAATACCACATGGCTTCATTTTTGCCACATTTATGTTGTCTTCCATGATTGGCAGTTCACTGGCCTCGCGCTTACTTGCAAGGTCATCCCTTCGTGTGGAGATCTACATGCAATTGGTGTTTTTGGTATCTGCAGCTACTCTTCTTTCTCCAGTTGTCATCAGTGTAAGTTAACGTTTGCAGCTTTCAAGTTTTAAACGGGTTTTAGCTCAGCTTTACTGGTTTTTGGATACTTGTATGTATATGATGCGAAATTGCTGTATATGATGCGAAATTGCCCACTTGCCAAGGTTGAGGTTTATCGAAGTGTTTATTTAGCTGGGTAATTTATCTCTACAGATCCTTACGACCTCCTCGGGAGAGAAGGGTGGGAGCATGACAATGCCTGGACGAGTGCAGCTTTTTGCTTTCTGCATATTTGAAGTGTGTGTTGGAGTTTTTTGGCCATCCATCATGAAGTTGAGGTCTCAATATGTTCCTGAGGAGTCGAGGAGCACCATCTTGAACTTCTTTCGAATCCCTGTGAACATTTTTGTTTGCGTTGTTCTATACAATGTAAGCATTACTGCTCCGAGTCGTCTACAGTAAAGCATGTAAACGTTTTGTGTTTGGCTCTCTTTTGATGCAGTGAAGTTTCCACAGGTAAATGCATTCCCAATCACAATCATGTTTGGAATGTGTTCTATTTTTTTAATCATGGCATCAGTGCTTCAGAATCGGCTGATGGTTGCTGCTGGAAAACCAAAAACACGTAAGAGAGTACTTTGCAATCGATGTACAAATCTGTGTCTATTCACTTGCATTCTATGTAAACATGCATCAGTACCAAATCCTTGGTTCATACTTATTTTCATCGCACAGAAATGCATCTATGGATGTGAAAACAACATGCGAAAGTCAGGAACGGTGCCTAATTATGCCTATTATGGAGTTGATGTATGCAAGTGGAGAATGGGTATTGATTGTTTCTGGGAGTTGGTATATGCATAACTCTACGCATTTCCATGCATTTCAACAATTCACACGGGTCGACATGGAAGGATTGCCATTGCCCTTGTTGAGGCACTCATGTGAAGATTTATCATTGAGGCTGTATGTTCATTTCTGTAATTACATACAGAACTGTAATGTGTTTGTTGAAGGGTCTTTGTGCTCAGCTTTTGTTTTCTTTTTGAAAATAGATGGCTTTGAGAACTCCTTGTCTGAGAGAACAGAAGACCTGGAAGCTGAGCCGCTGAATATTTAAGCACCTATTATCATGGGAAGAGAAGTGTACAGGCAGAACAGATTTATTACCCCTTCGAAGGTGATCCTGTGTACTAAAAGAGTCTCTGTAACGTTTTCTTATTTTCTTTACCTCGAGGTTGAGACCACAATGCAGCTCTGAAAGAGTCTTGCCTTGTAAGAGTTCTGTCCCAATTTTTCTCCTTCAAGGGACAGTAGGGGCAATCAAGGGCTCCATGCAAGTATATTTAATGGTTAAAGCTACCACCACAAATAACTTGTTTCTGAATCAATTCTTATGTCATACCAGAAAAGTGGAGGAAACAGCTTGTACCAACAATTCTGAAAGTGGTGTTGTTGAAAGGGTAGTTTTCTGCTTTAAAGGCAATATAATATGCTTTGCGAAGTTTTGATGTTCCACAGAGCTAAATAATAATGCCAAGAAAAGCCTCGGGGTAGCACTTGCACAAGAAATTCTCTCAGTTATACCATCCACAGGCTACCTGGAGTGCTGACATATTTATTTGGTCACAGGAAATATACATTAAATGCTTAGGGTATGTATTGGAATTTTTTAATGGAGTCTTTCAAGAACTCATGGAGGAGGAAACCATGTTGAGGTTTTTAGTTTTTCAAGTACTCACCAAGGAGCAAAGTTTGTTTTATTTGAACAAGAATTATAGCTACCGGTTGTGCTGTTATGAAGATGTAGGTATTTGTGATGGAAGCAGTGTATTTGCCAATATTGACTAAAATGCATAGTGAGAATCAGAGTGTAAACACCGTCTCATTGCAAATGCTGTCGAAATCCTTTCGGTAAAATTTATGGATACATTGAGCCGACATTGGGATTTCTGCAGAAAAACAATGTTTCTGATTTGTTGATCAGTTGATATAATACATTTTATTGCTACTCGGACAGCCTAACAAATTTGCATGCAGACTACATACATATGTACTCACTCTCCTTAAGTGTGACCTTCCTCTTTCCAATTGTGAGAAAAGGAAATTCTTCCATTCACCCATCTTTATTAGCGCGCCTGCTTTCTTCTCGAGCTTGGCAATCTCTGCCTTATGTTTTACTTTGCCTTAGGCGAAGCTTCTTCTCTTCTTCATGTAAATTGCCGCTTTGCAAGGTGTTCCAAAGGTGTCCCCTTTGACAGGGTCAATTTTGGGCCCAGTGGGCCAAATTCAACTAGCAAGCCATGCTTGCTTAACGCCTGTAAGTACAACTTGCAGAAGCAATCTGGCGTACATTAGGTAAGAAGCTCAGTATTACATTCCATATGGACGAGGCATGGATCCTGGTTGTTTGCCAAGAAGAGACTACCACGTAAAGTAGCCCATTGAACATTCACAAGCGCACAGCCATTTGAAGAGTTTGGAAAACCCACCTCCAAGATCGACGAGTTCACAAAGTGCCTCCCCAAAATGGAAGGTTTGGAGCTGTGGTGGATGGCAAGTGCAAGAAAATGTGCGCTCTGTTTGCAACTGCTACGATCATAGGGTTTTTGGGAAGGAAAACCTCTCTGGTGCGGATCCTAATACCTATTTGCATGAATTTCAAACCATTGAAAGGATGCAGAAAGCTTTGAATGGGTAGACTAGTAGTACCCTTTGGTCGCCGATTTGCAATGTGTGCAACAAAGGGATTTTGACCATTCTCCTCGGATAGTGATTGTCTCCACCTATTGTGGACAGCCTAACGGCCATCAAATGCCCTCGCTTACTGCTTGTTGCAGGTTGATTTTGAGCTTCCGCGGTTGCTCCTACCTTTTATCCGTTTAAGGGAACTTGTATGCCATTTAGGGTAAAGGGGCTAATAATTGGACGCCCCTCAAAAGGTGGATGAACCCACCCCCAAAAGAGAGACACAAATTATGAATATGCTTGGAATCTTGATTAGATGTCCTCATTTGGTTTGTTAAAAAAGTGTATTAGTTAAACTTTTCAAGTAGAGCATTGAGGCAAAATTGAAAAAATATCAATCTTGGTATCATCTAACCTGTCTTTTCATGAGGAATTCAATACTCTTCATATTTCAAATTTGGCAAGATATGAAAAATCCCCCCCAAAATTTCTAATTTTTTCTTAGGTGGCCTCCTATTGCCCCCTTTACCCTAACTTAACATCCGTTGATTGACTATCTTATGTCTCTTATCTTAGTGATATCATGAATACACAAGGACCTAAGCCCCCTGTGAGCTTTGTTAATGGCATCGACTTTGTTGAAATCTTGGGTCCTACGGTGTTTGTTATGCTAAGCCTTGCATCTTCGTTTTTCTACGCCATTACATGTATTGCTTGGAGTCTAGTTTCATCAAGCCTTTTGAGCCTATCTAGTTGGGGTTGTTAGAACATGCCTATCACATTCATACTTTGTAGCTACTTGCAAAGTTTGCATTATAAACTCATGTCCTATAGCCCCACATTACACTAGGTAGCATTTTCTTCCCGGTGCTTGTGTTTCCCTCAATTGTCTTTGTCAATGTGGAGCATAGAGTTTCATGTGTGCTCTCACTTTGCTTGCAATGTGTTGATTTCCAATGAATATGAAAAGGTTCACTTCTTTGACAAGTGAGTTCCTTGGGCATCCCATGAGTTCCTTCTTTGACAGCATAAATTAAACCCTTTTTCTTCAAAAACTTATGGTTTTTTTTTTCCAAAATGCATTGAAGAAATCCCTTTCTATATGTAATTCTATAAATTTTTGAAAATTCACACGATAAAACACCCCTTATTTTGAACTCATGTGATATACTTATATTAGTGGAGGTATATCCATTGAGGTCTCTCACTATCTCTGTTGGTAAGCCAAAGTTTACAAAGATTTACCCATATAAGAATTTAGTTTGTACTTGCAAATGATTTTGCCCACTTAGTAAAGTAATTTGTGGCAACAATGACATATGACTTTGAGTGCCTCTTGCATGTGAAAAGACCAACAAAGTCTAACCCCCGTTTGGTAAACGGTCTTCTAATGATGGGTCTCAATGATAGATTGTCATGTACTTGTTGAAACGCTCAAGTTACATCACACTACTTCACAAACTAATATGCATCGGTTAGAAGGGTTTGCAACTAAAGTCAAGAGCAAGGTACGATCCTTGTAGTCCTTGTAGTTTGGAGCGTGAGAAAGTATAAGAGAGTATCTCTATACACTTGGATTTTAGGGGACGCAATTTGGATGTTGAATCTACTCTACTTTGTAAAGTTAGTTTGATCCTTACCATATGCATGTATCTATTATATGGAGCAATACGTACATATGGATGCAACCTTGCTCAACTTCTTCATCGGATTTGTTAAGTCTACTTGGTTTGGCATCTCAAGGCCATCATATGATATACCCCAGCTTTTAGGAGGTCTTCATTTAGGCTTCTCAAGTTTTATACTCGAATCTTGAAGCATGAATGCTTGTAATGGTCAAGTACCTCCTTCAAAGGACGATCTTCCTCTCTTTGAAGAGTCATCACTTTCAGTGTCATAGAAGATATTTGTGTAGTCCTTTTTTGAGGTGCCGACCTTTGAAATCTCTCTATATTACGGGCACTATATACAAGTTATCTTTGTCCCAAAAGATAGATATGGATGGATAGCACAAGTGCTTATAGTGGCGAGTATATTCATCCACCCTTATTGGTTGATTTCATCGTCAAAGAATGGATCAATTATATAGACCTCATCTTTCAAGGTTTCTTCATCAATTATATGAGCATTTATTATGGTTTAACTCATTGGATTCAGAAGACCACAAGCTTCCCTCAAATTATCTCTTTTGAGCTCATTATAGACTTAATCTACTATAGAAAATCAAGCAACATCTCTATAGTCATGGTTCATGAATTCACTCTCTTTTGTCACTCTCCCATGCCGTAGGGAGAGATAATTGTATCTAAGACTTGCAATGCCATTAGTGGATGGTTGTCCCAAGGTGAATTTATTATATATATCTTTGTCAAATTTCACAATGGAAAAGGTATTCTTGTAATCAATGCCACAATTGGTTTCCACTATGCATTCTAGAAATCCAAGCGATCGTTCTAGGTTTCTCACATGGCCTTGGTGACAGTGCTCATGCCTACACTAGTATCAATGATAGATATTGCACCCTCTTTGTGACATGTTGCATAAGAAGCGTAGTGTTTCTCGTTCTTTCAATACCTCTTTTTCAAGAGGACAACATTTTCTTGTACTGGCTTGAGTGTCGCCTTTCTTGTGAGTTTGTGTGGGAACTCAAAGTCACTCCAACATTATTGTTGGACCTTGGGAAACTTTGCTATGTCACCCCATAAGTCTTGTCTTGATTTCAAGAGATCAACTAAAGGTATCGTGCAAGTCATATGAGTTGAAATTATAGCTTGTATATTTGTTATGTCTTGCTCTTAAGTCACCCCTTGACACATTGATGTTCTACGAAAGATTTTTGAATAGGGCATGTCTTCATCGATGTAATTGGGCAATGGATGAATAGTGATGGCCTCAGTATGCACATCATCTTATTTAACCTCCTGACATCTCGGAAGATTAATCTCTTTGTTTTATCTTAATTCTTAAGATGCAACAATGATTGATAGAGCTCAAGGAACTTTGTCTTCATGCAACCTTCGTTCCACCTCTTCCCTTAACTATATTGTAAGTTCCTAATCCAATTCTTTAAGTGCAAGTGATGGGTGATATTTGTTAGCATATACATGTGATAGTGATGTGTGTGAACACACTAGGACCGTCGGGGCATTTTCCCCCTCTTTAGAAGGTTTTCCCTCCCGTGCATTGTATATACGTCCATCACTCTAGGGCTATCAATCTTTCCATTGCACTCTGTTGTGTGCCTAGAGCTTCCTTCATCTTCTCCAAGTTGTGGTGTGTTTTTCTGCAACCCTAATTCCAACAATGGGTATTAGAGCAGGTTGCATCCTCTCGGGCTTATTCGCCAGTAGCTCCAGCACACGCTTGCTCACTTTCCTAGATTTCAGTGAGCTTTGGCGAGCGTTCGAAGGTCGACAAAAATTTTGGGTGGACTCGAAGAGCTCAGGCTGCTCAGTTTTTTGATTTGGGCTCATTTCGGCCTCCGTTTCCACTACAAGAGATACTGCACAAGCTATTTCGTCATTTTGTGCAAAAATTTTGTTAGTGCCGTTTTGTGCATAGCAGGTCCCTTACAGTCTTCTACGGTTTGTGTTATATAGCACATGTTGTTATCGCTTCGTTTCTCCTCTTTTTGGGAAATTTTCACATCAGGTGCAACATTTACCATGGGGACAATTACCCTATGTGGGATTACATGATGCAACATGTTTTTGTGTCAAAGGGTGTCTGGAATATTGTGCAGGGCATGGATGTACATCCTAGTTCTGAGGATATAGGTGATGTTGAGGATGTGGCAGGTCTTGCTGTTATTAGAGTTGTTTTGCCTACGTGAAGCTCGTTGGGATGTAAAGGATGCGCAGGCTCTTGCATTGATTGCGTTGTCTATGAAGCGCACCATTACTCCTAACATTCGTTCAATGAAATTTGCAAAACAGGTTTGGGATATTCTGGTTGGTCTTTATGCAAGTCGCAATGAGGCAAAAATTGCGTTGTTGCGTAAAGAGCTGGAGTCAAAAATTATGCATGAGGAAGATGATATGGACACTTTCCTTGCTGGTGTCAAGGATATCAATGAGCTTATTTCTGCAGGTGAAGTCATTTCAAACAGTTCCTTTGTACAGACTGTTCTTGATGCCTTGCCAGACTCTTACTTGACTTTAGCTGGTACGTGGAGACTCATGACCCAAGGAAATCCTGAAGTTGTCAAGTTTGATGCATTGTGTACATTGCTGTTGCAAGAGTCGCTTTCCAAAAAAAACAGGACTAGATAGCGTGCAGTTGAATAGGCTTTTATTGTTGCTCGAAGAAAGGGTGGTAACAGTAATGCAACCACTTCTAATGGTTCTTCTGCAAGTGAAAAATCACTTGTTCCTAATGCTTTTGTTGGCAACAATTCGGCTGGAAATTCTAGTGATAAGGGCAAAAAGAATATGCGTTGTCATTATTATAAAGCTAATGATCACTTGAACAAGTTGTGTCCTAAGTTGAAGGCCAAAGAGGCTAAGAAGAAAGAGGGTGGATCCACTGCAAATGCTGGTTTCACTACAAATGAAGCTATTGTTGAGTCTTCTGTGAAAGAAGACTATGATGCTGATATTGATGCAGAATGGATTTTAGTGCAGAGTGTACCTATAATCTTGTTGTCCATGATGCATGCATGTTAGTTGCTTTAGATTCACATTTGTGGTATTTTGACAGTGGTGCTACAAAGCACATTACTTCACATCGTGATTTTTTCACCACTCTTGAGTCTGTCCCTGATGGGAATTCAGTTACTTGTGCCAACAGTGCCTCTTATCTAGTTCAGGGAGTTGGAAAGATTGTGCTTATTGCTCCAAATGGCAGTTCTTTTACACTTGTTGATTCACATTATGTACCTGGGATCAAATAGAATCTTTTGTCTGTATCTGCACTTGCTAGACTTGGTCTTGTAGTCAAATTTATGGATGATAGATGTATTGCACATGATCTTAGTTTCGGTGATGAAATTGTTGCAACTGGCATTTTATGCCGTGGGTTGTATAAGCTCACTTTGTATGACAAGTGTGGACAGAACTTTGCAAATGCGGTTGCGGATTCAAAGGCTATTACATATACAAAACTTTGGCATGCACGTTTTCGTCATCTGAATTTTTCCAGTTTGCTGCGTTTGCAAAAATCTAATATGGTTGCTTCTTTGCCACTTCTTGAAGCACCTGTTAAACATGTTTGTGAAGGCTGTATTTTGGGTAAGATGCAGCGTTCTAAGTTTCCAAAGGATGGTTCACTTAGGGCCACATGCAGGTTCCAGCTTGTGCATAGTGATGTTTGTGGGCCCATGCAAACTCCGTCCTTGGGAACTTACTTGTACTTCGTGACTTTCATTGATGACAGACTACTCCAGGCATGCATGGGTACATCCGTTGAAAGCTAAGTCCGAAGTGTTTATGTGCTTCAAGCAATTTCTTGCTATGGTTGAAAATGTCTCGAAATGTACTGTGGGCACCCTCCGTTCCGATCGAGGAGGGGAGTATATGTCTCATGAACTTAATGCATTTCTGGCTAGTTGTGGGATAAAACACCAATGTACAGTGCCATATAAGCCTCAATAAAATGGCATTGCTGAGACGAAAAACAGGTCTCTTACAGAAATGGCACGATGTATGGTCAAGAGTCAAGCTTTACCACATTTGTTTTGGCTCGAGGCCGTCATGTGTGCCACTTATGTACTCAACAGGTGTCCTACGAAAGCGTTGCAGTCTATGACTCCATATGAAGCATGTCATGATAGAAAGCCATCTATTGAGCACATGCGTGTTTTTGGCTATTTGGCTTATGGTTTAATGCCATAAGCGCAACACAAAAAATTGGATGATAAGGCTGTCAAATGTATTTTTGTTGGTTATAGTGCTGAAAGCAAAGGTTACAGGTTGTACCATCCGCATGATATTGTGTTTGTGGAAGATTCTATTCAACCTTTGTTGTCATGTACTAGAGATCGTAATGTAAGCTCACATGAAATTTATGATAGTTTATTGCCTCTTTTTGGTGGTGGAAGTTCGAATGTAAATTCAAATGAGGGAAATATACAGCCTATGGGGGTTTCTAAAAATGTTACAAATCAGCCTATTATTGATGTAGATGTACATGATGTACTTGATGAAGAAAGGGCTGAAAATGATCAAGCTAGAGGTATGTCAAAATCGCTGGTGCACACTTTGCGTGATAGTAAATTGGATGTACCTTTGTCTAGTCATACTCGCTCAGGTTCTCGCCATGCCTCTTATGCATTAGATTGTTATGCTTTGGCTGTGTCTAGCTTATGTGATATAGAGGAACCTCTATCTTTTGATGAAGCACATAATTCAAAAAATTGGATGACTGCCACACAATCAGAATATGATGCACTTTTAGAAAATGACACATGGACTTTATGTGATTTTACTCCTGGCAAAAAGGCCATTGGTACAAAGTGGGCTTACAAGTTGAAATGCAAGCCGGATGGTGAGGTTGATCGCCATAAGACTTGACTTGTTGCAAAAAGGCTATGTAATGGAAATGGCCTATGAACTTTGAGAATAACGGAATTAAGAGAGTTAGAATGAGCATTTTTGTGAGAAAACTTTGAGAACATAGAGGGTGAACTTAATTGATGGTAGCAACATGAATGTAGTACTTAATTAACTTGGCATAAATAATACTTTTGCAAGAGAAAGAGTATTAGAGAACATGACAATAGTTGAGGATCTGATTTACTTGGAGCCGGTCCCCCCTCCAAAAGGCGTTGTATTATAGATTCTCCCATCAAAAGAGACTTGGTACAATACAATCTTTGTGTTCCTTATTACCTTGGTGATGCTATGAAGATGGAAAGCTTCATGTATTACGAGCATAACATAAACTTTGCAAAAAGCATTAACTATCCCAAGCCTCAGTCCCAAGGCCTCAAACACCTTCGAAGGTGGAGAGAGCTAGCGGGAAATGAGGGTAGGAAAGAGGAAGAAGAATCATTCATAGGAGAAAGAAATAGTTCCTCACTTATCATCACTCTTCTTGCTTAGCATGGCATAATAGCATAGTAATGAAGATGAAGAAGATGGCAAGCTTAAGCATTGAAGCATGGCTTTGGGCTTGCTTTCCTTTGTAGATTGATCCCGTCCTCAGGGCATGGCACTTCCCTCTACTCTTCATGTCAACCTTCGTTCATTGCATCAATCTTCTCAGGGGGTATTTGTTACCATATACATGTGGTAGTGATGTGTGTGAACACACTAGGACCGCCGGGGTATTTTTTCCCTCTTTAGGAGGTTTTTCCCCCGTGCATTGTATATACGCCTATCACTCTAGGGCTATCAATCTTTCCATTGCACACTAAGTAATCTACTCTTTGTTGTGTGCCTAGAGCTTCCTTTGTCTTCTCCAAGCTCTGTGTGTTTTTTGGCAACCCTAATTCCAACAATATTTTCTTTTTCTTTTTGGCTCTTATAGCCTCATTTGGCCCCTCATCCTCGATATCTAGAATTCTAGGGCCATCATGAAGAATAATTCTATCAAACTAGTTTCTTATGATAACATAGTTTTTTTTTTGTATCTTAGTTAATGGATGTCCTTCAAACATTGTTTGAGCATCACGGATCCATTGTTTGTTAAACCAATACCTGTAAGAATGCACAAAAAGATGGAGAAGATGAAGGACAAGCTCAAGAGCACACAACATAGATAATATTGAGTGTGCTAATACAAAGATAACGCTTCCCCTAAAATGATGGGCATATATACAAGCCAGGGTGAAAAACCCTCCTAACAAGGGAAAAAAGGTACCCCAATGGTCCTAAGTGTGTGTCCACGCATCGCTATCATAATATGGTAGCAAATTCCCCCTTTGAGTGATGCGATGAACATGACCTGAAACTCGTGCATAGAGAAATGTCAGGCCCTATGTGATGAATCCACAAAGGGGAGTAAGCCCAAAGATTTGTGAAAAGACTCAAGCTTCTCAGAAGGCAAAGCCTATGAAAATATCTGCAGGGTTGCCCTACGTAGGCACATAAACCAAGTTAACTTCTCTTGCAAATAGTCTCTCCATCGCATAATGATAATGCACCTTGATGTGCTTTGTGCGACCATGGAGCACTGAGTTCCTCGCAATTGCCAAAGCACTCTGACTCCTAGTGAAGATAGCGGTGGCAGATTATTGTCCAACATCCAAGTGAGTCACAATGGTGCAAACTTTGTGTGACCATAATTTTGTCTGTTTGTACTCTTTCGAGTTCTCATCATGCTTTTTGTGCATCAAATTGTTATGCTTTCGTTGTTTCAAGTATATGTGAGAAGGAGGAACCTCTTACATTTGATGAAGCACAAAATTAAAATAATTGGATGGATACTATGCAAGATAAATATGATGCAATTGTGAAGGAAAGTATGGTCTTTATACGACTTGCCTCCTGCAAGAAGGCCATTGGCACAATGTGGGTTTATACACTAAAACGTAAGATGGATGGTAGTATTGATCACTACAAGCCAAGGCTTGGCGCAAAAGATTATGCTCAACAAATGGGCATTGATTATGAAGAATATGGTTGATTTGGGTGTTGGACAGGACACTGCCAACACTATCTACACTGACAGTTAGAGCGCATTGGCAATTGCGAGGAACCTAGTTTTTCATGCTAGCACAAAGCACATTGAGGTGCATTACCACTATGTTAGGGAGAGGCTCTCAGCAGGAGAGATCAGCTTGGCTTATGTGCCAACACAGGACAACCTTGCAGATCTTTTCACAAAGGCATTGTCTCGTGAGAAGCTTGAAGCTTTCCACAAAGCTTTGGGCTTACTACCCTTTGTCGTATGATCATGTCCTCAGGGCATGGCACTTCCATTTACTCATGTGCCAGCTCTCCTTCACCGCATCACTCCAGGGGGGATTTGTTACCATATACATGTGGTAGTGATGTGTGTGAACACACTAGGACTGCCGGGGCATTTTTCCCTCTTTAGGAGGTTTTTTCCCCCGAGCATTGTATATACGCCCATCACTCTAGGGCTATCTATCTTTCCATTGCACACTAAGTAACACACTCTCTATTGTGTGCCTTGAGCTTCCTTCGTCTTCTCCAAGCTGTGTGCGTTTCTCTTCAACCCTAATTCCAACAAACTGGCCCTGGGAACGTGTGCGAAGCTGCGAACTACCACTATGAACATGCTTTTATCAGTCAAAAGCTTTTCATGACGACACTTTCAGCTTTTCATGGTATTTTTTTAAAAACAACTCAACAACTTTTGACGACGTTCGTTTTTTTTTAAATTTTTGATTTATTTTTTTCGAACCATGTGCCACATGGTGGCTTGTCGGAGAAGATAGAGGAAAAAGAGCCTTTGGCTCACCAAGTAATTAAGTATTTTTTCAATATTGCACCAAGAGAACAATGGGAGTTTGCAGATTTATGACCCATGTGAAAAGACACCCAAAATTATGCCTTGCTTCCACTACTACTCTCAATACTGAAGTTCATATAGGGTGGAACCCCCAATGGTGTGGCACCTAAGAGAGCCGAGAAATTGACGCCACTACTCACTGTTTTCACCTTGGAAGGGCACATTCGAGAGGTGGAAGAAAGGGTTGTCCGGGGTATTTGTGGCATCACGAGTGGTGAGGTGCGCTGGATGCAGGCCGCAAAACAAAATTTTCTTTGTAAAAAATTTGGCCACCAACAAGAAGACAGTGAGACAGGTTCAATATGAGCTAGTGAGTCAGTGGTGCCTCGAACCCGATATTTGATAGCGAACAACTCATTGCGACTTGCTTTAACCAGTCCACCACCCAGTTTAGTGTGTCCCTTCACTCGGGTGAATTTGGTTTACCAGTTTAGGGACCCGGTTTTCTATCGACCCATTTACCCTACTACATCTACCATTCTTCTCTCAACACGTGCATTCTACACACCAGAGTTTCTCTTAATAATTGCAGTTCACACACTAAACACACACACACACACACACACACACACACACACACACACACACACACACACACACACACACACACACACACACACACACACACACACACACACACAGGGAGAGAGTATGCTACATAACCCTTGAGTGTTATTGAGCTCGAGCCTAAATGAGTGATGTTGCTCTTTTGCTGACAACATTCGCGATGTGCATTCAACAAGCTCCCTTGGCAAGATAACAACCAACTCATGCTCCATTGCAATTTCTCCAATCCTCTAATTGGGGAAGGGGGTGTGGTGGGAGAGAGAGAGAGAGAGAGAGAGAGAGAGAGAGAGAGAGAGAGAGAGATCCATTATTCTCCTTTGAGGTTACATATGACCCATTGGACCACAAAAGGTAGACGGACGATGTCTCCTCCCCAATAAAGGATAGGGATATGATTTTTACAATTAGTGGGACGACATGAGGGTCTACAAGATGAGGTGATACATGGAGGCTTGATGAAGCAACATTGCAAAAATAAAAAGAGGGGTGGAGGAAATTAGGGAGTGTGGGCGGTGTCAAGTGTGGCGCTTGTGGGCTTAGGGGTCTAAAACTCCTGGATGATGGCCCATCCACCATGGTCTCTACCTCCTTGGCTTTTGCGACAATAAAATTTTTCATAGTCTCGATTTTGGCCTCAAGTGTGCCAATATGCATTTTGAGGTCTCGATTTTCCTCAAGTACCTTGTCAAGAGTAGCTTGAAGCTTATCAAGTCTCTCATGTTTATATGGGGCCGTGAGGATAGAAGTGCAAGATGGTTGATTTGCGAGGGGGAGAGGGGTTTATAAAGATTTCCTTTTCATTACTATTGTTGGAGTTAGGGTTGTAGGAATGCACACACAACTTGGAGATGTAGAAGAAGGGTAAGGAACACAACAAAGAATGTGCTAGTGTGTGAATACAATATATGTTAGCCCTAGAGCGATGGGCATATGTACAAAGCATGGAGCAAAAAACCTCTTAGTGAGGGGAAAATTTGCCTTTGGCAGTCCTAAGTGTGTTCACACACATCACTACTATGTACATGGTAACCAATCCCCCCTGGGAGTGATGTGGTGAACGAGAGCTAGCACATAGAGTATAGGGAACTGCCATGCTCTATGGACATGATCAGTCCACAAAGGGTAGCACCAAGCGCAAAGCTTTATGAAAAGCTTCAAACTTCTCACGAGGCAATGCCTTTGTGAATGAATCTACAAGGCTATCCTATGTCAAAACGCATAAGCCAAGCTAAGAGTCCCTCCCTGACATAGTGATAATGCACCCCAATGTGCTTTGTGCAAGCATGGAAGACTCGGTTCCTTGCAATTCTCAATGTGCTCTCTCTGTCAGTTTAGATGAGAGTGCCGAGACTCCCATCCAGCTCCCAAATCATCCTTAAGGCGTCTAAGCCATGCACACTCCATCCTAGATGTGAAAGTGGCCATGTACTCAGCCTCACAACTAGAGGTGGCCACAATAGGTTGCTTCTTGCTCAACCAAGATATGCATGAACTATTGAGCATGAAAAAAAAACCACTCGTGGTGGACACTCGCATGGCATAGCAACTAGCTCAATGTGAGGTAGAAAAAGCATGTAAATCTGGTGGCAATGATCCCCTTTGGAATGAAACAACCCAAGATATATAGTGCCACAGAAGTAGTGAAAGGTCCTCTTAACTGCATGCCAATGCTTAGACCCTGCAGGGTCTATGCAAAAAATTTTCTCACTTATAAGACTGCAAACTAAGTATCTGGTCGTGTAAAGCATACATAAAGGAGGCAACCAATAGCTTCCTAACATTTGTAGGATCTCCAATATCATGTAGATTTAACTTCAAACCTATTTTTTGTAGGAGTGGCAATTGGCTTGCAATCATCAAGTCCAAATTTGCTTAGCAAAGTTTGCACATACTTCTTCTAACATAATGTAATACCTTCATCACACTGCTTAAAATAAATGCATAAATAATATGCAAAAGCCCCAAATCTGATGTCTGAAATGTGGCTTTCAAACCAGTCTTAAATTCAGCAATATGTGTCTCGTCTAGACTAGTGTGCAATAAATCATCCACACATCACAGTAATAATATAAGATATTCATACATTTTACATGGAAAGTGCTCTCAATAAAGCCATGAGTAGTGAAATGATTATCAATTTTTTCATCATTTCTTGAGAAAACCATGAGGCTGCATTACATGCACTTCCTCATACAGTCACCAGCAGTTGTAATGTCTATACATCCCATCCAAAATAAGTTGCCAATGCACAAATGAAATGACCAGTAGTCATATGATAAGTGGGGGCAAACAACTTCTGGATTTCCTTGGGTCATAAGTCTCCAACTACTAGCAAAAGTCTGGTAAGAATCTGGTAAGGCATCAAGGACAGTCTGCACAAGGGAGCTGTCTGAAATGACTTCACCTGTAGAAATAAGTTGCTCATTGATATCCTTGACACTAGCAAGGAAAGTGTCCATATCATCTTCCTCATGCATAATCTTCGACTCCAGCTCTTTACGCAGCAAAGCAATTTTAGCCTCATTGCGGCTTGCATAAAGACCTGCTAGAATATCCCAAGCCTGTTTTGCAGATTTTGCTAAACGGATGTGAGGAGCAACAATGCGCTTCACAGACAACGCAATCAATGCATGAGCCTACGCATCCTTTACATCCCAACGAGCTTGTTCTGCCGTAGGCAAAACAACTCTAATAGCAGCAATCCTTGCAGCAAGACCTGCAACATCCTCAAGATCGCCTACATCCTCAGAACCAGGACGTACATCAATGCCTTGCACAATATTCCAGACACCCTTTGACACAAGAACGTGTTGCATCATATAAGCCCACATAGGGTAATTGTCCCCATCCAACCTATCCTCAGCAGCAAACATCTTGAAGACATCTGTGTTGTTGTCAGCCATGGTAAATGATACCTGATGTGAAAACTGCCCAAAAATAGGAGAAATGGAGTGGGAACAACACGTGCTATATAGCACAAACCGTAGAAGACTGTAAGGCACATGTTATGCAGAAAACAGCAATGACAGGAATTCTGCACAAAATGACGAAAGTGCATGTGCAAACTTGCCTGTAGTGGAAACGGAGGTTGAAATGAGCCCGAATCAGAAATGACCTGCAAACTCTTGTCGTTCTTTGAGAAGCAAGGGAAGCCCTAAGTGATAAGTAAACTACTAGATCAGCCTTGCGTGAGCCTCCTCTTAACTTGAAGCTACAACATTAGAATATGACTGTTCAAAGCTATTGTAAAGGAAAGCTTTTGTTTGATGCAAAGGCTACTGTGAAAAAAATGAGACAAGATGGCTTCGAGCCAGATGCAAACACTTACACATTTCTTCTTGGTGGCTATATTTTTATGGGCAGCAAAACCAATGAAATATTGCTGTTTTGGGTTGAAATTAAACCAAGGCTTGCCTCGAGTTCTAAATGTATTAGATGGAATATTTGTTAGATTCTAAAAATTAAATTGCACCACCCCCCACGCCCCCCCCCCCCCCCCCCCGGTTGCGACGATGAGACCATCACCTCCAGCAGTCTGTACATACAGACGACCACTTTCTTGCACACTTCTTCCCTGCTAAAGATCTACTCCTTGCACACCATGATGGCACGAGCAGCTCCTTGTCTAGTGTGCAAGTCTACATATCAAAAAAAATAATTGTTTTGCTGTCGCCTTATGCCGCCACCAGACACCTCTTGCTATCTCCGCTTGGCACTCCATGCCGGCCAACAGTGTTGGTTCTCTCTCTGTCGTGTCTGCCTCGCGTGATAGCTAGCTAAGAGTGGCCTTTTTTTTTTCTCAATTCCACATCGTGTGCCTTGTCCCTATGACCCTGCACTCATCTGCCCGTGCATCTAAGAGGCCTCAAAGATGTATCCGAGAAGCTGCAGCGAGAGACTTGAACAATCCCAAGATGCCTCAAAGATCTATCCCACGATGAGCAGAGAGAGAGAGAGAGAGAGAGAGAGAGAGAGAGAGAGAGAGAGAGAGAGAGAGAGAGAGAGAGAGAGAGAGACCCTCTGGTGCTGAAGATCTCATCCTTCTGCTCCAAGACCTGCCTTGCCTCACCTTCGACACCTGTCTTTCCTCCCCTCCCCTCCTTGGGTGCGAGCTCCTACCAGCCCTCTCTCCTTATTAGATAGCGCGCGAACCACCTGCGAGAGGGAGGGACGATCTCCTGCACACGAGCATGGCTGAGAGAAAATAAAATGCACAAAAGATGCACGTCATTTTCATCTCTCTCTCTCTCTCTCTCTCTCTCTCTCTCTCTCTCTCTCTCTCTCTCTCTCTCTCTCTCCCTCCTCCTTGACTTGCCACACCTGCACCCTCCTTTTTTTCTTTTTCTTTCTTGGTAGCATCTTGGTTGATTCCCCTCAATGAGACATGCGTACAAACCTACTAGTTCATCACCCTTGAAACTTAATGAGGAGCTACTCATTGCTTTTTTGATGTTCTTTATAAAGTATGGTTATTTTAGAAATGCATTGGATGTGATTGCAAAGATGTAGAGCGCACATTTTGGGCAGACAAACATAAGTATAAAAACATGTATTGGCATTTGCATAGATATTTATACACAAGTAAGCATCGATCCCAACGAGGAATTGACATGTCCCAAGAATGGCGCAAGGATGTTGAGGCCTTCACGTTATGGGTTGGCCTACCAGTCTAACTATAGCTTGAAACTGTCTTGTTTTGTTGATGGGTGGCTGTAAACAGGCTTCACTTGTCATGCAAGTTCTTGAAACATGCCTTTGTTGTTTGTCTCCTTCAGTTTGTTGAGTTGAGTTTGTTGTTTTCCCTTCAATTCCATGTTGTTGCAGTGTCTTGGCCTTGTTAGGTGACTCATCAACATGTATGCCTTTGTCCTTCTCAATTGTGCTTACGTATTACACACTTTCAAAATAAGTATGCATAGAAGGTGCTCCTTTGCATATGCTCTACCAAGCATGACAAAGTTGTTATCCATCAATATCCGCAGTCCTTAGGCAACACTCTCGATCAAAAGGAAAAACACCTTGACAAATGGCAAACCGTGTCAGGAACAAGCTTTGCACTTGCACTCTAGCAATCCATTATGTAGTTGAGGGAACTTGATGAGACCCCCAGCATACCTTGCTTGCATGCCTACGCAACAACCAGTTTTACGTATGCTTTGTCAACTATCATCTTGTGCTTTTAAGAATGTTTCGTTCGATTGTCGCCATTAGCAATGCATGCATACATTATCTAGTGGGCTTTACCTGAGTTTCAGTGCTGAAATCATTTCCCACTCTCAAACCCTTACGCTATCCCTTATGGCCACTCTGAGAGAGAGAGAGAGAGAGAGAGAGAGAGAGAGAGAGAGAGAGAGAGAGAGAGAGAGAGAGAGAGAGAGAGAGAGAGATAGATAGATTTTATTATCGTCCTCGGAGGTCAAATATGACTATGGGACCAAAGTTACATGTGATGTAGTATGTGTATGGCTGATGAGTGACTCTCGATGCTCCAAAACTGTGGTGATGAGAGTCTCAATGGAGAGCCCACACTTTGGTTGAGAGAGGAAAGTGTGTAGGTCTACATCGTAGCTAAAAATGTGAGAGAAGCAAGTTCGGATGTGACCAAAAGCCGAGCACTCTAGTAGTGTGTGGTACTCAGACTCTCGAACTTGCAGTGAGCATAATGTGCACATTCGATTTGACTCTTCTCCATTGCCCCAACGCCTTGTCTCGCACCGAAGAAAATGGGAGCTAAGCCGAATGGCTACGATAGTGCATATCATTGAGACAAGGGGATAGGCTCAAGCATGTACTTGTGAGTACGGTTTCCTCTTTCAGCGAAGAGCATGGTTTTGTAGTCGGGGGCAATATGGGTGGTCTAATGTATGAAGCATGACCCACCGGATTTCTCCCAAGCCATAATACATTGGCGTTGTAGAAAAGCTTCATTCACTTGGGAGTCAATTGAAGCATCATGTAGAAAGTGTAATGCATCCCATCTCTCAATCCACTTCGTTATGTCTTGCATCCATCCCGTGCTGAAGATCTTGCTTTTATGCATCTTTTGAACTTTTTTGCTTGCTTCCCATGCAATTGTAGGAAGTCGACGTGAGGGGTTTTGACGCATCTTTACAATATACTCCACAACCCTTTCCATGCCCATAACCTCAATTGGAAGACATCCCGACTCAAGAAGTAGGAGCATATATGGTGTTTGTGTCTTCACATGGAGAAAGTTTGTAAGAAAACGCTTTTGGACATTCTCAAAATCTTTCCAAGTAGACTTCGATATGCTCCCGCCCCACACTTCAACTCCATAAAGAAGAACCGGTGTCACCAATGCATCAAAAAGATACTTCTTGAGAACCCAACACTTGATGTTTCCCACATTACACATGTTCTCAAATGTATAATATGCTCTTCTTCCCGCTTCCAAACGACGCATAGCACATTCATGCCACTTGTGATTGGACGGAACCTCAAGGCCAAGGTACTTAAAGCTCTCAACAACTTCAAATGTCTCATTGTTGTACACAATGCATGGCTTCTCCTTATGGTTGGTTTTCACAAGCATAACCTTTGTTTTGGATTCATTCACAATCAGCCCACTATGCAATCAAAAGTTCTCAAGGACAACCATAAGCTTTTGTGCATCTTCTAAAGTGTGTGTTAGAAGCACTATATCATCCGCATACAACAAAAGCATGATTACCGCATTGCAAATAGTGACCTCTTCAATGCCTTATTCTTGAATAAAGTCAAGTACCATTTGTTCCAATTGATCGATGTATAGACCAAAGAGAGTTGGTGACAACGGACATCCTTGTTTAACCCCAATAGTGCTTACAATTTTTTTTGAAATCTCTTCCCATGCACAATTGACAAATCACCTTCTCATAGATTTGAGAAACCGCAAGCATAAACTCACTTGGCACTTGAAGTTCTTCCATCCTTCTCCACAAATTATTACGTGGAATCATATCAAAGGCTTTCTTAAAGTTCACAAAACAACAATACAATCGCTTGCCTTTCAACCGACTTTCCTCCATGAGAACACAAAGAGTGACAAGATGATCAATGGTGCTATGGCATCGACAAAAACCCGCTTGTCTCTTTGCACTCTTGTCATTCTCTTCACCCCAGTCACTCAATTTCATCTCCATTATGCACCCAAACAACTTTTCCATAAGAGACCCAATCATTATAGTCCGGTAGTTGTTTACATTCTTTACATCCCCTCCTTTATGCAAAGGCTTAACCTAATTAGTACTCTAATCATAAGGCATACCATGTTGAAGTGCAAGGTTGAACATATTACACATCCACTGTTGGGAGGCATTGTAGCACGACCTAATCACAACCCAACAAAATTATCAAATCCGTGCATCGACAACTTGGCTAGGGCATGGAAGCACGAGCATCGGATGAATAGGAATAGAGGATTCAAGAGATCAACTCTCCAATGCAAGTAGAGATTAGCCACTGCAAGACTAACTCTAATCATTCTCTAATCATTAATCTAACAACTCCTACACACATCAAGTCCATCGAAGTCTGACTTGCCATAGACTAGAAACCCCAAGCACACTAATGATAAGCACACACTAATTACCACCTGTCAATTATGGCACTTCATCAATAGCTACACACACGAGGTGAATGGTGCTAGAGCTTCATAAAACCTATCTACACACAAGCAAACAATAGGGCACACACACTAATTACAAGATTAAGACCCAACTTAATCAACCTAATTAGTGATGTTAAATATCACAAATCGAATGCTTGTAGAAGAATAGGAGTGGTTAATAGCAAGTACATACCTCTCTCAAATCTAGAATAATGAGAGTGTAATACTACTTCATGACATAATGAAATGTAGAGAAGATAATACTAATGAGAAAATAGGAATTAGATTAATCAAGAAGAGCTTACTCTAATTACAATGGTTAGCACTAGCCTCTTAAGCATAAACATTAAGCTCAAGGCTAGGCCATAGAGTGAACACTCAAGAGAGAGGGAGCTCTCAAAAGTGGATCCTCAAAAGTGGATACTCAAGAATGAAGCCTCCTTGCATAAAGGCTTCCTTTTAAAGGCTTTCACCACAATCCCTTCTACTATGGGTTTAAGCTTGAGCCCTCTACCTAGCATATACAACTTTGGAACTCCAAGTGAGCCCAAGACTTGTACAAAGTGAGTGGGAAGTATTGAGTCACATCTATAGCATATCTCCCGCTTGATACCGGTGTAGCCTGTGTTAGCCGCTGCTAACATCCACTCATGGGTAAAATCTCTTGTCCATTTGATCACCTCCGGCTTGATACCTTGAAGATCTCCTGCTTTGCGAGTGGCCAACTTTTCAAGCCCACCGCATACATCCTCAATAGTAAAAAAAAAGGGCATACATGGAAGTGAACCATAAAATGGTATTTTTTCAGCATTTGCTTGCTCATATAATTGCCTATAATGTGTGTACATATCCACAAGACTCAAGTTACCAAAATTCTCAACCCGCTTGCCCCTCAAGTTTCTCCAAAATCTTCTACATGCATGTGCCTTTTCTTGGACTTGAAAAAATTGTTGCTTTACTTCCCATCTTCTTCTCTTCTTTTGAATCAATGCCTTGTATGTATGAAAATGACTTTGATAGTTGTCTTTGTCCATAGTTGCATGAAGCTTTATCAAGGACTTTCGAGCATCTTGACATTCTTTATCAAACCACCTTTTGCATGATCTATCTTTGTTGATACCATGGAGATGCTTTATAGCAAAGCATTCTTCGGCACAAGAACAAATAACTTTCTTGAAAGCTTCCCATTTAATTTCCAATGGTGCATCATATCAAAGCTTCTTCATCCATAATTTTTGCTCAACCATTTCAATGTACATTGGTGCCCGTTTGAAATTCATACAGTGATAATTTCTCTTTCCTTTGGCTGAGATTATCATGCTTAGCTGCTTCTCCACATGAAAGGTCAATACATAAGGTGCAATGGTCAGATTCCGGGGTCCATTGGCCAAACATAAAACTCTTTATGCGATACATGATGGCTTCGAAGAGTAGCATATAGTCAACCACAATGTCCCCATTATGTCTCCTACATAAATCCATTGGTTCCACTCCACAAAGATACACCATTGGCATTGAGCATACCCGTACTATTACACACGTGTAAAAATAACTTTCCATAGTGATCCGGATCTTTCTCATCCATTGAAGAATGATCATACAACTGAACTTCCTCCAACTCCCTTGAAATGTATGGCATATTAAATTGTTGAGTATCATGTTGCAATGTTTTTGTGCGAGCATTCATATCCCCAAATACAATAACATCACCTGTAGGGGGAATCTATTGTCGTTGGGAGCTATAGATTCAAGGAGTGGCGAAGGAGCATGTGGAAGGCCACTAGCTATAGATGTGAGGGCTCGCCTCGAGAGGCGCATGGTGTACAAAGCCAAGAGCAGCAAGAGGGGGTTGGTGTGAGAGAGTAGAAGGTTGTCGAGGTTGAGAGCAACATATTAGAGTTGGAGGAGCACTGTCGCATGCTCTAGTTAGTGCTCGAGAATTAATGCAATAGGAGGAATTGAAGGGAAGTGAGCAACTTGGAGAGAAGTGCAAGAAGGGGTGATGCAGAGAGGTGATCTGGAATCGATGAGAATGGCAAGAGAGAGAGAGAGATAGATAGATAGATAGATAGATAGTTCTATTATCGTCCTGGGAGGTCAAATATGACCTATGGGACCAAATGAACATGTCACGTGGTGTGAGTGGAGTTCATAAGTGACTCTCGATGCTCAAAAATGGCTGAAATGAGCGTCGCAATAGAGAGTCCACATCGTGGTTGGGAGAGGAAGGTATGTAGGGAGAGCTCATGGCTGAATATATGGGGAAAAGAGGACCTAATGTGGTCAAAAGCTGAGCACTCAAGTAGTGTGTGGTACTCACTCTCTCGCACTTGACGAGGGCATAAGGTGCAAAGTCGATGACACTCCTCGCCAGTGCCCCAACGTCCTGTCTCGCAGCGTAGAGAATGGGAGCTAAGACGAATGGAGGCAATGGTGCGGATCGCACTCAACGGGATGGGCTCAAGGATGTAGGAATGGGTTCGGTTACCTCGTTCCGAGAAGAAGAGAGATTTGTAGTTTGGGGCAACGTGTGTGGTGTAATGGCTGAAGCGAGAACCTCCAGATTTCTCCCAAGCCATGATACATTGGCGTTGTAAGAAGGCCTCATTAACTTGGGAGTCGATCGACGCATCCTTGACCAAGTGACATGCATCCCATCTTTCAAACCATTTCTTGATATCAAGCATCCACCCCGAACTTAGTATTTTGCTCTTGCATGTCTTTTGAACCTTTTGACTTGCTTCATATGCGATTCTAGGAAGTCGATGCAAAGGGCTACGTTGTGTCTTACGCATGTACTCCACAACCCTTTCCATGCCCAAGACCTCAATGGGAAGCGATCCGGACTCAAGAAGTAAGAGCATGTAGGGTGTTTGTGTCTTGACTTGGAGAAAGTTGGTGAGAAAACGCTTTTGGACATTCTCAAACTCTTTCCAAGTAGACTTCCCGATGCTTCCACCCCACACCTCCACTCCATAAAGAAGCACCGGTGTCACCAATGTGTCAAAGAGGTACTTTTTGAGAGCCCAACACTTGATCTCTCCTGCATTGCACATGTTCTCAAATGCATAATAAGCCCTCTTTCCGGCTTCCAAGCGACGCATTGCACAATCCTTCCATTTATGATTGGATGGAACCTCAAGGCCAAGGTACTTGAAGTGATCTACCACTTCAAGTTTCTCATTGTTGTATACAATGCATGGATTTTCGTCATTGAGGGTCTTTACAAGCATAACCTTGGTTTTGGATCCATTCACGATCAGCCCGCTATGTAGGCAAAAGCGTTCCAAGACACTCATAAGCTTTTGTGCATCTTCTAAGGTATGTGCAAAGAGCACTACATCATCGGCATAAAGCAAAAGCATGATCACCGCATTTCCAATCTTAACCTCTTCTATGCCTTCTTGCTGCATAAAATCAAGAACCATGTATTCCAATTCATCAATGAGTAGCCCAAAGAGGGTTGGGGAAAGTGGGCATCCTTGTTTGACACCAATAGTGCTTGCAAAAAATTCTGAAATTCCATCTCCCATACGTAATCGACATATCACTTTTTGGTAGATGCGAAAGACTGCATGCATAAATTCTCTCGGCACTTGAAGGCTTTGCATACGTCTCCAAAGATTTCCTCGCGGTACCATGTCAAAAGCTTTCTTGAAATCCACAAAGCAACAATACAACTTTTTTCCTTTCAATCGAGACGCTTCCATAAGAACTCGAAGAGTGACAAGGTGATCAATAGTGCTATGATGCTTTCGAAAACCTGCTTGGCCAAGCGCACGTTTGCCATTCTTTTCAGCCCATTCACTTATCTTCATCTCCATGATACATCCAAATAACTTTGCCATCAAAGAACCAACCATTATAGTGCGATAGTTGTTCACATTGTTTACATCTCCTCCTTTGTGCAAAGGTTTGATCCAATTTGCACTCCAATCATGAGGCATGCCATACTGAAGTGCAAGGTTAAACATATCGCATATCCAATATCGTGTTTTCTTGCTTGTCCATTTAATCATTTCAGCCTTGACACCTTGAAGGTCACCTGCCTTGCGAGTAGCAAGTTTCTCAAGCGCACGGCATACATCTTCAATGGTAAAGAAGGGAGACATAAATGGAAGGGAGCTACAACCCTCCATCTTATCAACATTGGGTTGCTCATAGAGGTTCTTACAATGCATATACATATCCTCAAGAGTCAAGTCACCAAAGCTCTCAACGCGCTTGCCTTTTAGATTTTGCCAAAACTTGCCACATGCATGTGCTTTCTCTTGTGCTAAAAGAAGTTGTTTTTCGACTTCCCACCTTCTCCTCTTCTTTTGAACAAGTGCTTTGTATGTGTGTGAACATTCCAAGTAAACTTCCTTGTCTTTGATTGCATCCAATCTTAGCAAGTGTTTTCGGGCTTGACTACATTCCATGTCAAACCATTTCTTCTTGGTGCTACCCTTCTTAGACCTTTTGCAAGACATGTGTTTCGCCGAAAAGCATTCCTTCGCACAAGAGAAAATTACTTCTTTGAAAACTTTCCACTTGCATTCTAATGTTGGGCGAGAGAGAGAGAGAGAGAGAGAGAGAGAGAGAGAGAGAGAGAGAGAGAGAGAGAGAGAGAGGAACCTATAGGGTTTGAGAATGGCCACCATGAAGGGTGGGGGTTAAGGTTGTCGAGAGTAGAGAGGCTAAGCAGATGCTACACCAAAGGAGGGGAAGATAGGGAAAATAATGAATTGAACTGTTTTATGCTTGTGTATAGAATTTTGAGGCAAAAGAGGTGCTTTGGGGCACGAATCATTGTGTACAGTTCGTTTATAGCTAGCCGAGTTTTTACAGTTCTTTTCTCTGAGGGGGGGGGGGGGGGGAGAGAGAGAGAGAGAGAGAGAGAGAGAGAGAGAGAGAGAGAGAGAGAGAGAGAGTGCTTTTGGGGCCGAAGAGGGGGCTGGAAGGAGAGGGGTTGGAAAAGGAAGACCCTTCTTTCGCTTGAAGGCCCCTAACGATCTTTTACAAGATGAGAAGGCGCCCAAGAGCAACACCATGTTGAGCAAGAAGGTGCTGCAAGGCCACATCTACTAAGCTTCATTGTATTCAGAGGCACTCCACTCTATCACTCCCTCCCTCTCTCTCTTCCCAGATTCCTTCCTTCTACGTGTGCTCACTCCTTAATGCTTCCTTTCACATGGTCCCTCTGCCTTAAGGCATAGCTTAACACCTTTATTCCCAAGGCCGAGAAGAGTGAGATAATGCAATTTTAGCAAGGAAAAATCTATCGAAGAGCACCCATAACTCTTTATGTACTAGACCTTCGGCATCCAACATAAAACTAGATTTGTTTCTCTATATGCTTAATCAATATGCTTCATCTCTTGTATTTATCTTAATGCGTGTTTTGTGTCTGGCAGGGAGAACATATATTCACAACACTGGATGTTTCAACTGCACAATCACAACTCCAGCTGCACTACATTGCAAGGTTTGTTATCTGCATCCAACTCCCCATGACTATGCGTTTGCTTGGTGCAACACATAAACGCTACGAGGCATGACACGACCTCCGTTTCTTATAATTTTTGGAGAGACCACAATGCCAGCTCTCCACCATACTTTTGTATGGCACTTCTGCATGACCTGCAGTATATAGTTTGCAATTTCGATCCGTGACCTTTCATTGCATGACATAATGTTTAACTATTCACATTCCTTCTTGTAGCTTGACTCAAATATCGGCTTGTAGAGTGGACAATTGAAAAGCACCAGTACAACATTGTAGGTTAGTAAAGCACTTCATTTCACGTTGCAGTTCATTAACACTTTATCCATTTTCTTGTTTTGGAATTTTGCACATTACTTTGTTTGGTTCAATTTACTAGGAGGCAAACGAGGACATATATTATATGGCATCAATTGTTTAGGTCTAAAGTAAAGATGCACAAGGTGCATTTACTATTGTAATACAGTACATGTATTCACTACTTATATGTCCATATAATATATGTCCTCGTTTGCCTCCTAGTAAATTGATGCCATATAATATATGTCCTCGTTTGCCTCCTAGTAAATTGAACCAAACAAAGTAATGTGCAAAATTCCAAAACAAGAAAATGGATAAAGTGTTAATGAACTGCAACGTGAAATGAAGTGCTTTACTAACCTACAATGTTGTACTGGCGCTTTTCAATTGTCCACTCTACAAGCCGATATTTGAGTCAAGCTACAAGAAGGAATGTGAATAGTTAAACATTATGTCATGCAATGAAAGGTCACGGATCGAAATTGCAAACTATATACTGCAGGTCATGCAGAAGTGCCATACAAAAGTATGGTGGAGAGCTGGCATTGTGGTCTCTCCAAAAATTATAAGAAACGGAGGTCGTGTCATGCCTCGTAGCGTTTATGTGTTGCACCAAGCAAACGCATAGTCATGGGGAGTTGGATGCAGATAACAAACCTTGCAATGTAGTGCAGCTGGAGTTGTGATTGTGCAGTTGAAACATCCAGTGTTGTGAATATATGTTCTCCCTGCCAGACACAAAACACGCATTAAGATAAATACAAGAGATGAAGCATATTGATTAAAATAGTAAATGCACCTTGTGCATCTTTACTTTAGACCTAAACAATTGATGCCATATAATATATGTCCTCGTTTGCCTCATACTAGGTGTCAGTATGAAGTTCTCAAGTCCTACAAGGTTACAGTCCGTCAAGAAGCCAGGGAGCGAACTGCAACCAAGTTGA
Organism: Adiantum capillus-veneris; assembly: GCF_014529385.1. Taxonomy (NCBI): domain Eukaryota; kingdom Viridiplantae; phylum Streptophyta; class Polypodiopsida; order Polypodiales; family Pteridaceae; genus Adiantum; species Adiantum capillus-veneris. The sequence goes on from NC_140935.1 coordinate 168,540,392, forward strand.
AACTAGCTCACGGTCCATATGCTAGGTCGTGGTTTGAAATTACTGCACTATATAAAGATTGGAGTATACAATGTGACATCCTTGCTCACAATCTAGAAATGTGTCCCTCTTGCACGACGGTAGACCTCACATAGAGCGACAACGAGGTCCTGAGACACATGAAATAGACACTCTTGCTGCACCGACTTCAGTATTATCATTGGGCGCTTTGGAACACACAAAAGTCAAATGTATATCCCTTTCACGCAGTGGTGCCATTGCCAAATTACTCATGCTCCTGTTTCCTTTAGTACGCGATGCTAAATGTCAATTTGCATATGTCCTGCTATCTTCTATAGATGTTATATAGCAAGGCCCACCAAGCAAGACTAGTTTATTGCTACGCTGATTTCACTGTACACATAACTTGCAGACGCATAGAGAGCTGACTCTTTGTTGGCAAAAGGCTAGATGGGAACTCGCGCAATGCCTGAAAACAGGGTATGAACCTTTCTGCGGGTGCACCATGAGTGGCTTTGGTTGCCATAGGTTGAGCACGTGAACAGACCACTATGCCAAGCCGTCAAAAAATGGATCTGAAGTTTGAACTCCAGTGTCCCAGGAGTAGGCCTATGTGTGTAATGTATTATGTAGGTAGTTACTAGTACTAAGTAGTGAGAGGATGAAAGTGAAACCTAAAATCAACGGCAAAGTTAGGCCTAGTTGCACCATTTCTTGTTTTTCACTCGGACCCTGACACAAGCCCGTGCCGGGCTCGGTAGCAGGTACTATTTACTCTCTCTCTTCAACCTTGTGTCAGCCCGTTCTCTGTCTGCAGTGCTACCTAGTCCTGGTAACAGTAGCAGCGCCAGACCCTAGTGTTGTGAGGTGTCTGTCTCATGTCGAGATCCCCCTCCTCTGCAGCCTGTGTCTCCAGCTATCTCCCGTTTGGATCTACAGAAAGAAGAGTTTGAAGTTTGAACAGGAAAGAAGAGGAGCGGAGCACAATTCAAGAACATGAGATGAATATAGCCAAGTGGTGAAGATGATGTTTAGTCAGCTAGGGCCCGTTGGAATCGTCCTGAGTGTGGTTTTTGTGTTGTTCATGGCGGTGCTGGTGTTGGAGCTTTGTTATGTGTGGTGGAGTCGGCAGAGGCGGCTGCAGGAGGCACGGGAAGGTAGGGGTAGCACTACTGCTATGCGGCGTCTGGCCATGAAGCGGACATGGCCAAACATTGTGTGTGCGTGTCGAGGCAGTGGAGAAGCAGAAGAAGAAGAGGGTGAGGATTCTAAGCGCTGGCAAAAGCTGTTTTGGTGGTGGCGGAGTACGGCAGTCGAGGTGTCCAAGATGGGTTGCTCGGATGCAATGGAGGAAGAGGGCAAGGTGGGGAGGCTGGCACGGCAGGGCGAGGCACAGGAGGAAGAGGAAGAGGAGGAAGGAGAAGACGTGATGAGAATGGGGCCGTGGGGAGGACCCCCGCGTCTTCTGTTTACCATCAAGGAGGAAACCAAGGAGGAGATGGAGTTGGAGGAGGTGCGGTGCAAGGCAAGTCACGTCTCCTCGGCCAGCGTCGAAATTGAGCAGCAGCAGCTCTTCTCCTCTACTTCTACTTGTAACAGTGTGGTGGCTTCCAGCTGCACGTCCCCCTTTCTCACACCACCGTCGTCACCGCCGTTTGCAACGCCTTTCGGTTCCCCAGCGCCCAACAACGCTTATGCCCTTGGACAACTTGTAATAGCAGTGGAGGTGGACTCCACATCCTCGTCCACCTCTTCTTCCTCCCCTCTTTTGCAGGGCCGTCGCCCTCTCTCCCTCCTCTGTGACGACACATCTTCTTTCTCACCATCTTCTCTGGCCTCCACTCCCGCGGCCCTGTCCCCCTCTTCTGCCGGTGCCCCTCCCTCTGTCTGCTCGAGTCCCACCACCAACAAGAAGCGCCATCCCTTGTGCCTTCTCTTGGACCCCCCTCCCTCCCCCTCCTCTACCCTGTACCACTACCACCTCAATCGTGTGTATCCTCTCACGCAGGACCCTTGCAATGTAGATGGCAAGCCTCTGCTGCCTTTCCATATCCCAGCGCCCTCGCAGCCGACAACCCCTTGTCCCTTCCGGCCCTCGTTGCTTGCCAAGGGTGGAGTAGCTTCCCCCCCCTTATCAACGCTGCATTCACGCATCTCAAACAGATTATAGCCAAAAGCCTTGGTGGGTCTGGGATGTAGGCTGGGAGTGATCTCTGCTTCGGTCCATGGGGCACAGTGGTAATGTATGTTGTAGTGCTCCTTCTGGTGCATGCGGAGTAGAGATTTCCAGATACAAGCAGTGCGTGTGCCCCTCTCTGCAGCATCTCAAAGCGCACGAGTGGATCTTTACATGCATCGCATCCTTGCACATGCATCGCAACACTAAACAATGCGGGCGAGCATGTTTCTGCTCTCTTCAGTTGTCGTCTCCGATTGTTGCTTCCCAACTGCTCGCAGTGCTGTTCGTGGATGTGAATACAGTAGTTCTCTCAACATATACGCAATTTCGACACCCTCGAAGCTGTACTGAGGTATGAAAGAAGGGTAATGTAGCACGAAGGCGATGCTGCGTGGGGAAAGGGTTTCTGTATGTATATTGAATGGGGTTTGTTCCCCCTGCCTCTAGAGCATTCGAAACAAGTACAAGAACGGCATGAGCTTTCTGAGTCTGATTAGACAGCAGGGTTAGCTGTTGAACACCGTGGCAATCGCTAAGCTGTTATGATGATTCGATGATGCAATCTTCATTCTGTGTTGTTATATGTTTTGAAGCCGAGCCTCGTTCAATTGAGATGTGAATCTTACTGACCTTCGATGTTTCTACCCTTCAGCTAAGTGTGTTGTCTGTGTGTTGAATGCGTCTCACTTTGGACCTCATATTGTTAATTTTTGTAGTTAATTACTGTCAAGCTATCTGTTCTTTTAAACTAATTTAATATTAGTCTTGGTCTCTTTTTGTTTTTTCTAATTTGTTTTGTGGAATTGCAAGAGAAGCCTGAGTTTTACGTTGAAACTTTCTACATGTTTTGTTGAGTGAGCCCACCCTTTGAGACGTGCTCATGTGGTGGTTGAATTGCTTCCAACATCTATGAGCTGGGTTGCACTGCACATATATAAGATGCGATTCAAAGACAACATAGACGTCATGTGAGGATAGACGGTTTTGAGGTTTGTACAGTATACAATACAATGGGCAAAGGGTGTTTGTGGGCCTGTTTACGAAGGCGGCTATTCTATGTTTCTGTTGGCCTTATTGTAATTGGGGTTGTACGTAGGAGCGACCTAAGGTAAAAGCGATAGATTTTGTCTCCATTTGGAGGTTTGTATTGTAGTCTACAATGTGCCAATTCACAATTAGTTTTATGGAGGTCATTGTATGCTTTCGTTGGCATTGAAGAATCGTTGAACAATGATATTAGTCCTTACTTGGGCATGTTTCGAGGTGGAAATGGTGGTTTCAACATTTTTGACTTGGTAGTTCCAAGCCGAAAAGTTTGCAGCGACAATTGTGCCCATTTGCAAACCTCTTGAAGTAGGCCTGGTCTATTTGGGACTTCGGGTGTCGCAATCAAATAGATTAAAAGACCAAATGGATCATTTTCTCGTTTGACTAACCAAGGCAAATATTATGTGACCCCTGTGATGTTGTGGCCAAGAAGAAGTATGCTACAATCTTGGTATCCCCCCCCCCCCCCCCCCCCCCCCCCCACAACCACCACCTTCTCTCTCTCTCTCTCTCTCTCTCACACACAGGTGACATCTTAGTAATCTCTATGCATTATGAATCTGAGATCATGAATATTTAAGTGGTAATACGATTTTCCATCATTTGTTGTGTTTCCTTGAATCATTTAATAATTCGTAATGTAACATCAACTTCCTGTGACATTGAAAAGTGCACATACAATTGAACCGCATCTAAAGTTTGTGACCCAAACATTGGTGCTAGTTAAGTGCGTTTTGTATCGATTCAAAATGTTGTTGCTCTAGACTTATCAACATGTCAAATTGGTTTTGCTCAATTTGAGTCCTTTCGCCTTTGAAATGCTCTACATAAATGCACCTCATTTCGAAGTTCTACAAATTGTTGGCCATTGGTTTGTTGAGTCATATCCAAAAGAGCCCTAAGTGCCTTTCAAATTCCAACTGCTTACACTCACTACGGGCAAAGAACTCTCGCATTGCTACCAAGGGTTGCTCAATCCCATCATGTGCCATCGGATCAACGGAAGAGGATCCCACGGTGCGAGCATTTCTATGTACTGTTCGAACATTGGACATCCTTGGAGGAGTGGGCCAAATTCCATCGGATCCAGTATGAGCAATGACATTGGTAGTAGTGTTTTTCATAACTGTACCATATTAAACGTCACATCACAATGCATACAAAAGCTAAACTATGTTTTAACTACCACAAAGGGAGCAGACCCTTATGTAAGATATGCTACATACCCAACATTTAATCATGCCAAACGAAGTGTATAATACACAATGTCCGAGGTGCCCAAGTCTAGTAAGAATACATGGAGATACTTCATAGTTTATTGTACCGTCTTAGTAATGTGTATGATTTTCTTTCTTAGTGTGTATTAATCCCCCCCTTCTTAGTGTGTATTAGCCCCCCCACAGCAATTGCAATCAAAGCAATGCAAAAAGCATTGTCAATCTCTCTTTGTATACAATGTTTCTTTTTAATGCACTTCTGCCATTTGTATCATAGTTTTCCAAAATAATTTTCACTCCAAGAGTTGAATGTGGACAAGAGAGTGCAATGTATAATGGTCCATGAGTGAAGATTGGATTCACCATGCAAAGACCCACCAATGTAATGCTTTGGGCCAGTGACTTATTTATCATCATGATAAAAGCCAATATGACTGGAAACTGTTTGACTAAGAAACAATTGGCAAATCTGTACGAATGTACAAAACATATTCGGGGGATAAAAACCTTGGTCCCAATATGTGTACTTGTAATAACTTCTGCCTCCAAGACCCTTGCTTGAAATCCCTTGCACACCAGGCGTGGCTCGACCTCGACTTGGATCAAGGTTCACATTAGAATTATAGGCGCGTTCATCTTCAACTCCAAGCAATGTGTTGGGAATCCACCACCCAAGATGAGACTATTTATAAACTCCACAGAGTATAAGGACGCATGTTGCGTGGAGTTTTCCATCATAGAGTCAGCGCTAAAGTATGTCACAACATCACCTTTCATTGCGTACATGGCCTTAGCATTGAGACTCAACCTCAGAGTTTTTGGGAGCAAGGATGGAGCACTCTTTGAAGTATTCAACATGATCCACATCTCTATTCATTTTTGAATAGATGCAACCTAGCAATCCATCTACTGAACATGAAGGAAGCACCATGTGCTGGAGGATTGCTATTCTATCTTTACTGTCGCTTGCCAAAGTCCCATTTGCTATATCTATAAGCTATTGTGTATAGGCAACATTTGCAACATCACCATCTCCCACACGCATATTACATGTCAATATGAGAATCTTTACATATGTCCATAAGTGCGATCGACAGCGTAGCATCAACAATGTCAGTGTGTTCTCTTGAACACCATTGGTAAGATTTGTCTAAAATCTCCCCCAAGAAGTATCACCTTGCCACCAAATGGCTTTTTTGAGCACATGATGTCTTGCAAAGACCTGTCCAAAGCTTCAAAGGCATATCGATGAGTCATGGGGGCCTTATCCTACACAATGAGCTTACACAGTCTAAGCAATTCAACAAGCTGATCTTGAGCAGGGATATTGCATGTACTACAATTAGTATCTTGAATCTAGAATATGCGGTGCGCCCATTTCGCAATAGCAATGCTGCAATCCCAAAAGATGCTGTGGCCAATGCAACATCTCCTTGGCCACGCAATCGTGACAACAAACAATTATACAAATATGTTTTTCTAGTCCTTGTAGGCCCATCTAGGAAGAAAATAGCCCCACCATCAACAATTAATGCAGGAAGAATTGTCTCGAAACTGCCATCACACTATTGTAATTCTTGATGTTTCTTCTGAAATATCTACTTGAAACATCATTATTATTGAGTAGTCTCTCTTTTATGTTTTGTGGTCTTGCAAGAGAGAAGAGAGATACTCCCCCCCCCCCCCCCCCCCCCAACAATATTTTCCAGTGGATGGTGTCACAACTTTCTCCATCTCGCACCGCCAAAGACGTGCACCACAAAACTCACAATAGGAAGACATGGTTCCCACATGTTCTTTATGTAAAGACACGTGTCAACGACAACATGGAAGAATGAACTCCGGCTATGCACGGGTAGGCATGTAGAATGCAAGCAATTCCTTCGAGCAAGCTATCATGAACATACGGGGCACACTCCTCACTTTAAACATCTATGACACGACAGAAATGGCCATTGTGTCGATGGCATCACTCTCGTATATTGTAGGCACGTTGCATTGCCCGTTGTCGGCGATATCTTCTCGTCGCATCCAAACATGAGAGTGTGTTGTTTCCGTCCATATGACCTTGGAAGACACTTGGCAAGTCTTGTGAAATGTTAACATCACCATGAAAACAACCCTCCACAAATGGAGAGGCCCCCCTACCATGACCGTGGCCATCTGTGGTGAATGGCACATATGCAATGCGTTATACAACAACTTGCCGATGATAATGTGGTGTAACCTGTTGACGTGCACATACATGTGAGTGGTTGGTACCATAAACATGTGGTAGTGATGTGTGTGAAAACATTTAGGACCATCGTGGCATTTTTCCCTCACAAGGAGGTTTTTCCGCCCGTGCATTGTGTATATGCCCATCATTCTAGGGCTATCCATCTTTCCATTGCACACAAAGTAATAAACTCTTTGTTGTGTGCCTTGAGCTTCCTTTGTCTTCTCCAAGCTGTGTATGTTTTCCTGCAACCCTAATTCCAACAATTGGTATCAGAGCAGGTAGACCTCCTGGGCTTAGTCGCCAGCAGCTCCAACATACGCCCCCTCACTTTCTTTAATTTCTTTGAGATTTGGCTAGCATTCGTAGGTCGACATAAATTTCGGGTGAGCTCAAAGAGCTAAGTCTGCTCGATTTCTGATTCAGGCTTATTTTGGCCTTCGTTTCCACTACATGCTACTGCACATGCTATTTCATCATTCTGTGCAAAATTTTTGTCAGTGCCATTTTTTGCATAACAAATCTCTTACAATCTTCTACGGTTTGTGCTATATAGCACGTGTTGTTCCCGCTTCGTTTCTCCTCTTTTCGGGCAGTTTTCACATTAGGTGCAAGCATGCGTCATGGCCAACAACAACACAGACGTGTTCAAGATGTTTACCGCCGCTGAGGACAGATTGGATGGGGATAATTACCATATGTAGGCTTACATGATGCAACATGTTCTTGTGTTAAAGGGTGTTTGAAATATTGTGTAGGTCATTGATGTACGTCTTGGTTTTGAGGATACATGCGATGTTGAAGATGTTGCAGGTCTTGCTGCAAGGATTGTTGCTGTTAGAGTTGTTTTGCCTATGGCAGAACAAGCTCATTGGGATGTAAAAGATGCACAGGCTCATACATTGATTGCGTTGTGTATGAAGCGCACTATTACTCCTCACATTCATTCAGCGAAATCTGCAAAACAGACTTGGGATATTCTAGTTGGTCTTTATGCAAGTTGCAATGAGGCAAAAATTGCATTGCTGCGTAAAGAGTTGGAATCAAAGATTATGCATGAGGAAGATGACATGGACACTTTCCTTGCTGGTGTCGAGGATGTCAATGAGCAACTTATTTTCTGTAGGTGAAGTCATTTCAGACAGTTCCCTTGTGCAGACTGTCCTTGATGCCTTTCCAGACTCTTACCGAACTTTTGCTAGTACTTGGAGACTTATGACCCAAGGAAATCCTGAAGTTGTCAAGTTTGATGCATTGTGCACATCGCTATTGCAAGAGTCACTTTCCAAAAAAAACAGGACTAGACAGTGTGCAATTGAACAGACTTTTATTGCTTCTCAAAGAAAGGGTGGTAATAGTAATGCAGCCCTTCTTATGGTTCTTATGGGAGTGGAAAATCACCTGTTCCTAATGCTTCTAATGGCAGCAATTCATCTGGAAATTCTAGTAATAAAGGCAAAAAGAAGATGCATTGCCATTAATGTAAAGCTAATGATCACTTGATCAAGCAGTGTCCTAAGTTGAGAGCTAAAGAGGCTAAGAAGAAAGAGGGTGGTTCCACTGCAAATCGTGGATCCACTACAAATGCAGCTATTGTTGAGTATTCTGTGAAAGGAGACTGTGATGCTGATGTTGATGCAAAATGAGCTTTTAGTGCAAAGTGTACCTATAATCCTCCTGTCCATGATGCATGCATGTTAGTTGTTGTAGATTCACATGTGTGGTATTTTGATAGTGGTGCTAGAAAGCACATTACTTTACATCGTGATTTGTTCACCTCTCTTGAGTCTGTCCCTCACAGAATTCAGTTACTTGTGCCAACAATGCCTCATATCCGTTTTAGGGAGTTGGAAAGATTGTGCTTACTGCTTCAAATGGCAGTTCTTTCACACTCGTTGATGCTTTTTATGTACATGGAATCAAGAAGAATATTTTGTCTCTATTTGCACTTGCTAGACTTGGTCTTGTAGTAAAATTTGTGGATGATAGATATACAATACGTGATCTCAGTTTCGGTGATGAAATTGTTGCATCTAGCATTTTATGCCATGGGTTGTATAAGCTCACTTTGTATGATAAGCGTGGGCAAAATTTTGCAAATGCACTTGTGGATTCAAAGACTATTTCAGATGCAAAACTTTGGCATGCACTTTGGTCATCTGAATTTTGCCACTTTGCTGCATTTGCAAAAGTCTGATATGGTTGCTTCTTTGCCACCTCTTGAAGCACCTGTCAAACATGTTTGTGAAGGTTGTATTTTGGGTAAGATGCAATGTTCAAAGTTTCCAAAGGATGGTTCAATTAGGACCACATGCAGGTTGCAACATGTGCATAGTGACGTTTGTGGGCTCATGCAAACTCCGTCCTTGGGCAATTACCTTTACTTTGTGACTTTCATTGATGATTACTCTAGGCATGCATGGGTATTTCCACTTAAAGCGAAGTCCAAAGTATTTATGTGCTTCAAACAATTTTTGGCTATGGCTGAAAATGTCTCGAAATGTTCTATGGGCCCCCTCTATTTCGATTGAGGGGGAGAGTATATGTCTCATGAATTTAATGCATTTCTAGCTAGTCGTGGGATAAAAAACCAATGTATAGTGCCTTATACGCCTCAGCAAAATGGTGTTGCTAAGAGGAAAAACAGGTCACTTATGGAAATGACACGATGTATGGTCAAAAGTCAAGCTTTTTCCGCATTCTTTTTGGCTTGAGGCCATCATGTGTGCCACTTATGTACTACACAGGTGTCCTACAAAAGCTTTGCAGTCTATTACTCCATATGAATCATGGCATGAAAGAAAGCCTTCTATTGAGCACATGCGTGTTTTTGGCTGTTTGGCATATGCTTTGGCGCCACAAACACAATGCAAAAAATTGGATGATAAGACTGTCAAATGTATTTTTATTGGTTATAGTGCTGAAAACAAAGATTACAGGTTGTATCATCCACAAACAAAGCATATTTTGGTTTCATGGAATATTGTGTTTGTGGAAGATTCTATTCAGCCCTTGCTGTCATGTACTAGAGACAATAATGTAAGCTCACATGACATTTATGACACTGTTGCCTCTTTTTAATGGTGGAAGTACGAATGTAAATTCCAATGAGACAAATGTACAGCCTATGGGGTTTCTAAAAATGTTAGAGATCAACATATTACTGACGGAGATGTACATGATGAGGAAAGGACTGAGAATGAACATGAAGAGACTTTTGCTCTCACTTGTCGTATAAGAATGAGCAGGAAGAGACTTTTGCTCCCACTTGTCATTTATGTAACGCAGCCTCGCGGTTTTGCCAAGAAAGGACAAGAGGATAAGGTGTGCTAATGTAACAAAGCTTTGTATGGGTTGTAGCAATCTCCTTGTGCTTGGTATGAGAAGGTTGACACTCATTTGGTCAAACGAGGCTTTCGTAACAGTCTGACAGAAAGCACATTGTATGTAAAGCGTGAGGGTGGTGTACATCTCATTGTGGTTCTTTATGTAGATGATTTGCCGATCACTGGACCAAATGAGAGACATAATTTAAGGCTGATTTGAATGCTACTTTCAAGATGAAAGATTTGGAGCTGTTGCATCATTACTTGAAGATACAATTTAAGGAGTGTGATGGTGGTATTGCCTTGTGTCAGAAAAGTTACATGGAGACATTGCTATGTAAGTTTGGACTTGAGGATTGCAAACCTATTGCCACTCCCATGGAAACAGGTTTGAAATTGAGTCTTCATGATGCTGTTGATCCTAGAGATGTCACTCTTTACCAAACTGTTGTTGGATGCCTCATTCATGTATGCAACATGAGGCACAATATTCAATTTTCAATGTCACAGGTCATCAGATTTATGCATAGCCTAGGGTCTAAGCATTGGAAGGTTGTCAAGAGGATTTTCTGCTACTTGAGTGGCATTTTACATCTTGGCTTGTTTTATCCCAAGGGGAGATCATTGTCTCCAGACTTACATGCTTTTTCAGACTCAGATTGGGCTGGTTGTTTTGACACGCGAGTGTCCACAAGTGGTTTTTGTTTCATGCTTGGCAGTTCATGTATATCATGGTTGAACAAGAAGTAACCTACTACAACAAATTCTAGTTTTGAGGCTGAGTACAGGGAAGTCTGCATAGCTCAGTTGAGTGTGTATGGCTCAGACGCCTCATGGCTGATTTGGGTGTTGGACAGGACACTGCCAACACTATCTACATTGACAGTCAGAGCGCATTAGCAATTGTGAGGAACCCAATTTTTCATGCTTGCACAAAGCACATTGAGGTGCATTACCACTATGTCAGGGACAGGCTCCCAATAAGAGAGAGCAGTTTGGCTTATGTTCCAACACATGACAACTTTGCAGACCTTTTCACAAAGGCATTGTCTCGTGAGAAGTTCGAAGCTTTCCGCAAATCTTTGGGCTTACTCCCCTTTGTGGACTGATCATGTCCTCAGGGCATGTCACTTCCCTTTACTCATGTGCCAGCTCTGGTTCACCGCATCACTCCAGGCAGGATTTGTTACCATATACATGTGGTAGTGATGTGTATGAACACACTTAGGACCGCCGGGGCATTTTTTCCCTCACTAGGAGGTTCCCCCCCCCCCCCCCGTGCATTGTATATACGCCCATCATTCTAGGGCTATCCATCTTTCCATTGCACACGAAGTAATACACTCTTTGTTGTGTGCCTTGCGCTTCCTTCGTCTTCTCCAAGTTGTGTGTGTTTTCCTGCAACCCTTTATTCCAACAGTGGTCACTTGGCGAGTTAGGAAGACAAAGGCACGTCGTATCCCTTATCCTCATTAATGCTTCTACTGAGGAAAAAACACCAATTACATAATAAGTACATTTGTTTAAAAAAAAACCCTCCAAAAGTAACCTTGAAATATTCTCACCACATTACAATATTGTTGGACTATTGCAGACAAGGAAGAGAAGAGAAGCCACAATGCACATGAATTCAAAATCGTTAGATACGTCCTTTCTTTAGGTTTAATAAACGTATCATTTCACGTGTTTCTCCATTTCTTCCTTCATCATGGATTATTGAGGCCTCATAAGAAAGTCTCTTACCATCAGCTGATTGGTGGTAAAAAAACCACCCCTTTGATGAGGTTCTCTTATGCCGCTAGACTTTATGATTTTCAAAACAACATGCTTCAATGTGGATAGGTAGATTGAACAACCAAACTATCACGTGTTAAGAGTGCATGTGAAACTTTTCTCCCCAATGTGGCAGATTGGCTCTCCATCTTCAAACATGCCAGGTTGTTTTTTCAAATGCCCGAGTAGCAACATACATGTATAGGCTGAGTGGGAGACCTCTGTAATGGTAGCCATGCCATCCAAAATCGACAGCGAGATTCCTAGGCCATTGACATTAAGACTCTTGAAGAGACCTCCCCTTTCTCATGCAAACATTTCCTAGAACAACCCAAATGAGGGAATGGGCTCATCGACTCGTGTGAGAGCAGTATGTGCATGAAGAATGGAAGGGAGTATGAAAAACTTTGTAACATCCAAGTGTCATTGACTAGTTTTGGTAGGAGTCTCATGCCTCCACTGACACAATCAACTCATTCTTTCGATTCCCAAACAAGAGATGGAAGGTGGTTTATCCCAATTCACACGTAAATAGCATGCTCAAATTTAACGACTCTTTGAAAAGTCTCTTATTTTCCTTATGTATCTTGAAACCTCACCTCTAGAGTTTCCTCCTAATGTCGCTTTAAAGCGTGTATCTGCATGGCTGCTTGAACAACCTTTCTATCAACCTAAGTGTCATATATATATTCCCAAAGTTTCGTCCCCTTAAGTTGTATTAGACTAGATCCCCTCTCTAAAAATTGTATGTTATTGCTTCTAAGGGGCAAGCAACATTGCACATGCACAACATGGGAGCCAGGTTCAGTGGCGGCCATGCTGCCCATAATGGATAGAGAGATGCTCAGGAATTTGACATGTAGATGTGTGATGAAGACTCTCTTTCCTTATACATACATTTCCTAGAGAAATGGGACAGTTACGAAGCGAGATTTTTTTTTTCATCCCACCACCACTACCTCCCATTGCCATCCCTTAGCACCCATCACCACCACCACCCTAGCCCGGCACTGGTGGTTAGTGGTGCTAGCTTACTACCACCATGTGCTTCCCCTACACCTACCACCACCGCCCATTGCCGCCCCTCCCTCCAATGGAGTAGCCAAGGACCTCCTCTCTCTCTCTCTCTCTCTCTCTCTCTCTCTCTCTCTCTCTCTCTTTTCTTGACTCTCCCTCTCTATATCTCTCTCACTATCTATATTTCTCTCTCTCCCAGTCTCTCTCTCTCTCTCTCTCTCTCTACACGGGAAAATCTGAACTATTTTTTTCAAAAGTAGCAAGAGTCTTGTATGATAGTGACGGACAACATCTAAGGCAAAAAAAATTCCAAGAAAGGATAGAGTCCTCACCTGCATCCATTCAAACAAGACAAGAGATATGTTAGCTTGGAATGCATTTTACAGGTGTCAATGGACTATATCATTTGTTATCCATGTCTCATATTACAACCTTTTTAACTTAAAAACTATTGTCCAAACTTAATCAGTATTTGTTGGTCTATTTTTCAAGAATGCATTAGTTTGTCATGAAGATTCAAGTAGAATCTTCCTAGTTCAAAAGCAAAACACCCTTCGGTCCTAGTTTACCCGCACGAAGCCATTCGCACCATCTGTGTCATGTCCCACATTGACTCTCTTGCCCTATCTCGTCTCCATCCCCTTCACAGCTTGCCCTACCCTATAGCACCAAGACAAATGACCTCCACCCTGCTCTGCCTGCTACTTTGTCAATATCTGCTTTGTGCAGCACCCTCCTTGCCATGGTTGGCTATAAGAAATCTTCGCTCTTTCTTCCCTTGATCGGCACCTAGTTCAGTGCTGCATGCACCTGTAATCTCTGTGTGGGTGTGTGTGTGTGTGTGTGCTGATTCTATCAGACTCAAGACTAAGTCCACAACATGTGCCATTGTTGACTGCAAGCTTGTCATATCTATCGATATTGGCTTCTTTTTTTTCAACCACGAGTTTGGTAGGTGGAAAGGGAAAGGAAACTCCCCATCTGTAGGTGTTTGGGATGTCTCTGCACCCTCTTCAGTATCTCTCCTCGGCTCTCCTCCCTCTGTCTCTCTCCTCCACAAGGCATCTACCCTTACCTTCACCATACGCTACATGCGCTTACTGCAATGCGCCTTCACCGCACCATCGAGAGGAGGTCGACCCCTCATGCAATGCTTTCAACACACGTACAAGGGTGCATCCCATCTAACCACACACAAAAGTTTATATCCTTATTGCCTTCATTCATGTTCATAGTTGGCATCTAGGCTCTCTTTCTCCTCCTCTCTCTTCGCCATGTGGCACCTCTGTTTTTCACCAGCAATGTATGAGAGCATCTCTTAAGATACTACTTTTAATGAGGCCCTTCAAAAAGATTAGACCGACATAGTCATTTATTCTTGTTTATGATTAATATAAGGTGTGAGTTCTTTTTAAACTTGTATTCCAAAAGGTCATCACTCCTTTAAGATACAAGTGCATTTATATTTGATAAGAGTAACCTCACTGAAGTTTTTAACAATCCAAAATGGGTTATAATGTATATTGATAAAGTCCAAACATGTTTTTTGCTTTGAAACACAAACTGATTCAAATTTTGTTAGTATAAGGTCAAGGCATAAAGTAATGTCTTTAGTAATGACAATAAAGATTCCATTTGAAGCATAAAAAATCTTTAGTAATGACGATAAAGATTCCATTTGAGGCATCAAAAATCCAACGGAGCTTGTGTTTGTGATGTTTATAGGTGGGAAACAAAACGGGTAGTTTGACAGTCTTGAGAGAATATCCGAGATTATTACAATGATTTGCAATGATATTGATGACCTTAATAGGAGATAGGTTAAGTAAAGTAAATTCTCCACCAGATAGTCGTAAGTGAGTGGCTTTCCAAGCGAGGTTTTTGCAGATGATAGTAGGGAAATTGGTAGCTTTATCAAGACCAACAACAAACCAATTTTGTGCAAGTTTTTGAAATTTTAAGTTGAGGTCGATTGTGATCCAAGTGCTATCAGTAGACAACCATTTATGTGGTAAAAGAGTTACTTTTTATAGAAAACACTGTCGAACTGAATTAATTTAGTCCAGTAGGATTGTCATCTCCAATCGGAGAGTATTGACTAGGTGAATCAAACAGCTAAGTAAAGCTGATAGGGCAGGGTGGAATTTTTTTGGAAAAATTGGAATGTGATTCAATCCTTTAGCCATGAATTTTTGGAATGTAGGATCATTAATAACCTTGAGATCACAAGTGAAAATATACCAGCCTAAATCCCCAAAATCATTACAAAAAGTTCTTATCACAAGCACATTCAGGGATAGTAGTATGACGTAAAAAATCATTGTTGTAAAATTAAAATTTTAATAGGTTGATGATAAGTCTAGTCAATAAGGACATTATCTAACATTTTATGGTTGCCAAAAAGTCGATCAAAACACTCACAGAAGATAGACTTGGGCAAAAACCAATCCAAAAGTTCATTCTTGTACAAACAGTGTGTATAGATGAGATCTATCGTAGAAGTCTTTTTTGAGAGACGCCTCCTTCCACAAGGGGCAGAAAATTCCTGCAAGGTAAAGAGGATTACAAGTCAAGAAGGTGAGGGATACGTGTGTTTCTTCCTCTTCCTCTAGTAAAGCTTGGAGACTTTCCTCTATTGAAGCTAGCAGAAGTGCTAGGTTTTAGAAAAGATGTGAAAGAATTGTTGGGGGTGGTTAAAGAGTAGGGTCTTTTTAGTGAGGGGGAATCATCATCTTCAATGCAAGGCTTGAGAAATCAAGTAATAATTTTAACTCCTTTGTAATTGATATAAGTGGTGAGATAAGTGTCTGACTCATCAGATTTAAGCTCTTTAAGAATATCAAGCATAAGGCCGTGAAAGATATTAAAAGAAATTTGAGCAATAACTAGTGGTTTGGCTTGTTCGCCCAACCAAGAGCAAATAAGTGATATATGAAAGTCCGCCGGCTTCTCAGGGAAGAGTTGTTCCAAGTGATTGAGAATAAACCAAATTGTATGGTCAAACCACATAATACTGGAATCACATGAGGCTTTGGGGTAGAGAAACTTGCATGCACATTTTAGGTAAGGTCAAAAAACATTCCAAATGGACTCAGTGTAGAAGTATGGATTGCTTTAAGTGAACTCCATATTCCCTTTCGTACAAATATATAGACCAACATTAGACAAACATTTGGAGTGGTCAACAAAGTTCAGGCTAAAGGACGCTTTGATGAGTTCCCCTTTCTCTAAGAACCACCTTTTAGAACCTTAAGTCTACAGTCCTCCACAGTAGAAGCAGGGAGGTTGGCTAGATAAACCCATGTTTCACTTAGGATAGGTGCCATCTCTGTCTGTGGATAGTTTCGTACGACGTTAAAATTCTCTTCTTCTTGTCTCTCTCTCTCTCTCTCTCTCTCTCTCTCTCTCTCTCTCTCTCTAGAATTCCAAGGCATTACCAATTTTGCTAGTGCTTCATTTAAAAAAAATCAAACCTCCTTGTCCCTCCCCCTCCTCTCTCCCTCTCATGATCCCTCCAACCCATTTCCTCTCTCTCTCTCTCTCTCTCTCTCTCTCTCTCTCTCTCTTTGGCCCTCCACCTCTTTCTCTCCGCCCACCCCTCTCTCTTCCCTCTCTTTGGTCCTTTCCCTTCTCCTTCTCTCTCTCTCTCTCTCTCTCTCTCTCTCTCTCTCTCGCACGCACACACACACACACACACACACACACACACACACACACACACACACACAAAGAGGCACTATTGATATGTTTTTTTTAAATTAAAATTGGTGAGGGGAGAGGAGGAGAGAGAGAGAGAGGGGGGGGGGGGGGGGGGGGGGGGGGGTTTAACAAAAAATGTGAGAGTGGAGTGTATTTTTTTTAAAGGGAGGGCAGTTAGAGGACTAGATGGAGAGAGGAGGTGGAGGATGTTGGAGGAGGAGGCTAAGGAGGAGGAGCAAGGGAAGAGGAGGAAGCACATGGGCGGCAAGAGGAGGAAGGGGAGATAGAGAGGGTGGTGCTAAAAAAAAAGGCTCCCTCCATTGAGCTCACTCGAAGACCTAACTCTAGAGAAATCTATATGAGACAATGAGGTCCATGTGCTATGACGTGGTTATATGAGAAATCATTTGAGTTTCCTCTTAAGTAGTACATCTCGGGGATAGATTTTGGCATGCTTGTCTCTATATCTCCCTGTCTCTATGTGTGGAGTGTGTGTACGTGCGCTTGTCATGTGGGTTTTTGTTGAAAATAGAATGCCTTTAGGGTTGTTAAAATCATGCATTCACCCAGACATGTTGGGGTGATGCTCTATTGAAATTTTGTAAGGCCTCTCTCTCTCTCTCTCTCACACACTCACACACACACACAACGTCACAATGTTTTTTTAATGTGCGTTATGTGGGTATGTCCTTTGTTCTAGGAACTTTTGTGCATGAAATGTAAAAATGATGCAAAAGGTAGAATGATTTTAGGGTTGTTTAAATCATGCATTCGCCCGTACATGTTGGGGTGATGCTCTATTGAAATTTTGTCAGAGCTCTCTCTCTCTCTCTCTCTCTCTCAAAGGTCACAATGTTTTTTTTATGTGCATTTTGTGGTCTCTCTCTCAAGTTCTTAATGTTTTTATTATGTGCGTTTTGTGGTATCTCTCTCAAGGTCTCAATGTTTTTCTTATGTGCGTTTTGTGGGTATGTCCTTTGTAATGCCGTGTTTCACGATAACACTATATGTGCACATAAGTACCGCATGAAGCCAAAATAAAAAAAATAGCGGACATGCGTGCTAGTGAATTTTCTGCTCCTTGGGGTGTACTTCATGCCAACAAACTTTCGTGCATGAAATGAAAAAATGATGCAAAAAGAGTTATGTTATCCCCTTTTTTGGACGTGCAACCATCACATTTTGATCACGATTGTGGGTGTGTGTTCATTTGATTACATGCACACGACATTTATTGGGCAACAAACAATGCCTTTAATTACGTGCACCTAGCATCTATTTCATGAATGTTTTCTTTTCTTGTGAACATGGCTTTTAAGAACTCAGAAAACAATGGGCTAGAGCACACAAAGCATAATAGTTAATGATGATTAGAGTAAGTTTTATAAAGAAGGATGCAATTTCGCAAAAACCGGTGCATCCTTTGAGAATTAGGTTTTTTTCTTTTGCACGAAAGCGGGCAATAAGTTGATTTTATGTGCTCAAACATGCATAAAAACAGTTTTTGATAGTTTTTTTAATGAATAATAAACAATGAAGCACTTGGATCACACAATGAGTGGATGAAATTGGCAAGCAACGTTCTTTTTTGGTAATAAATACGAAATCAAAGCATAGAGTTGGCAAGCAACAAATTTTTTTTTTGTAACAAACTTGAAATCGAAGAGTTCGGCACTTACCTTTTGCCCCGACAGTAACTCTCGCCTACAAAGCGCACCCGCCCTGACTCCCCAGTACGATCCCCGGTTGCCTTGCCTTGCCTGCGACACGGATGAATACGAGGGTCGCTCGCCTTTTATTTACAACAATAAATACGAAATCAAACCGTGGAACAGGCAAGCAATGTTTTTGTATTTGCAATAAATATAAAATCAAAGAATTCTGCACTTACCTCGTGCTCCGATAGTCAATCCCACCTTGCAAAGACACCTGGCCCCGCTCTCAAATGTAATTATGTTTGTCTTCTCGCTTTTGCTCTCGCCCCACATCACCACCGTGAGATTGAGTTAACGTTGCTTAGAATTGGCCTCCCTCCACATAGAGCCAGTTTGTCAAAGGTAAATTAATAATTTAAAGGTAAATTAATGATCGGTACAGGACAATAAACTGAGCAAGGGAGTCTCTCTCTCTCTCTCTCACACACACACACACACACACTCTCTCTCCCAAGCTAAAACAATGCACTCTCCTTGCAAAGCTTGAACATGTGAATCTTTTTTTTCCAAACTCACAAACTATGAGTGATGATTGTATTAAAAAAGAAAATTGAACATGTGAATCTTCTTCAAGAGTTATATTGATGCAAACCTAAGGCACAACTTGACACTTAATAGACTTTGATATCTTTGCCTTGTATATAACACTACCACGCAGATAACATCATTGAGCCCTACCTATATTTTGTCAAGCACCTACCTAAAATCAATGAAAAGCTATATATGGCCAATCTCAATGTCCAGTACCTGCCTTAATGCAGCCAAAGAAAATTCCTTGATGCTCAAGGAAGGGGTGGATTTGGAAATAAGCAATGGACTCTCTCTCTCTCTCTCTCTCTCTCTCTCTCACACACACACACACACACACACAGACACACACACACACACACACACAGTATATTGGACACATGACACATATAGACAACACCCCGTGATGTAATGCGCACACAAGCACACACACATACACACACAAAAAATAGCACCATTTGTTTTTAGAGGACACAAGTTTTGATAACATGCCACCAGCAATCTACTAATCTTCTAACATGGCACATGCGACTCCTTCATTAGCAGAAGAATGATGGAAGGAAGAATGACTCCAAAGCAAGACACAATGACAGTTTCTTAATAAAAAACAAGCTGAACGGCTCCTTTTGTAAACATTCCGTCCTGGAAAAGTCTTTTATTTGAAATTTTTTTGGAAGTCACCAAAAGAGTGTACAAACCCTTGAATAAACAAATTTCCATTGTCATCAATTGTGGAAATCCTAAAAAGCAAGAATTTTTGAAAACACTCGAGCGGTGGATGCATTGGCACAAGTAAAATAAGTGCACATGCTTAGTTTTTGCACAAACTAGTTGTTTTATAGGCAATAGAATACACACTTTTTTACCCTAAACCAGATTTTTATTTGGTTACTATTTTACACTTGACTGGTGGATACACGGACCCAAGAGAAATATCGGCACATTCTTGGTTACTCCAAAGTTTACAAGTTCTTTAATGATATGTGATATTAAATAGGCTTTCTTATATAGTAAATTTTACAGCTTTGCCCTTATCAAGTAATGAACCTGGATTTTTTCCTAGTCTTTTTGCAAAGATAATAGCGCTCTTTTTAAAGAGGGAGAATTTGATAAAGTCAAGTGGACAATTAAAGGTTATCCAGTTGGCATTGCAACCTTCCCAGATAAGCAAGGTATACAGCGTGGAGCTTTAAAGGCATCGCATGCGGACTATGCTCATAAAAGCAGGTTGCACAAGCAGAATCAAACGCAAGGCTCATTCTGTAGCACATACACAGAGTACCTTATGCACACATACTCTGTCTGCTAGCAAGAAAGGCACCGAGTGGGTTGCTGATAAGAAAACACGCACTCTCGTTAATAGGCAATACACTACACTTACGGATTATTAACGCAAGGGCTACAACTAAAGGGTTTTTTGGCTCGCCTACCATACGAGTAAGCCTTGAACCAGGCACACAATTGCAAGGAGGCTCGTGCTATTGCTGCGCAACAATCCGTTCACCCCTGCGTTTTGCAAACCGGTGGATACACCAACCAAGGAGAACCTCTGAGTACATACCAAACAAGCAGAATACAACATAACACAGAAGTTAATTGATGTCTTCTATGAGTAACCCCACACACAATGATTAAAGCACATAGAGCGTCTTTTATGCTAGTTACACACACAATAGATTTAGGTAATCTCCATTTGCATAACACACATGATGATTAGTGATTGTGTATCTCAAAACCACACACAAGGTTAGGGGTACACAAGAAGGTGGCTTCAAAAACATATACACACACATAAGGGGTTAAAATCGATAAGGTAATAGCCACCATCACAAGGATAACACAGGTATGGCGAGGTCACGTCGGAAAGAAGATGAAAAAATAGTTTTTGTTCATAGTCATAAACACAAATACGAAAAAAAATTGGTTTTTTTAAATTCCACACACATAGGCATATACACAAGCACATATACAAACTAAACACATGAAATGTTTCACATATGCATATACATACAAGTATACAAGTAGTATAGCATTAAAAGTAAAAACATGCATGATCATAAAGCTAATATCCAAAAAAAATGTATTATTTGAAGGTCATAGTAGTGACGATGTGTAGTACCTTGGATAATAAGCATATACAAGAGAAATAACACATATGGCTATGGCAAACAGTACCAGGTAATGTGGTACATAAAGCTCTACTTACAAATAAGTTTCCTTTGGTTTTTATGAACTAAAACAAAGGCTTTAAGTTGTAAGTTTTTCTTTTGGAAGCATTTGAATTCAAAGAAATCCCCTCTAGGTTTGCTAGGTGGTATAAATATGGATAAGCATATGAAACATTTGGTATGACAACCTCTTGTGAGGGCACAAGTCAATGTCTACAACTGGTTTTTTTGAAAAAAGAGTGATATTACAAACAAAATGCTGCCAAATTTTTTAGAAATTTTAAACACTTATAAAGAAATGGGTTTAAAAGGTAACTGTATACCATAGAATGCAACAATTGAGGGATATAGGCATACGGCTAGGATGAGCATCATTCGAGACATGTTTAAGCTACAATAGATTCGGGACAAGCTCATGGCTGCACATAATACGCAAAAGAAAACAAAGTCAATAGCAATTAGGGACCCTATTTCCAAACCATGTAAACCCATAAAGTCTTTCAAGAACCACAATAGACCCTACTTACATAGATGAGCTAAAGAAAACATAGTATATGTTTAGGAGTATGGTTAGGGTCTAGGATGTGACTGCAATGGTTTGTTTAATACTTATATGGTGATTGATTCAGGTTTTTTGGATTCCATCTCTCACCCGTTTGGGGTATGTAATAGAAGAAGACATTCCTGTTCCACCAATTGGTACCCAATGTATACTTTCTTGTTTCAAAGGTATGGAATTCCACAAAAAATTGCTTAATTTTGAGAAACAAGCTATAATCACCCACTCTATATCTTTCTTAAACACATCTTCTGTCAATGACTGGCTCTCTTTATTGATTCTTTCTTTTGGAGGCATTTAGTACCTTCCTAGCCAAATTACTCATTATTGATGCACAAGATAGCTCAGATCTTGATTTTTATTTTATTTCTCTACCCACTATTGTGAAAAAGTTGTCTTTCATCAATAACCTCCCTGCTGTCCCTATAGAAATTAAGCACTCAAAAAAGGTTATCAATCCCCTTCTAGATCTACACCTTCTTGAAGAAGAAGAGAAAGAAACTCTCAACGTTTTAGCGGATACAAACAGTTTATCCCCAGAAAGAGCGGTTTCTACACTCTTTTCGGAGGTAATCCCACTACTACCACCCAAGCAAGTTGAATTGGATGCTATTTGACTTAAACACAAGCTCTGGGATTATGAAATATTGAATCATCGGGCACCTTTTACAATTTCCTCATTGGGTTTGCTTTGTAGCATTCCCACAGACATTGTAGAGCAATGTAAAACCCTTGCCTTACATTCCAAACATCTCTTAGCACAAGATGTTCTCTTCGAGCTTAAGCAGATCAAATTACCAGATGTGGATGGTCAAAAATGCCCAAGCTCTTCAATCATTGCTCGCACCAAAGGACTCCCTCTTATGGACAGGGCAAAGGATCAAAAACGGTTTTTGAGAAACTGTTGGAATTCTTATAGACCCTTCCTCAAATGCCAATGCAAAAGAGTTGATCCAAATTCCAATTGTCCCTCTTCAATCATTTGGTTTGACCAATTTTTGTGGTACGTATTCCAGAATTTACTAAGGTTCTTTCAATTTTCATCAGGACCGGCACAAGTATATGCCTTTACAGCTTGGATAGCCTCATTTCTAACAGAATTAAGACATGCTATAATCATTTATTAATAGTTTCATGAACACATGCTAGAAGCAACTAAGGGACTAGTCCTATACACACCAGGGACTCCACTTCTTCAAAAGCTGACAACACACAAGTATCCAACAAAATTAAAACCTTACTCGAACCACCAAAATGTAGGAACAATTAAAGAAGATCACACACACACACACACACGGCAGCATGGCATCAACAAGTAAGAAACCAAGGCAGTTCACAGGATTTGAGAACTACAGAGATACTCCCAAGGCACTTGAATACTCAATTTCTGAAGACCAAGTACGCTCACTTACTACAAGAAATAATGGATTGCTACATTTTGAATGCAATATTAGGATTCATGGAAGTTTTGTTCACATTTTGTTTTGTAACAAATATATGGACTTTATCAATCCTAAAGTATTTTTTCAAACAATGATAAATGATTTTCACATCAATAAGGAATTGTCTAAAATAAGGATTTGTATCGGTTGGAAATATACCAAAAACCTGAACCATACTCTTTATAAACCAACTTCGGTATTTGCTAAGGAGTTTGATGAAACACAACCATGTGGATGTTTAACTCATAAACGGTTCTCTAATTTTTTAGTTGACTTAGAACCCTTTGAAAAACATGTAATCACCACGGACCCTAGCATAGCTAGACATAAACTTTTCCAAGAATTTATCAGGAAAGGTTTAAACCACATTCCATTAGTACCTGTAAACCCTAAGTCAATTATAAAAGAACTTAGCAATGTATGGAAGACTTTATGTACCCTTTTAAGATGTGAGGATGGTAAAGCTCATCACAATTATATCCATAGTTTAGTTAATGAGACATTTTCCCAAAATTTTCTTTTACAGGTAAAACCAAACTCCATGCTACAAAAACACAGACTTAATGGATGAAATTCAATATATTTTACAATATTTATTTATATATGGACTAGATAAATCATCACAAAATCAGGTGTTCATATGTAAAAGAGTCATTCAACTAGCAGCACTAAGAAGATTAAGAACCCTTGAATTCTGTTTTCTCTCCTCACAAGAAGAAGAAATTTGTCAAGCCATAGGGTCTTATACCCAAGAAATTGAGTTAGAAACACCATT
Organism: Adiantum capillus-veneris; assembly: GCF_014529385.1. Lineage (NCBI taxonomy): Eukaryota > Viridiplantae > Streptophyta > Polypodiopsida > Polypodiales > Pteridaceae > Adiantum > Adiantum capillus-veneris. The sequence goes on from NC_140935.1 coordinate 168,564,055, forward strand.
GGAGTACTCTCTCCCATATCTTATGGGAAATTTTAAAATTCACAAAATGGATTTTAGATGGATCACTAATGCACATAATTGTGTATTTACTCTTGCTACAACTATAATGATTACATTACTCAAAGGATAAATACAAGGAGTTATAGAGTACATCAAAATCATGCATAAAAAGCTACACACTTTTTTTGGGACACAAACCAACGAGTACTGGATGATTAATAATCAATATGATTTTTTGATTAATCTACCAAAACATATCACAAACGTTCATTCCTTTGACGTAACATCCTGTTATGAAGCTATCCCTCATAAAGGCACGCATGGATTACTTGAGGTACTTGACAACATTATTAAACTCATAAAAACTATGAAATATCTTGGCTTTAAGAAATACTGCAAGCAGATTGTGCTTACCAAAAACAAAAGTGAGGTAGTCTGGACATTTGGATACTTACACAACATCAATAAATTTGTCCTTGACAATTGCTTTAAAAAATTAAGTAAACATATTTATCACCAAGAAAAAGATATACCAATGGGGTATAATTGCTCACCATTATGGTGTAGTTTGTATTTGGCATGGTTTGAAATTGAATACATAAAAAAGTTATCTAGTTTTACACAATATGATATAATGAAAGCCTTCTTATATTCATGGAGATATATGGATGATCTACTATTTGCCAATAATCCCTTTATTTCACAATGTCTAGACCACAAAAAACCTTTGTCTCATGAGGATCCCTTTACAATTTATTCTTTAGACATTATTGAGATCAAAGCCACACACAAGGAAAACCAAGCCACATATTTAAATACACATATCCAATTATGTGAACCAATAGAAGGGGAGTATGCTACATACACCGCATGGAAAAAAACAAATTACCATGTCCTAACATTTTGTTTATTCATGTAGCCAATAATAAGCCAAAAAGGATGGCATATAATGTATGCATATCACAAGTTCTTCCCATATTGTACAATGCATCCCAAGAGTCGTATGCTGTACAACAGACTTAAATAAACTTGTTTCTATGTTTGTAGAGAATGGTTTCAAAAAAGAGAAGATAGTTACATGTATTACCAACTCTTTTGAAGAAAACAAATTTCCTCGCATTAGATTTACCATCAATACCTTAAAACATAGGATTGGTAGAGGATAGGTCTACTTGGTGGACTATCCTCCACCAAGTGTACCTTTTCTAAGGGATGGGGGAGGGCCACACACACACACACACACACACACACACACACACACACACACACACACACACACACACACACATAGTATATTGGACACATGACACATATAGACAACACCCCGTGATATCATGCGCACACACGCACACACACACACACACACACACACGCACACACACATACACACAAAAATAGCACCATTTGTTTTTAGAGAAGGACACAAGTTTTGATAACATGCCACCAGAAATCTACTAATCTTCTAACATGGCACATGCGACTACTTCATTAGCAGAAGAATGATGGAAGGGAGAATGACTCCAAAGCAGGACACAATGACAGTTTTTCAATAAAAAACAAGCTGAATGGCTCCTTTTGTAAATATTTCTGTCCTGTAAAAGTCTTTTATTTGAATTTTTTTTGAAAGTCACCAAAAGAGTGTACAAACCCTTGAATAAACAAATTTCCGTTGTCATCAATTGTGGAAATCCTAAAAAGCAAGAATTTTTGACAACACTAGAGCGATGGATACATTGGCACAAGTAAAATAAGTGCACATGCTTAGTTATTGCACAAACACAATTGTTTTATATGCAATAGAATACAGATTTTACTACCCTAAACCGGATCTTTACCTAGTTACTTTTTTACACTCGACTGGCAGATACACGGACCCAAGAGAAATACCGGCACATTCTGAGTTACTGCATAGTTTAGAGGTTTTTTAATGATATGCGATATTAAATAGGCTTTCTTATATAGTAAATTTTACAGCCTTGCCCTTATCAAGTAATGAACCTGGATTTTTTCCCAGTCTTTTTGTAAAGATGATAGCGCTCTTTTTAAAGAGGGAGAATTTGATAAAGTCAAGTGGGAAATTAAAGGTTATCCGGTTGGTATTGCAACCTTCCCAGATAAGCAAGGTATACATTATGGAGCTTTAAAGGCACCACATGTGGATTATGCTGATAAAAGCAGGTTACACAAGCAATAGAAAACGCAAGGCTCATTCTGTAGCACATACACAGAGTACCTTATGCACACATACTCTGTCTACTAGCAAAAGAGGCAGTGAGTGGGTTGCTGATAAGCAAACATGCACTCTCATTAATAGGCAATACACTACACTTACGGATTATTAACGCAAGGGCTACAACTGAAGGGTTTTTTGGCTCGCCTACCATACTAGTAAGCCTTGAACCAAGCACACAATTGCAAGGAGGCTCGTGCTATTGCTGCGCAACAATCCGTTCACCCCAACGTTTTGCAAACGGGTGGATACACCAACCAAGGAGAACCTCTTAGTACATACCAAACAAGTGGAATACAACATAACACAGAAGTTAATTGATGTCTTCTATGAGTAACCACACACACAATGATTTAAGCACATAGAGCGTCTTTTATGCCTAGTTACACACACAATAGGTTTAGGTAATCTACATTTGCATAACGCACATGATGATTAGTGATTATATATCTCAGAACCACACACAAGGTTAGGGGTACACAAGAAGGTGGATCCGGAAACATATACGCACACCTAAGGGGTTAAAATCGATAAGGTAATAGCCACCATCACAAGGATAACACAGGTATGGCGAGGTCACATGGGATAGAAGATGAAAAAGTAGTTTTTGTTCATAGTCATAAACACACATACAAAAAAAAATTTGGTTTTTTTTAATTCCACACACATAGGCATATACACAAGCACATATACAAATTAAACACATGAAATGTTTCACATATGCATATACAACATGTAATATACAAGTATACAAGTATACAAGTAGTATAGCATTAAAAGTAAAAACATGCATGATCATAAAGCTAATACCCAAAAAAATGTATCATTTGAAGGTCATAGCATTGACGGTGTGCAGTACCTTGGATAATAAGCATATACAAGAGAAATAACACAGATGGCAACTATTGATACTGATACTTCTATACTGTCATAGTAGTAGTACTGGTACTATATATACTGATACTGGTACTAGTACTAATAGACTATATTGGCACTATACACTACTGGTATTGATATTGCTATACGACTATACTGCTATACTAGTATTGGTAATACTAGAGTTTTCCTGGTACTGTATATACTAGTACTGGTACTTGTATTAGTACTTACTAGTACTATTGGACTATACTGGTACAAGTACTGATACTGGTATACGCGTGCGCACGCATACACACACATGACTGTTTATAACGTGTTGCTATTTCCCTGTTATATTTTTGCTAGGACTGTTGGCCTAGGGTACCTTTAGTGAAGAACTCGCTTAAATTCATTACGTAGTTTTTGTAAGGTAGTAACTTAATGGTACCTAACCCTTAGATACTAAATGGGTTATGGGCGGGCTATTTCCCTGTTATATTTTTGCTAGGACTGTTGGCCTAGGGTACCTTTAGTGAATAACTCGCTTTAATTCACTACGTAGTTTTTGTAAGGTAGTAACTTAATGGTACCTAACCCTTAGATACTAAATGGGTTATGGGTGGGCTACCCTGATCTCTAAATAATGTCATCTTCTACTTAATAGCGAGGTGGCTCCCTCTTGACGGGTCTGGGATACTATGCTCTTAAGTGCTCTCTCTCTCTCTCTCTCTCTCTCTCTCTCTCTCTCTCTCTCTCTCTCTCTCTCTCTCTCTCTCTCTTTGTACATGGCGACGCTGCAACAACATCCCCCTCTTGAAGCCGAACCTGCCATACGGCTAAGAAGTAAGGTGGCCACTTGCTCCAAAACCCTATAAAAAGCTAAGCTTTACATGCGCACTTAGCATTGGTGGTGTGAATATTTGGGATAAGTGTCTGTACATTAGGACTGTGAGGATTTTACATGCAAAGGGGTATGTAAAGTGTTGGATCTATGGCAAAGGGCAAGGATAAGTAGGCTATTGTGGAGTTGGTTGCTCCAACTCATTCTCAGGTGACTTTTGGCATTGAAATGGATTGCTGTCCGAACTGTTTGATGGTTGTGAGTATTCCTCATGCATATGCCAATAGAGGCACTTGAATAGCTTCTTCTGCTAAACTTTATCTCATGAGATCTTGTAAAGCACAAGGGGCTTCATATGGTTTTTCCCCTTGTAAACGATTTCATCTCTGAAGATATGATTAGATTGACCTTTCTTATTATTTATCTTTGAAATTAATCTAGTTGGGTGACATCTATCTATAACATGTGGGATACCCATGCATCACTGCATACGGTACCAATGTGAACTAAATGTTGTGTTGTTTCCATGGGTGCAGGTGAGGGTTACCTTATAAACTATGGTTTTCAAAGTTCCTTGGTTTGAAGATGGCGGACTATTATATCTTCTAGCTCTTGATTTCAATACTTGTGTATAAAGACTATTCTGTACTATGAATGGGAACTATACCACCTTTTCATTGACATAGTTTCTAGTGTCTTTTGTAATTTGAAAGGATTCTTTGGTGTATATGTTATATTGTTTTTGGAACACACACACACACACACACACACACACACACACACACACACACACACACACACATATAACAACAAGAATAGTAGTGATACTATTTAAAGACCTAGCTACTATATTTTAATCCCTCGATGTGTTTCCTAGATAATTTTACCTTGGATTGATCCTTGGGGGATGGGGCTGTTTTCACACGGCCCTTATAGGTTTGCCTGGTCAGGTGAAGGCTGAAGAGGCTACCAGTTCTTATCTTTGGTGGTATATGTTAGTAAATAACTTTTTGTGGATTATGCAAAACTTAGCACCATCTCAAGGGATAGAGCTTCCTACAGAGCCTCTTTCTAAAGCATCACTTTAAATACTCAGATACATTCATGACCCTATGGCATTTGAACTGATAGCAGGGGCTTTAACCGATTTAGCCAACTCTTTGGTTAAAAATATGTTGTTTGATAAATGTGTCTATACCCTTGCCCAACTTGTCAACAACTTTAAGGAAGGGGTGTCAGAGTTATCTGAATTCATTGAAAACATTCCCGCCTTGACACTTGCTTACAAAGGGGACTTTGCCAAGTTCTCTTTTGATGATTTTAGGAACATGTTATATGAGGATTCCTTTGGGATCAGGAGCAAAAGCATAAAATATATCATTGATAGACTACCGTACTTTTTCAAACTGGCTACTACCAAAGCCTTAAAACTTCTACATAAGTAATGTCTTCCTTGAAGACAATATCAGATATTGTGTTGATAAGACTGATTTTACCCTCTTCAAGGACACTTTGACTTGGCACATCTTTGCTAATGCTTCATACTTGAATTTTTGTACTCTCATCTACTTCACAAGGCAGTAGGCCCATACACAATGGACCTACTGCCAACCCATTGTGTATGGCGCATGGGATAGGGCGGGTACACACACACACACACACACACACACACACACACACACACACACACACACACACACACACACACACACACACACACACACACACACACACACACACACACTACTGATATTGGTACTGGTACTAGTAGTACTGGTACTGGTACTGGTACTGATACTACTACTATTGGTATTGATACTTCTATATTGCTATATTAGTACTACCAGTACTGATGTTGTACTAGTATTGGTATTGGTACTTACTGGTACTACTAGACGATACTGCTATACTACTATAGTGCTATACTAGTTTGGTGATACTGGAGTTGTCCTGGTACTGTATATATTGGTACTAGTACTGGTATTGGTACTTACTGGTACTATTGGACTATACTGGTACTGGTACGCTCACACACACACACACATGGTTGTTTATAGTGTGTTGATATTTCCCTGGTATATTTTTGCTGGGACTGTTGGCATGGGGTACCTTTAGTGAATAGCTTTCTTAGTTCACTACGTAATTTTTGTAAGGTAGTCCCTTAATGGTACCTAACCCTTAGATACTTAATGGGTTATGGGCGGGCTACCTTGCTCTATAAATGATGTCGTCTTTTGCTTAATAGTGAGGTGGCTCCCTCTTGACGGGTCTGCGATACTGCGCTCTTAAGTGATCTGTGTGTGTGTGTGTACATGGCGACGTTGCTACACCATCCTCCTCTTTAAGCCGGGCCCGCCATACGGCTAAGAAATAAGGTGGCCACTTGCTCCAAACCCTATAAAAAGGTGAGCTTAACATGCTTACTTAGCATTGGTGGTGTGTGTATTTGGGAGAAGTGCCTGTACATTAGGAGTGTGAGGATTTTACCTGCAAAGGGGTATGTTGTGTTGGATCTATGGCAAAGGGCAAGGATAAGCATGCTATTGTGGAGTTGGTTGCTCCAACTCATTCTCAGGTGACTTTTGGCATTGAAATGGATTGCTGTCCGCACTGTTTGATGGTTGTGAGTATTCCTCATGCATATGCCGGTAGAGGCACTTGAATAACTTCTTCTACTGAACTTTATCTCATGAGAGCTTGTAAAGCACAAGGGGCTTCATATGATTTTCCCCCTTGTAAATGATTTCATCTCTGAAGATATGATTAGCTTGACCTTTCTTATTATTTATCTTTGAAAGCAATCTAGTTGGGTGACATCTATCTATAACATGTGGGATACCCATGCATCACCTGCATACAATACCAATGCTAACTAAATGTTGTGTTGTTTCCATGGGTGCAAGTGAGGGTTACCTTCTCAACTATGATTTTCAAAGTTCCTTGGCTTGAAGATGGCGGACTATTATATCTTCTGGCTCTTGATTTCAACACTTGTGTATAAAGAATGTTCTGTACTATGAATGGGAATTATACCACCTTTTCATTGACATAGTTTCTAGTGTCGTTTGTGTTACTTACTGCCAGAAATAGCAAATAGTGTTACAATATTTTTCTGTGTCAAAGGTTGGTGAGCCATACCTAATGATTCAATAGAATCTAAAAGGCATTTTCTTCATGATGCTAACCTTCCTTAGCCTTCATTTCTCTCAGTCAAAGGGCTACCACTGACTACAAACACTGTTGAGAACTATTTTCTCATTGCTTTAATAGATAATTGATTGAATCCATGGCTTTACTTCTTGTGAGACTCGAAGACCCCTACAAGAACCTTTATTAAAAAAACGTAATATATTAGGTGATCACCAATAGAGGATCTAAACTCCTCCCACAATTGTATTTTGATAGAATGAATGGATTATGTTAATCATGTTGATGAATGTGCAATGTGGAAGGGATGCAAGGGTTGAGAGAGAGAGAGAGAGAGAGAGAGAGAGAGAGAGAGAGAGAGAGAGAGAGAGAGAGAGAGAGAGAGAGAGAGAGAGGTTTAGTGGATCTTCTTCTTACACAATGTGTGAGCTCCTTCTTGTTCTATGTTATCGATAAGAAAGAATGAGATTAAGGTTAGTGAGCGATTATTCGGTGAAGATATTGGCCTAATGGCCTTTATCCCCAACAACATCCCACTTAGAATAATTGAGACACCTACCCTCTCTGTGCGACCTCAATCTTCACCGGGTAATTGTAATCCTCCCCTCCCCCCCCCTCTCTTTTGTTGCAGTTGAGCAATGTGTTTGTTTGAGGACATTGTAAATCATGGATTGTGTTTTTTTGTTTGTATAGTGATATGAAGACTCCACCATGAAAATGCACCATGGCAGCAACTAATGGTGGTTCAGCTACTAGCGTGCTTTCATCTAGTAGCAAGGCTAGGAGCTCCACAACAGTGGGCATAAAGTCTGAAACTATTGGCGACAAAAGCATTGCTACATATCAACTCTATCTCTTCAACTGTAGAAAAGTTCTTTTCAATGTTTGTTTATGTTTGTTTACTTTGTCAAATGTGGTTTGTAGCAAGATCTTCCTAGAAGATTCAATACCCCAAGCAAGCTCGATTCTGCTACACACGAGAGGAGTTGCATGAGGAGTATGGCTTAAGCTTGGAGGGCAAGCTCTGCCAACACCTCGGTGAGGCTAATGTCACAGATTAGGATTGGTTGTCGGTCTTCATGAAGAAAAGGGAGAAGGGCTCTAAAATCTTTCTGCATATGATGCGACCTGAGTTTGTAGACGAATGCAGGTTACTGTTTCACAAAGTCTACCAAAGCATGCCAGCCAACAAAGAGATCACACAAAAGTTTGCAATGTTGTTTGTGTACGAGCGATGCCCAGCTGCTCGACAAGACCCTGCAGGTCAAAAGGTTGCATGGGTTGCTTTTGGTGAATAGGTTTTGGACCATTGCAAGAAGCTTACGGGTGGCATTGACAAGAAAGTAAAGAATTGACTGGAGAACAATGAGGGGACATCACTTCAGCCCCTTCGTCTTGACAATGTCGGGGCAAGTCAGAAAAGTGGGCAAAAAGCTCTCTTTTCTGGCAGCATTTCTCTAGTTAGTGCCTCCTTCATAAGCCAACAAGTAAAAGCACAGGTGGAGCAGATTCTGGATGCAAAAAGGGATGCATTAAAGGTTTTGAACACAACATTGGATAATGTGAGATTAGAGCTACAAGACAGGAACCAAAATATGTGGAAGATATAAGGGACACCTTCAGCTGCGACAGTGCTTCAGGGGCAACTGCAGGAGCCATAAATATTGCGGTTCAACATGAAGGGAGATGTCGATATTGACCCTGATTTTTTGGTGATTGAAGGCAAGATGGCTGCTTTCACTAGGTGCACTCATAGCTCTTGGGGTCGATGCAAGCAGCTCAAACATAAGAGATGAGGTGGATCGTCTCAAGGTATGTGTCGACCAAGTCAAGGGAGGATTTTTGTTTATGTGGTAATGCCCTGTACTTGACATGGTACCTCTTCTATTTAGGTGGTTGTTTTTTTTCATGCCAGTTATTTTTTTTAATGTGGTAATGCCCTAGGTACTTGACATAGTACTCTCTTCTTTTAGATGGTTTTTTTTTGTCATGCCAGTTATTTCTGTTATGGTGCTAAGTGCCCAACCTACCTGACAAGGTAGTTTTTTCTATTGTGGGGTTCTTTTGTGACATGGCTATTTTTCTATTAGGTGCACCTCCCAAAAAGAAATAGACCTTCGGAGTCCACACTTTCAAAGCACCATGCTCAACATGCAGATGGAGATATGGGAGAGAGGAAGCACCTAGATCACCTCCTGCCTGAAGAAGACTCCCAAAAAGAGTACTCCCCTTCGCAATCTTTCTAATGTTTCCCACCCCCCCAAGCCTCGAGTTTGCAAGAAATTGTGACTCTTCAATTGTAATACAAGAACCTGTGATTCTTGATTTTGAATGCAAAATAATTTTTTTGTCGGCCTCTATGTTTTTGTCGCTTTTATGTTTCATAAGCGCAGTGTCTATGTTTTTGTCAGCCTCTATGTTTTTGTCGCTTTTATGTCAAATATTGCCTCGTGTTTATTTTTCAATGTTGAATGTTGTCTTTTACAGAGCATCCAAAGGAAAAGGGGACCCTCAAGCTGCCCGTAGAGGAAATCATCATCATCAGAGATCCCCCAAAGTACATTCCCCCAGCTATCTCCTCCTAGCCATATGATGATCCAACCCGACCAGCCCTCATATTAGATATTAATGGTGTACTTTGCCTTACATGTACACCTAATAAATATGACCCTTCATATGTCCTTGATAATGAGGCTAAAACATTTGTCAAGCATGAGGAGACGGATGGCAGGTACCTGTTTGTTCCGAAAGATGCATAGGATTTTATTGCATGGGATGTGACATGGGAAAATGTCTACATATGGAGCAGTGCAATGCTCAGCAAAGTGGGCTCAAGAATTTGAAGCTGTTTTCCCTAGGTTCATAGCTATATTAGTGGATGGACTCGACAACAGTTATGTGATGTGGGTAGTTATTGTTTTGATGGTGGAAGACCAACATTTTTCAAGGTATTGCAAATTTTTTTGGTGAAGTTGCAGTGGTATGATACCTGCAATGTCGTTTTAATTGACAACAATTCCTATAAATGTCATTATAATCCTTGTGGAGGTTGATTTTACTAAAAATGAATTGCACTCAGTATTACTTGCTCTCGGTCGATGGCGTTCCCCTAATTGGGATGGTCTCACTGTGGAATTTTATCTCTCCTTTTGGGAGCCTTTGAGTCTACATGATGAATGTTCCGTGGACTAAGTGGAAGATACTTACATCATAGTGACTGGTATTGAGCACCACTCCAATACTTGTCAAAAGATCTAAAGGCTTAGCTGAAAGGGTGGCAACATGCTACAGATCGCCATGCCTTGGCGGACACATTCAGCAAATCAAAGCCTATTGATGACGACAAGTAGGTACATATTCACAGCAATTGCAAAAGGGTTTGAAAAGACATCGTATGATGTGTACTTATGTGGGCCACAACTCATGCCCACAGAGTGCAAGAGACAATGACGTCCCTTGCTTTTTTTTGGATGACAGATCCTTTATGTACCTTTTGTAACTAAACTAAACCCATGGCAGAACCTTATATATTTATATGCTACTTTCCATGTGGAAACCAATTTTTTGGCTTCATTTTGATTTCCATTGTAACTCATGTAACGACTTGATGTCAAATCGATGAAGATGTAATATATTCCTTTTAGTTGGATGCGTTGTCTTTGTGTCCTAGCATTGAAGTGTTATTTTTTTAATTCTAGTTTGAGACTGTTGAAGTGTCCTAGTGTTGAAGTGTTATTTTTTTGATTCTGTTATTGTTTCCCAGTTTAAGAAAGTTTCCTACAGAAACCACTTGTGGACTACCTGTAAAGTACTTTGGGTTGGCATACAATAACTTACCAGATTGTTATGTAAAGAAACCACCTGAGGACTACCTATAAGATACTTTGAGCTGGCATACGAAAACTTTTACAAGTCCTTGTTTCCTACATAGTTTAAGACAGTTTCCACCTGTGAACTACCTGTAAGGTACTTTGGGTTGGCAAACCAAAACTCTTTCAAGTGCTTGTTTCCTATATATTTTAACAAATAGTTTCCTACAAAAACCACTTGAGGACTACCTATAAGTTACTTTGGGTTGGCATACAAAAAACTTTTAGATGTGCCTCTTTCCTTCATAATTTCACAAACAGTTTCCTACAGAAACCACGTGTAGAATTTCTTAAGGTACTTTGTGCTGACAGACCTATAAAGTACCTATGAGGTACTTTGGGATGGCATACAAAAAGTTTTACAAGTGCTTGTTACCTACATATCTTAACATACAAAAACCACTTGAGGACTACCTTAAAGGTACTTTGGGTTGGTAGACAAACTTTTAGAAGTGCTTGTTTCCTACATATTTTTAACAGAAATGCTTGTGAACTACCTGAAGGTACTTTAGGCTAGCAGACTGGTACTTTGTGTTCCAAAATTGAAATGCTATCTTTGTTACTCAAGTAGAATGTTTACAAGTGCTTTTTGGAACTGGCCTGCAAGAGACTTTGAAACCTATGATAGGTTCCGACAAAAATCACATGTGGAATAGTTGAATGGTACTTTGAAGCTAATTATTGGTACTTCTATAAGTTACTTGGGCAGCAACATATATCACTATTGGCATACTGTTGTACACATTTTTATATACCTCTGCAACGAGTTTGAACTTATGTGGCTCTCCTTCTAAGGGTTCTAGGGGTATCTTAAACAATCTAGCCAAGTGTGATGCCAGAAGCACTTTTGGTTGACTAGCAAGCATGTAATAGATATGTTCGGCACCTCATGTCCTAGATAGCAACCAAGCCAAGCACAGTGCGAAGTGTAGTCATGTTGACTACTGGAGAGAAAATCTCATCGAAATCCACACCTTTTTGCTGCTTGAAACCTTTGGCAACTAGAAAAGCCTTGTACCTAGGCTCGGGATCTACCGCTGTATACTTCTTCTTGTATACCAACTTGCAAGGTAAATCATTTTTGCCTTTTAGTAATTCAACCAAATTGTATTGTGATTGTATACCCTACTCCCACTTAACGCTATCATCCATTTGTATAGCTTCTTTGTAGCAGGTTGGCTCTCCACTATCAGTAACCAAAATGTGGTGTATACCCGGCTCAAATCGCTTGGGTTCACGTGATACTCTTACAGAGCGTCTCGATGCCTGACTATTGGACTCTGCTCTCTCTGAAGCAATATTAGTATCTTGCACTTGAGGATTAGGTGCAACACTACTAAACTGAGTTGATTTAGAGGCTACATCCTCAAAACGAACTTGTCTGTACTCAAATTCTTTAATGGGCTTCTTGTGCATTTTTGATTCATTGAAAATCATCTGTGAGCTACGAATGACTTTGTTGGATTCTAGGTGCCAAAGATGATAGCCATCTCTCCATTTGCACCATAGCCGATAAAAATGCATTTGTGTGACTTAGGATCTAACTTGCGAGACGAAGTCTTTGGGAAAATGTGCATATGCCTCACATCCAAATACACATAAATGCTCATAGTTTGGCGTTTTGCCAGTCCATAATTCCTTTGGAATTTTGAAATTCAAAGGAGAACTAGGTGACCTGTAGATGATGTGCACTGCTGTCAAAACAACTTCCCCCCAAAACTCTGGAGGCTTCGCCATAGACATAGAGATAACTCATTCTTGAATCGTGCGATTCATTCTTTTAGCTATCCCATTTTGTACAAGTGTGTATGGAGTAGTAAACTACCAACAAATGCCTCTTCTATTGCAAAAACCCTTGTACTCCGTGGAGACGTATTCTCCACCATTGTCTATGCGAAAAGCTTTCAGCTTTTTTCCTGATTGGTTCTCAACCATTGCAAGGAATTTTTGGAACGTAGAAAAGACCTCTTCCTTACGCTTAAGGAGATACACCCACACCTTTATGGTAGAATCATCTATGAACCTGAGAAAGTAGTTTGCCCCCCCCTAGAGTTTTATGTGGCATTGGACCACACAAATCACTGTGCACCAAGTCTAGGGGTTCTCCTAGTTTCTTGTTCAATGGCGAAGATGTCAACATAGTCTGTTTGATGTATAGACAATGCTCACACAATAAAAAGTCCATGTAATCTAACACAAGTTAGTAGCCAAAATGCTGTAGTGTTTTCATTCCCTTTTGGCTAATATTCCCTAGCCGGCTATGCCACAACTCAGTAGACTGCAGCTCGGTAGCATAGATAGAATGTTTGTCAACACTTGAAACAAACATAGAGTACAGGGATCCATTTTTATGACCTTTCATCATGACAAGGTTGTTCTTGTGGATGAGCCAAGAACGAGTACCAAAAACTATAGTGTAGCCAAGATCATCCAATTGCCCTATAGAAAGAAAGCTCTTTGTATGCTTGGGCACATGTCTGACATTCTGCAACATAAAAGTAGTGTCATTATGCATCTAAAGTTTCACATCACCAATGCCAATAATGTCAAGCTCATAGGAAACCAAGTTTGACCATGCCATGCATGGATGCACAAGAGGAAAACCACTCTCTATGCGGTGTGATATGAAAACTTGCACCAGAATCAAGAATCCAATTTTGTGCATAACCCTCATCCTATGCAAACAAAGCATCTAGAGTGAGATGTGAAGTGAAAATGGGAACATATGAGGGATCTGTTGTGACCTCTGCATGAATCTTTGTTGGCATAATGATCATCACTGGAGGAGGAGCATCCTCTATTGCAGTGGTAGGTATGGGAGACTCAACCACATTGAGCTCCTCAATCTTTATCGTACTTTTGTCTTTGCCAAAATTATCCTTTTGCATGTTTTTCTAATCTCTTAGGAAACTGCCACAATCCTTTTTGTAATGGCCCTTCTTATGGCAATAGTAACACTCGATCTTTCTGGCACTGCGGTCTCTACTTGAGTTCCTGTGTCTACTAGGACTATGGGGATCTCGCTCTCTATTTTTACTTTTGTATTTGTTCCTATCACGGCCTCTTGCCTTCGTTGAATTTCCAGCCATATGTGCATCTCCATGACTAGCACATGCGAAAGATTTACGTCAAATCTCTTTGGTGATCAATGCATCTGTGATAGCATTGAACACTAACTTGCCATTTGGAGCCAAATTGCTAATGGCTGTGCAAAAGATATCCCATGAGCTGGATAGAGAGCATAGTAGGAATATAGACCTGAGTTCGTCGTCAAACTCCTTAAAGCCTTGAGATGTTAGCTGACTGAAGGAGTTGAACTCATTTAAGTGACTAGAAACTGTGTTACCTTCTTTCATGTTGAGCTTCATAAGCTTTTTCATGAGAATTTTTTTTTTCTCTCCCATGCTAAACATAAGCTATCCCAAAGTTCTTTGGTTGTTGTCTTCCCTATGATAGTGAAGAACACTGACTTGGCTAGATGTAGACGTATTGTAGCCATGGCTCTATCATAAAAAATCTCTCACTGAGCTTGCGTATAGTCATCATCCTCCTCTACATGCTCTTTCAACGGTTCTGATAGGCCTTTGTTTGTCAAAACATCTTTCATGCGCTCTTTCCACATGGTGAAGTTGCTGCCATCGAACTTGCAAATGAAATACTCCTCCTTTTCTGAAGAAGAAACCATCATTGACAAGAGGGTTTGAGAGGTGCCAAACTATGACGAGAAGCTGCAGAAATTTGGGCAGAGTCTCCTTTATATGAGGAGTCAAAACTCAACTCAAAATACGCATAAATATGCCAACTGCACTAACTGGGCATCTACTGCACAAAACCACTACTATGTGACCGCCAACTAGGTGTCAAGAGCACAAAAAACCGTCCAGATACATATCCTATGGCGAGGGTACCAAAAATGGGAAACTCTAGCTACATGTATCACCGAAGGTGTCTCAACATTTGAGCACACCATAGCTCAAAGAAAACCTCACGCTATCAACCCTCCAAAGGCTAATGCAGACACAAATGGACTAGCCACAGTCTCAAAAATGGGTCTTCCGGTCCGAGTCTCAAAAATGGTCGGGAAAAACTGCCAAAATAGCAAAAAATGGCTCCACATGTAGTACAGTGGGCAGTGTCTGCAACTCAACGCACATGAGTAAAACCACGCTCAAACAAGTGCCAGGAACTACTGTATGCAGTAAAAGTGATCGTTGCAAGCATATCTGCTCTCAAAAGAGCTCAGTAGCACTAGATGTACTCACACAAAACATGCATCTATCAACGCATTTGTCTACACGGAATCTGTTGTCGAAATGACTTCCAAATTGCCCGTGAAAGCACTATGTCTGGTAATCTAGAGAATTTGTCTGTGAATAGGCTGAAAACCCCCTTGTAACCTGTAACCTGCGTGTCGGTGTCGCTATGTGCAGTTTTGTGCTGCCAAGCAAAATACGCTAGTCGAATAGCCGCCAAAGGTGTCATAGCCAAAAATCATGTCGTATAGCACGATCAATATGCTTGATGCCGATGCCGGGTGTCACTCCTCTATGATAGAGGCACCTCACCCGTGCGGCGTGTGGCAAGTACAACTGTCAATCATGGGAAAAAATCATCCACGTGAAATCGATGTCGGGCCGGACATCGAGAAATCCAGGCAACGTGTAAGGATGTCGAGCCGGTGCGTTAGAAATGGTGTCGTAAAATGATGTGCCAATGTGGAGCAACAAATTGTTGATGTCGGTGTTGTCTTCCACCGCCGAACGGGAGTGGTTAGCCCAATAGCCATAGACGATGCTCGAAGAGTCAACTCAAGCCAATGTCGGATAACGTCGGGCTTACTTGCCCGCATCTATACACGTTGGTGTGTGTGAGCGTGAGCGCACGCCAAAGAACACTCGCTCTCTACCTCTCTCTCTCTCTCTCTCTCTCTCTCTCTTTCTCTCTCTCTCTCTCTCTCAGAGCTGCTATATTTTTGTCACTTGTTGTTGATCTCTCACTTTCAAGAGTCGAGATTTGAGGGAGTTACGACCGTGCTCACGGTTCTTGCCTGCTTGAGGTTCCCCAAGTCACTGAGTGTGTGTCGAGGGTCAATTGCTATCGATGGGGGGGTGGGTGAACACTCCCTTGCACTCACAATGAGTTTTTAAGGCTCAAAAGAACTAGTTTGCCTTGATTGCTTCACTATGTATATGGTAAATGATAAGAAGTAAAAAAGTGATATTGGTGTGGATTTTACCGCATGGCATAGCTCGTGATGATGATTCCATAGCATCTCTCCTCAAAGATTTCACCAAAAACTCTATGACCTCGCATCACAAATGAGATTTTGCATGAAAAGATTATAGATGTAAACATTTCCATACTATAATAAAAACGAAACAAGATGCATTTCGTGCATTTGTGATGCTTGTGTCCGTAAAAAGAAGAAAAAACCATACGTATGTATGGTGTGGAGTTGGCACCGTTCTCCACATTTATAAAGATACCGTAGGGAACGTGCCCTTCCCCCGCCACTTTTATCCCCTCCAATGTTGAAGGGGGACTTATGCTTCTCCTCCGGTGTCAGAAGGACTTTTTATTGTTAAAATATTATAATTATACAAGGAGAACTCATTACCGATGTTTTATAAAGACATGTATTATTCCACGTTGCCATGTGTTGGTGTATTCTCCGTATGTCCCTTTGTTGGGCATAACAAGTCTTTGCCACCTTCATCTGAAATCTTTTCAATAAAAATGATATAAATTCATTGCTTTATTTTATACAGGATGTAATCTAAGAACTTTTGAGATCACAAAAGGGGAAATCAAAACACGAAATATAAGTGTACCTTTGTTGTTGGTCGTCTACATTGAAGCACAATGTTGGATGGATAGGTTGCTAGACCTCCCTTGCATTGTTGCATCACCTTCCCACCAGTATGTGTTGTGTCATCGTCATCCCTTCCCCAACTTCTGCCAACATGTTGATTATCACATTCAGTTTTTCTATCATGCCTACCATTACCTGCATTACTTTTCATGTGCGTTGTCTTAGGGTAGGTTGAATCTGCTAGATTGTCCGTCCATAAGCTCACACACATACACATACACAAACTCACAGTCTTTGGGGCACCCCATCTGGCATACATATTGATCAAAACATGGCCAAGCACGACATCTTTCTCCAAGAGCCCTCAATTTACATCTGCTGAAAACAACCTAGAGGTTCTGGCGTCGCCCTTGTGGAACAAATCGTGCAATCAGAAGAGAGGCCATCGTTTCGCATCATCCAAAAACTGTCCCTGTGGGGAAAATCTTGCAATCGGTGCATTCTAGCTCTGGACGGAAATATTTTCAAGAAGTTCTGGTGCTCTCTAAACTGCACCACATCTAGCAAACATGTCAATCAAGGCATTGCCAAGCACAACATCTTTTTCAACAACTCCTTACTAACAATATCAGCGTGAATTTTTAAGTCCATACCAACATTGCAGAGAGCCACATGCTTTCAAGTTGTACACGTGTGTGATTGCATCAGGAGAGAGGCCCTCGATTTGCATCGGCTGAAAACAGCATAAAGATTTTTGACCTGGTCCTGTTGTGCATATCTCGCAATCCATACAGTCCAAGAGAGGATGTTCCAAACAGAAATCTCCTCAAGCACTTTATGTGCTTTCTGAAGTGCACCAAATTTGGCATACATATCAACCAAGGCAATGCCAAGAAGGATATTTTTTTTCCAGCATTCCCTAAGTAACAATATCAATGTGAATTTTTATGCACATATCATCATCTTGCGTAGAGCCACATGCCTTCAACATGCTTTCATTGCGCATAACCCGTAATCATTGCACTCCATGAGACGACATTCTAGACACAAATGTCCTCGAGCACTTTGTGTGCTCCCTAAAGTACACCAGATTTGGCTTACAAATCGACCAAGCCATTGTGAAGCATGACATTTTTTTACAACAACCCGAGACTAATGATATAGAGTGAATTTTGAAGCCCATATCAACATCCTACATAGAGCCACATGCCTTCAAGATGCACGCGTAGGTGATTTCATATGGACAAAGGCCTTCACTTTGCATCTGCTGAAAATAGCCTAGAGATTTCTATCCCTGCTCTTGTTGTGAGTATCCCACAATCAATGTTTGGCATACATATCGAGCAAGGCAGTGCGAGGTACGACATCTTTTTTCACTAGCTGCCTCTAACTAGCAATACAATTGTGATTTTTTGTGCCCACATCAGCATCTTGCGTAGAGCCACATGCTTTCAAGATGAATATGTAAGTGATTGTATTTGGAGAGAGACCCTTGCTTCGCATCTGCTGAAAACAGATTGGAGATTTTTGGCCCTACCTCTGTGTGGCAAATCCTTCAATCATTGCATTCCAAGAGTCCACACTCCAAATATAAAGCTCGTCGAGCACTTTTTGTGCTCTCTTAAGGGCACCACATTTAGCAAACATATCAACCAAGGCATTGTCAAGCACAATATCCTTTTTCAACAGCCCTTGAGTAACAATACCAGCAAGAATTTTTATGCCCATATCTGTATCTTGCAGAGCCACATGCCTTCAAGATGCACACGCATATGATTGCACCTGGAGAGAAGTCCTCGCTTTTCATCCGCCGCTGAAATCAGCCTGGAGCTCTCTGGCCCTACGTTTGTTGTGCATATCCCGCAATCAATGCACTCCAAGAGACGACATTCTGGATAGAAGGTCCTCAAGAACTTTTTCTGCTTTACAAAGCGCACCACATTTGGCATACACATCGACTAAGGCATTGCCAAGCACAACAATCCTTTGCAACAGCCCCTCACTAATAATATCACAGTAAATTTTTAAGCCCATATCAACATCTTGCGTAGAGTCACATTCCTTCAAGATGCATGCGTAGGTGATTGCATATGGGCAGAGGTCCTCGCTTCGCATCAGCATCTTGCATAGAGCCACATGAATTCATACATAGGTGATTGCATCTGGAGAGAGGCCCTCTACTAAAAATAGATTGGCATAACATCCCTTTTCAGTAGCCTTAGACTAGCAATATCATCGTGAATTTTTGTGTCTATATCAGCATCTTGCGTAGAGCCACAATGTGCATGCCTTTAAGATGCACGCATCTAGAGATAGGCCCTTGCTACGCACCAACTGAAAACAGCCCACAGCTTCCTAGCCTTGTCTGGGATATCCTACAATCACTACATTCCACAAGATGACATCCCACACACTAACCTTGTCAAAGACTTGATAGATACACCACACTTGACATACATATTGACCAACATTTTCCCCAAGTATGCATTCTTTTCAAGTAACCCACAATCGCAAATATCAGTAGGAATGCTACTGCCTTGGTACATAACTTCTCCT
Source organism: Adiantum capillus-veneris (assembly GCF_014529385.1). Lineage (NCBI taxonomy): Eukaryota > Viridiplantae > Streptophyta > Polypodiopsida > Polypodiales > Pteridaceae > Adiantum > Adiantum capillus-veneris. The sequence continues at coordinate 168,583,368 of NC_140935.1, forward strand.
TAGCACAGTCTTTAAGTGAGCTCACAAAAGAAAGACTCAGTCTCTTGCTCTCCAATTTTGCTTGTCTAGCCTTTATTGCTGCTTGCTTGGGGGTGTTGCGAGAGAAAATGTGTGTGTGTGGAGCAAGGCATTGCCAAGCAACAGCCCTTGGCTAACAATTTCATAGCAAATATTTAAGCCCATATCAACATCTTGGGTAGAGCCACAAGCCTTCAAGATGCATGCATAGGTGATTGCATCTCTGTTGAGCATATCCTGCAATCAATGCGTTCCACAAGATGATGTCCCATATGGTAAGCTCGTCAAAGACTTGTTGCGCACTGACAACACTTGACATACAAATTAACCAACATTTTTCCAAGTATGCATTCGTTTCAAGCTACCCACTATCGCGAATATGAGCATGAATCCTAGTGCCTTGGTACAGAAGGTCAAGATGCATGCGTATGTGATTGCATCTAGAGAGAGGCCCTTGCTTTGCATCCACTGAAAATAGCCTTGAGCTTTTTGGCCTACTCCTGTTACACGCATCCCGTAATCAATGCACTCCAAGAGAAAACATTCCGGATAAAAATCCCCTTAAGCACTTTTTTGTTCTTTCTCAAGTGCACCACATTTGGCATACACAGTGACCAAGGCAGTGCCAAGCACGACATCTCTTTTTAGTAGCCTCAGACTAACAATATCATCAAGAATTTGTGTGTCCATATCAGCATCTTGCGTACACAATGCGCATGCCTTTCAGATGCACGCGTAGGTGATTGCGGCCTTGTATCTCTCTTTTTCTTTTTTTAACCCAAACATTGGCTTAGACAAGGATTTTATTAGTTAAGTTCTCATCATAGCTCTCTCTCTCTCTCTCTCTCTCTCTCTCTCTCTCTCTCTCTCTCTCTCTCTCTCTCTCTCTCTCTCTCTCTCTCTCTCTCTCTCTCTCTCCGACATATCCCGCAATCAATGCACTCCAAGAGACGGCATTCTCGATAAAGGGGTTTACAAAGCGCACCACATTTGGCATACATATTCGTCAAGACATTGCCAAGCACAACAATGTTTTACAACAGTCCCTCACTTATAATATCAGAGTAAATTTTTAAGCCCATATCAACATCTTGCGTAGAGTCACATTCCTTCAAGATGCATGCGTAGGTGATTGCATATGGACAGAGGCCCTTGCTTCGCATCAGCATCTTACGTAGAGCTAGATGAATTCAAAGGTTGCATCTAGAGAGAGGCACAACATCCCTTTTTAGCAGCCTTAGATTAACAATATCATCGTGAATTTTTTTTTGTCGACACAGCATCCCTTTTCATGAGCCTTAGACTAACAATATCATCGTGAATTTTTTAACCTTGTTTTTGTGTCTATATTAGCATCTTGAGTCCCAGACTGCAGTGTGGATATTTTTACCTTGATTTTTGTGTGTGTATCAGTATCTTGCGTCTCAAACTACAGTCCCTCTCTCTCTCTCTCTCTCTCTCTCTCTCTCTCTCTCTCTCTCTCTCTCTCTCTCTCTCTCTCTCTCTCTCTCTCTCTCTCTCTCTCTCTCGCCTGGAGTGAGCCAAAATGCTGTGAGCTAGTGTTCTCCGGCCTGCAGTGAGCCAAAACGCAGCAATCTTTTATTTTTTCTCTCCGGCTTGGAGTCATGCCTCATGACGATTCACGCAAGGGATGAGCCTGCATATTCTATAATAAAAAGCCCGGCCTGGAGTGATTACGTTGTGCAGCAGTAGAGAGCAGCAAGAGTCCTCTCTCTGTGCGAGCTGCCTCATGACGATTCACGCAAGGGCTGAGCCTGCAGATTCTATATTAACAGGCTCGGCCTGTAGTGATGACGTTGTGCAGCAGTAGTTCCCTCTCTCTCCCTCTCCCCGGCCTGGAGTGATGACGACATGTGTTGAAGAAGATGGCGATGGAGAAGTGTCTTTGTTGTGCAGCATCATGGAAAAGCAAAGCAAACGAATTAAAAGAATTTACCTCTACTCTACGTCACCTCTGCATGTCAATTGCCTTTGCCTCTGCTCTACGTCACCTCTGCACGTCAATTGCTCTCTCTCTCTCTCTCTCTCTCTCTCTCTCTCTCTCTCTCTCTCTCTCTCTCTCTCTCTCACGGCAATCAAATCGCTGCTATAAATTGCGGGCTGGCTGCTTGTTTTTCGGTCTCTTTTTAAAAAAACCATTGCCATTGCTTTCTTCACTCTCTCTCTTCTCCTCTCTCTCTCTCCACTCTCATTTAGCAAGCCAATCACATGTGGACACATGGCATAGCTGGCCTTGCTCCTTTCATTAAATCGATCTTAGGTAATCAAGGTAAAAAAAACATGATTTTTTCCTGTTGCAACTAAATGCGTGCGTGTGTGTGTGTGTTTTTTGATTTTGCCAGCGCTGTCCACCTTGCCTTCCTATGCTCGACCTGCTCCAGATGCCCCGATTCTGCCCAAAGAGCGCCCAACTCGAGTGTGTGTGTGTGTGTGGGTGGGTGGATTGCCAATCTCTTGCCTTGCTTTGCTCCAATGTGCTCACTTGCAACCGGTTGATTCCCCCTGCAGCTCGCGATACCCATGCAGTGGTGTGTGTATGTGTGTTCAACACGACCACATGCTCAACTCTTGATTGCTCGAACTGCTTGGCATTGAGTGTGTGTGTGTGTGTGTGGGTGAGAGAGAGAGAGAGAGAGAGAGAGAGAGAGAGAGAGAGAGAGAGAGAGAGAGAGAGAGAGAGAGAGAGAGAGAGAGAGAGAGAGAGAGAGAGAGAGAGAGAGAGAGAGAGAGAGAGAGAGAGAGAGAGAGAGAGAGAGAGAGAGAGAGAGAGTGAAGAGTACCAATTGGTCAGCGTTGTTGCTTGATGTGAGTTCCCAATGGTAAGATTTTCGAGCTTGCAACTCAATTGCTTGTATGTCTACTCGTTTCCTGCTACTGGTTCCACTGCCCACAACCCAAGTGTGTGTGTGTGTTCACTACACACACCCTCTCTCAATCAGAAATTGAGCACTACTCTAGGCTCTGTTTTGAATGTGTGTATTTCTTGTTAATCAAAATCTTTTGCCTGCTTTAACACATAAGTGCACACACCTTGCCTTGAGCACTCAATTCCTTGCTCTATTTTGCTTCTGACTCCTGCCACTTTGAGCTTCCATTGCCTTCTTTCACAGGATAACTGTGCAAAGCTTTAGATTCACACAAAATTCAATGATGAGCTTCCTCATGGGGGTTCTCTCACTTCTATGAATCTGAGCTTCAATCCAAGCTCCACTCAAGATTTCATGGCCGCTTACGCCGCAACGACCGTCTTTGTCAAATCCGCTCTCTCAAATACAGATCTACACCTCAAGTTCCATAGCCATGGAGCACACCGCTAGGCCGTCCATCAGCTCTGATACCAATTGATGGAGTAGGAGTGTGCGTATGGAAGCATGCAAGAGAGGGAAGGAGAAAGGGGGAAGGGGATGAAGCACCTCATAGTCTATTTTGGGTTAGTGGAGAGGAAAGTGAGAGAGTGAAGTCAACTCTCTCACTTTCTCTCCCTATATTCATTAGGAAGAAAATGTGAGTAAGGGTGGTTTCCCACGGCCACCTAGCCTACACCCCAACAAAAAAGAAGACCTAGTCCTGTACTGGTGACACCTTCTTCAAAACTAGTTTCAGTGTTGTTATCTATGCCATCATCCTCATACTCATCATTGGAAGCATATAAGTTGTCAAGGGAATCTCCCATTTCTTCCATGAGGGGATCTTGAATACCCTCAATGGCAGAAGAAGATCATGTGTCTTTTATCAAGGGCTCACCATTCTCAAATATGAGCTGCCTAATAGGTCAGCTTACCAAATTCAAACTTGAAATATCACTTTGGTGTGGATGCATCGACCCTTCCACAATGACACCCAAGCTACTCTCACCTAGTTCAGTACAGTTTATAGCCTCATATGGGTGGACCAACAATACCACTCCATTACCAAGTTTTGTAGATCTATTGTCAGCCCAAAGGATGATTCTTTTCTCTTTGAAACTCGCTCTATCTATCAAGCCATCTTCTTAACTAGCAAGAAAATCCTCATCTATTGTGTGAGATTTTCCTCTTTACATAACAATATTATGCAATGGCCATTTGATGATCCTTCCAACTGCTTGAGACACGGTTCTTGCATCCATTGTGACGAATGGAATCAAAAAGGTGTCATCAAACTTTCTAGTACATGTATCACCACACATGTTGTACCAATCAATTCAAAACCACAACGTTGAGATGCATCAGTGGAATGAATAACCCCGCGAGCCTTTTTGTTGAACCATCAACAAGAAACACTGAATCACCTTGTTTTGGACCCTACAATTATTGAGAAAATCAAGAGATGTCAGTAAAATTGTATGTTTGACCATAGAACTCAAAATTTAATGCATTCCCAAGATACACTAACAATTTTGGCAAAAGCTTGCATCCCATTCAATTAAGTAAATCTACACTGAGTCAATCCATGGAGTATGGTAGGAGGCTCGAGCTCAAGTTTGAGCCTATATGTACATCTAAGTGCTAGAAATCTAAAGCTAACAAGAGTTGCAAGATAGGGACTATGTTACATTGCAGAGGCACCCATGGATTTTGGTAGGAGGATAGAGCCTTTCTGCACATCCAAGCGCTAGAAATATATAGCTCACAAGAGTTACAAGATGGATCTTAAGTTATATTGAATCGACCCATGTGGGATGGTAAGAGGCTCAAATTTAAGTTTGAGCCTATATGTACATTTAAGTGCTAGAAATCTAAAGCTGAAAATAGGTCCAAGATGGAGACTAAGTTACAATGCATAGGCACCCATGGAGTTTGGTAGGAGGATGGAACCTAGATGTAGATCTAAGTGCTAGAAATCTATATCTTCAAATAGGTGCAAGATGGATCTCAAGTTATATTGAGTCAACCCATGGAGGATGGTAGGAGGCTCAAGCTCAAGTTTCAGCCTAAATGTACATCTAAGTGCTAGAAATCTAAAGGTGACAAGAGTTGCAAGATGGAGCCTAAGTTACATTGAGGCACCCATGTAGTTTTGTAGGAGAGGATTAACTGCTATTGGAATCTATATGTACATCTGTGCTAGAAATCTAAAGATGAAAAGACTTGCAACATGGATCCCAAGTTACACTGAATCAACTCTAACTCAAATTTGAGCCTAGATGTAGATCTAAGTGCCAGAAATCTGAAGATGACAAGAGTTGCAAGATGGATCCCAAGTTACATCGAGTCACCCATGGATTTTAATGGAATGTTTGAATTGATATTGGATACTATATGTACATCTATGTGCTAGAAATCTATAGCTAGCAAGAATTTCAAGATGGAGCCCAAGTTACATTGAATCAACCTGTGGAGAATGGTAGGAGGCTCAAACTCAAATTTGAGCTTAGAGTATTTCTAGCACTTAGATGTACACCTAAGTGCTATAAATACCTAGCTAACAAGAGTTTCGTGAAGCCAAAGCTACATAGAGGCAAGCATGGAATTTGGTAGGAGGCTCAAACTCAAGTTTGAGCCTAAATGTACATCCAAGTGTTAGAAATCTATACTTGTCACAAGGATTGCAAGATGGAGCCCAAGTTACATGGAGGCACCCATGGAATTTGGTAGAAGGCTCAAACTCAAGTTTGAGCATAGATGCACATTCAAGTGTTAGAAATCTACAAGCAACAAGAGGTGGGAGAAAAACCCCAAGCTATGCTGAAGTAGCCTTGAACTTGGAAGGAGATTCAAATTGAAGTTTGAGGTGCGTTATGCATTTAAAGAGTTTTAAGGTGGAGTCAAGGTAATAATGAGCTTTACATCAAACCTAAGTTTCCTTGAATGACCTATCTAAAGAGTCAGAGCTTACAAGAAGCTGAGGTTTTAAAGTAGTTGCATGAGTGGTTCAAACTTAAGTTTGAGCCTAGTTAGTCATATAGTTTTCTTTTAGGATAGAACATTAGTTTGAGTATAGGTGGCCTTGGAGATTATGCTATGACAATTGAGCCTTGATGGACATTCAAAATACAATGAGGTTATTTTCTTAGTTGTTTATGTGTAAGTCGAGTATTGGTGATTATAGTCCTGGTGTTTTACGTGTTGTAGTAGGATAATTTTTCATGCATAAAGGTGCCAAGAAATTGGTTAAGCAAGAGGGTTGGTGGAGGTGGGTCCCTCACTCATTGATCCTATGAGGTTTTAGCTAAGGGAAGTCAAACTATGTCCAACTTGTGAGTATTTTTTTTCCAAAAGCTCTTTAAAAAATAGTTCTAGACACCCCTAACGTCGTCAAATTTTTTGACCCCTTAAACAACATTTTTTTGAAAACTCTTTGCTGCTCTCAAGCTACAGACTCATAAAAAAAGTTTTGCAATCGGACTCCGTATGTGAAACTTATGCTGATTTTTGTGGAAAGTTTTTTTTTCACTTCTTTTAACCATTATGAAAACCCATTAGTTTTGGTCCACACATGTGCGTTTGCTAATCGATAGGGTTGGTGGGAAAAGCTATTAAAGCCTTTTTAATGCTTTTGAAACCTTCTATATTATAATTATTTTGGATTTTTCTATAGACAGTGACGAATTCGATGACGGTGCGACAAGTGAGATTCTTTACTCCCGTGTCTCCTTGCCCTCTGCGCATCTGCTCGCGGCCCCACAAGGCTCTTTCTCACACGTCTACATTAATTCTCTCTCTCTCTCTCTCTCTCTCTCTCTCTCTCTCTCTCTCTCTCTCTCTCTCTCTTCTACATTAAAATAGGGTTTGGATTTTCTTTTAGACTGTGAAAAAATCGACAACGACTTGACAAGTAAGGTTCTTTACTTCCGCATCTCCCTCTCCTCTATGTATCTATTGGCAGTCCCAAAAAGCTCTTTATCTCACGTCTACATTAATTCTCTCTCTCTCTCATGTGTGTGTGAGATATCTTCTTCTAATCTTTTTGTGTAATTACCCTCAGCTCCTCTTAATCACTCCCTAATCTCTTCTAATCTCTCTGTGTAATCTCCCTTGCCCCGTCTTAATCACTCCCTCCCTTCCTCTTAATATCTCCGAAACCTACACTAATCAAAATTCATTCTACTAACTATTGTGACTTGTATTCTGAGATTACATTCACAGGTCCTAAACTTCTACTCTCCTCTTAGATACTAACCTTTTCCTCTCCTCTAATCTATTTTCCTTTTTCAATTCTGAATGCATCTCAAAATTCACTCTTCCATATCATTCTATTAGTTTCTAATCTCTATTTAATCCTCTTCATTAATGACTACATACACTCATAATTATTTGCTACCGCCTCCTTGATACACCTTTTAAACTCTTTCACTAAGTTAATCAAACTACAACTACGTCTAAAATCACGCTCTATAAATTGAAAGTAAGTGATTATTCTCTAATTAGAGCACTTAATCAATAAGTACTCTAATTAAATTTTTTAAAAGCTCTAATTAAGCACTTAATCAATAACCACTTAAAGAAAAAGATAGATAACAACAATTACTTGGTTGGGTACTGAGTGTGACATTGCCACTTGACGTAGATTCTTTGCTTTTGATATTTAGCTCGTTTTTGGTGCCTTGTTTCCTTGTTGAGAAACTAGAGCAATGAACTAATGTAGCTTAAACCTCACCTTCTAATGCTATCAAAGCAGTAGCATATTCCACTCTAGTGTGGCCTCATGAGCTTATTGTGGATATTTTAGCATGATAGCAGTGCCTCATGCAAGTGCTTGAGACTTAACCAGGGCCAAAGAATAATAGCTCTAGGATTGAACTTAAGTTTGAGCCTCAACTACATGTGCCAGTGTAGCACAAGGGTTTAAAGGTAGCCTCATGAGATCCTTGGCTACCAATGGCAAGAGGCTCAAACTTAAGTTTGAGCCATTCATGTATATGCTAGTGTAGCGCTATTGTGCACTGCCCACATGATGACATTGTTGAGGCTACTACCAAGGGCATGGAATAACACATTTAGGCTCGAACTTAAGTTTGAGACTTAACTTTCTATGCTAGTATAGCAAAGCACTACTATACAAGCCTATCCTCCTGACATCCTTGTAGCTACCAATGGCAAGAGCCTTGCTTGCAGTGTAGCCCTACTATGCAAGGGCACATCCTCATGACATCCTTGTGGCTATCAAGGACATGGAGAAATATCTTTAGGCTCAAACTAAAGTTTGAGTATTTGGTACTGTAGCACTAGGGTGAAAAGTTAGCCTCGTGAAACCCTCGTAGATACCAAGGGCATAGAATAACGTCCTTGTGGCAAACAATTGGAAGAGGCTTGCACTTAAGTACAGACCTTGCCTACATATGTCGGTATAGCACTACGATGCAAGTCTAGCTTCATGACATCCTTGTGGATACCAAAGGAAAAGAAAAACACTTTGAGGCTCAAACTTAAGTTTGAGGCCTCAACTGTATAAGCTATTGTAGCACTAGGGAGTAAGTCTAACCTCATCCTTTAGAAATACTAAGTCCAAGAGGCTCAAACTTAAGTTTGATCCTCACTTGCATAGGCTAGTGTAGCACTAGAATGCAAGGCTAGCCTGATGACATCCTTGTGGCTACCATGGGTATATAATAACACCTTAGGCTTGAGCCTAAGTTCAAGCCTCATTTGTATATGCTAGTGTAGCGCTAGGATGCAAGGCTTGCCTCATGAAATCCTTGTGCCTACTAAGGGCAAGAGGCTTGAAATTAAGTTTGAGCCTTGCCTACATATGCTAGTATAGCACTAGCTATTGTAGCAAGTCTAGCTTAATGAAATCCTTGTGGTTACTTAGGAAAAGAGGCTCGAGCTTAAGTTCGAACCTCGCCTACATATGCTAGTATAGCAAGTCTGGCTTGAACTTAAGTTTGAGCCTCAACATCATATGTTATTTTAGCACTAGGGTGTAAGGCTAGCCTCATGACATCTGTGTGGCTACCAATGCCAAGAGGCTCAAACTTAAGTTCGATCCTCACTTGCATATACTAGAGTAGCATTAGCATGCAGGGCTTGTTGCTACCAAGGTCACAGAAGAACACCTTTAGGCTCGATCTTAAGTTCAAGCCTCCACTACATATTCTTTAGCACTAGGATGCAAGGCTTGCCTCATGACATCCCTGTGGCTAGCCTTATTTGCATATGCTATTGTAGCACTAGGGTGTAAGGCTAGACTCATGACATCCTTGTGGCTACTAGAGGCAAGAGGCTCGAGCTTAAGTTCGAGCCTCACCTAGATATGTTAGTATAGCACTATCATGCAAATCTAGATTCATGACCTCCTTTAAGGATTCATGCAAAAATAGAAAAACACTTAGGATTGAACTTAAATATAACCTCATGACATCCTTCTGCTTACCAACAATGACAAGAGGCACTAGCATATTTGAGTGTAGCACTAGCATGCAAGGCTAGCTTGATGACGTATTTATGGCTACCAAGGGCATAGAATAGCACCTTTAGGCTCGAGCTTAAGTTTGAGCCTCAAGTGCATAAGGGAATACAAAATCACTTTTAGGCTCAAACTTAAGTTTAAGCTTCCTCTCCATAGGCTAATGTAGCACTAGGGTGCACACCTAGCCTCATGACATCCTTCTGGCTACAAAATCATAGAGCTTCACTTTAAGGCTCAAATTTAATGTAGCACTAACTTGCAAGACTACTCTCATGACATCCTTGTGGCTAGCAAGGGCACAAAGCAACATCTTTTGGCTCAAACTTAAGTTCGAGCCTCACCTACACATGCTAGTGTATTTTTTTAAATGTACTATTTAACATAAACATGTGCTCCTTGTTTAGGTTCTAAAATTGTTCTTTTTTGTTGTTTTGGGAATAGAGGCGTCCAATATACCAAGTATACCAGAGCAGGGTGCAAAAGTCTTCACATTCAATGTCCTTGGAATGTCAACTCACGCCAAAACTACTGCTCCAAGAATAAAAGTTGACAAGACCTTTGAATTAACAAAAGAAGAAGGAGTGAAGTGGTTTGTGGATACCTATGATACAGATGCAAACTACAAAGGTGACATCCATCTATATTTGTCACAAGGTGATATGAAACATGGAGACATGGGGATTGTTGTGGGTGTCAAAGATGATGTGGATGCAACAGCAATGCCATGCTTTGCATGTAATGTGCTACCTATTGGAGAGACCACAAAGGCAAACAAGTTTTGCTTATCATTGGGCACTTTTCATGTAGCAGACATGAAATGGTAGCAAACTAGGAAAAGAACATTCTATTGTAAAATTAGGATTGAAGATCTCCAGCTTCACTAATCAAGAAGACTCAGGTGTGGATTGTGTGGAAGACCTAGTGAAGGCAGTCAAACTGCAAATCAAGTCTTGAGCTTACCAAAGAAGATTGTACCTACTAAGAAACCAATAGGGGCACTATCTAAGAAAGTTGTGAAGAAGACAAGGAAAGCCATAGTTAGGAGTGCACTTGTAGCATCAAGAGGTGCCCATGCAAGCGCTTCAACACATGCAATAAAGATCACTGCCACCATTAATTTAGAGGAGCAAGAAGGTTCACAAGAGCAAGATGCACAAGGACTCACAAGAAAAAGAACGAAAAAGGATGATTCTACTCTTGAGGAAGATCGACAAATCCTAGCAAAGAGGAAGATGAAAAAGAGTGTAGAAGAAAAAGAGGTTTTTGAAGAGGAGTTGATGGAAATGGAAACTCCATCGGAAGATAACAAGTCACTGACCTCCTTAGAAATCACGGAGGGATTCTATCCTTTTGGGATTAATGAAGTCTTAAGCATTGACGTGACAAGGTGTTTTCCTGCTCCATCAAACTATGTGTACAAAAGATTGAATCTAGATTGGGCTAGGATTTTGACTTTAGACTTCATTCAAGCGCCAAATCAAGAGGAGATATTGGAAATTTTAAAATGCCTTGTGATCCTTCCAAAAAAAATCCCTAAACAAACATGCCAAAGAGGATGTTCACAATGTTGATTATTAAATCATCTCTAGATAACACTCCATTAGTGCTGCAAAACGTTTGCAGGGTGCAAAAGTTGCAAAGGTTACCCCTCAATTGTGTCAACAATTTAAATATAGACGATCAATTATTCTCAATTGCCCACCGAAGATCTCTCACAAAATTTCCAAAGATGTGAATCTATCTGTTGCAATGTCAATGCAAAAGGAGCCATTTCTTGACCAACTTATGCAAGCACGAGCACAATGGCATGCAAATGATTGTCCTTCTAAGCCACCACCTGGTGTCAACCAAACCAAGAAGGACTTTGAGTCTTGGAAGGTACTTGTTTGATTCTTTGAAAACATGAATGTGAGTCTTTTATCAATATTTATTTGTAAACTAGAGGCTATCATAGGCTCAAGCAGGACCTCCATGTTGTCATTTAGAACATAAAGTGAGGTTTTAACTTAAGATCTAGTGTCACTTGCATATGAGGTTGTAGCACTAACAAGCGAGGCTGGAACTTAAGTTTGAGTCCCACTTACATATACCCATGTATTTTGGACTTTGCATACATGTATGTGAGCATATCAAGAAACAATTCAATCTAGCCAGGCTTGAACTTATTAAGTATGCGTCTCAATCCCACCAGTTAGAGCCTTGTCAATATTGATGTTGGGAATTTTCAATTTTGCAGACCTTTGTTGAGACCACAGAGCACACACTTCAAAAGGGATTTTTAAAGACCAATTTGCATTTGCTTCTATGTGATGAGGAGATATGGAAGAATTGGGTCAAGATTATGAAACAATGTGCTCAAGGCTTGCTACCAAGTACAAAGGGAGAAACAATTGACAAAGGTTCCAACAAAAATCCTAAATTTCTAACTATGAAGGGTGGTCAGATTCGACAAGCACCTGGCACCTACATTGTTCAAGTGCATTTTAGGCCTCGAGAGTGAGAAGTTCTTGAACTGCAAAATGCAATCTTGGACAAACCATATTGCTAAAGAAGGGCAAGCATATCCCTCATAGAATGGACATGGATGAGATGGATTGGAAGTTAAAAATAGATCGAGTGTTGAAAGAAGCAATAATATCATTCTTCTTTGATTTGACAAGGGAAAATTTATCTTGGGAGTAGGTTTGTGAGAAGTACAAGATAGGAGAGCATGAGTACAAATCAAATGATGAGATATAGCCAGTACTATGTCAAGGACTCCCTCAACAGAGCAAAGAAAACTCCACCCTCGCTTCAAAAAGTGTAGTAACTCTCCTCAATCATCTTTATAGAGCTAATATGGGCATAATATCTCAAGATGAGTCTATTCCTTGGAGAATCAAGGGGGTGGGCTTTGATATGGAGAAGGTTAAAGACTTTTGCAATACAAAACATCTACCATTTCAATTGGTCATCTTGGATATTCATGGTACTAAAGAACATCTCTCTATAGATTTTTTAAACAAATTTGGCACTCAATCTAAAGACATTGAATGCACAATACGAATATGTGCAAGTGTGTTTCATTGATTTCATCAATATTGGAATGCTTGTTGAAGGGGTTTCTAGCCAATCAACTAAGGTCCGTATTGAATATGGAAAATATCCATATTGGAATGCTTGTTGAAGGGGTTCCTAGCCAGCCAACTAAGGTCCATATTGAATATGGAAATATCCAAGCAACAAGAGATGACTCATGGATAGATGGAATTGTGGACACCACAATGGTTGCTCTTTTTGTCAGCAAGGTTGATAGGTTTGAGGCTATTGGCAAGGCTCATACAAAAAGAGTCTTTTTCTCAGGCTCTTGTGGCAAGGATCATGAATTTATTGATAGAAACTTCATTGATGGCCTTATCACAGGGTTTTTTCCTGAGTAGAGCTATGTTTTAGGATTTTTTACGGTGGAGTTGTGTTGGAGCAAAGCTTGTCAAAGAAGAGAAGGGTAATTACTCTATGTAAAGATGATTTTGAAGCAATGGACGTAGAATCTCAATGCTCTACTCTTTTGGAGAGCGATCTGTCCTTGCAGGAGTGGTGTGGTGCAAGTCAAGCATCACTTGCAAGACAAACAGTGGAGCTTGATGATACAAGAAAAGAAGACCTTAATAATCTTGACATCGATGAGCAACAAAGCAGTGGAGAGGATGTTGATGGAAATGAAGACAATGATAATGTAGACAACATGGATGATAGAAACGTTCAAGAAGCTACGGATTTTGACCATCAAGAGAGGGAAAACAATGTAGGATAAATGAGTCCAATTGTGGATATTGAGTGTGCAAAAGAAAATGTTGAAGATAATGAGGATCATGATGCAGGCAATGAGGATGCACAAGAGGATGATAGAGACCCTCAAGAAATTGTAGCTGATGAAAAAGGTGTGAATGCTTCTTAGAGTATTTTTGATATCAAGTTTAATGACGCATGCCATTATCATGTACCAACAAACTCCTAAAGTGTAAACATGCAGGATAGTGTATTGAATTGGTCAATTGTGATACTTTAAGTCCTTTAAACACTATTTTCTTAATACTATCTTGTGTCTTTCTCTAAAAGTATGCCATTTTAATTAGATTTAAGCGTACTTGATTGAGTGGTATCTATGCACATCTACCATTGGGGGGGGGGGGGGGGGGGGGGGGGGGGGGGGGTCAAACTTGAGTTTGAGCCATCACAAAGCACATGTTTCTATTTAAAGTGGCAATTCATAGGTCATAGCTAACATACAGATGTGTATTAAGAGTAAGAAATTTTGGTTTTGGTGAGACAATAATAGCATTACCAAACACTAATGAGGCTCAACCTTAAGTTCAAGCCTAACAAGGAGAGCTAGTGAAGCACTAGTGTATGAACTTAAATCACAAAAATCCTAGCTGAGTTGTTCTAAGTGAGACTTAAAATTATATATCCTAGTGTAGCACTTGCATATGTTACGTGAAACTCATAACGTCTTTGTACCTAACAAGGCATTGAAATTTAGTTTGTAGGCTCGAACTTAAGTTTGAGCCTTGCCTCCACATGCTAGTGTAGCACTACCATGAGGTCAAGCTCATGAGCACTACCATGTTAGGCCAATCTCAAGAGCATTGTAGCAATAGAATCTTCCAAATACCAATACTTACGGATTATGAAGTAAAAGGGGATCATACCTTGAAAAATTCATAGTTAAGAAGTTTTTTAAATAGGCCATGGATGTGCATAATATATGAATTTTATACATAGTGAATGTGTTGAGACTAGAAAGGGCTTGAGACTTAAGCCTTACACGTGAAACATAAGCCTAAGGTTAAGACTTAAACCTTAGGCATAAACTTAAGTTTGAGTCTCACTTCCAAATGTGAAATAGGTAGCATGCTAGGTGAGCATCACATTATTGTGTGTATGAGTTCCAACGATAAAAAGTCCTTGTCATAGAATCCTACCTCAGTAGTTCCAAGTGAAGCTCAAAATTTCATATCCTATTGTAGCAATTACATATGTTAGGAAAGATTCAAAATCTCTAACAAGAAATTGAAATTTATTTTGTAGGATCGAACTTAAGTTCAAGCCTTTCCTTCGTATATTAGTGTAGTACCACCATGTGAGTCCAGCCTCATGAGAATTGTAGCAAAATAATGTTACAAATAAAAAAATACTTATAGATTATGAATCATACCTTGAAAAATTCATAGATAAGGGGTTTTATGAATAGGTCTTGCATGCACATAATATAAAAGGTTTTCACATAGTGAATGATAAAGAGTAAAAGGGGTTGAGGGTTTACATTTTTAACTTGAAACATAAGCCTAAACTTAAAAACCTTCATGACATGACTAAAGGGAGCGAGAACATGCTACCTACCGGCTGGAGAGACCCAACTTCATGAAAGCAACATTAGGAATAGTGAAGAGGAGATGGTGGTGGTAGAGCATCAAAGTGATTTTGTTGTACAAAATTCTCCAAAACCTTCACACAACACTAACAACATGCCTCAAAGAGAGGATGCAGAGGGTAGTGAGAAGAAGGGTGAAGCCAATGAAGAGCTCCAAGCTATCTTGCAACCAAGTATGTACAAGAAAAAGTTGACAAAGGGATAGGAAAAGCTACACAACATACAAACAAAGTCCAAAGCATTCAAGAAAGGGAGCAAGGGATTGAAGGTGGTTAGAAAAACAAAGGTACATATTTTTCCAGTGTGATTAGTATAGATATGGCCCTTTTTGGAAGATAATACAAAATTCTATTATGTTGTCTTTTTAGGTGAAATTGACATTCAAAATCAAGGATCTAGTGTGCCACAAGTAGACATCAACGTTGAGGAGTTACGTCCTATAGCACGAAAACGTAGGCCACTTGGAAGCTTATATTCTTTTGAAAGAGATGGAGATAAACTAGTCTTTCAATCTTCCCACGTCAATAGAGAAATGCAATCACTTTTAGGAGACACCATTATAGATGAGTATGGGAGTATGAGACATAAATAAATGTGTGCAAGTTTCAATTGTGTGCTGCAAATATATGGTCCCTTGTTCTAAAATTTATAAGTGCAAAACCTTAAATTGTTATCATTCTTTTGTATCGTTTGCAAAAAATATTGCTCATGCAATCAGCATGAAGACATGCACTCATTCTTGATCTTAATGGAGTTTTACTCAGCAAAGAAGACAAGAGGCATCCATGTACAAATTGTGTCAAAATTGACCTTGGTCACACCACAATTGTTGTTCACCTGGGTTGTTTTGAACTTTTGATTCATGTTGGTATTTGGTCCACCATGCTAGAGAAGAATGTTTGCACTTATGTGAGCACTCTTGAAAAGCATGCACATAAAAAGTATCATTTCTTTATGGTATGGGGACAATAAGATTGCTACATCCATAATCTTCAAAAAGTGTATAGACCAGATAAGCCTAATGTTGAGGCTATGTTTAAGCCTTTGTTGAGGGTTTGGTATCGTGCAAGAATTTATGCAGTACAAAGAATACATTGCTCATTGATGATAGCCCTTTCAAGGGATGTATTAACCCAAAAGATAATTGCTTTATATCCTAAAAGTTTTCAAGGGAGGCCTGACTATCTTCTTTGCAATGAGCTTCTACCATGTCTTTTAAATCTAAATAATAGAGATAACATTTGATCTATTATTTCACTCAATCGGCTAGGACAATCTTCAATTATAGAGGTTCAAGACATATTTACAAAGTTTCAAGACATAATGGAAGAATGGGGCATGTTCAATGCCCAAGTTCTAAGGGAAGAACTTGACAACAATTCAATCAAAATGGAAATCTCACCTTGTGCATCTTCACAGCTACCATTGTGAAATAACAAGTTAAGTTATGTTCAAGAAAGTAGGAGCAAGAAAGTAGTAAACTCCTTAAGCAGGGATCCAGCTATGTTCACTACTATCCTCAGACCAGTTGAACTTGTTAAAATTGTCTCACAAAAAAAAAAATTTGAGTGATCAACATGCTATTGCTTATGCTACTAGCTTGGGGTATGTTCATGGTCATTTCATTAGCGGAGTTGCAACAAAAGCATACATATCAAAGCTACAAAAGGCCTACTTAAGCTTATGGGTAGGACTCACTTTAGATTTATCAAAAAATATAAAAATTAAAATCAAATTGTTATCTAATCTAGCATATTTTTTATTGCAGGTCAAAGAAAACCACCAGTAAGGGCTTGGCGTGTGCGTTGATTCAATCACATGAAATGTTCATATACATATAGAATGGTGAAAATTTGTTAAGAAGATTTTGACCAAAATAATGTGTTGGGTTCTAGTACTCTGGCCAAAACAATGTGTTGGGTCCAATTATTTGAACATGAACCAAATATGTACACTTTTATATTTCATCAACTAGATGTTATTCAACCTTGCAAAATAAGTCTCTCTTTTATCTTTGTGATTGGAGCTCTTTGTACAAGATTTCTTCTGTATTGAAGAAAAATATTTTTTTTTGTTATCTTCTCAAGGTTTAAGTCTATATATATCATGAATAAAATAAATAATGTTGGTGCACAGTGTGTTAATTGAAAGAATTTCTCTTCCATTGACCCATCATGCATTTTTTTTTGAATAGAAAATTTTGAAGCATATAATTTTGATTTCAAATGTACAAAGCATTTACTATTGAGGTGGCACATGTCAATGAGGATTCAGAGACCTAGAAGGAAACTGATTCCACCACCCTTAGATACTATACAAAAACAAAGAATAGTATTGATCCTTGAACTCAATGGTGTTTTACTTAAGACCATTGAAATGGAACATGGTGATGTATGCCCAGATTGGGGAAAACATATGCATCTCGTTGAAGAGAGTACAAATAGTTGGCATTTTATTCGCAAAGACGCATTCACTTTCCTTGATTTTTGCATGCAATGGTTTGAGGTGTGGATTTGGAGCACTAATAGATTTCAAAGGACTCGTCGTATTCTTGAGTTATGCTTTTCACAACACCATCAAAAATTAATGTCATAGAGGAGGACATGAAGCATGCTAAAAGACAGATCTTATAATTGGATATCGATTTGTATATCACAAGAAGTTGGATGTAGCATGGAGGATTTTTCATGATTTGGATGAAAATAATACCCTAATTTTTGACGAGGCCCTTTACAGTGTAATGTGGAATATGTCCAGAACCTATTTGATTTTTCCAAAAATGTGGAATCAATCAATAGAAGAGCTTGAATTTTTTTTGGAGAGAACAATCATTGCATGGTTACTTGGTTGGATCTATGCAAGGGACAAACGGGAGTATACTTGCAATACGTTGGTAAATTAAGTAGCTTGTGATAGAGAAACCTTGTACGTATTAGAGCAATACATGAGAAAATGCAATGTTTAATGATGTATTATAGTCATCGAGCCTGACATAGTATCATTTCCAAGGATGAGTTGTAAAATACTTGGATCCATGTAAATATGTGAATTGGATTTTATTTTCTATCTTGGTGTTTCTAAACACCACACTATTTTGAGGTCCCTTCAATTCTAATTTTTTTTAAATATTATTGTAGATTCTTTTCATGAGTGTTGACATAGCCAATTCTTTAACGTTAATGTCTCAAATTTGAGCTACTAATTCAAAGAACTTTTTTCACATGAAGAATGTTGTATAATGCAAATTGAGTTTAATGCCATGCTTCCCTCATGCTTTTGATGTCATTGTAGTCGCTGCATATAAGTATGTATTTAGATACACAGATCCCTATAGATATGTGTTAAGCGGTATATGAAACATAGAGTGTAACCGTCAATAAATGATAGCTCAAACTACACAAAAATACTAAGATATCAATAGCGTTATAAGAAATGGGACTTGAATAATTCTCAAAATTCCTAAATAGGTCTCTAATCTATCATTTTTTGTAGCTACACTCTATTGTATTGTGTGCCCAATTTCAAGCCCTGAGCTAACTCTATATTTATCATGTTTATGCCATGAATGGCACACTAACACATCCACCATAACACAACACTTCTTTCCGTCATCTTTGTCGCCTCGCCGATCAAACCCTGTATGCAAGCTTGGTGCAATCAATCAACACACAAAACCTGTGTGTGTGTGTGTGTGTGTGTGTGTGAGTGAGAGAGAGAGAGAGAGAGAGAGAGAGAGAGAGAGGGCTATCCACAATTGGGTGTTTGTGTGTGTGTGTGTGTGTGTGTGTGTGTGTGTGTGTGTGTGAGAGAGAGAGAGAGAGAGAGAGAGAGAGAGAGAGAGAGAGAGAGAGAGAGAGAGAGAGAGAGAGAGAGAGAAAGACAGAGACTGAGAGAGGAGAGAGAAAGACAAAGAGAGTGATCCACAGCTATCCTGAGAGAGCTCACAATCAAGATCTCTGTGTGTGTGTGCGTGTGTGTGTGTGTATGTGCACGCACACTCAAATAACAATATAGCATATACACCAAAGAATCCTTTCAAATTACAAAAGACACTTGTTGGGGTCCCATCATTGCAATAGCTCCAATGACCAAAAAAATTATTAATCCGGAAGGATGAGCTACCCGGCTAGGGCATGGAAACACTCACACGGTTAGTGAGCTAATCGTGGCAACACAAATGGTTAGCTCTACAAGGTGAGATTCTTGGCCTATGGAGGAGCTAAGCCGCAATGAAGGGAATTCTCCATATCCACTTCTCTTCATGTAATCAACCCAATCACACACACTACGATTGCAAGACGCACACACCAGTAATCCTATCATGCAACACACTAACCGCAAGCACACACACACATAGATCTATCGAGCACCACACTCCAATCAAACTTACACGCACACACAAGCAAAAGAGGGCAATCACACAAGATTAGAGAGGGATGAACCACTAATTAGTTAAGATCTAGCTAATCTAAGCATCATAGGCTTTTATAAGAAGCATGAGAGAGGCATAGTGAAAGAGAATGAATCATTGATTAGTGTTAATCAAGTCTCATGAGCAAGGAGAAGCTCAAGGACTCCATAGCCACACACCTCAAGAGCTCTCACCAAAGAGTGCTCTCAACAAATGACTTGAGAACCCTAATTTCTTTTACACACTGCCTTATATACCTAGGGTAAAAATATGCAATGTTCGGCGCCCAAGGCCTTTAGAACTCACCACTTACTGAATCTGCAACCTAGGCACATCAGGTGACCTATTCTTTATAGCTTGGAACTCCCATTGAGCCCGTAACACATTAGAAATATTACAATGGCTTGAATTAAATTGGGAATTTACAATACGTGACCATTTTGGGAAAACGTGAAAAATGTGTAATGCCAATCTTTACTGCTTCTTCGTATTCATCCTCGATGTGCATCCATACGTCTTCGGTCTTTAGCAGCTTCTGTTAACTGACGTTGACTCAGTTAACATTCCCCCCTTCCTATTTTACTGCCCGTCCTCGGGCACTGTTGAAAAGTCTCCGTGGAGGCTGAGGAAGGTTTTGATTGGTTGTTGATGGGTGATTGTCTTCATTTGTCGTTGAATTTGTAATTTTTTGCAACATTTTCATTGGTCGAAATATGTCTGATGTGAGAGATGATGTTGCATTTGTCCGTTGTAATAGCATAATGATGAGGTTGTTTTTTATTTATGAAAGTATGTACAAGGGAAGTAGAATGATGAGGTTCTAAATTAGGGTCTAATACTTGGATGACCAAAGGGAAAAAAGTGCCTTTGGTATACGCGCATTATTGGAGTACTCATCAGCATGGGAAATATTATTAATAAAGTACTGAAGGGACTATTTGCTGATAGATGTGGAATTAAAAACGCAGCAAATATGAGAGGGTAGCATGATGGAACATTGGTTTGTCTGCTGTAGTCCACTCAAGGTGCATAGGTGGAAGCAAAAAAGAGTGTCTAATGCATATGTCCAATGATGGTACATCCTATTTATGCATACATAAAAATGCATGGGAAACAATATGCTATGCAAGAAAGGTTTTGAGGGTTTCTTCAAAAAGATGGTGTAGCTATAAAAGCATATGACATGGCTTTGTAAGGTGGCACCCCTTTAAGAATGGTTTTAGTTGACGAGGATATGTGCTCTCATCTTACTGTGCACTCTGCGTGAGTGTAGGACTCTACGACACTCCACCAATTGTAAGTTAATAGACTTTGACTCTTATGCTCATCTCATCCAGCATGAGCAACACGACTTTAGATATGCTCAACTCTTCCAGCTTGAGCGTAAGCCTAATAACTATGACTCGTAGCACAGAGTTTAATATGACTTGAAGTTTTGGGACTAATGTTTTTCTCATTTTATGGCTCAACAGCCCGACTCTGACTATGCCAAAGAGTGTTTTTTGCACCCTTGCGACTTGACTTTTTACATTCTTGTGCTTACTACAAACATTTCTTCAGGTAAAAGTAAGCTTGAATCCTCAAAAAGAGGATTAGTGAAGGACCAAGTTGGCATTGAAGGTTTCTTCTGCCATACCTGTTTTATCATCTTTGAATATGCATTTGTATTGGTTGGGTTGCCCTTCGTTGACTTTGAAGACTCCATCATCTGTTTGATTCTCCAATTGGGCTTGTTGTAAGGAGTCTTTGATGTTGTTATAGGCCTTTGTTCATTGTCGGCATCTGGCTTTTGACTTGGAGCATTGGAAGACTTAGGAATCCAAATCTTTTGAGGACCTTTGTAACTCCTTTGTTGAATTTGCTTCACTTTAGGTCTTGTTGAGTTCTCGTGATCTTCATGTAGGTCTGATGTAGTTGCAGTTGGCTTGCGATTGACTGATAGCCAAATCTTTGTATACCCTGTATAGAATTCTTGTCCAAGAGGAAGACTCTTCGAGATCCATCTTTTTTTTGTATCCTCTTGAGAGTTGTGGTTGACTTTAACATCTTTCAATGTGGTTTTGTTGTACACCTGCTTCTTAGGTATCCTAGGATATTGTCGATATTGATACCTTGTGGGCCTTCTTTCTTGGGAGGGACTTGATGTTACTTCATATGCCCTTACCTATGGTTTTGGTACCCATATCTGTCTGTTACTTCCATAGTACTCCTGTTCCTTTAAGCTCCATTGTGATGCTATCCATCCCATGTGTTTGTATTTCTGTGTTGACTCCCTGTCTTTAATCCAAACCGGATCATTGACTTTGATTAAATTGTTTTGAACAAACACTTCCTTGAATTCCTTTGCTTTCTTGAGTACTTTGGTTGAAATATCTTTGCTTTTCTGGGTGTCTCCTTGGAGGTTTCCGTCGGGTCAGCATTGACTTGAAGTTTTGAAAGCCTGACTTGCTTGAAGAAGCTGATCCATGAGGGTTCTTTGATGTAGAGGCATATGATGTCACAACTTCTTTGCTAGTTGGTGGAGGGTCCACTTTAGCTTTACCTTTATCTGCAAGATTTTTCTTCGATCCTTGTGACTTTTGCAACTCTGAAACTGGCATTTTTGGTTCTATTGAAGATCTTTGTCCAGCTTTTTCCATGATCTCATCTTGATCTAACTGTGTCTCTATGGGGGGTAACTTGAGGGCTTTTTTGTTGTAATGTGACTTGTATTAGCTGATTCAACTGGCAATGTCTGGATTTGTGGACTTCCTGTTGCTTCTTGGTTGTCTGCAACCCCATTCTTCTTAACTTCTGGCTTTGATGGCATTCTTTGCTCAATAGCTATCGTGGTTGCTCTTTGCTCTGTTTTATCTGCACTTGCTATTGCCTGATTTTCTTTAAGCTCTTCTGAAGTTCTGATTGATGGAGATGAATCATCTTCAATAAGCTTTTATTTGGCATCAGTCTCCATTTTATCTGTGCTTGAGGACTTTGTGCTATCGTCCACGGGTGACCAGTCTTGGTCTTCATTCTTTGATGTCTGTGATGACTCCGTCATGTTTGAACTTTGTATCTCTAGCATCTCCTGGGCCATTGGCATTCCCATTATGATGTCGTCTGGCATATCCTTTGATATGATCACATGGAATTGAGCTGTGGTGATCTGTGAACTTACTTCAATGGTGGTGGAGATGATTCCCCAGCATTCTACTCATTTGTCTCCTGATATGCTCACAAATTCAGGAGCATCTTCCAACTGTGGTTGGCCACATCTTTTCCAAGTACGAAAAGACATGAGGTTCTTCTAGCTGAAAATCCAGCTTTACTTCTCTTGACATCTTTTCTTCATTCTCACCAACAATGTTGCACTTGATCTTCTCAAGATTCGTGTCTGAATTGACTTCTTTTGTTGTGGTAGTGTCCTTTGGTTGAGCTTTATCTACATTCTCTTTGCTTTGACCACCTGCTTTAATTGATGTTGACTCGTATGATTGTGATACTGCACTTTTTTGCAATTGTTGAGCATTGTCCTCTTGCATTTGAGTAACCTTTGATCTTAGAAGATCCATTGTACTTTCTGGCAGAATTTGTCTTTACGGAGGAGATGTTGATGGTGACCTTTGTGTGGCTTTGTTGACTTTAGCTTCTATTGACTTTGACTTTTGTGCCACCTGTTCTGGCAGCTTGAGGCTCTACATCATCTTTAGATAGTCTTTGACTTCAGTCGGGCCATCTGTAGGGGTTTGTACAAGGTCATGACCTTGCTGATATTCGTTACCATGTGCATCTTGATATGCATATGTGAGCTTGGTCACATGTAATTGTTTGAACACTATGGGCTTTGTTGGCTTTTGACTCTGACTTGTGGAGTTCAACTGAAACTTTTGTCCCTGATGATCTTCATATAAGCATTTCTCTGCAGACTCTGATGGAATCTGGATCAATTGGAAACTTCCAACAACCATATGATCTTTCAATGGTTTCTGCTTTGAAGGGGTCTGTTGGCTAAAAGCCCTAGGGCTTCTACTTGGTGTAGCATTTCCCGGTACATAAGCTGAGCTTGATGGATTTACAGCTCCCCCCTTCCTAGGGTGATCACTATAGCCTGCTTCATTGTAAGAGTTCAAAATTATTTTTCTCTGGTTTAGTCTCGCCTTTTGGGAGTGTGAAGGTACACTTTGGGTAGCATTGTTGAAATTTTTCATCTGTAAACCTTCTATATAGTTTCCTATGTATCTCCTTGAAACATGACAAATTATTCCCCAAGTCAAGCTATAGATAGAATTATCTTTGCCCTGATATTGTCTATCCCATGGGTCTCCTATGATATAAGCTTCTGTAGTTTCAGGACCCAAGGCATCATGGATGCTAGACTCTCGTCTATATCTACGACTATTTTGGTCAAAGTATATGTCCGTTTGGTCACAACATCGAAGCTTGATTTTCGATGGAGGAGTGTTTGGCTCTGAATAGATTTCTAGGTTCACTCGGGTAATATCCTTCAGCTCTAGAGAGGATGGGCTATAATAGATTCTTTCCTGTGAAATAAACCATCCTTTCTGATCTATCATTGGACGCACTTCTATGAGCTGGTATGTGGCTCGTTCAAACACTGGTTGATCCTTTTTGTACAGTTTCCCTTTTTGGTCTACATAGTGTGCATATGAATTATGTGTACCATACAAATCTAACATCATTCTGTTTGATGTGTCCCTTAGACTCGTGAATGATTGCACACTTGTGACAGTGGATGCAGAATCATTTGCAAACCTAACAGTCTTTTCAACCTTTGGTGATATCTCTACACCTTTACTAAATTCATGCAAGAATTTGTTGTTCAAAGAATCAATTTTAAGATTTTCAAGTGCCTCTGCATCCTTATGCTGATTTTGAATTTGCAATGCTTTCCCTGGTGCTTCTAATGGTAATGCAGAATCATCTGATTGCATTAAAGGTGAAAATTCAGCTGCACTTACATCGAGATTTGCATTTCCAATTTGCTCTATACTTTGCTTGGCGGTTGATGTATCCCTGTTGTCAGCATTTCTTGGACAATATTCAAGAAAATGTCCACCTTTTTGTCCACAGTCTGAGCAATATGCCATGACTTGTGGTATTTCAATCGGTTCTGTCATGTCAAGCTCTAGCTGAGAAGGTTCTGCTTCTCTATTTGCCAAGTTGTCCGCATCTTCTTTTAAAACACTAAGCATCAAGCTATAGAGTGCTCCATCTTGACCTTTGTACTGTCTTTGGATTGGTTCTCCAATTAGATTGGCTTCAATTGGTTGATCCATTGGATCTTGCAATTTTGGCTCTCGACTATAGATTTGACCACTGTAATCCATGTACAATGATCCTCATTGCATATGCACTAAATGGATGCTTTGAGGACTTGTGCAGATTTCTGGATGACCATTTGGGTCGATTTTGGCACTTCTATCTGCACTTCATCTTTAAGCTTGCAATACCTGGCTCCACTAAAGTCTGTGAGCATCTGGGAGTTCTCTGAATCTGGCTTACTTCTGATCAATAGGATCTTGGCTTCTGTGCTGCTTTTACTGCTCACCAAGTATCTATGGCCTTCTGAATCTGCATATAAGACTTTGTCTCCATTGTAGCCATATAGCTGTAGAATTTGGTCGTTTGCAAATTGCACTTGTGCTGCCGCTACTATTGGCTTGTCCTGCTGTACTTGAACTCTCGGATCGATTTAAGTCCATGCTGGCTCAATCTACAAAAATTATCAATTGGTAGATTCCGGTATTGATTAGCAGAATTTCTCGTGCCCGGCTTGATACTGCTTGTGTCAAAGCACTTTTGCAGTTGACTGCTCTTTAGATTCGCGAGAGTTGATTAACCGTAGCTCGACATTGTCAAAATTAATTGCAACCTTTTGAAATGATGAAAAACTGGGCCTTTAACAGTTTAATCTGCAATCCCTCGTGATTTGTCGATTTTCAACTTGATTTTGACAAATTTAGAAATTCGTGTGCCCCTCACGGCTTCAGTTGGTCTTTTGGCTTGTTTGATCTGATTTGCTCTTGGGGTTCGTGAATCTTCTGGCTTTGCGGTGTTTCCTCAGTGTGCGGTACACTTTCAGGCTTTGCCTTTTCGACTTGTTCGCTTTTGTGTGGTTTGCCCAGCGTGTGACTTTTTCAGGCGGTCCATGTGTTTTTTGCGTTTCGACCTCGTTGTGGCCTTTTCTGACTATTTTTGGCTCGTTTTGGCTTTTTTGACACTTTTGACGATTTTCTTTTTACTTTTTTCTAATTATTTGTGAAATTTTGAATTTTCTATTTTTTAGTATTTTTATGGTTTTTTGAAAAAGTTTTGATATTTTAATGAATTTTTCGGGGATTTTTTTTATTTTGATGTTTTCGGACGATTTTGGATTTTTTGTGAGTTTTTAACTATTTTTATGATTTATCAGTGGGATTTTTGGTTTTTTATTGATTTTTCTATGTGTTTTTTATTTTTTATGATTTATTTCTGTAGAGTTTTTATTTTTTTGTAAATTTTTATGAGGGTTTTTCTTTCCTTTTTGGTGAATTTTCTACGTTTTTGTATTTTTCTATGAATTTCTTGATATATTTTTTATTTTTTTTGTGATTTGTAAACTCTTTTTTTCTTTGAGTTATTCTTTTTATTGGACTTTTTTTTATTCTTGTTTTTGTTTTTTGAGTTTGATTTTTTTATTATTTTTTTGTATTTTTTTAAAAATTTAATTTTTAATATGTTTTTTGAAAAATTTTATTGCTTTTTTTATTTTTATTTTTTAAAGAAAAAGAATAACTGTAACTAACTAAAAAAATGCTTACCTGCCTGGCGTTGACGAGCGAAGGTCTAGCGACGCTGATTGCGGACTGACAGCCTGCAGGCGCCTCGCGCGCATGCGTGGAAAGAGAGAGGCGCAGGCGGCAGTGGGGGGTTTGGCAGCGCAGAGGGCGGAACGCGACAAGGTGGGGAGGCCATGTGGCAATCGACAGAGTGGGCGGCAACTTTGGCATGTAGCGAGAGAGAGAGAGAGAGAGAGAGAGAGAGAGAGAGAGAGAGAGAGAGAGAGAGAGAGAGAGAGAGAGAGAGAGAGAGAGAGAGAGAGAGAGAGAGAGAGAGAGAAAGTTAAAGAGAGAGAGAGAGCTGACACGCTATAGAGAGGGAGGGGTTTAGTGAGAGGAAAAGGGAGAGATATAGAGAGAGTGTGAGGGGGAGGTTAGAGGGAGATCCCACGTAGGTTTTTAGGTCAAAATTTGAAGCTTTTGTCGGTAATTACACTAAACTTGTGTAGAAATTTCTCGGTTTTCTTCAAGGCAAGCTCAAAATGTCAACGGGTTTAGAATTTCGGCCGGTTAAAATACACTCGACCCCGGTTTTTTTTTTTATAACACTAGAGAGAGGGAAGTTAGAGAAGAGAGAGAGGGTGAGGTGAGTTCACGCAGAGCGAGACGAGAGCAGACGGTAGAGGAAAAAGAAGAAGATTTTTAAATTAGTTTTTAACGTCGAAGGAAACTGTCCCAAGAGACCGTAAAGATCTATCCGACGGAGAATTTTATGCGCTGCAGGGCACGGCGGGAGCCGAACCCACCTTTCCTTTTTTAAATTTTTATTTCCAAAAATGCCAAAATAGGCCAAAAATTGCCCGAAACTCCAGAAAATCCCAAAATTTGCCAACAAATTCCAAAAAATCCCCAAAAATTCTAGAAACCTTAGAAAATCATCGTCATTCACAACCGAGCATTTTCGACACGCAAAAGCACACCGAAAATAGCAGATTTTACCAAAAATGCCAATTTCGACAAAATTGTCCACTCGGTCCCCGGAAATAGTAAAACGCTCAAAACTCGACCACGGGGGGCACAAATGCAAACAAAATGATGTCGTAAATTCACACAAACAAAATATCTCGTAAAGATCGCAAAATCAAGTTTTTATGGAATTATCCAAAAATTTGCAAAAATTGCCAAAAATTTACAAAAATTATCCGAAAAATACCCAAAAACTTCCTACAAATTCTCCACACATTGGGGAATGGTGCAGCCAAATAAAATTTCCAAAATCACATCAATTCAATTGCCAATTAATTTCATCAATAAAATTAAGACTAGGCAATTAAACCGGTAAAATTACCGACAAAATTAGGTCAAAAATTGACGCAATTAGAGTGTGTAAATCCCTGTTTTGAGCACAAAAACGTAACATTTCATAATTACCCACATCATTTATGTAATCAAAACATTGAATTAACCATGCATATTAAACACTTTTTTGGCACACACACACTAAAAAATTGACAGTTTTTACCAATCTTTAGGTGCGCACACAAAAGGGTTAAATTTGTCGGATTTGCAATGTGACTTCGCAAATCATTAGTTGAACATAAGCACAACACACATCAATCATCACAATTCGAAATAATTCACACATTGATTTCCAGGTGCTCAAACATAGGCAAAATAGTGCACACACACCTAAAATTAGCATATACACACTCAATTAGAATGCACACACACTTGATTTTAGTGCACACACACTTGAAATTGACCATCCAAGCATGCAATTAACTCAATTAGGCATCCAATTAGCAACACACATTCATCAATTAGCAATTGAAACTTATCAAATTCATGCACCACCAATTCTTAAAAATTTTGGCATTACGATGCCGTGAAAATGAATAATCGCAAAATTTTCAATCCCTAACATCACATTGCATTGTATCAAATTTTCAATCCCTAACATCACATTGCATTGCATTGTAACATCACATTACCTTTCCGTTGAAGATCAATTGAATGGTCGAATGCTCCAATCCTTCATAGCACATTAGTAAGTTAGCAAAAATTAGTCAAATTAGCAAGGGGTTAGTGTGAAATTAGAGTGTGTAAACACACAATTGGCAAGACACGGTCACACATTAGGGAATTATGAACACAATGCTTCATGCACACATATTCAAAATCCAAAAAAACATAAATACACAAGTGAAATTAGTGAGGGAATGCATTCATTTATGCCACAATTACACTAGCGTAGGCCATCATCCCCGGCAACGGCGCCAAATGTTGGGGGTCCCATCGTTGCAATAGCTCCAATGACCAACAAAATTATCAACCCGGAGGGGTGAGCTACCTGGCTAGGGCATGGAAACACTCACACGGTTAGTGAGCTAATCGTGGCAACACAAATGGTTAACTCTACAAGGTGAGCTTCTCTGCCTATGGAGGAGCTAAGCCGCAATGAAGGGCAATCTCCATATCCACTTCTCTTCACCTCTAATCAACCCAACCACACACACTACGATTGCAAGACGCACATACCACTAATCCTATCATGCAACACACTAATCGCAAGCACACACACACACATAAATCTATCGAGCACCACACTCCAATCAAACTTACACGCACACACAAGAAAAAGAGGGCAATCACACAAGATTAGAGAGAAATTAACCACTAATTAGTTAAGATCTAGCTAATCTAAATATCATAGGCTTTTATAGGAAGCATGAGAGAGGCATAGTGAAAGAGAATGAATCATTGATTAGTGTTAATCAAGTCTCATGAGCAAGGAGAAGCTCAAGGACTCCATAGCCACACACCTCAAGAGATCTCACCAAAGAGTGCTCTCAACAAATGACTTGAGAACCCTAATTTCTTTTACACACTGCCTTATATACCTAGGGTAAAAATATGCAATGTCCGGGCTCCCAAGGCCTTTAGGGCTCACCACTTACTGAATCTGCAACCTAGGCACAGTAAGTGACCTATTCTTTATAGCTTGAAACTCCCATTGAGCCTGTAACACATTAGAAATATTACAATGGCTTGAATTAAATCGGGAATTTACAATACGTGACCATTTTGGAAAAACGTGGAAAATGTGTAATTCCAATCTTTACTGCTTCTTCATATTCATCCTCAATGGGCATCCGTATGTCTTCGGTCTTTAGCAGCTTCTGTTAACTGATGTTGACTCAGTTAACAACACTAGAAACTATGCCAATGAAAGGTGGTATAATTCCCATTCATAGTACAAAACAGTCTTTATATACAAGTGATGAAATCAAGAGCCAGAAGATATAATAGTCCACCATCTTCAAGCCAAGAAACTTTGAAAACCATAGTTGAGAAGGTAACCCTCACCTGCATCCATGGAAACAACACAACATTTAGTTAGCATTGCCAACCGTATGTAGGTGATGCATGGGTATCCCACATGTTATAGATGTCACCCAGCTAGATTGCTTTCAAAGATAAATAATAAGGAAGGTCAAGCTAATCATACATTCATAGATGAAATCATTTACAAGGGGGAAAAGCATATGAAGCCCCTTGTGCTTTACATGCTCTCATGAGATAAAGTTCAGTAGAAGAAGCTATTCAAGTGCCTCTACCGGCATATGCATGAGGAATACTCACAACCATCAAACAGTTCGGACAATGAGTTGGAGCGGTCAACTCCACAATAGCCTGCTTATCCTTGCACTTTGTCACACATCCAACACTTAAGATCCCCCTTTGCATATAAAATCCTCACAGTCCTAATGTACAGACACTTCTCCCAAATACACACACTACCATTGCTAAGTGAGCATGTAAAGCTCACCTTTTTATAGGGTTTGGAGCAAGTGGCCACCTTACTTCTTAGCCGTATGGTGGGCTCGGCTTCAATAGGAGGATAGTGTAGCAGCATTGCCATGTACACACACACACACAAAGAGAGAGAGAGAGAGAGAGAGAGAGAGAGAGAGAGAGAGAGAGAGAGAGAGAGAGAGAGAGAGAGAGAGAGAGAGCACTTAAGAGCGCAGTATTGCAGACCTGTCATGAGGGAGCCACCTCGCTATTAAGCAGAAGACGACATCATTTACAGAGCAGGGTAGCCCGCCCATAATTCATTTAGTATATGGGTTAGGTATTATTAAGGTACTACCTTACAAAAATTATGTGGTGAATTTAAGCGCGTTATTCACTAAAGGTACCCCATGCCAACAGTCCCAGGAAATATATACCAAGGAAATAGCAACACGCAATAAACAACCACATGTGTGTGTGTGCACATACCAATACCAGTACCAGTATAGTCCAATAGTATCAGTAAGTACTATTACCAATATATATAGTACCAATACAACTCTAGTATTACCAATACTAGTATAGCACTATACTAGTATAGCACTATATTAGTATAGTAGTATCAGTACCAATAGTGTAGTGCCAGTATATTCTAGTAACACTAGTAAGTACCAGTACCAGTACCAGTATATACAAGACCAGTACAACATCAATACTGGTAGTACTAGTATAGCAGTATCAGTATCAGTACCAATAGTAGTAGTACCAGTACCAGTATCAGTATCAGTACTCGGTGTGTGTGTGTGTGTGTAGAGTAGTAGTTCTAGATATATACATATATATATGCAAAAGAACAGAACCTATTTACAGACCAAAAATTCTAGGTAAATACAATGGAGTTGTACAATAATTCATTTGCTGTTGAAAATAAATTTTTGTACAAGGTAATGAAGAGAACAATGATTGATAAGGAAAAAATAATCCCAATTTAGGGGTGATATTGCTTTAAGATAAAAGCTAATCCACCAGTCATCAACCACGTCGAATAGTTTGTTTTTATCAAATAAGGTAGCCCTCACATGCAACCATAGTAAACAAGAAAACGCTCTGTTAGCAATTGTTACTGTATACAGGTGATGCATGGGCATCCTAGTTGTTATCCATGTCCCAATGAAAAAACCAATTTTTCTTATGCTGTAATTGTAGAAAATAAGAGAAAGAAAATTTCCAAGTTCTTATTATACAAAATTCTTTGGCAATTTGCAAATATTTTTTAGTCGGTGAGATTCCATTTTATCAAAATATTTCCAAATTTTTCAAATCTTTCTAGAGTTAATTAAACATTCACTCAACCAACCCTTTCTAAATCCTTCTTAAACTCTTATTGGGAGAACTTTCCAATATAATCAAGCACATGTTAGCTCGAGACCCAACGTCTTTTAGGAATCAGTAAAAACTAATCTAATTCAACAAATCTCAAGAAGTGTTAAGAGTAACGCCTTACACATGAACCATTTCATACCCAGATTTCAATTCATTTAACCAAGCCTAGACGTTTACTGTAGCAAAGCAATATTTTTTTTTTCCAGTGATGTCACTACGGAAAGCACCGACATTATCACGTTCAAGAAATTGGAGGCCAGTAAATAAGACCAGAGGAGTCACACCAATATGTCTGGCATTTTCAAATTTCCCTTTATGATTTGCAACCAGACATAATAAATTCCCATCTTCAAATCCCGATGTCTCATAGCTTATGTCATGTCTGTCACTTATTTACATATCACATTAAAACTTCCATTTTATCCCATGTTAGCATATATTACAAATTCCTTCCCCCTTAAAAAAAAAAAAACCGACAGTATTCAAAGTAGCCAACAGTTATAAGTCCGTAAGCCGTGCAAGTGGTGAGCCCAAAGGAAACCAGAAAAATTACGATAAGGTGATGTAAGAAGAAAAAAATGATCAAGCTCAAATGTAAAGGACACTGACATATTTATGTTCAGGTCTCAAGAAACCAACAAAAATACCAGGGAAGTTAACCCTAGTAGGTCTGGTACTTGCAAATTTCTTTTAAGCTTTGCGAGCTGATTCACACAAGTTAACTGCCATCATCAAATCTTGTCGTCTTTTAACTCATGTCATGTCGGTCATATAATTTACACAGCGTGTTACAACTTCCAATTTATGCCACTCTAACATGTCTTACAAATTTATTCCTTCCTCTTTTTTTAGAAAAAAATGCGACAGTTTCATTCTCCTAGTTATGGAAACATAATTTTATAGAAAGTGTTAACCATAGTGAAAAAACTCTGCATCCGAACCAGTCTGGCCTGTCTAAGCATTAAAACGCATTTAACCCAAAATCCGGCACACAGAACACAAGAGAAAAGCTAGAGTAATGCTATAAAGTCAGGGACCAGTAGAAGTAAAGCCGATGCCCCTCTATATACTCAAGAATATCTATTACACCATCAACCCCATTAGGAAACGTAACACTAGCAGAAGATATCTAGTTTATTTTATCAGTAGCTGCATCATGCGGGTATGTGCTCATCCTCCTACATACTGAAATGTAAAACAATGTGAGCAAATCGTAAGCCATATTAACATAGTGAAAGCTTAGATTATTGTATATCGTAGGTCCATAACCATAACCACACAAACAGTCACTTGCAATCAAACGTCAGCAAGCTATGCAAGTGGTGAGCCATAAACAAGGCTAGAAATCTTATGGGACGGTGATGTAATCTGTTTAAAGAGAGCAAGCTTAAAATATATTACATCTTTTTAGGGGAAGTAATGCTTTTCAAGTACATTAAATCATTTCAAGGTATGGCAACATTTCACTACTAGTCTTCTTTTGACAGTAATTTTCTAATTTTCTAAGAACATTAAGTGAAAAACCCCAAACCTCAGTAATATGTTAAAGATTACACATAACTGGAGAGCAAGAAAATCCCATTGGGATCCGTAAAATTTGTTTGTAGCAAGTACACCCAATTTGGATACAACAATTATTAAGGAGCCAAAAGATATATTTATACAGATCGTCTTCTCTAAAGACAAAAGGTGTCGTCAATTTAGATTTTTTACCCAACCTGTAATCTTACTTGTCAATATACAAGTATATCCAAGCGTGAATCTGTAGGAAAAAGCAATCTTTTTAAGATTTGATAGGGTTATAAACAGCCCAATAGACCCTGTTAGAGGGATATTTTCATAACACTGTGTTATCTCTGCCATAAAGATAGAGAAAATGGTTTTTGGGAGGTTAATCAAGACCTCAGCTGCATTCTTTACAATCCAAAAAGGGCAACAGTCTACTTTAGATGACTACGCTTGATGGCACAAATAGCTTCAATTTCTAGTAGAATCAAATTTAAGTAGAAGGTGATGTCATTAGTAATACATGAAAACAAGCTATTAGACGCATCAGAGATCCATCTAAACTTATGTTTATGAATTTTATATGTTGGGAAGAGTACATGTCTCTTCTGAGAGTTAGGCTCATAGCCAAGTTCTGATAATTCATTATTTAGAAGTGTAGAAGTTCTAAGAGGAGAGGTATCCAGTTTAACAAAATCAATTCCCTTGAGTCTGAAAAAGGCAGCCTCAAATGCTAATTTTTTTATAGATAAAGGAAGCAGAGTTAGACGCTTTATCTAGTCCAACGATGAACCATCTCTCTTTAATATCCGAGATGGAATTTTTGAAATTGGGAGTCAGCCATGTAGTATCAATACTCAACCATTCATGTGGTAAAAGACTGATTTTTTTCCATAAGATTTCTTTCAGTGTAGATGTAAGTAGCAAGTGAACATCAGCCTCTAGTTGGAGTTTTGAGGCCAAGTCGGCCAGGCAATCGAGTAGAGCCAAGAAGGCAAGCTAAGGATTTGGCAGATAAGGAGGGATATGATTTAAGCCCTTACCTAGTAGGCTCCTCACCCGTGTATCAGATATGATTTCTAAGTTCAAAGTACACACATGTATGCCAAAGTTAGTAAAAGATCTACAAAACTTAGGATACAAGTGTCAAACACAAACATGAACCTCTTCATTGTGGAGGAAGTCATTAGAAGAAAAAAGATTTTTGATAGAAGGCAAGTATTTCCAACCAATCATAACATCTTTTAACAATATATTCGGTCCAAACACATGTCTAAAGCATTCAGTAAAAATAGATTGGGGAGTAAAAAATTCCAAAATTTTGCTAGTAAATAAGTAGTGTGTAAATATTCCATTACATGCTTCTTCCTTCGAAGGTAGGTAAATGCTGCCACACAGGCGTTCCTTCGTACCTGCACATCACATATCCATAAGATTTTGTATTGGTAAGTTTCTGCCACGACCTCTAGTAAAACTTATAGCCCTCCCTCTATCAAATACAGAATAACTAGACGAGGGAGTCAAGAAAGAGGTGTAAGAAGCTGATGGGGAGACAAGAGTGTTGGGGCGTTTGGATACTTGAAAATCTTCTTCATCAATGTTCGGCTTGATTTGCCCAACCATACCTTTGATTCCTTTAAAACCTCCATAAGTGGTTAACATAGTACCACAACCTTCAGAACCCAGCTCTTGGAGGGTGTCGCACATAATAGATCTATAGTGAATAAAGGCGATTTGAGCTAAGACCAGATCCCTAGCTTGTCCACCCAGTCATGAGCAGAAGAGGGAAAGATGAAACTCTTCAGCTTTGTTAGGAAAGATGTTTGGAAGATTGTTGAGGGCATACCAAATAGCATGGTCAAACCATATGATGCTCGACTCACAAGCAGCTTTTGGATCTAAAAATCTGCATGCACACTTAAGGTAAGGTCTGAACACATTCCATACCGTTTTGGTGTAGTATTCAACATTAGTTTTACTAAAGGTCATCACCCCTTTGGTTCTTGCATATAAACCTGTATTAGATTCGCATTTTTTTCCTCAAGAAAATTCACATTGAGAACTTTAAACTTGCATTCCTCAATAGTGGCACGTGCTAGGTTGGCAAGGAAGACCCAAAATGGGCGTGAAAAACCCTTTATTTGGGAACAACCAAAGTCTATGTTCCACACCCAAAGATTCAACCTCAATCTGATGTGAAGGTAAAAAAGGAAAGGCTCTAGAGACTTTCGGTACCATATCCAAAAGAGAAGCCTCACTAATGAACAAAGGTCCTTTTGAGATTCTTTTACAACTTCTAAAGCAATAGCATCTCTACAAAAAAGGCTATGGGGAGGAGGGACTATTGGAATTGAGGGAGCAGTAACAAAGTTAGGACTAAGTCTGCAAAATTTTCTGAGGAGATTGGATAATTCTTAGCCTTTAGAAGAAAAGGAAGCTAAGTCCTGAATATGTGCTTTGAACAGACCAGCCAAGTTAGAAGTAAATTCGAGCAGCAGGTTGTAACCCTCGGTTTTATTCTTAACAAGGAGAGCGAGAACTTTCACCCATTGGTCAAACGAAATAAGTTGGACAAGTGACATACTGGAATCTTTTGAGGCATCAACAATTAAAGCAGAAACTTTGCTATCTTGGATACATTTCAGCACTAGTAGAGAAGCAAAGGAGAGAGGATCCATTGGGAGGGTAAGACCTTGGGAGAGGAGATAATGTGCAAAGATTTTAATAATAAAAGTTAGATTAAACTCTTTTGGCAAAAGGAGTAGTTAGACCAACATTGATTATACAGAGAGTAACTTCTTTTTGAGTTTTACAGCCCTATGAAGATAGGGCCTCATCCTAAGTGAGATATTTGGAAAGACAATCTCTAATTCTCTAGCAAGTCGTAATTTCTCCGAGATCAGAGCCCTTTTTACTGGGTCTGAGAAAACCTTCATTCTTGCTGTGAGTTTCGAGTAACCTGGTGGACAGAAATATATAAAAATATATATATAAGGAAAAGATATAGCATCCCTGCCTATTATAATATAATAAATTATACTGTAACAGGTGCTAAGACCTAGAACCAAAGTTTGAGAGAGAGAGACAAGTCTTATATTACCAAAGTAACGCCTAGTTACACATGAACCATTTCATACCCAGATTTCAATTCATTTAACCAAGCCTAGACGTTTACTGAAGCAAAGCAGTTATTTTTTTTTTCCGATGATGTCATTACGGAAAGCACCGACATTATCATGTTCAAGAAATTTGAGGCCATCAAATAATACAAGAGGAGTCACACCAATATGTCCGGCATTTTCAAATTTCCCTTTATGATTTTCGATTAGACATAATAAACTCCCATCTTCAAATCCCGATGTCTCATAGCTTATGTCATGTCTGTCACTTATTTACATTTCACATTAAAACTTCCATTTTATCCCATCTTAACATATATTACAAATTCCTTCCCCCTTTAAAAAAAAAACAAACCGACAGTCTTATAATCAAAGTATGGAAAAAATTATGCATTGAAAGTGTCCGCCACAGTGCATAATTAGTATCACAGCCAGACTGGCAAGTCAAAGTACTAAGTAAAGCATTAACCAAAAACCATCTCAGAAAAATCAATGTAAGGACAAAAACCAGGGACCAACAAGAGCCTGGTTGACGAACTCTCATACACTAGAGAATACAAATCAAATCATCAACCTAAATTGGATATATAGCATCCGCTAGAAATATCCAATTTATATTCAATGTGGCTGCATCATGCGAGTACGTGATCATCCTCCTACCCACTAAAATGAAAATGAGAGCAAAATTAGGCTAGCTTAAAAGAGTAAAGCAAAGATTATTGTACAGCCCAGGGTCCAAACATAAACCAGGCAAGCTATAGCCAGCAATTATAATTCCGTAAGCCATGCAAGTTGTGAGCCCAAAGGAAACCAGAAAAATTACGATAAGATGATGTAAGAAGGAAAAATGATCAAGCTCAAATGTAAAGGACACTGACATAATTATGTTCAGGTCTCACAAAACCAGCAAAAATACCAGGGAAGTTAACCCCAGTAGGTAATTTCTTTTAAGCTTTGTGAGCTGATTCACACAAGTTAACTGCCATCATCAAATCTTGTCGTCTTTTAACTCATAGTATTTTCTGTCATATAATTTACACAGCTTGTTACAACTTCCAATTTATGCCACTCTAACATGTATTACAAATTTATTCCTTCCTCTTTTTTTAGAAAAAAGGCGATAGTTTTATTCTCCTAGTTATGGAAACATAATTTTATAGAAAGTGTTAACCATAGTGAAAAAATTGTGCATCTGAACTAGTCTGGCATGTCTAGGCATTAAAAAAGCATTTAACCCAAAATCCGGCACAGAGAACACAAAAGAAAATCTAGAGTAATGCTAAAAAGTCAGGGACCAGTAAGAGTATAGTCGATGCCCCTCTATATACTCGAGAATATCCTATTACACCATCAACCCCATTAGGAAACCTAACACTAGCAGGAGATATCTAGTTTATTTTATCAGTAGGAGCATCATATGGGTATGTGCTCATCCTCCTACATACTGAAATGTAAAACAATGTGAGCAATAGTAGGCCATATTAACAGAGTGAAAGCTTAGATTATTGTATATCGTAGGTCCCTAACCATAACCAGACAAGCAATCACCCGCAATCAAACGTCAGCAAGCTATGCAAGTGGTGAGCCATAAACAAGGCTAGATATCTTATGGGACGGTGATGTAATCAGCTTAAAGAGAGAAAGCTTAAAATATATTACATCTTTTTAGGGGAAGTAATGCTTTTCAACTACATTAAATCATCTCAAGGTATGGCAACATTTCAGTACCAGTCATCTTTTGACAGTAATTTTCTAATTTTCTAAGAACATTCAGTGAAAAAACCGCAACCTCAGTAATATGTTTGATATTATACCTGTCCATTTGGCTAGTGTTGAATATAACAAGATTTGATTATTTACCTAAGTATTTTATATTCTTAATATATAAACCAGTCCTGCTCATTAAAAAACCCCATGATGTTTTAAGCTATTCCGACATTTTCCAAAAAATAACAGTACATCAGTACTCAGAATTGAATCAACAATGAGCACCTTATTTTACGAATTATAGCAACAACCAATCGGATGGAGTCAAGACCTTGGTATGATGATACAGCAGTCCAGTGAACAGTAGTTTAAAACCCCAGCAAACAGTAGTTTAATCTACTTATATTGCACTTTAACTGAATCAGCTCAGCCTCATCTTAATAGCCAGCAAAGCAACAACTACTACCAAAATTAAATCACCTGTAGACTCGGAGGCAAAGACAACTCCACCACAACTTTCTCATTAACTTTAGGAATGTTGTAGTCCCCACTCTTTAATATTTAGAAAGGACACGTACAGAAAAAGAAATGCTAAGTGAGTCTAGTACTCACCTCAACCACATCAGTGTGGGATTTATAGAAGATAGACTCCAGCTGTAGGTGATGTGACTCGACCATCTTCAATAGTCCCTGCCATCATGAAATCTCACACACCTGGGTCTCCATGGATTTGTAACACACTAGATCTATATACTGTGAGCGCCGAAGCTGCGAGATAGTATTCGCATCATTCCTGAGTAGAGGTAGCGTGCGACAGAGTAAACGACAAGGCGGGTATACAATTTACATGCGATAACTCAATTAGTAAGAACACGCCATCCAGGATATTAAAAGGTTAAGGGTTTAAATAAATAGAGCCTATTTTGAGTAATTACACAAAGGAGGCAATAATGAATCCCAAAAAAAATTTATTGCTAGTGGTGACAATTAGAGCAATAGTAACAGAGTACCAGTATCTAGTTTCACTCCCGACTAAAGTCGATGCCCGGCTCAAAATTTTTTATGAGGTAAAGACTCCGTCACTGGCACGTTTGAACAAATGCCAGCCTTTTCTAAGAGACCAGAATCGGTAGGAAGGCCAAATTGGTATGTTCCTAAAGGAAACAAATGTCATGAACATAGAGGACAAGTTAAAGTGTTTATAGGATAAAATCAGATAGGGCACATAAGGAGGGCCTTTAGTAAGGAAACCCACAGACTCCTGGTTGCAGTATGGGTCTATATAAGACATGCAGTTTATATCTCATAGTGCATTGTAACCGCTTTGGGATTTTCTACATACTCCCACAATTTACAATTTACTGTAATAGGTTGATCTAAGCTGTGTCTTTATATTTCATCATCCATGGCTAATATGCAAGAACACGTAATAGCAATATATATTGCTCATCTACAATAGTCAAGAGAGTCCATCCGTCAAAACACCATACTCCGTTATGAACGTCTTCTATTCCCTCAATTAGGACATCAGTTGCGCAGACTAGATGGTTGACATATTAAAAAAGAGTAACACAAGTGACCCTTTGGGGTCAGGAACACTTCAGGAACAATATCCATCTACTGGTGATGGTAGGAAGCCCTAGGGTTAGGGTCATAGTTTTATTATGTGGGACGTTTATTGAAGCATGGGTTTTTCGACCATTTATTTTTGCTAGCTCAGTTTCTACCACATCATAAGATATATTTGTATCCCCATTTTGGCCTACCCTTGCGAGGATATTTTAACCAAACATCCTACACTAGGGAGTTAGGAGTGATTTTAGTCAACCGTATCTTACCTTTGGCCGAGCGTCCCAACATTTGTTACTATTGTGACAGCTGCCTGTGTGATCATGTAATGGAAGGGTTAATTGAGATGTAATGATAAGAAATAGGGGTTTTTTGTTATAAATCCATGCTCTTTCAGTCCATTTTTTGTATGAGTAATGACACATGCAATATTGTGTGTGTGTGTGTGTGTGTGTGTGTGTGTGCGCGCGCGTGTGTGCGTGTGCGTGTGTGTACCCGCCCTATCTGAGGTGCCATACACAATGGGTTGGCAATAGGTCCATTGAGTATGGGCCTACTGCCTTGTGAAGTAGATGAGAATAAAAAAAGTCGAGTATGAAGCATGAGCAAAGATGTGCCAAGTCAAAGTGTCCTTGAAGAGGGTAAAATCAGTCTTATCAACACAGTATCTGATATTGTCTTCAAGGAAAACTTCTGTAGAAGTTTTAAGGCTTTGGCAACCAGTTTGAAAAAGTATGGTTGTCATTCATAGTCTATCAATGATATATTTTATGCTTTTGCTTTTGATCCCAAAGGAATCCTCATATGTGTAGTTTTTTAAAGTAACATGTTCCTGAAATTATCAAAAGAGAGCTTGGCAAACTCCCCTTTGTAAGCAAGTGTCAAGGTGGGAATTTTTTAATGAATTTAGATAACTCTACCACC
Source organism: Adiantum capillus-veneris (assembly GCF_014529385.1). Classification (NCBI taxonomy): domain Eukaryota; kingdom Viridiplantae; phylum Streptophyta; class Polypodiopsida; order Polypodiales; family Pteridaceae; genus Adiantum; species Adiantum capillus-veneris. The sequence continues at coordinate 168,623,322 of NC_140935.1, forward strand.
CATTCCTTAGAGTTGTTGACAAGTTGGGCAAGGGTATGGACACATTTATCAAACGACATAGTTTTAACCAAAGAGTCTGCTAGATCAACTAAAACCCCTGCTATCAGTTCAGATTCCATAGGGTCATGAATGTATCTAAGTACCTGAAGTGATGCTTTAGAAAGAGGCTCTGTAGGAAGCTCTATCCCTTGAGATAGTGCTAAGTTCTGCATAGTCCATAAAAAGTTATTTATAGAAATATACCACCAAAGGTATGTTGGAATTAGGGTTGCAGAGAAACGCACACAGCTTGGAGAAGACGAAAAAATCTCAAGGCACACAACTCAGAGTGTGTTACTTACTGTGCAATGGAAAGATGGATAGCCCTAGAGTGATGGGCGTATATACAATGCACGGGGGGAAAAACCTCCTAAAGATGGAAAAAATGCCCCGACGGTCCTAGTGTGTTCACACACATCACTACCACATGTATATGGTAACAAATCCCCCTTGGAGTGATGTGGTGAACGAGAGCTGGCACATGAGTAAAGGGAAGTGCCATGCCCTAAGGACATGATCAGTCCACAAAGGGGAGAGCCCAAAGCTTTGAGCTTCTCACGAGACAATGCCTTTGTGAAAAGATCTACAAGGTTGTCCTGTGTTGGCACATAAGCCAAGCTGATCTCTCCTACTAAGAGTGGTAATGCACCTCAGTGTGCTTTGTGCGAGCATGAAAAACTGGGTTCCTTGCAACTGCCAATGCACTCTGACTGTCAGTGTAGATAGTGTTCTCAATGTCCTGTCCAACACCCAAATCATCCATAAGGCGTCTGAGCTATACACACGCAACCGTAGCTGTGAAGACTGCCCTATACTCAGCCTCACAACTCAAAGTGGCCATAGTAGGTTGCTTCTTGCTCAGCCATGATATACATGAACTTCCAAGCATGAAACAAAAACCACTTGTAGACACTCGCATGTCAAAACAACCAGCCCAATCTGAGTCCAAAAAAGCATGTAAGTCCGGCGGCAACGATCCCTCCTTGGGATAAAACAAGCCAAGATGTAAAGTGCCACTAAGGTAGCGGAAAATCCTCTTGAAAGCCTTCCAATGCTTAGGCCTTGGGCTATGCACATAAATCTACTGACCTGTGAAACTAAAAACTGAATATCCGGCCTCGTGTTGCATAGAAAATGAGGCATCCAATAGTAGTTTGGTAAAGAGTGACATTTGCAGGATCACCAGCATCATGAAGACTCAATTTCAAACTTGTTTCCATGGGAGTGGCAATAGGTTTGCAATCCTAAAGTACAAACTTACATCGCAATGTCTCTATGTAACTTTTCTGACACAAGGAAATACCACCATCACATTGCTTAAACTGTATTCCCAAGTAATGAGCAACAGCCCCAAATCTCTCATCTTGAAAGTAGCATTCAAATCAGCCTTAAATTCATCAATATGTCTCTCATTTGGTCCAGTGATCAGCAAATCATTGACATAAAGAACCACAATGAGAAGTACATCACCCTCACGCTTTACATACAATGTGCTTTCTGTTGGACTGTTACGAAAGCCTTGTTTGACCAAATGAGTGTCAGCTTTCTCATACCAAGCACGAGGAGATTGCTTCAACCCATACAAAGCCTTCTTACATCTACACACTTTGTCCAGTTGTCCTTTCTTGAAAAAAAAGCGAGGCTGCGTTACATAAACTTCCTCAAATATGTCACTATTCAAGAAAGCAGTAACTATGTATAAAACATGTACATCCCAACCAAAATGAGATGCCAATGCACATAGAAAATGCACAGTAGTCATACGACAAGTGGGAGCAAAAGTGACTCTTGCAACAACAATGTGCATAATGCATTAAACTTGACAACTTCAGGATTTCCTTGGGTCATAAGTCTCCAAGTACTAGCAAAAGTCTGGTAAGGCATCAAGAACAGTTTGCACAAGGGAACTATCTGAAATGACTTCACCTGTAGAAAGAAGTTGCTCATTAATATCCTTGACACCAGCAAGGAAAGTGTCCATATCATCTTCCTCATGCATAATCTTCAACTCCATCTCTTTACGCAGCAAATCAATTTTAGCCTCATTGCGACTTTCATAAAGACCAGCAAGGAAAGTGTCCATATCATCTTCCTCATGCATAATCTTCAACTCCATCTCTTTACGCAGCAAATCAATTTTAGCCTCATTGCGAATTTCATAAAGACCAGCAAAAATATCCCAAGCCTGTTTTGCAGATTTTGTTGAACGAATGTGAGGAACAATGGTGCGCTTCATAGACAACACAATCAATGCAAGAGCTTGCACATACTTTACATCCCAACGAGATTGTTCTGCCATAGGCAAAACAACTCTAATAGCAGCAATTCTTGCAGCAAGACCTGCAACATCCTCAACATCGCCTGTATCCTCAGAACCAGGACGTAGATCAATGCCCTGCACAATATTGCAGATGCCCTTTGACACAAGAACATGTTGCATCATGTAAGCCCACATACGGTTATTGTCCCCATCCAATCTCTCCTCAGCAACAAACATGTTGAGCACATCTATATTGTTGTCAGCCATGGTAAATGCTGCACCTGATGTGTAAACTGATCGAAAAGAGGAGGAACGGAGCGGGTACAATACGTCCTATATAGCACAAACCATAGAAGATTGTAAGGCACCTGTTATGCAAAAAACAACACTGACAAAAATTATGCACAAAATGACAAAATAGCCTATACAGTACTACCTGTAGTGGAAACGGAGGCCGAAATGAGCCCGAATCAAAAATCTGAGCAGACTAAACTCTGCGAGCACGCCCAAAATTTTTGTCGACCTGCAAACGCTCGCCAAATCTTACAGAAATTGAAGAAAGTGAGCAGGCATGTGCTGGAGCTGCTGGCAACTGAGCCCGGGAGGACGCAACTTGCTGTGATACCAATTGTTGGAATTAGGGTTGCAGAGAAATTCACACAGCTTGGAGAAGACGAAAAAAGCTCAAAGCACACAATTGAGAGTGTGTTACTTAGTGTGCAATGGAAAGATGGATAGCCCTAGAGTGATGGACGTATATACAATGCACGGGGGGAAAAACCTACTAAAGAGGAAAAAAATGCCCCGGCGGTCCTAGTGTGTTCACACACATCACTACCACATGTATATGGTAACAAGGTAAGAACTGGTAGCCTCTTCAGTCTTCAACCGACCAGGCGAACCTATAAGGGCCGTGTGAATACAGCCCCATCCGTCAAGGATCAGTCCAAGGTAAAATTATCTAGGACAGATATCGAGGGATTAAAATATAGTAACTAGGTCTTTGAATAGTATCACTACTATTCTTGGTGTTAGGTGTGTGTGTGTGTCATGAGCAATCACCATTGGAGGTCATCACCAACACCTTGGTTCATCCTATTCAAATTCCTCAACCTACACCACTCTCATGAGGTAGATTGTAATTGGCTCAAGATGTTCACACCATCATTCGATACATAGTTGTTTTTGAGCATTTTTGGTAGCCTCTCATACATCATGACATGCACATTAGGAAAAATATGGACTTTACATGGGCCTTGTAAGAAAGCCTAAGTTTAAGGGATTAAAACTAATGCTACTGAGGGTTAAGGGAACAAGGATATTTATGAAGCTAGTTTTTAATAGGCTTTTCTCATTGTTTTTTAAGGCCCATGTAGGATGTGGATCTAAGAGGTCCCTTTCTCTCACTACCTTTTTGAAAGTATAGGGGAAAGGGAGTGTGGCATTGACTACTCCCTCTTTTTCTTTTATCTTGACACATCATCAAGAACGTACATAACTCAGGGCCAAAAAGTGTTTTTTTTCAAAAAAAAGTATTTTTGCTGATTTTTGGCTTAAAAGTTTTCCCCAACATATATGCATATAAAAAAAACCATTTTTGAACTCTTTTTTGATTTACACTCACTAAAAGTCCACTTTTTCAATATTCCCCCACCAAAAAAATTGAAGAAAAAAACCTTGTTCTCTCCTCCTCCTCCTCCCTCCCCTCCCCCCTAAAGAAAAGAAAAGAACCTTGTTCTCTCTTCCTTCTCCCTTCGCTCCCCTCCCTTCCTGCCTCCTCCTCCCCCATTCCTCTCCTCTTCCTTATTTCCCCTCCGCCCTCTCTCTCCCTTCCTCTTTTTCTCCTTTACTTCCTTAGGATCATCTGCCATGGTGCTCAATGATATCACAAATTGTGCTCCTTCACCACATAATCTGTACACCACAAAATTACATATTTGTCTACCCATAGACTTTGCATTGAAGATCACAAGTGTGGATGAGCAAAAATCATCATAAGAACGTCATGACGCTTATGACACCAATGTTTATCTTTGGGTGGATGACCATTTGTACCCGTACAATCCCGTAAGCCATTTTCATTCAACAGTATAACCTCTCAATATTTTTCAATATGTTGGGAGAGGAGAGGTAGGCCTACTAGGTTATTACAAGCGATTGTCTATGGATGCAAGTGATCCTTTGCATTGGTGGATGCACCAATGTCAAATCACTTTAGCTCAACATAATAATTCCAATAAGAAATGCAAAAGAATGATGCCAACATTTCAAATCTTGGCAACACCATCACACACTTGAAAGAAACAACCCTTGATGCAAGAGAACGCAAGCATATCTTTGTATCCATTGAAACACTTTCACATATGGGTGGAGCATGCAAACGACAAGTGACAGCCGCAAAGTGATTTGTTCTTCACTTACTTTTACATTCCTACTTTACACTAATCACAATTATTTATCTTGTTGCAAGCTAAAAGCTTTATTTAGAAGACATGGGGTGGATCGAGCAAAGATAATAGAGTCAACCTTCTCACTAACTATCTCAATATGTGATATCCATCTTATGTTTACCTGGAGGGAAGCATATCCATCTTATGTTTACCTGGAGGGAAGCACATTAGTGATACAGTCATTGAGGAGTTGATGCATGAATTGCAACTATGGTCAATGAAGGTGACATCCAACACACTTGTGATGAGGTCGGGATTAGCATACAAGTATATTTTTCAACTTCTTAGGGATGCCTGACGGGATCATGGAATTGTGGAGAACCCATTTCCCATTCCACACAAGGTCAACCTTGCAAAGAAGGCCACAAAAAAATATGTTATCTCTTGCATGGGGCATACCTACACATTGAGGACACAATGTTTGATTCACTTTATGCTTCATGCATGCCAAGGACAAGGGAAAAGGCTACACAAAACTGCACAAGATCTTTAGAGAAGGGCTTCCCTTACACAATGTGGAAAAATATATTTGTTGACCTCAAAAGGCTTCAAAAAGCTATGCTTAGATTCTGCAAGTTACCTGAATAAGGTGACATAATATTCTCTTTTATTTTGGTTGTATTGTTGTTATCATGGACTATGATGGCTAAGGTCTTGCCTCTACTTGTTTTGTATAATTGGCACAAAGGTTGCTTTTGTGTTGAAACTCGATGGATCAAAGGCTTGAGAGCTTGTCACTTCAATGAATGAGTCCCTATCATAAAAAAGAAAAAGGATTCAATCAAGCCATCTCCCACCCTATCTTTCAATGTGCAATCGAAGAAAGATATTTGGTGGTGGGTGCTATTAAGGTGCCCAAATAGACCAATGGAGTACTTTCATGAATTTTTGAGTGAACTCCATGGATTATAGAAGTGATATACTCCCACATTGCAGATGAGAAGTTGGAGGTTGAGGGCTTAGGTAGCTTCGATGTGGAGTGGTACTTGGGTGAGGACTTAAAGACCATAAAGTGTTTGCTTAGTTGCAAACAAGGGGGCTTCTTCCCTCTATCTTTTTTATTTTGCACTCGGGGGAACAAACTTAACAAAAGAACACAAGAAATCTACAAAGGGTGATTCAAGGTTTCCATGGCAAGAGGATGGAGACAAAGCTACTGACAGTATTGTTGTTGGATATGAAGGCAGGGAATGGGAAGCGTTTGTTTTGAGATTCCCATGCTCAATGCGCCAGATTGTGCACCAAAGGATAAGAGCTAGAACCTCATCTTTCCATTTTCTTTATTCAATGTGCATTTATGTACATTACATGCATTCATGTACATTTTTGGTAGGTTGTTAAAGCTCAACATTGACTATGATTTCAAAGTGAAGCCATTGCAGAAGTCCCAACAGGCAATTACCAAGGTGGAGTAACTCTCAACTCCATTGGCTATCACGATGGAAATGTGTCAATTGTTGCTGTAAAGAACATAGGGGAGGCCCATGAGATCGCCCAACAAGTGTCAATGAGTGGACAAAAAGCAAGACATGGTGGAAATGTGTCAATTGTTCCTGCAAAGACCAACAAGTGTCAATGAGTGTGTAAAAAGAAAGACACTTCTTGAAGAAAGATAATACAAGAAACTCATGCCAAGATGATGCTCAGAAACTCTCCAACCACATGGCAGCTAACCTTTGGGAGATTTGGAAGGAATTATGCAAAGCCACTACTGACAATAACTCAAATGGCGAGACGACTCAAATGAACAAACAAGTGCAAGCAAGTTTGGGTGATGTTGTTTTCACCCCAAGAAAGTATGTGGCAAATGTCACAAGGCCCCACCAAGCATGAAACATGGTGCCAATGCAAGGTGCAACAAGGGTCGAGATAGACTCAATGCCAATAGCTCCTCCATGTCTGTAGATTTATTTGATTAAAGTTTGGGCATGGGAAGCACCCGTTTAAATAATAAAATCTTTTTAAAAAAAGTGTGAAAGGGTCCTTTTAAAATTAGGCCCTTATAAATAGAAGGTCCACTCACTTTTCACTAGTTTATTCTCTCATTCTTACAAGTGAGCTCCCACCATACCCCATAGCATGCACAAAACAAACCACCAAAGACCATCCACTTACCAATGCAAACACTCTCCAAGGTTGCAAGAAGTTGACGGGGAATAGAAACAAAAAAAGCACATGTAGACGTCGGGGCATTCAAGGCACTTCTCTAGCTTTGAGCAAGGTAGTCAAGGAGAGGCCTCATCATGCACTCAGAAGCAGTAGATGAAAGAGCAACAAGCACATAAGCAGTGGCCCAAGGAAAGATGGAAGAGTATTGTCCAATGATGGAAAGAAAACAAAGAGGGATTATTATCTACGACATATAGAGAAGTGCCACCACACCACCAAGTGCAAGCAACAGGATCACAAGTACGAGTGGTGGATACACACAAAGAGTCAGAGGGAAAGGTACCATGGCAGCATGCTCAAATACCATGCACACAGTGGGCGCTAGTGGTGGGAAAGACCAGCCCGATGGGATGGGAGCTCTCCCTACACCACAATTTGGCAAGCAAGGAGTGAGGAGGACAAGGAGGAGTCGGTGGAGGTGGCATCGGTGGCAAAGCATGTCAGCCATCACAAATCTAAGTTCTTTAAGAAGTGTAAGCTCCGCCCACTAGAAAATGTGCAAGTGCCTCCTCGATAACCCCCGCATCATTGCAAAATTGCAAGGGCGTTTACAAAAATTCGACACTATCAAAAGAGGACAGAGTTGCTCATCCGTTTGAGCCCCCTTTTCTCACACGGTGAAGGAGGTGCTTCAAAGCTATGACATCAATATAGAATGCCAGCCATGGCATTGGAGGTGATTCTGGAAGTTTACATCATTTTTGTGTTAGAGGATACCAACCTTTGTGCCATACATGTCAAGAAAGTGACTATACAAAACCAGGACATGCAAGCCATGGCGTTGGAGACGATTCTGGAAGTTTTCAAGGCTCACATCATTTTTGTGTTAGAGGATACCAACCTTTGTGCCATACATGTCAAGAAAGTGACTATACAAAACCATGACATGCAACTTGCAATAGATGAAAGCAATGAAATGACCATTTTATCTCTTCAATGTTCAATTTCATTTAACTTCTTCAATTTCTTAGTGTTTTGGAGTTAAATGATGTCTTTTTTGTTGCACAACCTTCGTGTCCACCGGCGTCGGGGGTGACTGGGATGGATAAACACTTGAAATTAATGTAATTTTGTGCTTTTCTTGTGTCCTGGGGATCATAAAATTGGTTAAAATGGCAAAAGGGGGGTGACGACAAGGATGCACAAAACGACCAAACAAGATCTATCTGGCTATTCTATGCGCCCTTGTGGACACCCCCCTTTTGCCATTTAAACCAATTTTATGATTCCTAGGACATAAAAAAAGCACAAAATTTTCTTAATTTAAGTGTTCATCATCCCAATCACCCCCTCCCCCCCCCCCCCCCGGACAGTCACACTCGTTACAATGAGTTGATCTTGCAAAGCAAAAAGGGTACAACTTAATAAATGACAATTCATAGTTTACCATGCTTATAAAACTTAGAAACATAATTGAGAAGAATGTACAAGATAGAGAGGCAACTGCATATATCTCGTGAAGACTTCAATCAAGGGAAATTACATTATTCATGGGGTGTCCAAAATTTTCTTAGCCATTTCTTAACATCTCTCATATGCATAAGGCAACTCCCCGAGCAAGGGGGACTGTGCTATTACCTCAGGTTAAGCAAGCCAACAGAGGATTGTATCCATATTTGGGTAAGCACCTTGTTGTGGAAGCCAATCCCAAATGCAGTACATGCTAGAAATCTAGGCACTAGGAATAGAAAATGAGTAGTTTGGGCAATGGTGCTTAAGCACAAGACTTTGCTCAAGGCCTTCAATGACCATTTCATGAAATGACCTTGGGGAGTGAATTCATTATGTAAAATGGCAACCTCACCAGGGGGGATTTTTCCAATATAATATGCAAGGGAGGACTCTGGTTCAAAGGCCATCCGCCATCGATGTTGCAAACTCATCAAGGTCTAGGACATCCATTCACAAACCAATCAAGAGTAAGAAAATAAAAATTAAGCTATGAACAAATAGACAACCAAATTAGGATATATTTCACTTCTTGCTCCTTGTCCTCCTTCTTTCTATTACCCTTGGCCTCCAAGTCAATGCATGACCACATCCAAAATCTTGGGCTCATTAGAGAGAGGGGGGGGGGGGGGGGGGGGATGCACTCGAGTAGGCGTTCTTGCAGCCACAACCTTGGCTTGCATGGCTTGAAAATCTTCCTCTGCCACATGCAATGTCTCTATTGCCAGAACCTCTTCACATACAAATGCAATAGTGTCAGTGAAAGAGTCACCAACAAGGGACAAGATCTTGGTCTCAAGGGAATATGGAATGTCTTCTAGGGGAAATTGGGTGTTGGTGCATAGCACACTCAGGTACTCATCCATGTGTATGCCGAAGGCTTTCTCCAAGTCATGCAAAAAAATAAACCCTTCCCATCCACACTGAGAATAAGCGGCTGATACTTCTGGGATGGCCGAAGGCTTTCTCCAAGGCATGCAAAAAAGAAAACTCCTCCCTATCCACTACCTTTGCAGAGTAAAGCTTGCCATGTGTGAATAATGGAAATTAGGAGGAGGATGAGGACCTTGCGACAATGCAGATGATAGAAAGGGAGAGAAGGGAAAGAAGCTTGGTTGGTGTTGCAATGGAGATAGGAGAAGGTGGTTTGGCCTTGCTTGTTGTGGCAATGGGAGGTAGGAGGAGGAGAGAAGAGAGAAGCGATTCCTTGGTGCTACAATGGAGGTGGTAGTAGAGAGAGAGAGAGAGAGTGTTGGGAGTCAAAGGTGAGTGTGATGGTTGCAACAAAGAAAGGCTTGGAAAATGGGTTCTAGAGAGAGAAATTTACTTTTCAGGTATGGGACAAGTTTGGGGACCCTTTGGAGAGTAGAAAATGATGTTTCAATTTTTTTATTTTTTGGTTTTTGGGTGTACGTTTTTTACTTTTAAAAGTCAAAAAATGTTTTTTGTCCCATAAAATATGTTTGGGGAGAGAGGCCGCGGGGGGGGAGGAGATAAATTTTGAATTTTGAAAATTTATAAAAATTTAAATTTTTGAGTTTTTTTTTAAAAAACTTGGGCAAAAAGGAAGGAAACTTGAAGGTTCCAAGTGACCCCCACCCACGCCAATCCCCCCTCCCCCAAGTTCTCACTAGATAAGAGGTCATTAAGAAATGTAAGACTATTTTGTCCCCTTAAAATTTTGAGGGCATAGAACGTGTCCCCCACTCTCTTCCTATTGGCTGGCCTCTAATTAACCTGAATCCCAAAGGGCCCCTAGAGGGTTCATATGTTTCCTAATGCTTCCTCAACACGCCATCTGTTTACTGTTATCCTTGACTGCAATAGAGGACCATTTAGGGTAGCTTCTAGCTGCCCAACCAAATCTTGGTGCCATCTATCCATTTTTGGCATCCACAATGACGAGTGGTGGCTAGTGCTCTTGGTATCTCTGCCTTTTTTTGGCAATAGCCCACATGCAGTGGGCACAAAACTTGGAGACTTGATTCTCCCAATAGGAAACAATGTCTTGTATACACCTTAGAGTCACACAACATATGACTTACAAGTTCACAGGTTTTGCAACATCCACTACAATAGCAAACTCACGACTCAACAACTAAATATCGTAATTTTTGGGTTGTTTTAAAAATGGGAGGATAATTTTGTGTTCTTTACGAAGGCTCCCCATAGACCCCCTAGAGGCATTTGAATTTTGAGGGCCCTTGAAAATTATGCGAAGGCCCCCTAATCCCACTTGAAAATTCAAACCTTGGAAATAGGATGGGAGAGACTACAGCTAGTCATTATACACTTTTGACCTTTTTTAACACACATAAAGGGTGATCTTTTAATGTGCACGGTGGTTTAGGCCCCCTACCTAAAATGTGGTCGTCATCGCCAATTTACCCCTATTTCTTTGGATGAGGGTGCTACAATTTTTAAAGAAGCTTATGGGACACCCACATACATTCTAGAAGGCCCTCTACAAAAACCCTTTAAAGGGTTTAGGGGGGAGCCCTCTAAGAGAATGTCCTCGCTCAAGTTGCTTCTACTTCATGTAGTGCACATGTCAAATGCGATGCACTTGCTAAAGCATGAGTAGTGCTTGACAATCTTCCTGTAGGAATGCAGTCTCTTGGTTGACAATAATCGCAAGGTATGCCCACAATGGGTAGGATGAGGGAGAAGTCAGTTGTTTTCAATTGACGCAAACGGAGGATACCTCTCCCAATGCAATTGCCTGTTCTGCCTCCTAATGGCTCGTGGCATCATTGATAGGGGCAAACAAATCCAAAATGAGATTGCTGGTTAGGGATTGTTTGAAATAAATCTTGTGCTAGGAAATTCTTTGGTTGGCATGTATGCCCACTCACAAAAGCACAACAAGTGCTTGATGAGCTTCTTGTTTGTTATGTAGTCTCTTGGTTTGCACTAATTGAGGGATATACCCAAAATGGGCAGCACAACAAAGCACTAATTTGTTCTTGGCACATGTAAAGTGAGGATTTGTCTCCAAAGGCATTTACCTACAACAACTGAAGAACATCTTACATAGTATCCATGTTGAAGGTAGTGCACTCGGTAAAGCATACCTAGTGCTTGACAAGCTTCCTATGTAGAATGTAGTCTCTTGGTCAACACTACTTGCAAGGTATGCCTGAAAGGGGTAGGGTGAGGGGGCATTGAACCATTTTCAACAAATGCAAAGAGAGAATCTCTCCCAATGCAGTAATACATTCTTGGTCTTAAAAGCTTGTCATCATATGAGCAATCGACAAGGACAAACAAATCCATGGTGAGACTGGTGGTTAGGGTGTGTTGGAAAATGATCTTGGTGTTAGGAAATGATTTGGCTGGAATATACGCACATCCTGTTTGGTATGTAGCCTCTTGGTATGCAAGGACAAACAAATCCATGGTGAGACTCATGGTAGGGTGTCTTGGAAAATGATATTGTGTTGGTCAATGCTTTGGTTGGCATGTATGCACATCTTGTTTGGTATGTAGCCTCTTGGTATGCAAGGAGACAAAGCACTAATTTGTCCTTGGTGGATGCAAAGTGAGAATTTGTCTCCAGATGTATTCACCTAGGCATGTGATAGCACAAGCAATTAATAGGGGCAAAAATGTTCATGATAAGATTGTTGATGAGGGGCTATTGTGAAAAGATGTTGCACATGACCATGCTTTGGTTGACATGTATGCCAAATATGTTGCACTCTCTAAAGCACAAGAGGTGCTTTATGAGCTTGCTATTTGAGACTAGTCTCTTGGTGAGCGCAATGTCTAAAAGCAATAGGGCAAGGATGTTCATGAACTCTTATTAGTAGATGTGAAGTGAGGGGCTCTCCCTAAATGAATTCACCTATGCTTGTTGTTGCTTGTATTCTTGTGACATTGTAAGAGCAATTGACACATTAGATTTCTAAGGACATCATCAATTAGAGGCTACTAGGAAAAAATCCCATGCTTGGTACTCCTCGATCGATATGCACAAAAAATGTTGTGTTCTCTTTAAAGCACAAGTCCTTCAAGAACTTTTTTTTTTTTTTAGTGTTGCATCTTGGCTTTAAATATGATCGCTCAACTAGGGGAGTGGAAGGAGGTACTTGACAAAATGCAATCCCCTACACCTACATCTTAAAGGTTTGAGGAAATACTAGAACCTTTGATGCCAAGAAAGGAATTCATGATTAGCTTCTTAATCCAGGGCTTTTAGGAAAAGATGGTGTGGTCGCCCTTGATTTGATTGATATGCATGCTAAATGTGTTATGTTCACAAAACATAATAGCTTCTTGATGAGATTCTTCATGGGAATCTAATCTCTTGGTCTTGAATACTTACATAATATGCCCATCATAAATGGTACAAAGAACATTTGGAATGATTTCAATGAAGGCAAAGTGAGAATGTCACTCCAAATATTGTCTCTTGGAATGCAAAGAAGATGCAAAGTGAGGGCATCACTCCAAACACTGTCTATTGGGATTGTAAGCAGATTGTGACCGCAATGAAGACCATTGTTGCAAACAACAAGGCCATGGTTGATGATGGGGAGGATTTGAACAAAGACAAGGTGGTGGATGGGGAAGAAAAAAATGCTCTTTCCCCTTAAACCTTAAACTACACGATAACTCCTCATAACATATTGGGAAAATCCTTGACTAGAGATGCTAAAAATCCTTGAGAGAAAGTTGCAAATGATACAAAAGGTACACTTGTCCTCAAGTTTCAATATTATTCATGTAATCTTAAAAGAACTTCGATCATTTTATAACATCTTCCCATTAAAAGCAGTCAATTTACACCATCTATAATTTGAAGGTTGTATATTAAGATGACCAAGACTCAAGGACTGAGCTCATCTTTTGCAATGTCCACTGAATGGACAAATGGAGAGTAAGTTGCGGCACTGTATCCCTATCAATGAAAATCTCACAAATTTGTTCGACATTTGGTAAAAATTCTTCCTCATGCGTGTAGTATTTTTATACTAAGAAAGTCCCTCTAGCATTATAAGAGAGGCATAAGTCCCCCCTCCAACACTAAAGGGGATAAAATCGATGAGGGAAGGGCACATTCCCTATGGTATTATTGACAATGTGGAGAAAGGTGCCAACTCCACAATGGACATGTGTATCATCTTTTCCTTTTTGATGGGCACATGCATTGACATGCAAGAAATGGATCTCCCTATATCTTTAAAGACTATAAAATACAAATTCTTCTCCTCACACATCGACTAATCCAAATTCCAATTGTCCTTCAAGGACATAGAGCTTTTGGAATATACTGCACACATATGCTATGAGGCCTAAAAAGCAAGCTACAATATGAGGTAATAGATACAGTACTTCTGTGCTTTTTGAATCGACGCCATCTGCATAGCAAAGCAATCGAGTCACACTAGCTGCAACAAGCTAGATCAAGTTGTTTCCCTCTATCATACTTAATCTTTCTCGCGTATAAAATATTGAATGTGGCCATTGTCGAATGGAGCATGTGATTCAAACATAAAACTTTCCCCTTAGGGAGTGAATAGCACGAAGTTGAGATTTACAAAAAACACACATAGTTGAAAACCATAAAGAAGATAACCATATTATGAAACATATTGTTTTTGTGTCTTCCCAAGTGATATGGTTGACAAAACATCTTTGAAATTTGAATCAATAGCATATTCATCTATCATAGATGTAAGATCATTATGAGAAGCTATATTTACAACATTAGCGCGTGGTCTCCGTGAGTGCATTACCTACTTTTTCTGCTTGCATGGCATATAAGACATGAGCTATAGGAAATATAAATTGGGAAGAAAACTTTTTCAGCTCAATTTGTTTTCGTTGGGATTTGTTTGCACCATGAACTACTTGATACTTTGATGCTCTGTTTGTATAATGATGGGCATCCCAAGAAGATAGTGCTTCTATGTATTCAAGACATGTAAGATAGCTAAAAGCTCTTTTTCATAAATGCCACTCTCTTTAGAGCGCAATCAGTGACTCTCATATGTAACGACAAGCCCTTTCTGTAGTACAACTGCTTCAAGGCAACCACTTCCAATGTTTATTACCTTGAGCTTTTGAGGATCCAAATGAATACCATCCTTTGAGATAATTTGGCCTATATATTGGATCTATTCTAAAAAGAACTCTCTTTTTACGGTTGATGTAAATCCCATTGTCTCACACACAGAGACACAAAAAGAGAGAGAGAGAGAGAGAGAGAGAGAGAGAGAGAATACTTGTAAACTGTGGAAAATGCTCATTAAAAATTAAGCTGACACACACGCGAGCCGCATCTACAAGACAAGTACCTTAAGAAACACCATCTTCTACGCCTTTCTAAGGGCAAGGGAGCTGGAGCTGATATCTAACAGCAAGAGAAAATCCATTTAGTATGGCGAAACCATAGTCCAAAAATATGACATCTCAAGCACCAACAGAATGTTATTTACCTTCGTTCTCAATATTATAAGCTAGAACCTGCCACATTCGCAAGAGAACGAACTTAACTTGATCGAGTAGCTCGATTAAACAAATAGTCAATTTGATTAGTAAAAGATAAGCTCTTGTGGGCAAACAAAACACGAGGTTAGATCTATGGCTCACTAATAGTTCATGAATAGCACGTAATGGTCTGATATCATTTGGCTGGGTCACTTCTCGGCCCAAAAGCCTTGTGGGTACAGCGGAGGCATGGATGTTTTCAAAGCCCTTGGAATAGCGAAACCAACATCCTCAACAATTTCAATTTAAATATACAGTTTAATGGCAATCGCTCACTCACTCTGGTGATTTGAGCAAGATGAAACAGAGGATTTCATCATCTCTAAGCTACCGCCGGCTGGAAAAAAAATAACCCTCTAATCAAGCAACCGGTTAGATAGCTTTAAGAACATGTTCATGATCGCCTTTAATACCATATGTCTCGTCTCTGCAGTAAATTACATGTGAACCCTTGTGCCACCTCTTTAAGCAAAGGGATAAAGTAATCCAAACAGAAAAAAATGTAATCAACAATCAGTAATATGCGGGCTAGCTTAGTCATAGCAATATGTAGCTACTACGTTCATGCTTCTTGACATCTCCAACAGTGTTTTTCACTGGTCAATCTTCTTTCTTTGTAAAGCCAGCACAACTACGGCTTGTGCCCATTGCATATACGCCTGCCCACAATGTTTGGAAATTGAATGGTTTCCCATCGATCGTCCAATTACGTACATAATATATTACACCAAATCTATTTGACTTGATTTCCGTCTTGCAAGCTTCATGCTTGTTGCATATTCTCTTGATTCTTCTAAAACCAGACCAGTCAAAAGCAATCCTGCAACCGTTGCTGAGAGGCAAAGCATGGCAAAGACAGGATTCCAACCGGCTTTGGACAAATAGCCTGTTAATAATGGGCCCATAGCTGCACCAATAGACCCTGTTCCATCAATAATTGCAGTTACTGTGGCCAAAGATCTCGAATTGCCACTAAATGTTTCACGAGTACCAAGATCAGCGGACACAGCTGTGGTTATGAGAGCATAAGGCCCATTGAGGGCAATTCCAGCAAGAAGCAACAAGGCTAAGTTAAGCCAAAGTGACTCATTACCGTAGATTCGATATAGTACGAGTGCTGGGAGGGATGCATATGTGAAAGCAGCAGCAACCATGGCTCTTGCATTCAATTTGTCAGAAAGGTGCCCTGCCATGATACCGCCAATTGTCCCACCCACATCAAAGACAGTTGAAAGATTTCCTGCTGTAGCTTCAGAAAGATAGTGGCCATCTATCTCTGCATACATCCGGAAATAGAGATTGTTTTACTTGAAGAGCTCTACTAAGAGTGCTGAAAAACATAGGATTGAAAGCAGAGAGCTGCAACTACCTGTGTGCCTGATGTAAAATGGCAGCCAATACAAAAACGTATAGGCGACCAATTTAGTAAAGAAGAGACAAAAGGCAAAGGGTGCCACTCTTGGGATGACCCAGGCATCAAAGAAACTAACTGCTAAGCTTTCAGCATCCGTGCTGGATGGCTCAAATCCATTCGATTCCCTTTCGAGAAGGGGCTGGCAGTTGCTGTCATCATCCAAAGATTTTGCAACACCTGCTAGTTCTGTACCATGGGCAATTACGTAGCCCTTGTCTCCCACGTGATTTTGCAGCTTGTCCTGTGGCAACTCATGTGGTGCAGAGGGAAAGCCGGCATCTTCCGGATCGATGGGAAGGAGGAGGAAGACAAGAACACCACCGACAGAAATGGCGACACCTGGAACAAGAAAAGACCACCCCCAACCATACTGTAACATTGCAGATGCCATTAACGTGCCACAAATGTTGCCCACTGATGTGTGTGCATTCCATACACCCATGATAAGACCCCTCTTGCTTTTCCCAAACCAGTTGCTAACAACGGCGACCACAGAAGGCCACCCTGTAGCCTGGAACAAACCACTCACAACTTGCACCATTAAGAAGTAGCTGAGCCAGTGCAAATTCCACCAATAGCCACAGCCAAAAAGGACTACAAAGATGCCACTGCCCACCATGCCACATGACAGCAGCAAGCGCAGGCACACACGATCTCCCAGGTGCCCAGCAATGAAGATACTCAAGGCATAGGACGCCAAGAATGCAAGATCCACCTGTCCAAGTAAGGCCGGGCCTTGTTTCCCGTCAAATGGCGGCCAACCACTTTGTAATGAATGGTTGGAATCTAATGATGATGATGGCCTCACGACAAAAACCAGGTTGAGAGGCCATGACATAGGTAATGCTGCTGTGATGTTGCGCTCTGGTAGGTTGCCATCGGCAATGAGGGCATTCTTGACAATGCTGAGTGGCTTCCTGGAGGCATGAAATAGTGCATAAGCGACGAAGGTCAGCAGGAGAACCCACATCTTACATGCTTCAAAGCTGTATTTGCCCCCATTAGGTAACACTCTGGACAGAAAGTAGAAACCCGCAGGCTTGCAGCCATTCCTACTCATCCTATTCTGCACATAACACCAGCTCAGATCAAGACCAAGAACTGCATCGGCATCGCTTTGACAGACAGTTTCACAAGTTGCACCGTCGACCGAATCCTTAAAGGCAGCTTACTTCGTCGCCACAGAGAGAGAGAGAGAGAGAGAGAGAGAGAGAGAGACACCATAGGCTACTACCAATCGCTAAAGTGCGAACGGGAAGGTAGTGGACTAAGGCTGGTTACACACAGAACGCCCAAGTTTGGGCATGCTTGCGTGGATTCCAGGTGGCACCGTCGAATTCTATGCGCAAAAAGTGGAGTGCCCAGGACAAGGGACAGCCAAGGTCCCCTGTCCATCGACGGGCGGGGACAGAGCTCGCGCCGCGATAGCTGGAAGACTCTGACGCAACCAATAGCCTACGCACCATCTGTGCTATTGTGCAACTTTTATTTTATTGTTAGTTGAGGCTGGGCAGGCATGTGTGTAAAGCTCACCCGCCCACCCCAAATTGAACGTGAGGCGGTGCCCATTAGTGTGTAAACGGCCTAAAGATTAGAGGTTTCCTCGGCCCGGACATTGGAATTTGGTAGGATTTTGAAGGGCAACCCAAACTCGCACCTTAGGAAATTTACAATTGTCCTTCCAATGAACAAAGACAAAAAAAATCACCCATCCACACACACATCAAAATATTTAAAAAATCTATACAAGTTAATACTGCTTTTGACAATACATTCATATTTCACTTATCTCATGCTCTTCTATGTAAAAATACAACAATTAAAACAATGTACTATTCAAACCACGGTCCATAACTCGACAAATTCCAAATAATTGCACTACAATAGAGCAAACCAAATCAATCACAACAAGATTTGCACGATTAAAGTAAAACATTGTAGAATAACCACTGTCTTTGAACTTGAAAGAGAATGAAAAGGTTCATTCAATACCGATGCAATGCAAAAGGGCCTTGGATACCAAATCATATCTGCTACTGTAAATAACCAAGTAAAGAAAACTCCAAAGCACCACTCAAATTGTAGCTTCTTAATTAACATGTATTGTCTATTGATGTGTTTGGCATGCTTACTCTTCTCGCTTTCTGCACACCAAGCTAAATCCCAAGCCTTGACCTGATTAAGCTGGACACCTTCAAGAACAACTTCACATACATCATTGGCACACTTTTCCTGTTGCCAACAATAGTGTACGCAGAACGATGTGTTTTGACTTTGCTAATAACAAAGGCTTCCTTGGAAATCATGCTCACAATAGCTTTTTCAAGCATTTTTTCAACAAGCATTTTATTCTCCACGGTACTCTGCACCTACGGCTTAGGTAGATCTCTAATCATTTTGTAAAGAGATAATCATAGAGATCCTCTTACTTTTGCGCACATGAGACGATCAGTCGTTCATCCGATGGCAGAATGAATGCATCCTACCGGTAGTCACCTTACGCACATGAGCTGCTTCAGCCAATGTTCGTTGCCAGCTGACGTATTGCTGATCTTCAAGGTGCACAGTAGGCAGAAACGGGCGAGCTCCACGTAATTGTGTCGCAGCTTTTGCAGACCTACAACTTCTTCAGGTTAGCTCCCGCCATGCAAATGCAGGGAACATTTGCTGAACGGGATGGGGGGGGGGGGCTCCATTGCGGCCAGAGCGGTGGCTACCTGGTGGGCCTTGCAGAGCTGGATCGCCTTTTTTCATCGAACGCCCTTCGTGAACGCCGTGAGAGAGAGAGAGAGAGAGAGAGAGAGAGAGAGAGAGAGAGAGAGAAATGAAATGAAATGAAATGTTATATTAACGTCTTCAAAAGGCCATAATGACCTATGAGACCCGAAAGTTACAAAGTGGTGGATCTGATACAAAGTCAGAGTAACAAAATAACCTAACAACAGTACAAAACAAAGATATATACTATAGGGTCCTAAGTTGATCGATGTGAACCAAGCAAAAGACTAAGCAAAAAATGGGCGGCTTGTTGGGATAGTTGAATCACAAGAGATCTAGCATCGGTCGTTGGCGAATCTCATCAATTTCCTCCATGGTTAGTAGTCTGACCGGGCATCGTGCATGCCTGGCCAGCGTGCTCCGAATTTTTTGTCGTGGCCTCTGTCGATGCTGTGTAGTTCTTCGCAGTCGTCGCGGGCGCCTGGATTTCCCCAATTCAATCGCTCGGTCAATCAGTGTGTCTCTGGTGTGAGACGAGGGGGGGCTTTGCTGTGGGAGTGGCTCATGCGACTGTCCCGTGTCTGCTCTGAAGAAGTCTGTGATCCGTCTTTGAGATTGGCTAGCCTCGCCATTCATCAGGCTATCTCTGTGTCTGCGCAGCTCGAGCAAGAACAAACCCAGACATCTCTGATCTTCGTATCCCATGACTCTTGAGAGTGGTCCAAAACCTTCTCTGAACAAGCAATGGAAGCGGCCTCGTATCTCGTAGTAGACGGGGCAGCGACATGTATAGTGTAGCTCTGTCTCAGGTTCCATGTTACACAAGGGGCATGTCCTGTCCTCTGCTGGTACTCCGCTGTATTTCCCAGTCTCAATCCGCAACTGGTGAGAAGGTGTGCGTAACTAGCCAATAGCACATCGTATCCCATGAGACAAGTGGGTATCCATGTATCTAGGTCTCACCACAAAACCATCTTCCGTAAGCTGGAGAAGGTGGTCTTTGTAGAAAGCCATCTTCGTGCCCAATTCCTGTGCTGGTTGTATCCATGTCCTTCTGGTGTCTAGCTGGGTCAGGTCTTGGCGTATGAGCTTGGTGATCTCTGATTGTGTAAGAGTGAGAGATGGTGCATCCAATGAGTAATGGAATGGTGGCAGTCGGTCTATGCTGAACCCATGTGCCTGAAACCATGATGTCATCTCCCCATACCAGCATGTTGTATCTCCTTGTATGGCTAATTGTCGAGAGCATTCAAGTGCTATGCGAGCATATCTGTCTCTAGGAAGTTCCCATGTGCGGTTTATGAAGGAGACTGATCTGGTGAGCGCCTCCACCACAAGTTGGGGGGCCGCTATCTCTGCTCGGATAATGGCCCGTGGTATTGATGCCTTGGCTCTAATGAGCCGCGAGATCATAGAGACGAGAGGTTTCTCCATGTTCCCCCATCCGTCTGAGCGACCCGTCCTCCCGTGGTGATCCAGTGAAGGTCCCCATATCTCGGTTCCATAGAGCAATGCTGAAGCCACCAAGGTGTCAAAGAGCCAGAGCTTCGTCCGGGGTTCCTGAAATTGAACCTGCGAACACATCCTCTCCAATCTACCCAATGCTGCGTGGGCTCTAGTAAGTCTGGTTTCTGCTGCTCTTCTGAGTGAGGATGTAGGTCTGCTAAAAACCACTCCAAGGTAAGTGTAAGCGTCTGTGTACTCCACAGTCTCCTGGCCGTATGTGAGTGTAGGTGCTGACCTCTTGATCCACTGTGGGGTGGTATTAAACACCATAACCTTGGTTTTACCCAGGTTGACAGACAAACCACTTTCGTGGGCAAACGTATGCAGAGCATCCAATTGACGTTGCATTCCCTCTGGGGATTCGGAGATCAACACTATGTCATCAGCATATAACAAAAGTGGAATCCATGTCCCTGCCAACTGAGCACCTTTATCCCCATCGCTGTCAATGTAGTCAGAAATCTCATCCACATATATACCGAAAAGAGTGGGAGAGAGTGGGCAGCCCTGCTTCACCCCAATAGTGGAGTGAACCGGTGTATAAAGTCCCTTCGGGGTGCGTACATGCCCTACTACTGATCTGTACAATGCCATGTGTCAGGACACGGGTCCTACGGGCAGGGCCCTACCCTAAGGGGGGGTCATGGACCCTGGCCACGGGCCAGCTAGCAGTGTGGACAGGGGATCCTAGGGCTAAGAGCCTATAAGTATGGACGGTTGGGTGGAGGATCCAGGTCTCTAGCTCCTAGGGTTCTTATATTGGTATCAGAGCTCAAGGAGGGAGCAGCCATGGAGGAGGGGATGAAGCATGGCCTTCTCTTCCATTCTCTCTCTCGATCTCTCTCGCTTGCTCGCCTTCAAGTTGAGGCATGGCCTCTCAAAGGCACGCTATCTTGCTCTCCGTTTGTAGACAAGCCGACGGGGCAGGCCGTGGAGACCATCTCCTATGAAGGGGACGAAGTGGAGGAGACGTGTGCAGAGCCTCTTGAGGCGAGGGAAGCCGAGGTGCCGACCAAAGAGAAACACCGCGGGGGTGAGCTTGATGGATGTGTGAGGCCCTAAGCAGCAAAACTCGTCATAGGCGCGCACGCCGGGGAGCAACTTGTTGAGCACGGTGTCAGTTTCTTGCGCTCGACTATCTGCTGCTCTATCGCCATGCCTGGAGTTCGTTTTCTTTTCACACTTAAGCGCCCAAACGTTTTGGGCCTTAGGGCAATAATTTTAAAAGCCAAGGGAGGGTGCCCACGGGCTAACCCCCCCCCCCCCCCCCCCCCCGTTCACCTATTCGTTCTCCATGCACGTTACCATGCCAAGCCACCGTATGGTCCGTATGGAGGTGAGCAAACGACGGACCAATATGGATTTTCCGCATGTAGAATTTCTTGTAAAACTCATAAATTCACAACGCTTATCAAAGGCAAGAAACATGCAAGGCATGTGAAGTACATCGATCGTGAAAGCGACCACCTTGTCATAGGATTGGAAGATTCGTCCAAATGCTACTGCATAAATTTGACGCAAGGAAGGTACGCATCTCAATAAGGTTAACAATTTTTGTATTTGACTAAATTTTTCAGGAAAAACGTACACAAATGGTTAACGAATGGTTAACGATCACGAGGTTGCTACCAATTGGGACTGTCTTCCAATTGCATTCAAGAAAGTACAGATCATGCCTGCACTTGGTACGGTACAGATGTTGGCATGGCCGACTATTCTTTTTAATTTTTTATTTCCTTCCTCGTTTATGCTTTGTTTGATGTTCTTGGGGGAAGCAAGGATCCCTATCTACATATATGTTAACGACAATATTGACATAGATATCAAGGACAAAGTAATCACGACAAGCAGGTACACAGTACATAATTTGCAAGATTTTTCTGTTTTTCAGTACATGGGGGGCCAATTCAACAAGGTTGATTATCAGTAAAGTGGCACGAACATCTATTTTCTATGAGCATAGACGTATTTATGTGAAGCACGGCCTTCAAAATTTCTCAATTTCGTTTTGAGACTTCGCATGTTTGGCCAAATCCTTTTAACGGTTTCTATAGTCTGACGGAGGAGGCTTACCACACAGTACTCACGGAGGAACCTTGATTCCAACTCGTTCGATTCTTACGACGGCCACTTCATCGGTAGGTGTACTTCATAAGGTACGCAGTTGGTACTTTTATTGCACATGACGTGATAACTATGGTATGCAATGGGCGTCTAAGATGGATCGAGAATATCATTCATCAACTCAAGTATGTACGAGATCAAGGTCGAGTCTCTTTAGTATTTATACATCTTGCATTGAGGCTGGCCACGTTTGGCATATGCTACGAGCATACAAACTTGGGAAGGCTTTAGCAAACTGTTTACAGATTATTTCATTTTGTATACAACGGATGTATATGATACAAGAGGGCGTATACCCATATGCGACAAGTTTCTCTTGCTAGGCAGATTTGGCAATGCGCCATCTTCACGTGAGCTTTCCCTTTGGAATCTCATGACAACTGGTTGTAGCAACAACTACCAGGTTAGACAAGTTAAGTTCTTCTTATTTTTTCCATGTGTAGACTTTGCTTGGCAATGACTGTCATTGTGCAAAGCAAAGTTCTTTGGCAATTATCCATGAAGCAAGGCTTCTCCCTTGTGCCAAGGTACTGCCCAATGACTTGGGGTCAAAGGCATTGGCACACAAGTTTGGGAAACTAGCAAATTAGGGAATATTCGCTCACACAATCCCTACCAGTTTAAACTGTGCAAGGCAAGGCCCTTATGGTTATGGCTCTCACATTTGCGGCCATCACTTTTTCCAAGAGCTTAAAATTATGTATGCACGGCATGCTAGCTAGGTGGATTCCATTCTACCGCCGCCGGAAAAATGCTTCCGCTCTCACACCAGACACTTTGTCAAGGATAAGATACATTCTGGATTGTTTTTGGGGTTGCTATCAACATCCAACAACACTTATTTCACAGGCAACGTGCCAATGCTAAGTCATTTTCATGCAATCACGACCCCTACAAGGAAGGTAGATCAAGATGTGATACCTCTCTCAATGAGCGAGTCATACCGGACACTTGTGGAATGCTTATACGATAAGCTGCAAGTCAGGCATAAGATGGGTAAGAGCACACAGCTTGGGCACACACTCTAAAAACTTAAGGAAAGTTCCTCAACCCAGCATGCTCTTCTTCTTCTTTCTCTCTCTCTCTCTCTCTCTCTCTCTCTCTCTCTCTCTCTCTCTCTCTCTCTCTCTCTCTTTAAGGGAATAATGAACATCTTCTAAGAAGCTTTTGATACGTGTTTTGCTAGAGAGTCAGTCTGAGTCAAGGTGCTCTAACTCTCAGCTAGCACATGGATAAGCTGCTACTGAAATTAGTCTTCATCGGTTTGTCCATTGAACACTAATTTGCATAAGGGTTGTGAGCCACGCAGGCTAAGAGCCAGTGTTAAGCCAAGGGTACGACCCAACTATTGGCATTCTTTGGGTGATTGTTCTCAAGATCGAACAGATCTACCCAGGGGAGTACACCTCAACGTTAATGGACAAGAAAGAGTCTTGTCATTACGGATGTTTAGGGTGTCATTTTTGCACTACCTGTTCTCAATGCGACACTCAAGTTGAGTTTTTGAAAATCTTCAATAGCTGATCTCTACAAGGAAGTATAGATGCAGCAATCAATTGAGACAGTATGGCTGTCCACAGGAGCTAGGCAGTTCACTTGTGTGGATTTCCTGGTCTCTCTATAGCACTACGGAGTGTCTATGGACATATTGTTTTGGGGTACAACCCGGCGGGTGACTGCTACATTATCCCATAGGCATTGAGGATCACAGTTGATCTGCCTTGAGGATCACAGTTTGATCTCTCCCAATTAGACTTTCAAGGGAAGAATTCCGCAATCTACCACGCGGTAGCAGACAAACTCAACTTTTTAAGTTGATTCCAATCAGTATGTACACGGTTAACTATGTTGGTTACCGTTAACTGCTACTTGAGCAGTTTCTACAAAGGGTCTTACCAAGGGGTTTGACTACGTAGATTTTAACCAAAGGGGTTGGATTGCGAAGGCAACACCCACGGTTCCCAGTGCAATACTGTTTGTTTGTTTGTTCAGGTAGGAGATGTTCTCCTCTCCGTTTGCGTACGAGTAAGTGAACATTACGTTCAAATCTCCAGGTACGCATCTATTGATTTGGTGTTATTCCATTTTTTGTATGCTTTGCTTGTTTTTTTTTCCAGACGTATAAGCACGCTTGAATGTTACAGAGCCATGCCAAGGGCATGTCGGCACAAAGTATTTTGGACCAAATGTTCAATCTACCTTTTTTTGCCTTATGATGTTACGAACCTACTTGTAGGGTTCGATTTGGCACATGTTGTCACATGGGATACAACATGGTCTAGGAACTCAAGGAGTTCGGTTTAGCCATTGTGGAGCATGATAATGAGGGTCCCTCTCACTCTTGTCGCAGAGTGTTATCAGTTACCTCCACACACAAGTACCGCTTGTACTTGATGGATGTCACTTTTCCTGACATCCTTACTTGAGACATATTCCACATGTGGAGAATATGAGTCTCTGGGACTAACACTGGCGCCCAATTCTTAATGATGTGTCGCGACGAAGTCCCTAGGTGCTGATCGCATCCATTCATTAGATCATTCAAAGCACACAGTATCAGGTACAATTTCAGTGGCCAGAAATTGTCAGGTACTAAGTACAGACTTGCTGTGATTACAAGTGCTGTGAAACCACCTTAACGGAGGGTTGTTTCTACATATCGCAAAGTATGCTACGTTCATGAGAAAGTCTCATGGTTGGTTCCTCGGTGTGACCGGGTTGTCACATTCTATTATGGTCCAACTTTTGCTGCAAGATTTTCACGTAAGTATAGTGGAAAATCTCGTCATGGAATTGCGGTTCGGATATGTTTGTGTTAAATGCATGCACACTAGGTGTTATGGGCCCTAGTGTTTAACACAAATTTATTCGGAGCGGCATGCAAATTCATGGACTTTATTGTTTCTGCAATTTTTTGCACTGTCAGTGCAATTTCTCTTGCAGATTTCGTATGAGTTTACACCCTGCCATACAAAGTGATGGCTCAGTATGGGTGTTTGTGATTGGATGCTTGACACTCCAATCTGCTTTCAACCTAGTTGGTTGTCTCCATTCCATATCGAGTATATGGCTCGCTACTCAATGTTTGAGTCATGGTTTATTGTCAGTCGTGGAAGACTGTCTGTAAGTGGTTGGGGGAAGTACCTCACCCTTACTGCTGTTATTCATCTCGCGTAAGATGGGCAACTTACAAGCATTCTATTTAGTGCTAAAGGATATGCAAAGTGCATACGTTAGTAAAACACGTTAAAGGATATGCTAAGTGCATACGTTAGCAAGAAGCGAAACAACTGGATCAGTTACCTTTCTGGTTTGGAGTTTGTTTCATATGATGAAAGGCATGTTACGGCTAGTTTTAGTCTCTGCCTGTTATTCTCAAGTTATCAACCTTACTCATCAGTTTTGATGAGGTTGGCTGATGACAAGAAACAACAGCAAGTCAAGGACTTGGTTGCTGCTGATGATTATGTCAGCATAGTACTTTCATGGAAAGATGAGCCGAGGTTGTATGGCACATTCCAGTACCTTCAGAAAGTCTGAAACCTGGGTATTGTTGGAATTAGGGTTGCAGAGAAACACACACAGCTTGGAGAAGACGAAGGAAGCTCAAGGCACACAATAGAGAGTGTGTTACTTAGTGTGCAATGGAAAGATAGATAGCCCTAGAGTGATGGGCGTATATACAATGCACGGGGGAAAAAACCTCCTAAAGAGGGAAAAAATGCCCCGGCGGTCCTAATGTGTTCACACACATCACTACCACATGTATATGGTAACAAATCCCCCCTGGAGTGATGCGGTGAACGAGAGCTGGCACATGAGTAAAGGGAAGTGCCATGCCCTGAGGACAGGATCAGTCCACAAAGGGGAGTAAGCCCAAAGCTTTGCGGAAAGCTTCAAGCTTCTCACGAGACAATGCCTTTGTGAAAAGATCTGCAAGGTTGTCCTGTGTTGGCACATAAGCCAAGCTGATCTCTCCTGCTGAGAGCCTCTCCCTGACATAGTGGTAATGCACCTCAATGTGCTTTGTACGAGCATGAAAAACTGGGTTCCTCGCAACTGCCAATGCGCTCTGACTGTCAGTGTAGATAGTGTTGGCAGTGTCCTGTCCAACACCCAAGTCAGCCATAAGGCGTCTGAGCCATACACACTCAACCGTAGCTGTGAAGACTGCCCTGTACTCAGCCTCACAACTCGAAGTGGCCACAGTAGGTTGCTTCTTGCTCAACCATGATATACATGAACTGCCAAGCATGAAACAAAAACCACTTGTGGACACTCGCGTGTCAAAACAACCAGCCCAATCTGAGTCCGAAAAAGCATGTAAGTCTGGCGGCAATGATCCCCCCTTGGGATAAAACAAGCCAAGATGTAAAGTGCCACTAAGGTAGCGGAAAATCCTCTTGACAGCCTGCCAATGCTTAGACCCTGGGCTATGCATAAATCTGCTGACCTGCGAGACTGCAAACTGAATATCTGGCCTCGTGTTGCATACATAAATGAGGCAGCCAACAGCAGTTTGGTAAAGAGTGACATCAGCAGGATCGCCAGCATCATGTAGACTCAACTTCAAACCTGTTTCCATGGGAGTGGCAATAGGTTTGCAATCCTCAAGTCCAAACTTACATAGCAATGTCTCTATGTAACTTTTCTGACACAAGGCAATACCACCATCACACTGCTTAAACTGTATACCCAAGTAATGATGCAACAGCCCCAAATCTTTCATCTTGAAAGTGGCATTCAAATCAGCCTTAAATTCAGCAATATGTCTCTCATTTGGTCCAGTGATCAGCAAATCATCAACATAAAGAACCACAATGAGAAATACATCATCCTCACGCTTTACATACAATGTGCTTTCTGTTGGACTGTTACGAAAGCCTTGTTTAACCAAATGAGTGTCAGATTTCTCATACCAAGCACGAGGAGATTGCTTCAACCCATACAAAGCCTTCTTACATTTGCACACTTTGTCCTCTTGTCCTTTTATGACAAAACCGCGAGGCTGCGTTACATAAACTTCCTCAAATATGTCACCATTCAAGAAAGCAGTAACAATGTCTGATTGATGTACATCCCAACCAAAATGAGCTGCCAATGCACATAGAAAACGCACAGTAGTCATACGACAAGTGGGAGCAAAAGTCTCTTCATAATCTATGCCTTTTTGTTGTGCATAACCCTTTGCAACAAGTCGAGCCTTATGGCGATCGATCTCACCATCCGGCTTGCGTTTCAACTTGTAAACCCACTTCGTACCAATGGCCTTTTTGCCAGGAGGCATATCACATAAAGTCCATGTGTCATTCTCTATAAGTGCATCATATTCTGATTTCATGGCAGCAATCCAATTTTCTGAATTCTGTGCTTCATCAAAAGACAGAGGCTCCTCAACATCATGTAAACTAGACACAGCCAAAGCATAACAATCTGATGCATAAGATGCATGGCGAGAGCCTGAACGAGTACGACTAGATAAAGGTGCATCCAATTTACTGTCACGCAAAGTGTGCACCAGCCATTTTGGCATACCTCTAGCCTGCTCATTTTCAGCCCTTTCCTCATCAAGTACATCATGTACATCTGCATCAGTAATAGGCTATTCTAAAATATTTTCAGAAACCCCCATAGGCTGTACATTTGCCTCATTGGAACTTACATTCGTATTTCCACCACTGAAAAGAGGCAACAAAGTGTCATAAATGTCCTGTGAGCTTACATTACTGTCTCTAGTACATGACAGCAAGGGCTGAACAGAATCTTCCACAAACACTACATCCCGTGAAACCAGAATACGTTTTGTTTGCGGATGATACAACCTGTAACCTTTGCTTTCAGCACTATAACCAACAAAAATACATTTGACAGCCTTATCATCCAATTTTCTGCGCTGCACTTGTGGCACCAAAGCATATGCCAAACAGCCAAAAACACGCATGTGCTCAATAGAAGGCTTTCTATCATGCCATGCTTCATATGGAGTAAAAGACTGCAAAGCTTTCGTAGGACACCTGTTAAGTACATAAGTGGCACACATGATGGCCTCAAGCCAAAAAGAATGCGGCAAAGCTTGACTTTTGACCATACATCGTGCCATTTCCGTTAGTGACCTGTTTTTCCTCTCAGCAACACCATTTTGCTGAGGTGTATAAGGCACTGTACATTGGTGTTTTATCCCACGACTAGCCAGAAATGCATTAAATTCATGAGACATATACTCCCCCCCTCGATCGGAACGGAGGGTGCCCATAGTACATTTTGAGACATTTTCAGCCGTAGCCAAAAATTGTTTGAAGCACATAAAAACTTCGGACTTCGCTTTAAGCGGAAATACCCATGCATGCCTGGAGTAATCATCAATGAAAGTCACAAAGTACAGGTAATTGCCCAAAGACGGAGTTTGCATGGGCCCACAAACATCACTATGCACAAGCTGCAACCTACATGTGGCCCTAACTGAACCATCCTTTGGAAACTTAGAACGCTGCATTTTACCCAGAATACAGCCTTCACAAACATGTTTGACAGGTGCTTCAAGAGGCGGCAAAGAAGCAACCATATCAGATTTCTGCAAACGCAGCAAACTGGCAAAATTCAGATGACCAAAACGTGCATGCCAAAGTTTTGCATCTGAAATAGCCCTTGAATCTACAACAGCATTTGCAAAATTTTGTCCACACTTGTCATACAAAGTGAGCTTATACAGCCCACGGCACAAGAGCCCAGATGCAACAATTTCATCACCAAAACTGAGATCATGAACTGTACATCTGTCATCCACAAATTTGACTACAAGTCCAAGTCTAGCAAGTGCGGATACAGACAAGAGATTCTTCTTGATCCCAGGTACATAAAGTGCATCAACAAGTGTGAAGGAACTGCCATTAGCAGCAGTGAGCACAATCTTTCCAACTCCCTGAACTGGATAAGAGGCGTTGTTGGCACAAGTGACTGAATTCCCATGAGGGACAGACTCGAGAGAGGTAAACAATTCACAATGTGAGGTAATGTGCTTTGTAGCACCACTGTCGAAATACCACACATGTGAATCTGCAGCAACTGACAAGCATGCATCATGGACAGCAGGATTGTAAGTGCACTCTGCACTAAAAGCGCATTCTGCATCAACATCAGCATCACAATCTCCTTTCACAGAAGACTCAACAATGGCTGCATTTGTAGTGGAACCAGCATTTGCAGTGGAACCACCCTCTTTCTTCTTAGCCTCTTTGGCCTTCAACTTAGGACACGACTTGATCAAGTGATCATTGGCTTTACAATAATGGCAACGAATCTTCTTTTTGCCCTTATCACCAGAATTGCCAGACGAAGTGCTGCCAGCAGAAGCATTAGGAACAGAATTTTTGCCACTCGCAGCAGAACCATAAGAAGTGGCTGCATTACTGTTACCACCCTTTCTTTGAGAAGCAATAAAAGCCTGTTCAACTGCACGCTGCCTAGTCCTGTTTTTTCTAGAAAGTGACTCTTGCAACAGCAATGTGCATAATGCATCAAACTTGACAACTTCAGGATTTCCTTGGGTCATGAGTCTCCAAGTACTAGCAAAAGTCTGGTAGGAATCTGGTAAGGCATCAAGAACAGTCTGCACAAGGGAACTGTCCGAAATGACTTCACCTGCAGAAATGAGTTGCTCATTGATATCCTTGACACTAGCAAGGAAAGTGTCCATATCATCTTCCTCATGCATAATCTTCGACTCTAGCTCTTTACGCAGCAAAGCAATTTTAGCCTCATTGCGGCTTGCATAAAGACCTGCTAGAATATCCCAAGCCTGTTTTGCAGATTTTGCTGAACGGATGTGAGGAATAATGGTGCGCTTCACAGACAACGCAATCAATGCATGAGCCTGCACATCCTTAACATCCCAACGAGCTTGTTTTGCCGTAGGCAAAACAACTCTAACAGCTGCAATCCTTGCAGCAAGACCTGCAACATCCTCAATATCGCCTACATCTTCAGAACCAGGACGTACATCAATGCCCTGCACAATGTTCCAGACACCTTTTGACACAAGAACATGTTGCATCATATAAGCCCACATAGGGTAGTTGTCCCCATCCAACCTGTCCTCAGCAGCAAACATCTTGAACACATCTGTGTTGTTGTTGTCAGCCATGGTAAATGCTGCACCTGATGTGAAAACTGCCCGAAAATAGGAGAAATGGAGCGGGAACAACTTGTGCTATATAGCACAAACCGTAGAAGACTATAAGGCACCTGTTATGCAGAAAACGGCACTGACAGAAAATCTGCACAAAATGACGAAATAGCCTGTGCAGTACTGCTCGTAGTGGAAACGGAGGCCGAAATGAGCCCAAATCAAAATTCTGAGCAGACCAAGCTCTTTGAGCTTGCCCAAAATATTTGTCGACCTGCGAACGCTCGCCAAAGCTCACTGAAATCGGAGAAAGTGAGCAGGCGTGTGCTGGAGCAGCTGGCGACTAAGCCCGGGAGGACGTGACCTGCTCTGATACCAATTGTTGGAATTAGGGTTGCAGAGAAACACACACAGCTTGGAGAAGACGAAGGAAGCTCAAGGCACACAATAGAGAGTGTGTTACTTAGTGTGCAATGGAAAGATAGATAGCCCTAGAGTGATGGGCGTATATACAATGCACGAGGGAAAAAACCTCCTAAAGAGGGAAAAAATGCCCCGGCGGTCCTAGTGTGTTCACACACATCACTACCACATGTATATGGTAACAGGTATGCATTTAGACACCTCTTAGTGGTTATAACTCGTTTAACATTCTCAAGTGAGTTCTAAATGGAGTCTTCACGCTCTTTTGATTATGGGTCGGTTAACCAAGAGCGTTGCACCGAGACAACAATGTAGAAAATCCAGATGTTATTCTTGATTTCATTGAACCTCCTATTGAACCGGGTTCCGATCCAACAAACCATTGGATCCATGAGGGATGCCATGGTGGAAAACATTAGTGTTCTTATGAAGATACCACCACTTCTGTTTTCGAGGACGAAAACTCTTCCAAAGGGGGGAGTAATGTCAGGACACGTGTCCTACGGGCACGGCCCTACCCTAAGGGGGGGCTCACGGACCCTGGCCACGGGCCAGCTAGCAGTGTGGACAGGGGATCCTAGGGCTAAGAGCCTATAAGTATGGGCGGTTGGGTGGAGGATCCAGGTCTCTAGCTCCTAGGGTTCTTATACCATGATCCCCCAAATGAGTTCTGTGGGTACTCCCATTTCCTGTAATCTGCACATCAGTCTAGCTCTGGGTACCGTGTCGAAAGCTTTGCGGAAGTCCACAAAGCTACAATAGATCCGTCTCCCATGAGATCTGCCTTCCTCGATGATGGCCCTGAGTGTTAGGATATGGTCAAGAGTAGAGAAACCTCTCCTGAATCCTGCCTGCCCAGTTGCACGTATTCCTTCCCTCTCTACCCATCTACTCAGCTGTTGCTCAAGAATGGATGCATACAACCGTGCCAGTGTGTGCCCAATCATAATAGTGCGATAATTCCCAGACTCCATGGGGTCTCCTGATTTGA
Organism: Adiantum capillus-veneris; assembly: GCF_014529385.1. NCBI lineage: Eukaryota > Viridiplantae > Streptophyta > Polypodiopsida > Polypodiales > Pteridaceae > Adiantum > Adiantum capillus-veneris. The sequence goes on from NC_140935.1 coordinate 168,655,482, forward strand.
AGATAGGTACAATTGTAGATAGGCTCCAAGTGTCCGGTAGGCCCTCACACATGGCACGGTTAAACATAACTGCTAGAAGCTCTGCTAGTAGGTCTTTGGCATGCATGAAATGCTCAGCTACTAGGCCCTCATGATAATATGCTCTCCCAGTCTTCATCCTGTCAATGGCTTTCTTCACCATCTCAGCAGTGAAAAAGACACATGTATATGGGCATGGGTCGTGGGGGTTGGGGAGGGGCGACTGTCCAGGTATTGTGTACAAAGATGATGCGTACTGACCCCAGGTCTCTGTGGAGGAAATAGCAGGGGGGGGGGGACTGCTCATGAAAGAGCCGCCATGCCTCACGCGAGTCTTGACTCAAGAATAGTTGATATAGATCCTGCTCGAGTCTAGCCAAAAAAGCCCTCTTCTTGCCTCTGAAGTCTGGCTCTAGTCTGGCGGCACTCCTCATCGTCCCAGCTGTTCTGAGGCATGCTCCCAAATCGGCGGCTCTGCTCAGGCTGGGTGTGTGGGTATGCTTCAGCTGCTGCCTCATGAAATGTCTGTGTCAGTATAGTAGTTAGCTCCTCCAGAGGTCGCCCCGGGTCCTCAGTGCATAGGCGTATGTAGATTATGTCCATGTATACAAAGTCTGTCTCCCTTGTGAATGTGTAGCAAGTAGGGGCTGCTACTCGTGGCCTGTGTGCTACACTGAAATGGAAGGAGATGGTCATTGACACCAGAGCATGATCCACCGCCACCCCGACCGGTCTGGGCCCAACTGTGAGATCCTGGATACTAGAGATGAGATTCGGTTGTGCCATGACATAGTCCACCGTGCTGGCTCCATGTCTGTGTGGGAAGCATGTAAAACCTCCCGCAGCAAGCAAGAAATCTTTGTAGGCCGTTCAAGATGGCCAATCCATGTGCAATGCCCATGTCTATCAGGTGTCGCCCATACTCAGTATATTCCATATCGTGTGATAGTCTGGAAAGGCCCGTCTCTGCCACATCTATCTCTCTTAGCATCTCCTCTGAAGTATCATAGAACACTGCCTGGTGATGGGCAGTCCTAGCATTGAAGTCCCCGAGGATGATAATGTCACCATCCCTAGAGAACTCCCATATATCATCATCCAAAATAGAGAAAGGGGACTGTCCTCTGGGTGGTGCATAAACTAATGTACTCGGGGGAAAGTAACAAATAGCTAGATAGAGGTATCTGCATGTCTCTGCTTTCAGTCTCACCCACATGTACCTAGCCTGCTCGTCCTTGTGGGCTATATGTATCAGTGGCTGCAGATCCTCTCTAAATAACACTGCCACTCCTCCCGAGCCCCGCCCTCTGTGCTCTGAGCATGTCTCCTGTCTGTAGGCTGTCTCCCACCTATATCCACTGATGTGAGGCATGGATTGCCCAGGGGCCTGGTGTGTCTCAGAGTAGAAGATGATGTCTCTTCCAATAAAGCTATCCTCAAAAGCACCCACATCAAGACGCATAGATCCATTGCAGTTCCAGGCAGCTACTTTGAGCGTGGTCCCATAAGTCTCGCACCGTCATGTGGAGCGTCGCTCAAGTATTACCACTTTTTCGTCTCGGTAAAAAGCGATCTTGCCTTTTCCCCTTGCCGCTCTAATCTCCGGCATTACTTCCTGCATATGAGCGATCTGCGAGAGGGTGAGATCGTCCCCGAGAAAGATGCTAGTCTCTTTAAGAGTTGGTCTTTTCTTCAAGAATGACTTCTTTGCTTCCATGGAGGGAAAACGGAGGATGAGTGCTCTTTCTTTTGAGGTTTCTCCACTGCCTCCATTTTTCTTTATGTTGCCCACTCTCCATACCCTTGTGTGTGTCGGCTCATGAATCCCCATCAAGGCTGTGAGTTCTTTTACTTCTTCGTCCACATTGCCTTTGTCTTTAAGGCCGCAAATTCTCACATGTAAAGCGCGCACCCTTCTCCTCTGCTCCTCCTCTAGTGTCTGGTTAATGATGTTGTTGGGTGTGGACGTGGGCGTTATCTCCTTGTCTTTTCCTTTCTTGGCCACCTTGATCCATTTCTCGGCTTCGTCCACCTTCTGTTGGGTTTTGGTAAGAACATCCACCAAGAAGTCGTCATTTCTTTGTGTTGTTCTTCTCCCTCTTTGATGGCCCGTACTTGTTCCTTGATCGTGTTGATTTCTTCAATTACTGAGGGTTGCAGTTCGTCCTCTTCCAGTGTGTTTCTTGATCGGGCTTCGGCGAGTTCTTTCTTGAGTGACGTGATCTCTTCCTCTTGGGTTGTCACTCGGTCTTCCAACGTGCTTATCTTGCTCTCTTGGATCAGCACACGTCCTTCAAGAATGTTTATTGTGCCCCAGAGCTTGCGGTTCATCTTGGTGATGGTCTCCATCATTTCCTCTTTGCATTTTTGAATGGCATCCTCTAGGGGGTCGGATTTATCGTTCGTCTTCCTCATGCTTGATCGCCGTCCGCAAGGGGGTTAGATGCGAGTGTGCACCCACCCTAGCAGCGAGCGCGGCAGTTGGGCGTGTGGGGGAGTCGTCCGCAAGGGAGTCGTTAGATGCACGTGTGCACCCCCACTAGCGACGGTCTCGGCGAGTGGTGGAGCGCGAGGCGATGCGGCCCGGGGAGGAAAGCGGTAGTTATAGGTTGAGAGAGAGAGAGAGAGAGAGAGAGAGAGAGAGAGAGAGAGAGAGAGAGAGAGAGAGAGAGAGAGAGAGAGAGAGAGAGAGAGAGAGAGAGAGAGGACGGGGGGGGGGGGAGGGGGTAGATAGAGTGGGGGGAAGGGGGGTGGGCATTTATTTACTTCCTACGCGTAGAGGATGGACGTCCTACGCGTGAGAGAAAAAAAAAGGGGGGGGGGGGGGAGACATACTACGCGTAGAATTTGGGGGGCTAGGGCAGCGTGTAGCGGGTGCGCGGGGGGGGGGGTGCACAGCAGGGTGCCACGGGGGTGTAGCACGTGAGCACGGCAGGGCAGCGTGGGGGCAGGGCGACGGACGCGCGGGTGCAGGGCAGGGCGAGCGCGATGGTGCAGCTCAGGCAGCGAGGGGTAGAGGCGGGGGGGCAGTGAGGCTGGTGCGTGGGTGCAGTGCAGGGGCGGACACGAGGGTGCAGCGCAGGCAACGAGGGGGGGGGGGGGGGGGCACACAGAGAGAGAGAGAGAGAGAGAGAGAGAGAGAGAGAGAGAGAGAGTTAAAATCAATCTCTAAAATGCAAACAAGAAAGTAGTGGACTAAAGATTACTCCCTCATCGAGGCTTCCTCGGCCCGGGCATCGATAGGATTTGAAGGGCAACCCAAACTCCCACCTTATGAAATTTACAATTGCCCATCCAATGAACAAAGAGAAAAAAATTCATACATCCACACACATCAAAATAATTAAAACAATCTATACAAGTTAATACTACTTTTGACAATACATTAATACTTCACTTATCTCATGCTCTTCTATATAAAAATACAACAACAATTAAAACAATGTATTCTTCAAACCACGGTCCAAATTCCAAATAATTGCAATACAATAGAGCAAACCAAATCAATCACAACAATATTTAGTATGTCTGTCTAATTTTAAACCCATTAGTTTTAACACGAATATCTGGAGATGTCAGTATGGCTTAGAGGAAGGAAAACGGTAAGCAAGGCACGTGTGGAGAGAGAGAGAGAGATGACGTGTGGAGAGACACGATTTTTTGTAGTTCACGAGAGACACGCCTGAGTAAAAACCGGATCAGAGAGGAGCCAGCAGTTGAGCGAGAGCCATGGTGGCAGAACGCAGGCCAAGTGCAGGGGTTGAGAATAAAGCGAGGCTAGGCAGATGCGTCTCTCCCTCTCTCTCTCTCTCTCTCCCCTCCGTGTCTTGCCTTGCCTCCTGCAACTCAGTGCTTTTGCGCAAAAACAGAGAGGCTTTTTCTTCGCGTAGATGTTGTTGGGGGAGGCGCAGAGCAGGTTTGCATCGTCTGAAGAGGCCTATGGAAGCATCATGATGTATTTGGCAGCAAAAGATCATCTCTCTCTCTCTTTCTCTCTCAGGCGAGGCAGCACACTAAGCTCCTCCAATGATCAGGGCCACCGACATCAGGCATTGTTTCGGCGTGGTGTGATGACAGCGAGAGAAGGGGGAGCAAGGGAGGTCTACACAAGGCTGGCGATGGTGATGCGGCGCGGGTTTGCAGTATGATGAAGATGGTGGCACCAACGTTCTGCTTTTGCTTCGAAGTTTCCAGATTCCAAGAATCTGGAGCACTAATTAATTAATGGAAATCAAGTGGACCTAGGTAGTAGTATGTATGTATGATCAATGAATACAAGATTTGCATGATTAAAGTAAAACATTGTAAAGTAACCACTCTCTTTAAACTTAAATGAGAATGAAAAAGTTCAGTCACTACCAATGCAATGCAAAAGGGCCTTGGATAACAAATCATTTCTGCTACTATAAATAACCAAGTGAAGAAAACTCCAAAGCACCACTCAAATTGTAGCTTCTTAGATAACACGTATTGTGTAACGATGATTCGGCATGCTTACTCTTCTTGCTTTCTGCACACCAAGCCAAATCCCAAGCCTTGAGCTGATTAAGTTGAACACCTTCGAGAACTTCTTCACATAAATCATTGACACAGTATTCCTGTTGCCAATGATATTACAAGCAGAATGATGTGTTTTGACTTTGCTAATAACAAAGGCTTCCTTGGAGATCATGCTCACAATAGTTTTTTCAAGCATTTCATTCTCCACAGTACTCTGCACCTACTCTTAGGTAGATCACTAATCATTTTGTAGAGAGATAACCATAGAGATCTTCTTACCTTCTGGCAGTCTGTTATCCTCTATGCGTTCTCCTCGACACAATGGAATCTCTCACTCTATCTCCTGCAACTCAGCGACCCTACTGCCGCTTTGCTAAGCAGCTAAGCAATCCGTCAAGGGAATAGCTCCATGGCCGATTTCGCACACAGATGGAACAGAGAGAGGAAAGTTCCATTCAGGAGACCTCTCTCTCTCTCTCTCCCTCTCTCCACCTTGACTTGGAGAACATCTTTGCCTCTGTTCCGCTCTCTCTTTCCTCAGCATCGCTACATCTCCCTGCCCTCATGTTTGGCTATGCGCAAGCGTATCTCTCACTCTGCAGTCCTGCCTCGCAATACCAACCAAATGCGGCATCCGCCAGCAGAGAGCCAAGCGAAAAAAAAATCGACGCGGACTCCCTCCTGCAACTGCCCCTAGTCGTTCGCCGACTCTTGCTCCACCTCTCCCGTCCAAGCCCAAAAAAAATAAAATCTCTCTCTCTCTCTCTCTCTCTCTAACGTGTCATCTGCTCCATTTTTCTCCTCAAAGACCGTATGGGCATCTAAGTAGATACCCACTAATCAACCCAAAAAATGTCGTTTTGGTCTTACTGGGTCGAATGTTCATACATTAAATAATTTGCACATAAGATTCTCTCAAGCCCTTAAGTTTTAGAAAAAGGAGTTGTCTTGGGCCCAATGCACACGCCCCTCTCCGGGTCCCCTCTCCTCGATTCTTGCATCCTGCTCCATGCCTGCCTGCCTCTCAGCGTGTCCAGCCTCATGCTCCGCACTCTGCTTGTCTGCTTCTTAGCATGCTCATGCAACAAAATCCGCCTCTCTGCTCTCAACACGAGTCCTCGCACCATCTCCCTGCCTACGGGGCCTGCAACAAACCATGGCCTGCACGAAACCCGCACAGTGCCGACATAGGACATGCGCACCTTCTCCACTCGTCCTTGTGCATGACTGCATCCCCCCTTCCCCTCCTCGTGACGTTGATGTAGCCTCAAAGAGAGAGAGAGAGAGAGAGAGAGAGAGAGAGAGAGAGAGAGGCTCTCCTCCATTGCCTGCGAGACACAGAAAGAGACTTGCGCCTGCGTAATCCTCCCGCTGAATTCATTCGTAGCCTATCGACAAGCAAAAAAATCACTCCCTCACACGCCGCATTCCTTTTTCTCTCCCCTCCACGTGGTAGCTCCCCGACTTTTCATTTCGAAGTCATCGAAGGCATCTCCCAAGATCCGGCTTAATTTGTCCTGGTGCGAAAATCGTGGCCACATACTTGTTGCTAACAAGAAACTCTTCATAAAAAGAAACTCTTTAGACTTTGAGACAGAATCGATAAAATCTTTAAAGTTCAAAACTCGAAACTACGACCTACCATAACCTATGACTCTACTCTTCAAGAAATAACTTGATGCATTCAAAAACTCCCTCATTCTACTTAAAGATAATTTTGAAAGCACATAAGAGCATTGTTAGAAAAAAACCGGGGTCTAGTGTATTTTAACCGGCTTAAATTATAAAATCCCGGCTAGATTTTGAGCTTGCCTTTAAGAAAACCGGCAAATTTACATAAGTTTTAGTGTAATTACCGACAAAAGTTTCAAATTTTGATCTAAAAACCGGGAGAATTTCAAGTTTTCCCTTATTTTGATCGGTTAAGAAAAATGTATTTTTCTAGCCCTGCATAAGAGATAAGAGATAACACTTGTGTTAGTCTGTTAAAATTTTTATGTCTTTGAGCATCCCTCCATTTAGAAAGAAAAAAAAATTGTATAGATGCTTGCAACTTTGACTTTTCATATTCAAATATAAGGGCATAAATAAAAAGAAGACACTTCGCATCAACTTGGACTCTTAAATTTTCACCTTGTTCAATTAGGTCTCCCCAATCTCAGAAAAATTCTTTCAATCCCCAATTATCAATCCCCAATTAGGTGAGTTTAGGAAATGAAAATATAGATTAAGGTGAAAAATCAAAAGACATAAGGAGGTGGAAAGTCAAAAGATCTTTTGTGTATATATAAAAAGATGTTTTTCATCTCTTTTATTTTTTCTTTAGCATTTTTTTCTCTTTAAAGGTTCTCTCTCTCTCTCTTTTGTATATGTCCTTTCCACCTAATATTATTGCAAATCTACGTGCTTTGTCATTACCCATTGCTATGTACTATAGACTAACGGATTGTTGTTGTTGAGGGAATCTTTGAGTTAGAAACATCTTTTATTTTTTTTTGAAACCATTTGGAATACCTTTTAATTCAATGATGCAACTCCCTGGACTTTGAATGAAAAGAACCTAATTTTAGTGTAATCCTACACATCTAAGTTTAATTTTGAAGGTTGAAAATTGACATAAGTAAGATAAATATCGAATGAAAGCCATATTAAATCGGTAATTAAAAGATCTCAAAAGAAAATGTAATGGACCTTGTCTATCAAGGATAAGGGGGCGTGTTGGTAGGGGTGGCTGTCCTAATAGCCGATGTAATTACGGTCCCTGGATGATGCCATGGCTCAACACGATCATGACAAGACCTTGTAATTTTTTGGGTTGATCAATATAATTCACTACAATTGTGAGTTTTTCTATTAAAAGAAATTTAAAAAGATAAATATGGTATGAAAGTCCTACATAGTCTATATAATAAGTAGCTCTAAAATTTCTCATATGCATGCTTTTCAAGTTTTCTAATTGTTATTTCGAGCACTTGCCTTGAACATCCATGCGTTTACCCAAGTCACAGAGTTCCAATTGTTTAGCGGTAGTGTTCATGAAAAATGTGACTTAGCATACAATTGTGCCTCTTTGAATCTAGATTAAAAAATGCCAATTGAGAGCAAGAGGAAAAAGAGATATCTCACAAAGATTTTGAGAAAAATAGCGTGAGAAAATAAAATTTAGCTCAATTTCTCAAATCTCGCTTCCGAAAAACTCCTAAATAGGTTGTGTGTATGATTGTGAAAATGATTTTTGCCAACATTGTTTAGTGTGGGCACCTAAATAATGCACATTGCATTCTCTTTCACTAAGGTGGATGAAACCATTATTTAACAAAAAATCAAAAGTTGAAAGACTCATGAGTTTGCTCACTGTCAAGTTTGAAGCAATGCACGCAAGAAAGTGACCAAGAGGCACTAGGTCGGATTTGCATGGTAGGGTAGGCCACAATTCACGGCATCATGTCGGACGTGATTTGACAACAGGTCGGAGTCAGCATCGCCATCAGGCCGACTGATAATGGCAGCAAGGCACAGACTAGCAGTTACAACACTGCCAACTGGTTGGGACGTAGTGCAGTACCCAATTGCAGGTCGGACTCCTTATAGCAGGCTGCCCTGTTTTTGCGAGCATACTATCACACTATATGCAGAGTCGAGAGTAGAAGTGAGCGTGAGAGAAATAAGGGTGTTGGCCCAGTCACATCAAGATTAAAGGATTATCTTTTGAGGGGTATACATGTTCACAACATGCCCATGGCAAACCCCCAATGGTCAGCAAGCAAATAAAACATATGATTAAACTATAAACCATCACTAAATGCATTGTAAACTTTGAATTCGGTTTTTGAAGGGGACGGCCCTTCAAATGATAGATTGGGAAAATTCTCCTCCTTCACTCTTGAAGGGCAACTTCAACTTGATCTCTTCAAATACAAGGTTCTTCACAAGTCAAGCTTTTATTACATAGGGTTGACAGCCGTTTTGAAGGGCAAAAGGGCGTCAAAAACTATCGATGTCCCCCATAGGCCCACTAAAGGCACTTGTAAAGGGCTCTCTAAGGGTGCATTCAAGCTACGGAATAGACCCGCATCAACTAAAGTCACCTTTCCCACCCGATAGAGAGATGCTCCAATGGATGGTCTAGCCAACGGTTCACACAACACAAAACTTTCATGCAGGTAAAGTACATTGCATTACTCATTCATTGGATGCATATCCTTGTTCCACCTCTTGAGTGGGGTAGACAGGCTCAAACAAGATTTGCAGCTCTATATCATGAAGGAGAGAGAGATGAGGGATGTCCACTACTAGCGTGAATCCCAATTTTTTTAATGCAGAATGCGATTGGCACACCTCAACTAGGCTTGCACGAAAGCACGCAATCAGAACCCAGCCTAAGGGCAAACTTGCAACCCCATAGTGCTAATGATATTTTCAACTCACCACTACCAAAATTGTGAACTATTTGATAACAATCTCACTAAGAAACCATAATTTTATTAGCAAAGAAAGCTTCAGAGAAAGTAGAGAGGTAGAAAGGAGATTTTTGCAGTTATGGGTGATGATTATAGAGCTAACATTGTCGTTCCTATGTAGAATTTCTTTCCTTGCAAAGACAAGCAAAAGAGAACGAAAGAACTATGGTTGACTTCCAGTAATTTTTTGATTGAAAGTATGGAATATGTGTACATTTTACGTTGCAAGTGTGACTAATATGCATTGCACACACGATCATAAATGAGTGTGTGGGAGGAGGTGGTGCTATTTTTCCTAATGATAAGGTATTTCTAATGGCTTCAAAAAAATTAAAAGGTACTCTTGATTCAAAAACTCCCCTCAACAACAAGAAAAACGATGCATTAATCTACAGCACGTAATGACAAACAATGACGAAGCACATAGATTTGCAACAATATTATATAAGAAGGACGAATATAACATTGTGTGTGTGTGTGTGTGTGTGTGTGTTTTTGAGAGAGAGCAAGGAAAACGCTAAAGAGAACTTAGAAGAATACGCTAAAAAAAAAAAAGAAAGAGAAAAAAAACACACTATTTATATGGACACGAAAGGTCTTTTGATTTTCCATCTTCATTTATCTTTTGACTTTCCCCCTTCATCTCGTTTTTTTCATTTTTTTTAAACTCACTCTTCACTTATGCACTTAATATGTTTTGAGAAAATTTTTATTTTTCTAAGATTGGGGAGACCTAATTTCCCTTATTGAAATGAAAAGAGGCACCCTTCTTTCCACTAATGTAGGGGACTCCTAGTATTAGGAGCTGGGTTATGTTGGAAGCGGGTATGTGAAGAAATATATAAGCACTCATTCAAAGAACTTACACTTTTTTGCTTGAGTGATGGAAAACTGAGAAAACTAATCTTCTTTTTTCCACAGACAAACCTAGAGATATTAATATCATACAAGATAAATGAAAGAAGTAAATAAAACACTTTGCTATTTTTTTAACAAATGAAGCCGAGCCAATCTGCTTTAGTTGTGAGATAAATAGTGTCTTCTATGTTGACAACAATGAGGATTTTCCAGGACTTATTAGAGAGTAGTTTACAAAGAGCTCACTGTGAAGATCGTGAGTTGGCTCCTTTGCATTTGGTTGAAACAACTCAAACCTTCCTTGCCACAGTTACATTGGGCATATCTTGCAATCAATGCGCTCTAAGAGAGAATGCCCATCAAGAATTTTTTGTCCTTTGTGAGGGCACCAAATTTGGCATACACATCAACCAAAGCACCACCAAGAATGACATCTTTTGCCAATAGCCCTTGACTAGCAATGTCACCATGAAGTTTCACAACCATGTTAGTGTCTTGCTTAAGACATGAGGTCTTCGAGGTACAAGCATAGGTGATTTCATTGAGAGAGAGAGAGAGAGAGAGAGAGAGAGAGAGAGAGTCCCTTTGCATCCATTGAAAACAACACAAAGCTTTCTTTTCGTGGCCATGTTGGGCACATCATGCAATTGATGTGTTCTAAGAGACGACATTTTGCATAGAAAGCTCATCGAGAATATGCACCAGGAAGTCAATCATATGAGTTTTGGGTTTTGTAGGATTTGATGAGTTGAACAGGCTCATCTAGATGCTTGAGAGGAAATTGGAGTGTTTATAGATTGTTGCAAGCCTATTCGCTTTGAAAAATACCACAATACAAGAAGCAAGAAGGTATGTAGCGAGAGTACTACAACTTGCAATTGCAAAGCAAAAGGTCTTTGCTAGCTACCTTGATATGAGTGAGGATATCTGGAGTAGGAGCTAAGAGTTGGATACTCTGTCAAAGTAAATATCTATGGCTTCAAGAAGGGCTCTTCTAAAAATAGAAAAGCTCACGTAAAACCATCTTCTGATTTGCAAGGTTCAAGGGAGAAAATGTTGGCGAGGTTCTTCAACACTCACTCAATAATGGTAGAGCAAAACATTCCATCCAAATGTTGTAGAAAAAAAATGGCGACTTCACTATTCACGAACAACGATGGTGATAGTATCACCATTGCTGTTGTTGTATCTGGACTCTAAAAAGAGAGACAGACGCGTGATTTCCTTCCACCTTCTACTTTTGCAAATGCTCTCATTACCTTTAGTTTTTCAAGGGATCTTTTGAGATTCTGCAGGCATAGGTCATCAAATGCGCGGCAAGAGTGAACATGGACGCGATTCTTGCATCTCGCTGCATGGAGCCTACATGTCAAGAATTCGAGTGTTGAGTCAGGTTAGAGAAAAAGAAGAAAGTGGCACTTTTAATCATAAATAAGAGTTTGGAGATGCATTTTGAGTGAAAGCCACTAATTTCTATCGCATGTGAGGAAATTTCAATGTGAGTTGGGTTTCATAGAGTGGGTGAATGATTGCCATGTGGACATCTTCCAAATTCTGGAAGCATACAAACAAACAAATTCAAGAGTCTAGAAGCATACAAACAAACTTATGCTTCTCGTGTAGCAAGACACCTCACACACACACACACACACACACACACACACACACACACACACACACACACAGGGCCCTCCCATACACCGGCTTAACAAGCTATTGAGAGGGCCTTTGGCAAACGTCACTGCCCAAACATCTTCCACATTTGCTCTGCATTTTAAAAGGCCGTTGGGATGGAGGGTGGTTGAACCACCCTTTACAATTGGAATTGTTCATCTTAACTAGCAAACATTGGTTCCCATGACAATGTGTACATGGCCATTACACATGCCAATTGGCTTCCCCTCTAGCTATGTTATGGGCTTGGAAGCCTAATTTTGAAAGGGCTTCCATAAATTGGCAGGCCTTGGGTAGGATATGGGCTTAGCACATGGGCTCTTCAACAAATATCTAGTAGGGAAGGGAGGGAGTAGGCATTGGTCGATTGGATGTGGAAGATTGAGCACACGTAGCTAATCCTCGAACCAAGGTGTGGAGGAAAAGCTTGCCACAATGCCATGTCAAAAGCAGACTACAGGGGATACACCTGATGAGAGACTGCAAGAAGAGTGAGCTAGTCAACTGAGGTGAGCTATGGATTCTAACAGTTTTCCAACCTTGCCTTGGCCACAAAAAGCTACCAAGAAGCCTCACGCATTGCCATGAAATTGTTCATATTTGTTGAGCACTCTCTCACGTGTTCATTGTGTGTGTGTGTGTGTGTGTGTGTGTGTGTGTGTGAGAGAGAGAGAGAGAGAGAGAGAGAGAGGGGGGGGGGGGGGGGGGGGGGGGAGTCCCTTATTGATTTGGAACCATATTGATTGGCGGGTTGTTCCGTGTCTATGTTATGTCAAGCACCCCTGTGTAGACATGTGCTCGTAGCCTTTGTCCTTATTGCTTATGATTCATGAATTGTGTGGTATTCCTAAGCTTCTAACCCTCTCCTACTGCCGCACAAGAAAGACACATTGCCAACCTACTTCTTTTATGTGTAGGTCCATTATTGATTGCTTTTGGCTCACCACTTGTACAATGGAACCTTGTCTCATGAAGCTTGCAATATGACCATCAAGAATGGTGCACCATATGTTACTCTTGAATAAAGCCACTTCCTTTGTCATTCTTAGATTAGTTACTCGTTCAATCTCTTCACATAAGGTTTCCCTCAATCAAGGCTTGAATCATGTAGCAATGTAGACTTCAATAGGCTTTCTTGGTTTCAAAATAAAAAGAATCTTTTTTTTTCATTTTGTTTTATAAATCCTACCTTGATTTGTTGAGGGGTACCTATTTGGGTTGTATCCTTATAAATAAGGATCACCAAAACCCCCCATATCCAAACTTTTCACGACTATTGAAGGAGATCCATCATACCTTCATGTTGTAGCAGCAGTATGATGATGATCCCTTTCATTATAAGCAAGAGAAAAGATGGGTAAGGAACAAATTCCATGAGAAAAAAATTCTTTCATCTTATTTTAGGTATTGGAGTTGAGTTGTATAACTACAGCATCACATTCTTAAATATGTGTCTAATGATGGTGACATAACCTGTGTCATAACCTACTTATGCAATATAAAAACTAGAATAAATAACAAATTTTTCACTATAAAGAGGTATGATGTTTCTCTAAGTAGTCATGATGTTTCAATACATATCAATGTTTTTAAAAAAAGGACCAAAATTTAGCTCTCATTAGAGAGGATTCTTTGGTATGTCATCCCTATGCATTAGGACGAGTATGAGTATTCACAATGTCCACCTAACTCCTAACTTAGATTCCCATGCTCATCTCATACACCATTGACAATTTTAAAAATTGACATGTTTCAAAGAAATTGGGAGTATAAAGAAGTTAGAGTAGACAAGGATATATTGAGCTATATAATATTGCTCTATATATGGCCCCTAAGTCCTCTCTATATACATGCATCCAATGTGAATATTCTACACACCTTGGATTTGTAGTCTTTGTTTATCATGTCTCTGTTATTCTCTATCATCGTCTTTTTAACACGGTGATAGAGTGTGGTTGCTTTTTCTTCATAAAAATATGGCATTTTTTGCCTCTCATAACTTTGCATGGCTCACACTTGGAAAAAACCAACAATTCAATAAAACATAAACTCATCATAACTTTCTAGTTGAAACTCAAATTTCAGTGTTTGAAGAGTTAATCTTAAGATTTTGGGGTGTTTCAGAGCTGTTTGTTATGCCATAAATCAAACTCTACATAAAAAATGAGATACAATAAATTAGTTATTTTCTCTACATATCGAGGGAAAAAATCAAGAAATACGCAGTCGTATATCTTTGTAGCAAATGTTGAATTTCTTGTATCCTTAGAAATAAGGATCACCAAGACCCCCCTATCCAAACTTTTTCATGACTATTGAAGGAGATCCATCATGCCCTCATGTTGTAGCAACAATATGATGATGAGCCCTTTCATTATAAGCAAGAGAAAAGATGGGTAAGGAATAAATTCCATGAGAAAAATTGCTTTCATCTTAATTTAGGTATTGGATTTGAGTTGTGTAACTACAACATAACATTCTTAACATATGTGTCTAATGGTGAAATAACCGGTGTCATAATTTACTTATGCAATATAAAAACAAGAATTAATAACACATTTTTCACTATAAAGAGGTATGATGTTTTTCTAAGTAGTCATCGTCGTGTTTTAAATACAGATCAATGTAAAAAAAGGAGCAAAATTTAGCTCTCATTAGAGGAATCTTTGGTACATCATCCTTATGCATTAGGATGGTTATGAGTATTCACGATGTCCACCTAACTCCTAACTTAGACTCCCATGCCCATCTCATACACCATCGACAATAAAACAAAATTGACATGTTTCAAAGAAATTGGAAGTATAAAGAAGTTGAGAGTAGACAAGGATATATTAAACTATATATTATTGCTCTATACATAGCCCCTAGATCCTCTCTATATATATGCATCCAATGTGAATATTCTACACACCTTGAATTTGTAGTCTTTGTGTATCATGTCTCTGTTCTTCTCTATCACCATATTTTTAACATGATGATAGAGTGTGGTTGCTTTTTCTTCATAAAAATAGGGCATTTTTTGCCTCTTGTGACTTTGCATGGCTCACACTTAGAAAAAACCGACAATTCAATAAAACATAAATCCATCATAGCCTTCTAGTTGAAACTCAAATTTCAACGTTGCAAGAGTTAATCTTAAGGTTTTGGGTCATTTCAAAGCTGTTTGTTATGAAATATAAATCAAACTCTACATCAACAATGAGATATAATAAATTAATAATTATTTTCTCTACATATCGAGGACAAAAATCAAGAGATACGTAGTTTTATTTATTTATAGCAAATGTTGAATTTCTTGTTGTATTGTTTTTCATGCATCACACAAAGTATTGATATATATATATATATGTGTGTGTGTGTGTGTGTGTGTGTGTGTGGATCAAAGTAGGATCCAGTATGCAACACACAAAAAGCAACCATAAGGTAAGCTTGAGCAACTGCCAAAAATTAGAATAGCATTCAGATGGGTCAATCAGCTGTAGCAAGCAAGGAGCAAATGTTATAAGCATATATGAGCCGATGCCAGCTAATGTAGTCCCATGCATATAAGCATAAGTAATTCCTACACTTTTTGAGGTGAAGTGTCCAAAAACCTCCATAGTTTCCAAAACTCTCTCTTTCTTTTACGCAAATTGACCTTTTTCTTTATCAAATGAGTTTAATCAACCTTAAGCAACCCAAAACATTGTATATAAAGTTTCAATGCATGCTATTCCTCTCAATAGCCCCGGACTTCAAAAGATGAAGCACCCGCATAATAGTAAAAAGAAGATCAACATATAGAAAATTTGCAACACATCCAAGTACCATTAGGGAAAGCATTAGATTCAAGTGGTAAACACGGCCTCAAGGGCCTCTATTCGCTTGGTACTGACCTCATGAGGCCCTAATCAGCCCGCAGAAAGGTTAGATTCCTAATGTTTTTATTAGCAGTGGTCCAGGCCAAGCCACTCCCAATTATCTACACTCAACAACTGCTAAGAACAAGCTGTCAGCAAGATGGACATACCTCACGTCGGTTAAGTGAGTCCACCCAACCAAAACCATTCATGATTGTAGAAAACAAAAGTAATCTTAAAATCAGGTTGAAAAGACCAACAAGTTAATCATCAAGTACATAGCATCAAATACCCTGTCGACAATCATCTGATATCAAGGTAGTCAGCATGAGTGCCTTCCTCAACCAATCAGATGAGGAATCAACCTAGCACTTCTAAAAGTCAGTGCCAGATAGTGATCAGCCATACCATGCATCGGATTTAATGAAACCTAAGCCCGGAAAGTCAAATCAAAGCCCAAGCACAAATACAACATGATCTATATCCGAAGAATCAAAGTGCCATGATTCAATCTTGTATGTCAAAAATGAGAAGAAGTGAAATAAAAGCTAGAATTACTTCAAAAAGGCAGAATCCTAGCCTTCAAGATTCTCTAGAACCGAGACCAGATTTATCTTTCAAGAGCAACAAGCAGGCATTTAATACAACTCCAAGTGTATCCTACCATCATCAGTAATCAAATCATTGAAATACCTGCAAATACATCACAGAATTTAGTGTAAGCAAAAGAGGATTTAGAAAAACAGGGGAGTAGTCTTCCCAGATTACTAGAATAAGCTAGAAACACAAGTAGGTACAAACAACAGTGTAACTCAGAGTATCTCAGCGGGTGCACACCGATGAAGTGAAACCCAGTAGTCATACAAACTAGCCGATGCAACCCAGCAACTACAAATGAAAGAATTGATATGTACTACAACTTAAAAAGCCATTAGATTCAAAACGGTCCCAACTTGTGAGGCACCGAGCATCCAACACCATGTATTCAATAGATGAACCAATAGAATAAGCACCATTCCTTCCTCTCACTCTCTCTCAAAGAGAAAAATCAACTAAGTCTAAGTGAGGGAGCAGGGAGCAGAAGATCCCTCACCTCTTTATACATGGTTTTGAAGCACCAAGGAGGATCATATACTACACTCATTAATGTGATAGCTGCTTGGTTCAGAACCAGAGTGAATGTAAGATTCCGCAACAGAGGCAATCCCCAAAGAGATTCGGGGACGTGATGCAGTATGAGTGCCGCGTCAGCTTGATGAAAACCAAGTAGAATCAATGAACTCGAAAGCAGCCCAAGTTCTTAAGAGGCCAAAGAATAGATTTTAGCTAAAAACAGGTAAGAGATAGATTAGGGGGTAGTACCCATAGGGTAGCCCAAAGAAAGATGTTGGGAAGGTTTTAGATTTATGGTAAATAGCTCTAATTTCAACCAATGTGATCCACATAAAAAAGCTAGCAGTTGTACATCACAAGGTAATCTCTTATAAGGCAGCAACCCAATTTATCCACTCGAGTTCATAAAATTGGATGATACAGTGATTAGTTAACAACTCCCTCCAGATGAGGTGCTAGAGCAACCATAGCCCTAAGGCAATAATTTAATATGTAAAGCATAAGGTAAAAATCCCCTAAAGCCACAACTCAAAAATAGTTTGAGTGCAACAGGTTGAAAGTCATATATTGTGGCCAGAGATAGTGATTAAGAACATTATCCGGGCGCCATAGATTCTATCCAGGTAAGATGTTGTGACCAAGTGTGTGTGTGTGTGTGTGTATGTGCGCGTGTAACTATGGTCAGCTGTTGTGACAGAGTGTGTGTGTGTGTGTGTGTATGTGTGCGCGTGCGCACGCGCTCTCTTGCATGTATAGAACATGTGTAATGGCAAGAGCTTGATGTTGCCAGCTTGTATCATCTGACAAAACACCAAGAGACTGTAGGAGGAGGCCTCAAAGGTGAGTAGCAAATCGTTATGTTTATATATGTGAAGTGGCTTGAATGACCAAGAGAATGTCCTTACTTTGACTCTTTTAATAACGTTTTATGCATCACATAAAGTTTAACTTTCATATATACCTCACAAAGTTTGATTTATCTGCATGAAGTAAATTGAGAGTTACATGATATGTATTGTTTCATTAACATACATGATATGTATTGTTTCATTAACATACATGAAGTAGATTGAGACTTAAATATGAGAAAATTCTTTATGCATGAAATAGAATGAGACCTACATAAGTTTTTTATTTCTTTGGATATGTTAATTTCTTTTTGTGTATCATGATCACTTTTCATGTAATACAAAAGTTTTGATTTGTATGCATGACATAGAGCTCAGATTGCATAAGAGAGTAGATTGTTTGATTACTTTGATGCATTGGACAAAGTTGGACTTATACATATTCATTTTGTGTTCATCATATTTATTATTCATTGAAAATTATATATGATGTATCATCATTGCTAATTGTATGGAGCTGGATTTTTATCATAAATCATTGGCTTGATGATTATTATTTATAATACCGTGGTAATATTCGGTAACAATCATATCTAATATTTTAGTTATTGAGTACATATGATGATTCTTTATAAAGCTACTTTTTGGCCTTTTATTGATATCAAGATGGTTCTTATTTTATGAAGCCATATGAATTTATGATATCATGCCATAATTATTGTTATTAATCTTTTGCTCATCTTTTCTTTGTATAGTATACATTGAGGACTTTTGTCCATGGAGTTATTCCATGATGTCATGGTATTGTTTCATGAGCATTATTTGATATAAAGTATGCATGATCCATGATAAATTTTTATGGCTGATTGCTTTGAACATGGGCACGATTTTTCATTACAAAGTGTGTGTTCTATGATGATCTCATATAGCCAATTGTTCTTGCATAGATGGTTGTTTTTCCATTGGGTTGAGCCATGATGACATGGTGCGGTTTCATGATGATCATTAGTTGCTATCAAGATGGATATGATCGATCAATTGCTACAAAGTGTATATGATCTATGATAATTTTTGTATAGACAATTGCTATTGAGATAATTATTATTTCATGGAGTTGTTTCATGATGCCATGGTGTGGTTTCATGATGGTTACTTTTATTGAAGAGATTATATGCATATTAGGGGCCCCATCATGTAAGTGCACATATATCAAATGAATTTGATATCCACATTATTTTATGAGTAGTACTACTTGTGTATATGCACTTTAATATTTTGTTGTTTCAATGTTGTCAAATCAGTGATGTTGCAAACCACCCCCAAAGACATTGAGCTTGTTATTTGTCTAGATTTAAAACAATTTCTATATTGTGGTCTATGATTTTGAAATGTTGATAGATTACACATAGTTGGATTATGACAAAGTAAAGTTGATGGACATTTTTGAAGGTAAAGTTCTTTTTGATAGCTTTTAAGCCTTTTGAGGCCATCATTGTATCAAAAGGAGTGATGTAGCTCTTCAACAACATTCTTTGTAAATGCAATGATATTTTAATGTAGCAATGCATATATATATATAGAGTTGTGGGGTTTTCCCTTGAGTCCCCAAGGTTTTGTTCATCCATAGTTAGGACCCGAGGGGGGAATCGGAGTTAGGAATTGGAATGAATTTGAAGAAGAGAGCTTTGGGGATTTCTATCTTCCCTTATCCACCAAGTTTCAGCCAAATTACTCCACAGTTGGAACACCACCCATGTTAGTGGAACCATGAAGCATGCATGGCATGCACTCTATGCGTGTATAGAGCACATTGTAGGTGCATAAAGCTTGGGGGTTGAGCCCCCTGCATGGCTAGATGTCCATATGAGATTCTCAAGATGCCATAGATGGCCACAAAGTTGTGTAGCTTGGTACATCATGGCTTGGGTCATGCTTGGCTAGTGTCTTGACTAAATCTGAACAACCTAATCCATATTATCTGTAAATGCGACTTCTATGGTTGGGTGGTAACTGTATGCAGTGCTCCCATGCGGGGATCTTATGATCAGTGCGAGCAAGACAAAAGAGATATACTTCTTGTAAACCCAATGTGAGGACTGTTTAAAAGCAATCCAAAAGAGATTTCTTGTGGAAACTATACAATGGAGAAAAATTCAATAAGAGATCTACATTTAAAGTTTTAAAGACCGAATAAGAGCAAAGTGTTGAAAGGTGCCATAATTGTCAAAATTTATACAAAGCATGCCCTCAATATATACTTTGATTGCATAACTATACAAAAGAAAAATTGATACTTGATACAAAAATATACTCATGTAAACCTTCAATTGTATACAATTTGATTTCATAAGTGTCATTGTGTTTGCAATATAGAATATATTTTCCTTCAATAGAAAATTAAACTACAATTTGATGCAAAAATAAGCTTAGACCACAAAGTGTATACAGTTTCATAATTGTTGCCATAGGTGCGAGAGGCAAAAAAATTTCCTCTAAAACAAAACAAGGTGCAACTCATACAAAAATCTCCCAAGGGCATCAATATCAGTGGCATAGAAGTTTCTCTCTACTCAAAATCAAGCCAAAGCAATCAAATGTGTAGACCACAATCCCATAATTATTGCCAGAGTAGTGAGAGGGAAGAAGGTATTGTTCTATAGCAAAAAAAAATAAACTTATACAAAACACACCTTATTCCATTGATTACAAAGCTTGTCAAAGATCTTTTTTTTTGTCAATGCAACTTGGTGGGCAAAGTTTTGTTGATTCCTATCAAATTTTAGATATTTGACAAAGATAAAATAGAGATTCTTGCAAGCCATGTACCTTTTGGCCCCACTTACTCACATTGGAAGTCATCTCAACTGCATGAGGGAAATGTAGAAATCACCACATTGTACGATATTTCATTTCTTTTGCTCCCTATTGTTGATCAGCTTAACTCCACATGCTCACTTGCATGCACAATATTGATATTGTTGAGTGTACAAACCACCTCAATTTTTCTTTGGATTTGCGCATCCATATCCTTAGTAATGGATCTATAGATAATCACCCTCTTGCTGGAGATGAATATTTGCATCATGAATATAAAGAGCTTGTCCCTTCCAATTGCCCACTTGCTATACTTGTTGTTCCTAGAGATGCATCCCCATTAGAAGTCTGCAAATCAAAGCTTGCATCCCATAGTGTGAGTTTTTCCACAAGATTCAAAAATGTCCTAGTCGCAATTGGCCAAACAACAGGTTGATTTGTATGTCTTTCAATCACAATATTTGCTAGAGTTGTGATGTGGTCAAGATTCTCTCCACAAAACCACACAAGTTGTTTCTTCTCAACTTGTGATGTGATATATGCCACCCCTAAAAGCATGGAGTGGGCACACCCACTAACCCTAGTATGCCCTTTTAGTCAATTAGCTTATTACATTTTCTCCTCTTGCCATGGAGGTAGCCATGACATCTTACTTCACTTTCAGGATTGATCCTACATATTGCCCACCTACTAGGATTAATGTTTATTTCAATTATGTCACAAACCTATTTATACTCTTCTTGTTTTTTCCTAGTTTGTCTCATGTTTTGTGTGACATTCTCATATTTTGGGAGGTGGGAGTCACCTTTCCTAAATAGGTGTTTCAAGTATGTCTTGACGCTTTCTCCTTATTGTCTGTGCATCATCATCAATGTATACTCTCCTTTTGGGTATATTCAACTCCATCGCCATCTCATTGGTTAGATCAGTAACATTGCTTGCTACTAGTGGCATCGTAGACATTGAATATCTCCTATTTTTCACTTTTTTCAATGTTGGATCACACCCTTTTTGTCTACCTTTGAGAAATGAGACATACCTTGACTGTTGCAAAGGAGTAGTGGCTAGATCTCCTTGAAAAGTAGCAAACAAGGAGACATATATAACACAATTATTTAAAGCTAGCAAGCTACCATGGACTGAGTCTGCAAAGTTTTCCCTTTGAACCAAATGCCTATCATCACTCTCCATTGCCTTTTGCTTGTGCACACAATGAAATTAATTAGGCAAAGCACTTTTATACAACAAGCAAGGAAAATAATAAAAAAAGTACCAGCATTATGTATTCTCCCTAATGTGAAACTCTTGCATGCCACCATACCAACCATGTTTCAAGCATAGAGATCTCTATCTTGCGTGCATGGTCGTTTCATAGCCATGATTATAGTATTTCAAGCTCTACCTTAGCTACTTCTTCAGATGGAGCATCCTTTTATTATCTACACCTATACTTAAACTCCTCTTGGCTATGAGGAGGTATACAACTTTTTGTATGTTGTTGCAAACTCTACTCCTAGGAAACAAACAAGACCTTTCTTTCCCTTTCATCACTTTGTCCAGCCCTCCACTAAATACATTTTGTACACATGGTGACACAGAGAAAAAGAAACATTTTCAACTCCCAAACCCATTTGTATTGGTGCAAGCAAGGACAAATTTAGCCACTTGTCCAACTCAATGCTTCTCATTCAATCCTTGTCCTCGTAAAAACCAAAGCATAGGTGATTGATGCATTGCAAGTGGCCACCACATTTTCTATTCCTCACAATCCCTTGAAACCTAGTAACATTGCTTGTAGACCCATCAGTCCAAGCATGCCCAGGAAGCTTATTCTCTATTCCATCAATTCTTTGACCAACTATGTTGATTGGCAACTCAAATAATATGTTCCCATCATATCTTTTTGGGATATCTACAATTTGTCATATCTCTGTCACCAATGAAAATCTTACTTCAAGCAATTTTCTTTTAGGAAGGTTTCTAAGCATGTTTATCACACTGAAACTGGGAGTAAGTGGGTATGGCTCCATAAGAAAAAATTTATAATACGTAGTAGTAAAAAGGCGTTCTTCAAGTGGGTTTTGCAAGCGAAACCCTTCAGGAGCCACGTTAAGACTCGAATGAGGTCTTCTGGTTGGCGAACTAGATCTTTTGCACATAGAAACTGCATGCATGCATATGTATGCATGCTTGTTTCGAATGCCCATTTTCTCGTTCACATAGCGCAAGACGACGACAACAAGACAAGCCAGCTCTTGAGTACACGCAGAGAAAAGAGCTCTCTCTCTCTCTCTCTCTCTCTCTCTCTCAAACAAGAAAGGGCACATATAGATCACGTTCCCCCTCTCAAAGGAAAATACCCACTTTGGATTGAGCTGTTTTGGTGAGCTGTGTCTTATATTGCTGTTTTGGTGAGCCGTGTCGAAACCGTTTTCAAGAGCTCCACATTTCTAGTCTTGTGGTGGAGTCAGAGAGATTGGAAGGGAGGTTGTGTTCCCTCCTAATGGGTTTCACCGACGAAACCCTTTCCAAAAGATATCATTGGCTTTCCTCGACAGTGACTCCACCGGCTGAGCTGCCCATCTTTTCAAATTGTGCGAGCATGAGCCCACCAATCCACACTCGGGGGTCTCGGACAGAGTTATCTAAACATCTCAAATTACCAAAATACCCCTCAAATTTTAGAAATTCCCAGAATATTCTTTATCTAGTTTTGTTGGATTGCTCAATATTTCTTAATCTTTATTCCTTGTTGACAATTGAGATCCATTTTTGAGTGCTTAGAACGCAATTTGTCACAAATTACTTCGCAAAGAAAGGAAATTATGTGTAAAAATAATGAAGCACCTCATCTCCAAATCCTATATAACCAACTCAAATTCTACTTTTAGCATCTTGTAATGATCGACAATTAGTCTTCTTATGAAAAGCTACAATATTTTTCATTTTTGGAAATATTTAATCTCACAACTAGGGGTATTTTGGGAACTTTGGAATATTTTTGAAGGGCATTTTGGGAATATATGACAAAATATTGGAGGTATTTTGGGAAGTTTTGAAATTTGAAGGGTATTTTAAAAATTTACACATATTAGAGGAGTATTTTGGCAAATTCTACTTTTAGCATCTTGTAATGATTGACAATTAGTCTTCTTATGAAAAGCTACAATAGTTTTTTTTTGGAATTATTTAATCTCACAACTAGGGGTATTTTGGGAATTTTGGAATATTTTTGAAGGGCATTTTGGGAATTTATGACAAAATATTGGAGGTACTCTGAGAATTTTTGAAATTTGAGGGGTATTTTGGGAATTTACACAAATTAGAGGGGTATTTTGGTAATTTGTCACAGATTAGAGAGGTATTATGAGGACCTTGTTTTATTGAACAGATTTTGGAAAGGGTGAGGAAAAACTCCACAGCCATGGTGCATAAATAACTCGTGTTTGTTGCATGCAGAAGCAACGTGGGTTGTGCACCTGTGTACAATGTGTACTCACGCCCTAGAGGCCTTTAGAGGCATCTACTCTAGCAAGCTCTCAGTTGGTCACTGATTTTGAACTAGCTTCTACTAGTTGCTTGCCTAGCAGCAGTGCTCAATTCTCATTGCCCATGCTACAACTCTGTTGTATTTACACTAGTTGGATGTCAGCCCGCATCAGCTTAGCCTGACCTAGGCGCATTTAATACCATTTGAAGTTCACTATGGTAGCCACATCTACCATATCGACCATCGTTGCCACTCCAACTGCCACATCAGCCGCCCGCGGATCTACCCAACAGCTTACAACCTGCCCTCTCCTAGCTTGTGTGGGCAAGTGCCAGCCAGTAGACGGCCAGCATGGCGTGTGTGTAAGCGCCATGCTGGCCATCTACGTGGTCTTGCATGGGCAAGCACCAACCAGTAGTCGGCCAGCATCGCGTGTCTGTAAGCACGGCGCCGCGCCAGTTGCTTGCGGTGTGTTGCCAGGTGTTTCCTTCCTTGGCATAGTTGTGAAGTTCAAGGGTTAGTCGGGAGGATGAATGAATAACTAAGCCTCCCGTGACCATGCAAGAGTCTTAGTTATTCAATTAATGCTCTGTCTGGGCATAGTTGGCTTAGTTATCTATAACTGATAACTAAGCCTCATGTGACCATGTAGCCTAAGCAAGTGGCGACGAAGGCTGACTTGGAGGACTGGGTGGCAACCGTGCAGGTTCTATAGGAGGGGGTGTTTGATGTGGCCTCTCACGCGCTATGCGGTATGTTTGGTCAGAAGCTGAAGATGTTTTTGGTTAGCTCCGAACTTGACCCAGGTCCGTGCTCGCTATGTTGCTCTGTTGCAAGTTGTAAGGTCAAATTGAGGATATCTGTCAAAATTGTCTCCTCCAAATTTGCTAGGTTTTGTCACCTCCTCTGATCTAGAACACTTGTAATTCCAAACACATGAACAAGGTAAACCTATGGAGGAGAGATCATTGAGGTAGAACGAGACAAGAAATTTGAGAATGAGAGAGAGAGAGAGAGAGAGAGAGAGAGAGAGAGAGAGAGAGAGAGAGAGAGAGAGAGAGAGAGAGAGAGAGAGAGAGAGAGAGATGAGAAAGTCTCTCAATGCTGATAAGAATTTGCTCATACGAGTGACCAAGGGTGGTCCAACATAGAATTGTCATGCTAACTGGATAGACCCAAGTTGCACATAATTGTGACTCTTATTGACACTGTCAATAGCTCTTGCACATGAGACCGCTGACACGACTTCAACATGGGTTGTCTTATAGAGAGAGAGAGAGAGAGAGAGAGAGAGAGAGAGAGAGAGAGAGAGAGAGAGAGAGAGAGAGAGAGAGAGAGAGAGAGAGAGAGAGAGAGGGGTTGTTAAGCCAAAGTTAGGTATGTAGGAGATGGCAAGAAGTGGTAAGGCAAGGCGATAGGCCAAAATGCTATATGAGATTGATTAGAGAGTATGTAGTTATATACATGTGTGGGAGTGGTTACAAGGATCACACAAGTTTCATAGGATTCATGGGAATGTGTGCCGTTTGGCATCTCACTAGTGACAGCGTGGATGATGACATGGGAATGTGTGTCGTTTGGCATCTCACTAGTGACAACGTGGATGATGACATGGATTAATCATCCTACACTCTTGAGTAAGCAAGACTCTAGCGGGGATCACTCCTAGCAAGAGGCTGATCTGAAGAAAGAAGAAATCGGATATGGGCAGCCCTAAAGTGTGGTTGCCCCCTCACGTACACAGATATGCTCCTCTCCTATGCTTGCACCAAGATTGAGGTGCTCTGCATCTGCATGATCATAGAGTCTCCATGCATCTGCCCTGAGAAAGAGAAAACAGGGTCACTCCCTTGTTGCCCACCATCGAATGCCACTATATGGCCTTGTATATATGGTTATTACTTATGCTTGAGGTGAATTTCACATTAAAGTGGGATTCCTTTTGGTTTGACATTGTGGTGTTCAATTAGTTGCTCAATGGTCCTTTTCTCTTTCTTTGAATCAATAACTCCATCAGTATTCTTTATCTCAATGTGTGCACTGAGATTAATGTGTTGTGGGTGTCTCCTAATATATTTTGCTATGAAATACTCTTAAAGAAACATCTTTATATTCTCTCTTTTTTCATTCTTTGCTCGTACCACTCGTGCATTTTCGCTCATTTGATTGACATATTCTTGGATAGTGAGCTCCTTCAAGATCTCTTCCAAGTGGTTTAAGGCAAGGTCAAATGATGTCTTTGTATCACGGTTATCCGAATAGGTGGTAATTTTTTGTGCTTACAATCCACAAATAGGTGGTCCCCTTTGCTTTCCTACGTAAGAACAAACTAAACAAAAAGGTAATTTTTCTTTATCTTGCAATTTCAAGGGTCGCCTTTCTTTGAAAGCAAGTATTATTTCTATATTACCAATACCGTCAACAACAATGAAAAGTAGGACTGCTTTGTTATTATTTCATTATTGTAAAGCACCATTGCATTAGGAAATTTCAGAGGTCATTTGGAGGGCCATATGAAGAGAGAGAAAAATAGAGCGCGTCCAATGAGCACGAAGGCTACGTTACATAGGAAAGTACGTGGAAAGACTCAAAAAATAGGAAAATAGCATAAAACTTTCACGAATCTAGGATTGTAGCATAGTAATTTCCTTCCTTTTACCGAGCTTTTAGGTGCTTGCATGTGGTCCCACTTCTGATATTCTCTTATGGTCATTAACGTACTGGAGGGTGACTATTAAGCCCCCACAAGATATTGGAATTCTAAAACACTTTCCCTCCATTAGAATGCTTTCAAAGTGAATCTCCCTCCACTAAAGCTTTTCTCTGAGAGCTATGGCGTCCAGGTCTTCTCGCCCAAGAGGCTCCAGGTGTTTACTGTCTCTCACACCAACAACCAACAAGTGCACTTTGCCTAGAAGGCCAAGTAGTAGCATATCCTCAATTACAATACCAGCTTCAATAAGTGCAGAGAACCAATGGGTTGGACAAAGGATAAACAAAGGTTCATGGGTCCTCATGCAACCAAGAAGACCCAAGAGGTCTAGTGGTATCAACGTTTACCGCTCAGCATGGAAGGCCAGAGTGTTGGATTTCAAAGTTGAAATAGGCAAAAGATCAGTAAAGGAAGTTCTTGTTCAGCATGTGTTTACCCATCCTGAGGTGATAGCAAACGGTGAAAATGTATCAGATATACATCAACCACGTTGCAATTGTAAGTACTCTTGACATGTGAACTTACTATACTCTCATTATAACTTTTCTTATATATTTTGCAATGTTTCTCCCGCTTGTTATGAGCAATGTCTCCATTCTTCACAGCTCAATTACATTAGATTTGTCATTTGTACTTATTGATACTCTTAGTTTAACTCTTCTTATATATATTGCAGATGTTTATCCCTCTTCTTATGAGCAATGGGAGCCTGTGGATTGCATAATAGGCCTCTTCCATGTTTTTCATGCCCACATTGGTTCTCTACAGTATTCAGAGAGGAGCAGCAAAAGACTAGCTGATGAGGGAATCTTTTTTTATGACCACTTTTACCAACTCAGCTCAGGGAATAAGAATGGCATGTTGGTGAAAGTGCCTCTACCAACCGATTGGAACACTGTGGACTGGCCAGTTCCCGAGGAAACAATGGTGGAGGCAATGCGAAGTAAGCTCTACAAGGATATACAAAGGTCTCTACGTAGCTCTATTCCTACCAAACTGGTTAGAATTGCAAACTTCTGTCCTGTTGCACTCTTCATAGAGCTGTTTCATAGCTACAACATCCGAGTTACAAAAACTATGTTCATGTGCAAGTCATTTCAGCAGTCATCCTGTGACAAACTTCTTGACAAAGGATGGTATGCAAAGGAAGAGATTGGTTTATGGTGCGAGGTCGCGCTTGATACTCTAGTTGTCAAGTACATGATTGAAAGCCAATCACTGTTACTCTCGTTTTGGTATATGCGATCACAAATGCTCAACGGTATGTACATTCCTATGGACCAGGTTTCTGCAGGTTTGGAAGATAATCCTGTTGTGGATGTGGAAGTGATTGATAAAGAGCATGGCCTACTATTGGTGGTTACAATAAGGGAGCTATGCAGTCTTCAGCATTTGCGCCATGACATCATTGAAGAGTCAATGGACAAGGACCTATCAGATTTTTCCTTTTTCCTAGCTGGCCGTAAGGTGATGCGGTGAAGGGAAAAAGATATTTTGTGCAAAGAGTTGGATGGTCGGGTTGAAGTATTGTCAATGTAACAGATATTCTTGTGAACCCAAGTGTATACAAATGACTTTCAAGAAATGAATTTTATTGAGCTCATTTTTCAATTGTGCCCTGTGAAAAAGTGTGCTTGAAATACATTTCTTTACCATGCCAAATCTCTCTCTCTCTCTCTCTCTCTCTCTCTCTCTCTCTCTCTCTCTCTCTCTCTCTCTATGTTAGACAAGACAAAGACATGATAGAAGAGTCATCTTAATTCATTAGAAAGTACAAACTCGTCCGTGAACAATGGACTGAGATACAATTTCTGTAAGTATGGAATCAGAATGTCTTCAAGGTAAAAATCGAAGGAATGCCCCTCGAAAGAAGGTGGTGAGACAGTTGTTCCCGGCGGATTTAGTTCTCCCTTTTCAGGAGTATCATCAATTAGTAGTGTATTAGTTGCATCAAAGGGTACACCGATTTGGCTAAACGGTTTGTACAAAAGAGGTAAGTGTGGTTTTTTAGGGTGGTAGTGGCCCTCAACGGTAACGCATTTTCTTTGATCATACAAAAAGGCAAAATCTGACGTGTGAGCGTGGCATACACTGCAAACTATTGCAACTAGTGGCGACAAGTTTTGCCTTTGCATTGAAGACCATATGGCAACTCTGAAGCGCGGAAGAAGAAACTGAATAAATTCCTTGGCTCCTGGACGAACCACGACTCGACAAGTTCCCATCCAAAACGTTTGCAAATCCTCAAAGGGTCCTCTGTCACCGAGAGGCACCCGCATCAACAGCAATCCATTGACGTCCAAGATAATCAAACTCTGTAAAAGTTGACAAGTACATATAAGTAGTTAGAAGCTGAACATATTTTGCCATACTTGAATAGACATTACCGGAACAACCGTATCTACAGGTAGCAAGGGTCCATACTGGGTCTCTGTAGTGTCCATGTCGTTGTTGCTCTCCTCTGCTTTATCTTCATAGTCATCATTCACATCTTCATCAGGGGTCTCCCCCATGGCTCTTTCTGCCTCATTCAAGGTTTCCTCCAAGGTCTTTTCCTCTCCCTCGGTTGATCGGCTTGCCTCATACATCCTTGCCTGATCCATATCATTTTGCTCATCCCTAGGCCTGCTTTCCTCATCCATATCCTTTTGCTCATCTATAGGCCTGCTTTCCTCATCTTGGGTTTCAGCCATAGGCTCTTTTGGCTCCTCCACTGGCTGACTTGGCTCTTTCATTGTCTCCTCTGGTTGTACCTTAGCACCTTCCATATGCTCATTTGATCTTTCCTCATCCTCGGCTCTTTCATCTTCTGCTGATGTGACCCCCTCGGCCCGTTGTGATTCCACTGTATCGGATGTAGGGGTTTGTCGTGGTGGCACGTCATGTTTTGTTAGATCAATAGTGCGCTCATCCAAGCCGCTATCTTCAAGCTCTCTAGGGCTAGACATAGTAAGCAGGTGTTGTATTAAACTTACCCGGTATCTTTGCAAATAATCATATGTGTAGTTTTTTAAAGCACTCTGCAAAATTGAAAGACCACATGGTGAGAATTCTTTTATAGACTAAACCAAAACTAACTGAATGCATTGCCAAATGGGTACCTTAGTCATGAAAGGTTTTAATGCAAAGTAGCTTTGCAGGACATATTCTGCATGGAGAAGACATCTCCAGCCGCAAGAATTTCCATCGGTTTGATTTGGGACAGGTACTTCTTTGATTGGGGCCTTGTATAGTTCATACTTTCCACATAGCTTGCCATAGGCAAGCAACAACCTCTTTATACAACTCCACAAAGCAATGTCAAGATGTTACCATGAGGCTTCAAATTTACATGGATATCTATAAGAAACACTTTCTGATACAAAACTCTTACAGCCTAATTTCAGGGTGGGTTCCTTTTATTGAATTGAACACCCACAGTGCTGGTTGGTCAACATCAAGGCATATGAGACTCCAGTGATGGTTGTTCTCATATGGAAAGATGATCACAGTAACTTCCAGCATAGCACAGTGGAGAAACCAACTCTCAAAGGTCCCAGATGGACTGTTCTTTTGTCTAATAATCACTGACATTTGTGGATCAAGAAGAAACACCTCTGTGTGGGTGTGCAGTGGGAGTTGACTTTTGATCAGGCTGCAGAGACTCTACCTGAGTTAGCAAACCTATTATCTGAGTTTTCAAAGCTAGCAAGATAGTAACACTTACTTAAGACAAGCATAGATAATTGTGTCTGAAATCTGAGCATCTGGATTCTGCAATAAATTAATGTCCACTTTTTCCAGAGCTAGCTTTCTGGCTCCATCTACAAATGGTATCTCTGCAAGCAAACCATCCTTCATTGAAAGTAGAGTTTCTTGATTGCTTGCCTCTATGGACAGGGTCACATTGCACTCTGTTTGCCTCTTGGACTCCACTGCTACTTTTGCTTTCTCCTTAAGCTCTGCTTCCCTCATGTCCTCTGTTTGGCGAGCAATAGTCTCTGCCCTTGCCCTTGTATTCACATCATGTGTGACATCTACAACTGTGAGTTGTGGCACTAGCTCCGGGGGGTATAACAAAATTTCCCTCATTTTCTTATCCTTGCAGACATTAGGGACCAGTAGTTTGTCATACCTCCACCTTATTCTTTTCAGTGTCTCACTATCTTTGTCCATTATAGTAACCCTGTGGGCATGGGCTACAACAATGGTCATGTCACTGAAGTACTCCAGTAGGAAGTCCTCTGCTGCTTCCTGTAGAGCCATTAATGACACCACCTTCCACCTTTTGGTGCCCCAGGTAGCTTCATCACATATGGACCTCACCATCCTCTGGAAGGGCAGCTTTGGTATGCATAAATCTACACATTTCTGTGCCTTTCTGATTTCTCTGAAAAGTCCCATGCAGGTTTGCAACTTCTTCATCCTTGGCCCTTTCAGAATTTTATTTGGTTTTCCAGGTCTTTTCTTTGGGGTTGCAGATCTGCTACTTGCTTTAGATGCTAATCCTGGTCCCTTGCCTGCCTTCCTTGCGGTGGATTTTGTTCTAGCCATTTCACTGTACACCAAAACAAGAGTCTCTCTCTCTCTCTCTCTCTCTCTCTCTCTCTCTCTCTCTATCTCTCTCTCTCTCTCTCTCTCCTTTCTATAGCTTAGCATATTTAAATAGAGAGAGAGAGAGAGAGAGAGAGAGAGTGAGAGAGCCCATTACTAAAGGCGCGCGCGGAACACGTTTTTACCTCAACAAACACCTCCGCGCGCCGTTAGTATAAGGTAAAATAAATACACTCTCTCTCTCTCTCTCTCTCTCTCTCTCTCTCTCTCTCTCTGGTCAATGCACAGTACTAACGGCGCGCATAGAGACATGCACACCGGTTATGCCTCTCTACGCGCGCCTTTGGTAGAGAGAGAGAGAGAGAGAGAGAGAGAGAGAGAGAGAGAGAGAGAGAGAGAGAGAGAGAGAGAGAGGGTATGCGTGTGTGTGTGTGTGTTTGTATTTTTAAGATGTGTGTCTGTGTGTTTGTGAGTGTGTGTGTGTGAGTGTGTATGTGTGTGTGTGTGTGTGTGTGTGACTGTTTGTGTGGGTTGTTTGTTAAGACTGTGCTTGGTACTGTGACAGAAACAGAGATAGAGAGATAGAGGCAAAGGCAGAGGGTGAGGCAGACCTTCGTTATGTCGATGGGTCGGCTTGCTGTCGGAGACGCAGACGACGGCTCTTGCACTCTCTCTCTCTCTCTCTCTCTCTCTCTCTCTCTCTCTCTCTCTTTCACTCACTCTCTTTCACGAGGTGTGGTTTTTCTCTCTCTTGACCTCTTTATATGACGTACAAAAGTATACGGTCTCAATAATGACCACACGTGTGACAACATGCAAATATACTCTAATTTATAGTGACATGTGGGGCGCCGCCGTGTGTATCCGTTATAAGTGTGATTTTGAGAGAGAGAAAGAGAGAGAACAATAGAGAGAGAGAGAGAGAGAGAGAGAGAGAGAGAGAGAGAGAGAGAGAGAGAGTGATAGAGAGACAGAGAGAGAGAAAGAGAGAACAGATTGTGAGAGAGATAGAGAGATGGAGAGACACAGATTGAGAGAGAGATAGAGAGAGGGACTCCTTACTCTCAGAGAGAGAGAGAGGGAGGGAGAGAGACAGAGTCAGTTTGACACACAAAAAAGCAATGGAGGAGACACCTCCCTTGGAGTTCCTGCAAACCCCACCAACAAAAGGTGATCCCTCACTCTTTCTCTCTGTATTTCCAACAGTTGGTACAAATTGTGTGTGTGTGTGTGTGTGTGTGTATGTGTGTGT
Source organism: Adiantum capillus-veneris (assembly GCF_014529385.1). NCBI lineage: Eukaryota > Viridiplantae > Streptophyta > Polypodiopsida > Polypodiales > Pteridaceae > Adiantum > Adiantum capillus-veneris. The sequence goes on from NC_140935.1 coordinate 168,687,597, forward strand.
GTGTGTCTAAACAAAGAAAAACCCAGACTGTAGTTCAACACACACACCTCAACACATACTTCCATAGACAGAGACACACACACACATACACATAGACACACACACAGATATATACACATTCTCTCTCTCCCTCCCCTCTCTGTACACGTTGCTAACGGCGCGCATAGCCAACTAAACACTGGCTCCAGCTCTCTTCGCGCGCCTATAGTATAGTTATGACTCTCTCAAAAGGCACATTTACATTTTTACGCGTCTTTCCCTCAATTGCACTTAAGGCGCACGGAGAGACTTGCAAAAAGCACTTTTCCGTCCTTGCGCGCCTTTAGTACAAATAGACACATACAAAGAGAGAGAGAGAGAGAGAGAGAGAGAGAGAGAGAGAGAGAGAGAGAGAGAGAGAGAGAGAGAGTGAGAGATCATGATGGTTTTGGTTTTGGCAGAGTTGTCATGTTTCCTGATGGTTTTGACTTGTCATGTTTCTTGATGAATAGGATTAAGGTCCAGTAGGCAGAAGAGGCTGAAACCTGATCCAGAGCTTGTGCCATGATTTCAACCCTTGCAGGCTCAGTTGCTTAATGTATCTGCCAAAAGAACTGTTGACTTTTGTCAGGACATATCTGAAGAAAAGTCAATTGGTGAAGATCAATCAGAGAGGTCACCAGGGCAAGAGGACCCCTCACCCTACAAGGCTGTGGTGCCCTCTACAGTACTTCTGAAGAAAAATACAAGAAAGAGGAATATAGACTTCTCAGATGATACAGATGTGCTAGAAGGAAGTCCCTGTGCAACTAAATGTAAAGACAAAGAGGATGTGTCTTCTCTGGAAGACCCAGCTGCAACTGATGAGAGGCTGTTTGATTTTGCAGCATCTTGTGGTGCTGGGGACAAGTTTGATCTAGTTCATTCTATGTTTAATCCAAAGTTTGACATTGAAGACCTGTTAGCTCAGCACAGTAATTTCTTGCAGTCCTACAGAGATAAGTTTGAAGTGATGGTGCAGGTAGGAAGGGTTGTTCTGCCTACTATGACTCTTGTGCATTTAAATGACTGTGGTGGAAAGGGACAGGGACTGAAGAAGTATAGGGAATTACCACCTTCTTGCCGACATTCAGCCTGTCCTTTGCATCAAAAAGAATGCAAACTCATTCAGGAAGCCTTTGGCTTTATGATTTACCTGAACAGCCTGTTTGGATTCCTCATGTAGAATCCTGATGAGGTGTTAGAGGAGCAGGATGCAGCACCAGATGAAGAATGCGAGGAGACAACTCATATGCAAGAAGTCGAGGAGGTTGAAGACACAGTCGACCTTGAGGTTGAGGCAATTGAAGTACAAAGAAGTAAGATGCTCTCTGTGAAAACCACAGAAATCAAACTTCCATTGGATGTCAGTAACTTCACTGAGAAGCATGCTTAGATGATGTTGCCTGCTGTGCTTGACTTCAGGATTGGAGACAGGACCTATATCTTCTTACATGATGTGTAAAGTGTCTTTTATTTAAGGGAGGATTTCTCCCTGGCTATTATTTCCAGAGTCCAAGAGGAGAGGAGTGGATTTGTTTCAGAGGATAGTAGTGATGATGAGGCAATGGAAACATCCAACAATCCAATGGAATGCCTTCGAAGATGCTTTGAGAAAGCTGAAAAATACAAGGAGACACTACCTGATGAAGCCACCTTCCAAGCAATAAGACAAAGCCTAAGACCATCGAAAAGTAGCAAAGAAGTGGAGGATTGGTTTAACCATTCAGGTCAGGGGTCAACTACATCTGTAGACCTGTGGCAAGAAAACCTCTTTCTGCAGGATGAGAGCTTCATGGTAACTCTCTCTCTCTCTCTCTCTCTCTCTCTCTCTCTCTCTCTTTGTGTCACTTCTGACATGGTATGTGCAGTCTTGGATTGTTGACAAGGATGACTTCCTTCGGCGCCGGACAAGAGAGTATCGAGGAAGGGATGCGGCCCTAGCACAGTACCTTTCAAAGCTTTGCGAGTCGCCGATAGTAGTTTTTCACAATTCCATGTCACAAGAGGGTTCAATAGCAACTTACACATTCAAGACACTATCACGCTTCTTGGGTGGACCGGTGCTGCCCAAAAGTGCAGATAAAGTCATTCTTGTGGACAAAGTGTTTGCTAGAGATTGTTTTGGTTACTGCCCAGGCTATACAGGTGGTCGGGCAGCGTATTACTACACCTACACAGCAATGGCACTAGCTCTTGGTAGACAAAACCCAGATGAACTTTTAGAGTATGGCAAACATCTCATGATTCGTTACAAGGGTGACGTGCCAAAAAACAAAATTGAACCTTCAAAATCTTGATACACTTCAAGTAGCAATTGTATAAGATCATGTATTACATAAATTTTGTACAATGTCATCCACTCAGAGTATCTTTCTCCACTTGTGATTCACATACACCATTGTCTCTCTCCACCTTCGTTGACTTTCACGAGCTCCGGAGTTGTTGTATGCCATTGATCTTTTAACTTTTTGTTGTTGTAAATGTCTGATGGCTTGTGCTGTTGCTGAATTTGCCAAGACTTCTTTTGCCTGCATTCGATGAATGATTCTACGATAGAACCATTCAAATAGTTCTCTCAAACTGTTAGCCTTGATTCGAGAGCCACCATGTCGTGTGTGCCTGAAATAAGCATTTCTCGCCATGTAATGAGACTTTTCCATCCCTTGGGTATTCCATATTGCCGGGTTCCCATACTTCTGTATAAAATATGGCAAATGATTGAAGATGATGTGCTGGATATGAAAAAAGATTAGTTAGAATGTTTTACAGTCTCATATTTGCACATAAGAGAGAAAGAAATACATGATAATACCATGTAGTGAGTAATCTGGGTGTCTGTCCATGCTGTCTTAAATGATTTTTTCAGAAGGTTGAGATTTTCCTTGAACTTGTTCATATCACCTTGTGACCAGTCATCTTTGTCACACATCAAAAATAGGATGTCTATTGATCGCCAAACCTCAGCCTTCGCGTTACGAGTAGTTGGTTCGTGGTCTTTGACTGCAATATGTAGCTTTTTCTAGCTCTGATACTCTACCTTGCTAACATAAGATGTGTTATATATTTTTCCATGTTTTGTTAGCTTTGGATCTCTTGTACCTTGGGGCTTAGATAAAAACCTCCGTGCCTTCACCCCACCGATGGATGGTTTGCATGGGACATCCTTCTCAGCAGTTGATCTCTTTTCATCCCGCTGGATTTTCACATTGCCACCATGAAGCCCCATATCCGACAGTACCATTTCTAAGCACTGCAGGGCTACTTGTCGTTCTGCGGAATTCTTAATCTTCCAAGCAAACCCGATGTATAAGTAGACCAATTTCTCCACAATTCTACCAAGGGCATGCATTGTACAAATGTGGACATTCACAAGTGGTATTTTCAAAACCGATCAAAAAGCAGGATCCTCAATGTGACGTGTTGGAGCTTTTCTCCACCACTTTGGGTCCATGACCTTTGCAGGCTCCATGCAGAACAAACACAGTGACTTTGCCATTGCACCCATTCCACAATTATACATGCACTTTAATGTTTTGAGGTCACCTGCAAGATGCCACTGAACTTGAAAGTCTCCCCTTCCATCTAGACGTAGTACCTCTCCCTGGTTAGTCTATCGATCAATCACCTCCGGAATATTAGTTCGATGGAACACCCAATATAGAATCTCATGATCTTCTTTCTTTACCTGCAACACAAAATAAATGAGACTTAAGTAGATTTGAACATTTGAGCTTACCTGAGAATCTCGCTTACCTCAAACGCACCAAGCCACCATATGTTCGATTCTGATTGAACACTAAAATATAAAGGATCATCACTGGGACACTTTGAGAGGTCTCTATTCATTAAAGTAATAGTAACACGCTCTAGCTTTTTCTCTTTAACAAGCTCACACTCATCCAGTTTTAACACAAAATGTAATACCCCACGTGACTCTTCAAATGTGATGTTGTAAAACTCCACCATTCTCTTCTGTAATATCCGCAGGTCCATAAAAATATTGTTGAACTCATCATATGCCATGTTTGCTCCATGGCCACTGTAAGTTGCTTTAATATGAAAGGGCTGTCCAAGATAGTCTCCCTGTGCCTCGTTAAGCTGAAGCCTCTCTTTCCAAACACTTGAGGATGATGGTAGAAGTTTGGATTTTATACCCTTCCTAACAAAGATGGATGAGACAGACTTTTGGAAAGCCGAATATCCTCTTTTGCTTACACCAAGTGAATCAAGTGTGCCTTGTATCTCTTTTGCAGGCACTGAGTTCTCTGAAATAAAGCGGTCCACTACATTTTGTTGTAGGACCTTAAACTTCTTGTCATGTACTATATCTGCTGCCAGGCTTCTACTTATAAGTGGCTTCAATCTCTTTCCTATATTGGCTTTGGGGTCAATGTTTTCCTTGTCAAGATAGATTGAATCTCTACATGAAGACAATGCATAAGTAAATAACAGAAAATTTGCTTCACTAACACTATTTAGGCACATGAAAACAATGCATAACAAGAAAAAACAAAAAGATTACTTAACTAAGACAATGTAGCCAACCAAGAAGCATCACCTTAATGCTCGGATTCTTTTCTTGAGACCTCCTGATGCAACCTGCAATGTTTCATGATTGCGCAATTTCTTCTTTCGGATACGACCACCCAAGATGGTGTCCTTCATTTGACAACTTCGCACCTTTCCTTTCAGTTCTTGTACCTCTGTTTTATGTTGCAAAATGGTAACCTGATCTGTAGAATGTAAATGTGAAAGGCGAACAATCTCACATTGTTGAGCTTGGAGAATGCTCTTGTAAGTTTCAGCTTCTCTTGTAAGTGATTTACAATAACCCAGAAGGCCCTTTTCTCCATCACCAGCAAAGGTCAATAAGCTTGTAGGATTGACAAACGGTGGAGACGCATTAGTCATTGGATTCTTAGGGTAGAGAGAGCCTCTCATCCAGATATCTATGTGTTTAGCTCCTTGAGCTCTGAGCGTGTCTATGGAAGCGGGAGGTATATGTGTGTTTGTTTTATTGCGCTTAATCAATGGTTGGTACTCATTGTCCAAATCAATGTGAAGGTGATATTTGGCTCGTTTCTGGGTAACATTTGTGCCATTTGAGGAGTGCGCCATTAGCCAAATGTGCAGGTTTAATGGAAAGTGAATAGCGGTTGCGGATTCGTCCCTCCATGTTAGCCTCATTCCCTCCATATTGACGAGGTTCATTCAATGCAACTGAAAAGAGGATTATCCCTCAATCACTACGAACGAATGTTCAGAAGAGTAAGGAATCTACTTAAAGTACACTTTTTGAACTTTTACTATGAAAGACCCAGCTCTTTTATTTGCCATTTTTTCTAGAGAGAGAGTGCAAAAAATACATTTTCTTAGAAGGCCCTCCAAATGACCTCCGAAATTTCCTAATGTGGTAGAATTTATTATATGAGAAAATAAGCATTGATTTGTAGCAATTGGACATTGTAAGTGTATGAGTAGATAATTGATAGCGCAATGCAATAATCTTGATGATTAAGAAGGGAAAGAGGCTCATGTATGCCCCAACCATAGCATACCATAGGTAAGACTAGCGACAACATAAGCTTGCCTTGTGCCAAGTCGTAAAGCGAAAACAAATAACGCACTAGGGTGAGATAGGTAGTGCTAGGGGGGCTTGTGTTAGTTCTTCTTATCAACAAATTTGGCGTATTCTAGAGGCAATAGCACATCATACATTGCTAATGCCTCACAACAGAAGCATATTGTTGTTGGTTTCTCATTCCATAAGCAACACCAACAAGAAATTGCAAAGAGTTGATGGTTTTCCATAGCAACAAGTAGCAGCATTGATACATTTAGATTGTTACCCTAAAGAAAAATTGACTATGGCCCCGATAAGAGCTATGCTCCAGTGCCATAGAAGCAAGAAAAATATATAAAGGGGCTCCTATGAGCCTTCATAGGATTTTGGATGATGACCATGCCAATGCTTGCAGATTAGGTTGACTAGCTAATTTGCAAAATGGAATGCTTAGAATGGATACAATAAAAAATTGGACTAGTCGATAGCACCGATAGGAGCATATTGACAAGCCCTATGAGAGAATAATGTCGCCACTATTGTAGTGGCATAGGCAACTTGGAGGCCAGCCCACATACCAACTTATGATGGGCCCTCATGTCAACATGCAATCTACTATTCTCAAAGAGATCACCTTTATTGTGATAATTATCTTTGATAGAAATTTGATCGCTAAGTAATTTGTTTTGAAAAAAACTCTTGAAGAGAGTTCACCATGTAACTTGCAACTTTTTGGAGTTAAGAAAATCTGGTAGACACGACATTGGATGAATACTTGAGTCATGTGAGAAATATGATCTTGTTGTAGCTCGATGTAAGCATATATGTCATACATGATATTGCTTAAAGACATGGCATAATAGCCTTTAAAATGTAATGTGAGCCTTCCTAAGGCTGAATGGCATGAGCTTGTAATCAAAGATTCTCCATGCTATTGTGAGGGTCATTTTGTGTTGTTCCTTCAAAGATATCTATCTCTTCTTTGATATTTTGAGAAAAGTTGTTATCATATATGTTAGGTCTCTATTTTCTAGGCTTAGCATCGTCCTTGACAAAAAATTGTTGGTGAAAAAACTGCTTTCAATATTTTATACAATGGGATATTGAAATTCCTCCATGGTCTTGATAAGAAGAAAGTCCTCTTCTTCCATTAAATCTATAGCTATCCAACCCTTCCATGGTTCCTCCCCAAGTTTGGCTGGGTCTTGTTTTTAAGGCCCTCATAAGATTCATTGCGCTTCTCAAAGGGGTTTTTGTTTAATTGTTTTCTTAGTCCTTTCAAGCATTGTACTCTCATCTTCAATTGTGAAAAGTAGTAATGGCCTATTACCTCAAGGAGGTAACATCCTCTTCATTAGAATTGGTGAAATCTTCCCAATCTTCTTGCACTCGGTAATCATGTTAATGCACCACATGAGTTTAGCAAGACGGGTTTTAAAATGAAAAAAATTTAGGCAATTTAACAGAGATATATTAAAATAAAGGATTTTTATATTCAATTTTGGAATTCATTCAAACATGTTAAAAAAGGGGCTTTTTAATCACTTTGCGAACGCACGTTTTATAGGGAGGTATTGAATAGTGCACCCCCCAAAGATTTACCATCTTAAGTTTCATTGCCTTGGATTTTTTGTTACCATATACATGTGGTAGTGATGTGTGTGAACACAGTTAGAACCGATGGGGCATTTTTTCTCTCACTAGGAGGTTTTTTTCCCGAGCATTGTATGTACTCCCATCACTCTAGGGCTAACTTACCTTTCCATTGCACACTAAGTAAAACACTCTCCATTATGTGCCTTGAGCTTCCTTCATCTTCTCCAAGCTATGTGAGTTTTCCTGTAACCCTAATTCCAACAATTGGTATCAGAGCATGTTGCGTCCTCTTGAGCTTAGTCGCTAGCAGCTCCAGCACACCCTAGTCACTTTCTCCAATTTCTGTGAGCTTTGGTGAGCGCTCATAGATCGACCAAAATTTCGGGCAAGTTTGATTAGCTCAGTCTACTCAGATTTTTGATTCGGACTCATTTCGGCCTCTGTTTCCACTATAGGCATTACTGCATAGGCTATTTTGTCATTTTGTGCAAATTTTTTGTTAGTGCCATTTTTTGCATAACAGGCCCCTTATAGTCTCTCCTACGATTTTTGTTATATAGCACATGTTGTTCCCGCTTTGTTTCTCCTCTTTTTGGGTAGTTTTCACATTAGGTGCCATCGCAGACAACAACAGAGATGTGTTCAAGATGTTTGTTGTTGAGGACGGATTGGATGGGGACAATTACCTTATGTGGGCTTACATGATGCAGCATGTTCTTGTGTCAAAGGGTGTTTAGAATATTGTGCAGGGCATTGATGTACGTCTTGGTTCTGAGGATGTAGGCAATGTTGAAGGTCTTGTTGCAAGGATTGCTATTGTTAGAGTTTTTTTGCCTATGATAGAACAAGCTTTATCGTTGGGATGTAAAAGATGCACAGGCTCATGCATTTATTGTGTTGTTTGTTAAGCGCACTATTACTCCTCACATTCGTTCAATGAAATCTGCAAAACAGGCTTGGGATATTCTAACTGGTCTTTATGCAAGTCGCAATGAGCCTAAAATTGCATTGCTGCGTAAAGAGCTGGAATCAAAGATTATACATGAGGAAGATGACATGGACACTTTCCTTGCTGGTGTCAAGGATATCAATGAGCAACTTATTTCTACAGGTGAAGTCATTTCAGATAGTTCGCTTGTGTAGATTGTTCTTGATGCCTTGCCAGATTCTTATTAGACTTTTGCTAGTACTTGGAGACTTATGACCCAAGGAAATCCTGAAGTTGTCAAGTTTGATGCATTATGCACATTGACATTGCAAGAGTAACTTTCCAAAAAAATAGCACAAGATAGCGTGCAGTGGAACAGGCTTTTATTGTTGCTCAAAGAAAAGGTGGTAATAGTAATGAAACCACTTCCCATGGTTCTTCTCCGAGTGGAAAATCACCTTCTTAATGCTTCTGTTGGCAAAAATTCGTCTGGAAATTTTGGTGATAAGGGAAAAAAGAAGATGCATTGCCATTATTGTAAAGCTAATGATCACTTGATCAAGCAATGTCCTAAGTTGAAGGCCAAAGAGGCTAAGAAGAAAGAGGGTGGTTCCACTGCAAATGCTAGTTCCACTACAAATGCAGCTATTGTTGAGTCTTCTGTGAAAGGAGATTGTGATGTTGATGTTGATGCAGAATGGGCTTTTAGTGTAGAGAGTACCTATAATCCTACTTTCCATGATGCATGCATGTTATTTGCTGCAGATTCACATGTGTGGTATTTCGATAGTGGTGCTACAAAGAACCTTACCTCACATCATGATTTGTTCACCTCTCTTGAGTCTGTCCCTCATGGGAATTCAGTTACTTGGGCCAAAAATGCCTCTTATCCGGTTCAGGGAGTCAGAAAGATTGTACTTGGGCCAAAAATGCCTCTTATCCGGTTCAGGGAGTCAGAAAGATTGTGCTTACTGTTGCAAATGGTAGTTCTTTCACACTTGTTGATGCACTTTATGTACCTGGGATCAAGAAGAATCTTTTGTCTGTATCTACACTTGCTAGAGTTGGTCTTGTAGTAAAATTTGTGGATGATAGATGTACAGTACATGATCTCAGTTTTGGTGATGAAATTGTTGCATCTAGAATTTTATGTCATGGGCTATATAAGCTCACTTTGTATGACAAGTGTGGGTAGAATTTTGCAAATGCAGTTGTGGATTCTAAAACTATTTCAGAAGAAAAACTTTGGCATGCACGTTTGGACATTTGAATTTTTTTAGTTTGTTGTGTTTGCAAAAATCTGATATGGTTGCTTCTTTTCCGCCTCTTGAAGCACCTGTCAAATATTTCTATGAAGACTGTATTTTGGGTAAGACGCAACGTTCTAAGTTTTTGAAGGATGGTTTAGTTAGGGCCACATGTAGGTTGCACCTTGTGCATAGTGATGTTTGTGGGCCCATGCAAACTCCGTCCTTGGAGAAACCTTTACTTCATGACTTTTATTGATGATTACTCCAGGCATGCATGGGTATATCTGCTTAAAGTGAAGTCCAAAGTATTAATGTGCTTCAAACAATTTCTGGCTATGGCCAAAAATGTCTCAAAATGTACTATGGGCACCCTCTGTTCCGATCGAGGGGGGGAATGTATGTCTCATGAATTTAATGCATTTTTGGCTAGTCGTGGGATAAAAACACCAATGTATAATGCATTATATGCCTCAGTAAAATGGTGTTTCTGAGAGGAAAAATAGGTTACTTATGGAAATGGCACGATGTATGGTCAAAAGGCAAGCTTTGCCACATTTGTTTTGGCTTGAGGCCATCATGTGTGCCACTTATGTCAAAAGCCGGTGTCCTACAAAAGCTTTGCAGTCTATTATTCCATATGAAGCATGGCATGATAGAAAGCCTTCTATTGAGCACATGCATGTTTTTGGTTGTTTGGCATATGCTTTGGTGCGAAAAACATAGTGCAAAAAATGGATGATAAGGCTATCAAATGTATTTTTGTTGGTTATAGTGCTGAAAGCAAAGGTTACAAGCAGTATAATGCGCAAACAAAGTGTATCTTGATCTCACAGGATGTTGTGCTTGTGGTTCATCCCTTGCTATCATGTACTAGAGACAATAATGAAAGCTCACATTACATTTATGACACTTTGTTGCCTCTTTTTAGTGGTGGAAGTTTGAATTTATAACTGATACAAATGTACAACCTATGGGGGTTTTTGAAAATGTTACAGATCAGCCTATTACTGATGCAGATGTACATGATGTACTTGACGAGGAAAGGGCTGAAAATGAGCAGGCTAGAGGTATGCCAAAATGGCTGGTACATACATTGCACGACAGTAAATTGGATGCACCTCTGTCTACTTGTACTCATTCAGGCTCTCGCCATGCATCTTATGCATCAGATTTTTATTCTTTGGTTGTGTCTAGCTTACACGATGTTAGGGAACCTTTGTCTTATGATGAAGCACATAATTCAAAAAATTGGATGGCTTCCATGCAATCAGAATATGATGCACTTATAGAAAATGACACATGGATTTTATGTGATTTGTCTCGCGGCAAAAAGGCCATTGGTGCAAAGTGGGTTTACAATTTGAAATGCAAGCCGGATGGTAAGTTTGATTGTTATAAGGCTCGACTTGTTGCAAAGGGTTATGCACAACAAAAAGGCATAGATTATGAAGAGACTTTTACTCCCACTTGTCGTATGACTACTTTGCATTTTCTATGTGCATTGGCAGCTCATTTTGGTTGGGATGTACATCAATAAGACATTGTCACTGCTTTCTTGAATGGTGACATATTTAAGGAAGTTTATGTAACGCAGCCTCGCGGGTTTTTTCAAGAAAGGACAAGAGGATAAAGTGTGCAAATGTAACAAAGCTTTGTATGGGTTGAAGCAATCTCCTCATGCTTGGTATGAGAAGGCTCACACTTATTTGGTCAAACGAGGCTTTCGTAAGTAACAGTCCAACAAAAAGCACATTGTATGTAAAGCGTGAGGGTGATGTACTTCTCATTGTGTTTCTTTATGTGGATGATTTGCTGATCACTGGACCAAATGAGAGACATATTGCTGAATTTAAGGCTGATTTGAATGTTACTTTCAAAATGAAAGATTTGGGGTTGTCGCATCATTACTTGGGTATACAGTTTAAGCAATGTGATGGTGGTATTTCCTTGTGTCAAAAAAGTTACATAGAGACATTGCTATGTAAGTTTGGACTTGAGGATTGCAAACCTATTGCCACTCCCATGGAAACAGGTTTGAAATTGAGTCTTCATGATACTGGTGATCTGCAGATGTCACTCTTTACGAACCAGTTGTTGGATGCCTCATTTATGTCTGCAACACGAGGCCGGATATTCCATTTGCAGTCTCACAGGTCAGCAGATTCATGCATAGCCAGGGTCTAAGCATTGGCAGACTGTCAAGAGGATTTTTCTCTACTTGAGTGGCACTTTACATCTTGGATTGTTTTATCCCAAGGGGGGATCATTGCTGCCAGACTTACATGCTTTTTAGGACTCATATTGGGCTGGTTGTTTTGACACACAAGTGTCCACAAGTGGTTTTTGTTGCATGCTTGGCAGTTCATGTATATCATGGTTGAGAAAGAAACAACCTACTGTGGCCACTTCTAGTTGTGAGGCTGAGTATAGGGCAGTCTTCATAGCTACGATTGAGTGTGTATGGCTCAGATGCCTTATGGCTGATTTGGGTGTTGGATAGGACACTGCCAACACTATCTACAGAGCATATTGGTAGTTGTGAGGAACCCAATTTTTCATGCTTGCACAAAGCACATTGAGGTGCATTACCACTATGTCAGGGAGAGGCTCTCAATAGGAGAGATCAGCTTGGCTTATGTGCCAACACAACACAACCTTGCAGATATTTTCACAAAGGCATTGTTTTTGCAAAGCTTTGGGCTTACTCCCCTTTGTGCTAGCTCTCGTTCATTGCATCACTCCAAGGGGGATTTGTTACCATATACATGTGGTAGTGATGTGCTAGCTCTCGTTCATTGCATCACTCCAAGGGGGATTTGTTACCATATACATGTGGTAGTGATGTGTGTGAGCACACTTACGACTTTATGTGCTAGCTCTCGTTCATTGCATCACTCCAAGGGGGATTTGTTACCATATACATGTGGTAGTGATGTGTGTGAGCACACTTACGACTTTTGGGCCATATTTTCCATCACTAGGAGGTTTGTTCCCCTCTGCATTGTATTATATGCCTATCACTCTAGGGCTAACTTATCTTTCCATTGCACATTAAGTAAAACACTCTCTATTGTGTGCCTTGAGCTTCCTTCGTCTTGTCCAACCTGTGTGTGTTTTCTTGCAACCCTAATTTTGACATTTTAAAGCTTTGCTCGTGGACTTTGTAGGTTCCCTATAGCACTTAATCTTACATCTCTAATATCCCCCTCTGGTTTTCTATTTCCTTTCTTGGTTTAAGAAGTTTTCAATATTGTTAAGTCCCATTTCTTTGCTTCTTCTTTTTTTTATTTACCGTTGACGTAATGCCTTTCATTGGAGCTTCATCCCTCATCTCCACCAACAGGTTACTTGTTTCCATTACACCTCATTCTTTGAACAATTGTATATTTGCACATGGAACAAGAATGATCTCTTTTTTGTTAGATTAGGTGGTATCCTTACCTCTTTTATTTTCTTTTTGAGTTATTGAAGGCCTCTCTCTCAAATTTGCATGGGTGTACCACTCATTTCTTACCTTTGTCCTAGAGATGTGTCATCCCAAAGTACTATTTTACCATTGAGCATCTTGATGTTTGTCCAGTCATTGCTCTCAACATCATTAGAACTTTGTGTGTAGTCATTTTTATAGGTACCTATGTGCAAAATGACATTATTTATTGGGAGTTCGAGAAGAATGGTTTCCAAAGATCCTCAAGCTCTCCACACACACACACACACACACATGTCACTTTCATATATGGCTTACGGTTCTAAGAATGGATACTTGCTGACATTTAACACTACATAGATGGTAGGTATAAGTTAAAAACTTTTTAAGGAGGACATGGATAACAACTGATAGTTTTGTTGACACCTGTTATACGTACTCAAGGCTAACAAATCTGTTGTCTTGTTTATATGGATGTAGGTGAGGACTCTATCTTTACTTAGGATATTTTTCGTTAATTTGTTGTCCATCACTATCAAACTTGGTCTCTTTCACTTCAAAATAAGTTGTTCTTGACTATTTTATATACAAAACACCAGAATGATACATTATTCTCACTATGATGTACAAAAATGAATCAAAGATTGAGTTGTTTTTATGCTAATCATTGTCCTTTGTCTAAAGCCAGCTATCTTTTGAATTGTTATGTTTTTTTGTGTATAAGTATAAGTCTAAAAATAGCAACACACACGTCCTAAACACAAGGTTCTCCCAAAAAGCTGGGAAACCAAGATGTTGGCTTTGGAGATTTTTTTCTATAGGCTTTGATGTACCCACTGTCTATAATTCTTTGTTAGGTTGATAGGTCTTAGGTGTTCTTTCCTTGTCTATATATCTTATTCCTGCTCACACCTATTGTAGTCTTTGACTCTGCTGGTTTTAGTTTGCAGGTTAATCCAAAATTACTTACTTTTGTGTATTTATTTTGATTCTTATGATTTCAAGAACATTTTACCTATAATTGAACTACTCTTGGATGGACGGTTTGTTTGAGGACTATCCATAGAAACTGGTTAAAGCATGGAAAACTTCTACAACTGACTATGAACAACATCCATACTATTCTCTAGTGGATAACAAAGCCTTAAAACACCGAATGGAGTATAATCTTCTTTGTTAACATTGTCACTTATAGCTCCGATGAGACTCATGGATTTTTTGATATGATATAGCTATTCTTTTCTCATCAACTTGCTGAGGCAGTAGGCCCAACTCAATGGTCCCACTGCTGACTCATTGACTATGGTGCCTGGGCTAGGGTCGCCGGGCGCGCACACACATGTCACTTTCATCTATGGATTATTGTTATGAGAATGGATACTTGTTGATATTTAACACTACATGGATGGTAGGTATAAGTTAAAAACGTTTTAAGTAGGACATGGATAACAAATGATAGGTTTGTCGACACCTGCAATACGTACTCAAGGCTAACAAATCTGTTCTTTTATTTATATGGATGCATGTGAGGACTCTATCTTTACTTAGGATCTTTTTGGTTAAGCTGTTGTCCATGACTATCCAAGTGGGCTCCTGGTCTTTCATTTAGAATAAGTTTTTCTTGACCATCTTATGTACAAACACTAGAATGATACCTCATTCTCACTAAGATGTACAAAAATGAATAAAAGTTTGAGTTGTTTTTGTGCTAAGCATTGTCCTTTGTCTAAATCCAGTTATCTTTTGAACTGATATGTTCTTTTGTGTATAAGTATAAGTTTAAAAACATTAACACACACCCACACACATGCGCACACACACACACTTGCCCACATATCACACCTCTCATCATCTCTCCCTTTCCAAGACACACACATAGGCAGACAAAAACAACTCAACCTACACTCTCACATGCATATAAAAATAGTAAAGATGACAAAATCTTGTAAGAGCAAGATGCATATAAGATTGCAATAGAAGGAGAGAGAGATAATCTTGCTAATTTTGGAGTTGGATATTTGGTTTATTTATTAAAACTAAAGTGGTGCCAAAACTTAAAGGACCCTCTCCTCTTTACACTTGATTTTGTTTGTGGTTCTCACCACATTGCATGACATATAATGTCATAAAATCTAATATCTAATATCTAACCAACCCAAATGATTTTCTCATATTAAATTGATCACTTAATGTGGGAGAATAAACGAGAACAAGTGTTAAGATATAGACATGTGCTTATAGATCTATCTCAACACGGGGACAACGGTAAAGGGGCCCAAATGAGAGATGGTCTATCAAAGAGCAAGGCTAAAAAAAGGGGCATAAGACCTTAGGGTTAGCTTCATTGAAGACCTCCAATAATGTGTGTAAAAGGCCTTTGACCTTAGGTAAGCTAGGACTGAGCTTGAGGCGCGGGAACCCGACCCAGCTCGAGGTGCTTGTCCTGCTTGTTATGCTTGATGACTAAGGTGCTTGAGGTGCTTGATGATTGAGGTGCTTGAGATTCTTGAGGTGCTTAATTATTGAGATGCTTGAGGTGCTTGACATGCTAGAGATTCTAGGGTTGCACTTGAGGTGAGAACCCAACACAAGCTTAAAGTGCTTATGAGCCAAGCTTGTGGTGGGAACTGGGCCTATGCATGAGGGGCTTGAGGTGTCAAAAAAGTCAAAGATTCAATCCCTACAAGGAGGGGGCGATCCCTACATGAGGGGGGATGAGAGAGAACACCCACACACTCACACAAGGCATGCATGGTACAAAGAAAGCAAAAGGGACACTTGTCAAGTTCCTCCTCAGGTTGCCCTCATGGTGTGCCTGAAGCCTATTGGTTGGCCACCCAAGGGGTCCAATAATAATTTAGGAGATTTGATTAAATGATTTAGCATTTATCTAGCCCTCTCTCTCAAAGGGGAAAGGGGGACACTTGTCTCAAGGCTACCCTTGCTGCTTGAAATGCCTCCTTCTTGTGATTGGCTAGGCCTGGAGGGGTCCAATGAGCTTCAAGCATGAGCTACAAGGGGGGGTCGAATCAAGCAAGCTAGGGGTTTGCTTAGGGGGTATACTCACCCACACACACTCACAAACACTCTCATTGTGTGCTATGCAAAGTGCAAGAGCTCCCTCTCCTTCTCCAAGCAAGTAGAGGTTGAGAGCCTACACCGACACTCTTGGATATGGAGTGCAAATCCAACCAAGAGCCATGCTTCAATTCTTAAGCTTGCCATCTCCTTCTTCTTCATTACTATGCTATTATGTATGCTAGCAACAAGAGTTATGATAAGTGAGGAACTAATTCTTTCTCCTACGAAATGTTTCTTCTTCCTCTTCCCTACCCTCATTCCCTGCTAGCTCTCTCCACCTTCGAAGGTGTTTGAGGTCTTGGGACTGAGGCTTGGGATAGTTAAAGCTTTTCTTCAAGTTTATGTTATGTTTGTGATGCATGAAGCTTTCCATCTTCATTGCATCACCTAGGTCACAAGGAACACAAAGATTGTATTGTAACAAGTCTCTCTTAATAGGAGAAATCATAATACAAATGCCTATTGGAGGGGGGACCGGCTCCACATAAATCCGGTCCTCAACTGTTGTCATGTTCTCTAAATTCTCTCTCTTGCAAAAGTATTGTTCATGCCAAGTTAGCTAATTGCTATGATAATGTTGCTATCTTCAATTATGTTCACCCGCTATGCTCACAAAGTCATTTCTCAAAAGTACTCTCATTAATTTCCGCTACTCTCAAATTAAATAGGCCAATTCCATTACATTGGTATCAGAGCATTTGGTTTCTCTTTTCTTGCTTAAGAAGAGAGGTCCTTAAGTAGCCTATAAATGGTTGATGTTGTTAATTATATTAGGGTAAGTGGAACTGGGATCTATTATCAGTTTTGTTGAGCCCACTATGTGGGGGATGGTGCACACCTCGGGAGCTTTGGACTTAATAATGGAGTCTTTTTAGACTTGCCTACAACTTTACCATTATTGAGCCATAAGAAGTCCGAAAGGAGCTAGCCCTTGGGAACTCTGCTATGTTAGAACTACTCCTCTACTCTCTATAATTAACCACTTCAAGCCGTGGGTGTAGATACTTAAGAGCCGATTTTCAAAGCCTAAGAGGAGTGGCAACTAAGGTTTTGAATTGCCAAAGCATACACTAAGTACATACATAAATTTTGTTAACATGGCTGACAATAATCAAGAGAGTAGAATGAACAT
This sequence comes from Adiantum capillus-veneris, assembly GCF_014529385.1. Lineage (NCBI taxonomy): Eukaryota > Viridiplantae > Streptophyta > Polypodiopsida > Polypodiales > Pteridaceae > Adiantum > Adiantum capillus-veneris. The sequence continues at coordinate 168,704,595 of NC_140935.1, forward strand.
TGATAGCTTTGATTTTGCACATGAAGGTGCTAATGATGATGCTCCCATGTTCGTGAATTATCTCGTCACTAGGTTGCAACAAGCTATGGGCAACCCTGCTTTGCAAGCCGAAGTTACTCAACAACTTTGTGCTTATGGAATTTCCCTTCCTCTCCAAGAGGAGAGAGATCTTAGGAGGCCTCTTGAAGAGACCCCCAAAAGAAGACTCTCTCCCATTCGAGAGGAGGAATCCAAAGAGAAAGAAAGCAATGAAAGTTTAAGTTCCTCTAGATGTGGCTCCACGAAGACAACGGTCTAGACGATCGCCCACTCCTCCCAAGAGGAAAAGATCAACACGTAGTCCTTCTCCTCATCACTTTGAAAGGAAAGAGAGGAAACAAAGGAAGAAAAGGTCTAGGAAGAGGTCACCTTCTTCTCCTTCTTCTTCACCTTCCTCCTCTTCTGATGAAAGTTATGGTTATTCTCCTAGAGAATACAAGAGGGGAGGACATCGCAAATCACTTCCTGCATGGCGAAGGTCACAAAAGCTAAATAAGTTCAAGGAGGGAGGAAAGAGTATCTCTTTTCTCACCTATGATGGCACCTTCGGTGCTACCGACAAAGTGTTGGCCTTCATCCAGTAATTTGATGCGGCCTTTGGAGAAGGGCTTCACAGAGTCCTCCAAGCTACGCCATGTAGCTATGCACTTCCAAAAATCAGCTCGTCAATGGTGGGCTAGCCTTCGTGGAAATGGTGAAGCCCCAAAGACATGGAAAACTCTACGAGTTTCCATCATGAAGCAATTCCTTGCAAGCGATGCAAAGGACAAAGTGCTTACCAAATGGTGCAGCTTGAAGCTCCTCTCCCATGAGGCTATCCACAAATATGCAGACAAGTTTTGGGATTTACATCTCAAGGATACTATCTTTCAAAAGATAGAGTTTGCCGAGCAAAGGCAGCAATTCTTTGTTGGATTACCTGAAGAGATGGCCGAATACATCAACTCTCAACGGCTTGGTACTATTAGCGAAGTAATCCATCACACCATGGTTTCTTCACGCATCAATTTCCATCAAGGGGCTAGACGTAATGTCAAGCCCATGGAAAACAAAGACAAAAATGATGCAAAGGGGAAAACCAATGTTCAAAATACTTCCCAAGTCAATTCCAACAATAACAACAATCGGTCCAAGGAGAAGGGAGTTTACAAACGTAAAAACAAACTCTCTCCTGAAGAGCTTGAAGCTTTTCACAAGGACCATAAGTGTTTCAAGTGTGGGGAGCAAGGACATGGCTATCGTTCTTGCCCCAAGAAGAATACTCGTAATGAGACTCCTAGGGCTTCCACCATCGAAGCTCCAAAAGAGGATGCTCATTGCAAAGAATCATCACTTTCCTATGCTTGGGGAAAGGTAAGAGAGCATGATGACTTCATCTTGTTTGACCCTGGCTCTACTCTCAACTTCATATCAACAGAGTTGGCCACCAAGTTGGGCATTCAAGCTTTTGAGATGGGAGATATAGAAGTGGCTGATGCAGCTTTCAAGGGACAACAAGCCTCCATTACTCCCTTGATTGGGAAGTTGAGGCTTCATGTCCAAAGCTATGTCGACAAAGAAGACTTCTTCATCTCTCCTCTCCAACATGAGGATGTTATCCTAGGGGCACCATGGTTTGATCGCATGGCTGCCAACATGAAGTTCCCTGAAAGGAGAATCTACTTCACCTACAGGGGAAAGAACATGTATATAGATGCTAGTGAGTGTGGTCACACTATTCCACTTGTAAATCCTCTTGCTTTTGATAAGTCAATGAAGAGCTCAGTTTTTGCGTACATGATTTTTGTCAAAGAGTCCCTAAAAGATACAATGTTTCATCAAATGTAAATGGTAGGAATCAAGAAGAGTTAGACTTGTCTAATTTTCTAAAAGGATTCCAAGATGTGTTCATCGATGATATCCCTATGGACTTACCTCCAAAACGAGGGGATGATGACCATCACATTGAGCTCCTTCCTGGAAGCTCACTACCTAACAAGCCTCCTTATCGAGTCTCACAAGCTCAACAAGAGGAGATCATGAGGCAAGTACAAGAGCTGGTAGACAAAGGGATGGTGAGGCCTAGTTCCTCTCCCTTTTGTTCTCCAGTCCTTCTAGTGCAAAAGAAAGATGGTACATACCGTATGTGTGTGGACTATCGAGGAGTAAACCATATCACTATCAAAAATAGATTTCCCGTACCTCGGGTAGAAGATCTGATAAGCTACAAGGCTCTACCTACTTCAGTAGGATTGACCTTAAGAGTGGCTATCATCAAATAAGGATAGTGGATGAAGATATCTTAAAGACCGCATTTCGCACAATGTTTGGTCTTTATGAATATCTAGTCATGCCTTTTGGCTTAACTAATGCACCAGCTACGTTCAATCGTTTGATGGAGAAAAATTTTAGACCATACCGCAAATTCACTGGAGTGTTCTTTGATGATATCATCATCTACTCCAAGTCTTTGGAGAAACATAAGCAACATCTCCAAGTGATTTTTCAAGCATTAAGGGAGAACAAGCTTTTTCTCAACCAAAAGAAAAGCGAATTCTTCCTTCAAGAGATTCAATACCTAGGTCATATTATTTCTAAAGATGGTATCCGAATGGATCCATCAAAGTTAGAGGTAATAAAAGCATGGCCTAACCCAAGAATCTACATGAGCTAAGAAGCTTTGTTGGTATGTGCGCATACTATAGACACTTCATAGCAAAATTCTCTCAAGTAGCAGGACCACTACACAACTTAACTAAGAAGAACATTAAGTTTGTATGGACTGCTAAGGAGCAAAATGCTTTTGAAAAGCTCAAAGAGAAGCTTACTTCCCAACCAGTTCTCGTGCTTCCGGATCTCTCAAAGCCATTTGAGGTCCAATGTGATGCTTGTGGTGATTGCCTTAGAGCCGTTTTGCTTCAAGAAGGGCATGCCATAGCATATGAGAGCCGAAGGCTCAATATTGATGAACGAGTCTTGGGCATTTATGAGAAAGAGCTTTTAGATGTTCTACATGCCCTAGACACATGGAAGCACTACCTATTGGGGACTCCATTTATCCTATGAACCAACCACCAAAGTCTCAAGTATTTCATGACGCAAACCAAGCTTTCTGACAAACAAATGAGGTGGGCAAATTTTCTTTCGCAATTTAATTTCCATATTGCTCACATAGCTGGTAAGCACAATCAAGTGGCCAATGCACTTTCACGACGACCCAAAGTTAATGCGGTGTCTATAGCTACTCACAATGATCTATCCTCTATGATAGATGAGTATGCTACTGACCCTGACTTTAGAGACATAATGTCAGCCATTGCTTTGGGGAAGAAATAGGAACCATTCACCTTGCAGGATGGTTATCTTGTCCACGGAAATAGGCTATGTGTTACCCATTCCCTTTGTGAGAAAGTTATGTATGAATCCCATGCTCCTCCATATGCGGGGCATAGAGGTATTCAACCTACTCTCCGAGGACTAGAGACGTACTTCTATTAGCCTACCATGAAAGTAGACATACAAGAGTATGTTTCAAAATGTGTAGTATGCCAAAAGACCAAGTATGATAGAGGGAAGCAACTTGGATTACTCCAGCCATTGCCTATTCCAAATTCACCATGGGAGAGTATATCCATGGATTTCATCTTTGGATTATCCAAGTCTATCCATGGGAATACAGGAATATAGACAATAGTTGACAGGTTTAGCAAGCAAGCACATTTTATTCCTGTCAAAAAGACTATTAAGGCACATCAAATGGCAACTCTCTTCATATCTCAGATTTTCAAGCACCATGGATTACCCACATCCATCGTGTAAGATAGAGATCCTAGAATGACCAGTAATTTTTGGAAAGGTCTCTTTGAAAATCTAGGAACGGCCTATCACCCACAAACGGATGGCCAAAGTGAGATAGCCAATCTTACGATACTCGATCTACTCAAGACTTATGTTACCAAAGTAGATCAACGCTCACAATGGGAAAAGTACTTACCTCTTGTAGAGTATGCCTACAATAATACTGTACATACTTCTACGGAAAAAGCACCTTTTGAGATCATTGAGGGAAGACCTAAAAGTCCCTTGCTACTCAAAGTACATGGGAAGATCTTCGCCGCCGATGAGTATAGCCGTGACCTACAAGAATCTTTTCAAAAGATTAGGGAGGCTATATCCATCTCTCAACAAAGGAAAAAAGCTGATGTTGATAAGCACAGAAGAGCCTTAATGTTCAAAGAAAATGATTGGGTCTTACTCAAGTTTCCTAAGGCTCGATTAAGGCAAACAACGGGCAAAAATCCTACGGGCCATCAAAAGTATTATGCTAAACTAGCAAAAAGATACTATGGTCCTTTCCAAATCTTGAAGCTCGTCAATGAGATAGCTTATCAACTCAAGTTGCCCAACCATTGGCTCATACACAATGCCTTTCATGTAAGCCTACTTAAGCTCTACAAAGGAGAGCCACCAACTGAACCAATTATTGAAGACCCTCCCGAAGTTGAAGACCAAGAAGAGGTGCTACAACCCGAAGCTGTTCTTCGGCATGAAGACAAGGTATTAAGTTCAAAAATTATCCTTTTGAAGATGCTAGATGGATGCAAGGAATACAGCTTAAGGATAGTATGAACCTTGTCAATGCTTACAATGCTACATTAGAGTAAGCAAATGTACAAATTTCTTTTAAATGACTCATGTTTTTGTCTACTAGTCCTCTTTTTAATTGTGCACAAATTTAACTAGTATGCATGCTTAGAATCATGTTTGTGATGACGACGTCTCTCAAACACCGAGTAGAATTGGTCACTCTACTTTGGGAGAATGAAATGGACTAAAGAGCAGACATGCTTGCGGCAGCTATGTCCCCCAAGCACCAAATGGATTAGTCATCCATCTTGGAAAGATGTCGTAGGGTAAAAAGGGATCCTCTACCCGCTAAGTAAAATTGACTAATGACTAAGGCTTTATCTCTTCTACCTCATAGTCGAGGACGACTATGATTTCAAGAGAGAGGTAATGTCATAAAATCTAATATCTAATATCTAACCAACCCAAATGATTTTCTAATATTAAATTGATCACTTAATGTGGGAGAATAAACGGGAACAAGTGTTAAGATATAGACATGTGCTTATAGATCTATCTCAACACGGGGCCAATGGTAAAGGGGCCCAAATGAGAGATGGTCTATCAAAGAGCAAGGCTAAAAAATGGGGCATAAGACCTTAGGGTTAGCTTCATTGAAGACCTCCAATAGTGTGTGTAAAAGGCCTTTGACCTTAGGTAAGCTAGGACTGAGCTTGAGGCGCGGGAACCCGACCCAACTCGAGGTGCTTGTCTTGCTTGTTATGCTTGATGACTAAGGTGCTTGAGGTGCTTGATGATTGAGGTGCGTGAGATTCTTGAGGTGCTTAATTATTGAGATGCTTGAGGTGCTTGATATCCTTGAGATGCTAGGGTTGCACTTGAGGTGAGAACCCAACACAAGCTTAAAGTGCTTATGAGCCAAGCTTGTGGTGGGAACTGGGCCTATGCATGAGGGGCTTGAGGTGTCAAAAAGTCAAAGATTCAATCCCTACAAGGAGGGGGCGAGCCCTACATGAGGGGGAATGAGAGAGAACACCCACACATTCACACAAGGCATGCATGGTACAAAGAAAGCAAAAGGGACACTTGTCAAGTTCCTCCTCAGGTTGCCCTCATGGTGTGCCTGAAGCCTATTGGTTGGCCACCCAAGGGGTCCAATAATAATTTAGGAGATTTAATTAAATGATTTAGCATTTATCTAGCCCTCTCTCTCAAAGGGGAAAGGGGGACACTTGTCTCAAGGCTACCCTTGCTGCTTGTAATGCCTCCTTCTTGTAATTGGCTAGGCCTGGAGGGGTCCAATGAGCTTCAAGCATGAGCTACAAGGGGGGGTCGAATCAAGCAAGCTAGGGGGTTGCTTAGGGGGTATACTCACCCACACACACTCACAAACACTCTCATTGTGTGCTATGCAAAGTGCAAGAGCTCCCTCTCCTTCTCCAAGCAAGTAGAGGTTGAGAGCCTACACCGACACTCTTGGATATCGAGTGCAAATCCAACCAAGAGCCATGCTTCAATGCTTAAGCTTTCCATCTCCTTCTTCTTCATTACTATGCTATTATGTATGCTAGCAACAAGAGTTATGATAAGTGAGGAACTAATTCTTTCTCCTACGAAATGTTTCTTCTTCCTCTTCCCTACCCTCATTCCCTGCTAGCTCTCTCCACCTTCGAAGGTGTTTGAGGTCTTGGGACTGAGGCTTGGGATAGTTAAAGCTTTTCTTCAAGTTTATGTTATGTTTGTGATGCATGAAGCTTTCCATCTTCATTGCATCACCTAGGTCACAAGGAACACAAAGATTGTATTGTAACAAGTCTCTCTTAATAGGAGAAATCATAATACAAATGCCTATTGGAGGGGGGACCGGCTCCACATAAATCCGGTCCTCAACTGTTGTCATGTTCTCTAAATTCTCTCTCTTGCAAAAGTATTGTTCATGCCAAGTTAGCTAATTGCTATGATTATGTTTCTATCTTCAATTATGTTCACCCGCTATGCTCACAAAGTCATTTCTCAAAAGTACTCTCATTAATTTCCGCTACTCTCAAATTAAATAGGCCAATTCCATTACATATAAATGGGTTGGTTCTCACAATCTTTGTACAAATTGAGCCATGTAGTCTTATTAGAAAATATCTAAACGCATGTGCTAAGATAAATGGTCGAGAAGGTTTATTGGTTTTATTGCTTGACTTCTTCTCCTCAAAGTTTAGTACTCCAATCTACACAACATCAATTCACCATTAAATTAAGGTTGATGAAATCAACAGTAATTAACCATAACAGGAAGAGATATCCAAATTGTAATGATAACCACATATAGCAGAAGGGTGCCCAATATCATAGCATCATCCTCATGGGGTCTTTGAAAGGGTCTTAAAAGACTTACATGAAATGCATTGTGAATGTGCTAGTGTGATGGTAACGCTAAACAAAATGATACATCATTTATGGTAGAAAGTATCTCAAAAGGACCATAAGTACATGGAGCAAGATTTACAAAAACATTGGTGTCAATACTTTTAGTTTTTCAAATTTTATACTCATGTGCCTTGTGATGCTTATTAGCATGTTTAGTATAAATTTCCTATGAATGATGGAAGATCGTTCAAATCAGCATGGCTTGGCTTGCAACCTGCATCATCCATCGTCTTATGATCAATGATTGTGATTCTTCTAAGTGGTTTCATTCTCTCCCTTTGTTTCTAAAAAATCTATTTGCCTAGGTAAGGCTAGAGTTCTGTGATATTCAATGTCTATAAGGCTTCGCACTTTCAAATCCCTTCCTTAGCTTTTTCTAAGTGCAATTTCACTACCCCTTGGGAAGGCAATTTTTGTTGACCACAGTTGCATGGCAAGGCACTAATGGAGATGAGTTTTATGTCATAGGATCAATCCCTCTAGACTCAAACATATACGCAAAGGCTCAAATTCAACATTTACTACTTAAGTGGAATTGGAGAGAGAGAGAGAGAGAGAGAGAGAGAGAGAGAGAGAGAGAGAGAGAGATTAAGAGTCCCCTGGAACGAGACTCATGTGAAACGAGACTCATGTGATTAAATAATTTTCACTCCGCTTGCCTAAATAGTCCTATCATGTGTTATTGCGACTATAAATCATCTTGAAAGAAATTGATGAATGAAATGTGCTCTTTTGGGAGCATCCATAAATACTCTACCTGCCTAAATATTCCTACCATCTGTTAATGCTACTATAACTAATCTCCAAAGAAATTGATGAGCGACATGTGCTCTTCCGACTCCCTTGTGAGCGTCCATAAGTATGAGCGAGAGTTGTCATCTTGTCAAAGTCTACGTTCAATGCTTGCTTAAAACACAAAGTGTTGATCCACTCGTGCTTTATGCCATCCTTTTTATTGGCCCTCCACTCATGAAGGACAAAGGAAATAGAATAAAACAGGGCTCATTCACCTTAAAAATAGGTCAAATATGCTTATACCTAGACCAAGCACTTAGTGTTTTGTGATAATTTCCTTTAGTGTTGATGTGTACACACTTCAAGAAGTTCCTGCACATATGGTTAAAAGTATGAGTTGTTACAAAAATTTAGGTATTAATTTGGAGCTAAACATGTTGCTAAGAGCCAAATACAAAAGTCAAGATGATTATGCCAATATAATGAGAAACCCTCAAAACCTCATGAGCATTGACTTAATTAGCCATAAATTCAACAAAAAGCACTATTATCATGGGGAATGTCTCTACCACATAGGTTATGGACTTAGTTTGAAGCATAAGTATGAAGCATCTCATGTAAGCCAAAGATATACATTCCTCCATGTGGATCTGTTTTGCAATGATTTTTTCTTCAAACCTAGTTTGCTAAAGGCCATTTCTCAATGCATTTAGACAAGCACATTGGGATTGCAATACTAAATATGTAGCTAGATCCCTTGTCAATGGCTTTTCAAGCACTTTATAAATCTCAAGTACATGTCACCAACCATTACACATATGGTGTCTCTTGCTATCCTGGAATGAACATCTTCAATATGCAAGGCCATTTATAGCATTATTGGGATGACATATCCAAAAACGTGTCAGACCTATAGCGTTGAAGGGGAGAAAATAAGGTTCTAATTCTAAAGGGTTCTAAACTCTCTCTCTCTCTCTCTCTCTCTCTCTCTCTCTCTCTCTCTCTACAGACACACACCCTTCAAACAATAAGATCTATCAGCCTTTTATCGATAATGGATGATGGCAACAAAGTATAACTTGTTCTATTTTTTGGCTTCTTGCCAAGGCATTTCTTGTTCTTGTTTTTTCTTCTATAATGCTCTTGTGATCTCTTTTCCATGAGTTTTAAGTGATATATTTTTTAACCATTTAAAAAGAGATGTTAAAAACTTCTAAAAGATTGTTGTTAATGGTTGAGGATTGAGGAATTCAAATAACCACTCTAAAAATAGGTGCTTTTGTTTTTCACTTCAATTGCTTTAACATGTAGCCCTAAGGAAAAACAACCATTTAACATAATGCATACATGTAGATGTAGTGTACAAGAGAGAAATTTTGCATATAGACACCATGTACAAGTAGCATTTTTTTTGAATGAATGTATGCATAAGAAAGAAAAAAATTCAATAACCGTTCAAGTGGGATCAAAAAATCCATCCCTCTATTTTCTTTGCTCGTCTTTTGTCCCTCGCTTGCTTTTCACTGCTCGTTAAGTGATAGCAACCGAAGAGAACCAACCACAAACAAGAAGAGAAGTGTGAAACGCGTACAATTAGCTCTATGCAGAGGACGATTTGAGCTTTTGAATTGTAGGTGAATCTCCTTGCATGTAAACATGTTGCACCAAAACCTCTTTCACTGTCTTCTTGGCTCCAACAAGTTGGAAGTCTATCACTCTCCCTTTCCATCATGACAAGAATGGGTTCTCAGATGAGTCTTTTCTTCTCCTTCTCTATTGCATTATAATCCCACTACCCTTGGTTATAGATATTTGGATCCATTGATTGTGCTCATCTAATGTGTCATAATTGGTGATGGATTTAATGGATGTGCTAGGGTGTATGGATGGGTGGAATCCATTGCTTAAGGATAATACGATGCAGAGAAAATGAGGGTGAAGAGAGGACAATAGGAAGAGGACGGAAGAGGAGGAAACGGGAGGTGAGATGAAGAGGGTGGGAAAAGGAGGGAAAGAAGACCATGAGAAAATTCAAAAAATCTTTGGGGTCGGTGAAAGAGACCTTTTTGAGGTAAAAGGCACATGCCCTTGAAAGTCACCTCAGATTGTGGCTCAAGAAAAATTCATTTTAGAAAATCAAATGAAATTTCCAAAAAGAAGATTCCATAACAAAAGGCCTCCCCTCATTGGCTTAGAGAACTCTCTCTCTCTCTCTCTCTCTCTCTCTCTCTCTCTCTCTCTCTCTCTAATCTATTAAAATATCGTAGCTATCATGAACACACCCTATGGCCAGGGTGCCAAGAAAGAAGCTCTAGAGGAGCACCTAAATAAAGGCTCTACAGGGGCACCTATATGGGTTGCTTAGCTGCCCTATGGCCCTAAGAGCATAGGATTGCTCACTAGCATATTGGTCCCCATGTGGCCCTATGGTCATAGGGTATCAACAAGCAAGCACTAGATGGGGACCTACAACACCCAAGGTCACCAAGAGAGACACATAGATTGCATTACGGCTCTAGGGCCATAATGTGCCAATGTAAAAGCTCTAGAGAGGCATTTAGGTCACTCAAGGGAACCTACATAGGCACCATGGCCATAAGATATCCTACTAAATTAGAGGACACCTATGGCCCTATAGCCATAAAGTGCCAATGATAAAGCTCTAGAGAGGCACCATGGCACCAGATAGCCCTATGGCCCTAGGGCCATAGGGTTCTCTCAGTAAAATAGAGAGCAAATTATGAACTCGGGACGATAGGGTGTCAATGTAAAAGGTCTCCAAGAGTATTTAGGTCATTTAAGGGCACCTACATGGGCACCATGGCAGCCGTATGGCCCTAGTCAAATGGCCCTAGTCAATAGAGGGAAAGCTATGTCCTTGAGCTTATACATTGGCACCCCATGGCCCTAGGGCCATATGATCTCTCATTGGAATACAAGGCAATCTATGGCTCTTGATCTTATACATTGGCAACCTATGGCCCTAGGCCATAGGTTTCCCTCTAATCTAATGAGAGATCCTATGAGCCTAAGGCCATATAGTGGCCTAGGTATCAATGTAAAGCTCTCAAAGAGAATTTAGGCCATTCAAGGGCACCATGGTAGCCCTATAGGATCTCTCATTAGAATAGCGAGAAACCTATGGCCCTTGAGCCTATACATTGGTACCCTATGGGTCCTAGGGCCATATTTCATTATAATAGAGGGCAACCTGCGGCTCCTGAGCTTATACATTGGCAACATATGGCCCTAGGGCCATAAGATTCCCTCTACTCTAATGAGAGATCCTTTGACCCTAGGGCCATAGAGTAGCCTAGGTGCCCTTGTAGAATATTTTTATTGACACCCTATGGACCTAACATGTGCTCAATGGACTAATTTATATCCATAAAATCATAGGAACTCTCATTAGATTAGATGACACCCTTTGGACCTAGGACCATAGGTGCCAATGTAGAGACTCTAGAGGAGGGTTTGGTCCATTGAAGAGCACCGACATGGGCACCATGGCATCCCTATGACCCTAGGGCCATAGTATATCTCATTGGAATACATGGAAATCTAATCTAATGAGAGATCCTATGACCTTAGGGCCATAGGGTGGCCTAGATACACTAGTACAACCTTTATGACGGCACCCTATGGACCTAAGGCCAAAGAGTCCCCTCTATGTCATTGAGGAACCCTATGGACCTACGTAGGGTGCCAAAAAAAATGGTTCTACAAGGCACCTAGCACACCCTATGGCCCTAGGGCCATAGGATCTCTCATTCAATTAGAGACACCATGTGGCCCTAGGGCCATAGGTTGTGTTAGCGAGTTGTCGTGTGATGGACGTGTATACCATAGCTATCTAGTACTAACATAATATGTCAATATTTAGGGAGGTGACTTAGATGGGACATAAAGACTCTTTGAGGGTGTCAACCTCAAGAAGTGAACGTAACAAGCAAACTCATCAACTCAACAAGCAAATCACCAACTCCTAGATCGTAAAATCTCCTTATGTCTTATCTCACCTCTCTAGTCATCACACCATTTTGCCAATTGAACATACTAGGATCGTCACAAAACTTCAAGGGAAACTATAATAGGTATAAGGGCACAAGTCTACAAAGTTTGGTGGTCATATGACAAGGTACCAAAACCACGATTCATCATGTACCAAGTCATGAAAACTACAATAGAGCAATCTAGGTAGGTCGTCCTAAGGTATAATAGCACTCTCCTATGGTCAAAATATCAATGTTTCCATGGAAAGAGGATGGAGATGTAACATTGGACAATTTTGATGTCGGAGCTAAAGGCCAGAAATGGGAAGCATCTGTTTTGAGATTCCCCATGCTCAATGCGTCAAAACCCCATATTTCCATTTTATTTATTTAACATGCATTTTTTGTACATTATACGCATTCATGCACATTTTCAATAAGCTATTGAAGCTCCACATTGACTATGCTTTCACCATTGCATATTTCCATTTTATTTATTTAATGTGCATTTTTTTGTACATTATACGCATTCATGCGCATTTTCAATAGGCTATTGAAGCTCCACATTGACTATGCTTTCACCATTGCATAAGTCTTAGGAGGCAATCAACAGGGTGGAGGTACTTCTCAACTCCATTGGCTTCACGGTGGAAATGTGTCAATTTTTACTGCAAAGAAACAAGGGAGGCTCATGAGATCGCTCAACAAGTATCAATGAGTGGACAAAAAGCCAGACTCTTCTTAAAGAAAGAAATGATGGGAAACCCATGCCAAGATGATGCTCAAAACAACCCAACCACAAGGCAGCTAACCATTGGGAGCTCTAAATGGAATTATGCAAAGGCACTACTGACAATAACTCAAATGGCAAGCCTACAAACAAGGGCAAGAAAGTTTGGCAAAATTTGGTTAGAATGGTCAAGGTTATGGGTCTTACCAACACACTAGAGGAGCAATGCCAATCATTTCAAGTGGTGTTGGCAAATTTCATCGAGGTCTTTACCCTTGCTTGGGTTGAGAATAACATCATACATTACATAGTAAGACATATCACATAGTGAAAGTATTATAAGAGGTTGTTTTCATTTTATAATTTGCATCATTTTCTTGTGTGAACAACATATCTTATTTGTCCATGGAGCCTTTTTTATACACAAATGTGGTTCGCTTGAGATTTTTAGCACTCAAGACATGGAGAAGTCCCATTATCAAGCTACGGGGATGTACTTAAAAATAATTGACATGGTGGTGGTGTGGTACACTCTAATTATTTGGAAGAGATTTTCAACTAGTTCTTTTGCACTACATTTTCTCGTAATCTCACCATGGAGCGTGTGCAACAATTCAAGATTGAAAGGGAAGTGCACAAATTGAGTCTTTAAGAGCACAAAAACAAGTAGCAAATGTCACAAGGCCCCGCCAAACATGCATCATGGCACCAACGTAGGGTCCGACAAGGGTTGAGTTGGATTCAACGCCAATGACTACTCCATGTCTATAGATTTACTTTTATTAAAGTTTGGAAGCACCCTTTTAAAATAAATCAAAAAGGTATATCTAATGGATTCAAAAAGTATATATTCACCACCTATATAGTGCAAGGACACTCTAAAACAGAAGAAAACTCTAAAGGAAAGTACGCAAAAGAAAAACACAAATGTATGAATGTGCACTGGGCCATCTCTTCTTTATATGGACACAAAAAGTCTTTTGACTTTCCAATTACATGGTCTTTTCATTTCCTAAACTTACCCTTCACTTATACACTTAAGATGTTTTGAAAGGTTTTTTATTTTTCCAAAATTGGAGAGACATAATAGCTTTAAAAAAAATATTATAGTGTGAAATGGCCCTTTAAAAATAGACCCTTATAAATATAAGATCCACTCACTTTTCACTTGGTTCTTCTCTCATTCTCACAGGTGAGCTTTCACCATATCCCATGGCGTGCACCAAACGAACTACCAAAGAGCATCTGCATGCTAACAAAAACACTCTCTAAGGTTGCCAGAAGTTGGTGTGGCTTACAAACACAAGAAAATTCTCGTGAACATTTGGCCGTTCTTGGTGCTCCTCAAGCTCTAGATCGCGGGTAAATGAGCAGCAAGCACAAGAGAAGCAAGCGCAACAGCCACCACATTGAAGAATGAAGTCCCATGCCGAATGAGAGAAGAAAAAGAGGAATCATCATCTTCAAGTGACAAGGTGTTGGGATTTAGGCCAACTGGCCGGACATCCCACTTACTACTAACCCATCTACTAACTTAACCTATTATACATTTATTCTCTAATATAACAAAATAAGGAGGTGCAAAACAGGATAACATTGCTCTATTCGCTCCACCCAAAGCAGGTCTTTCTCTCTCTTTTCTCTCGCACTTGCACTTGCACACGCTTCCCGAGGCACCTTCAACTCGTATCAAAGCTAGGTTTGCGCTTGCCGTTTTCGCGCCTGCACCCGCGTGCACTTTTAAAAGTGCAAACATGTTTTCTATTTTGGCATCGGCAAATTCAGCATTCCGAGAGCGTTTCAGAAAGTGTGCTGCAGTTTTACGCCCCTTTCGGAGCTGTTCGTGCAGTCCCTACCACAATAGGCTCTAAGGATGTCTTCAATAACTTGATTCACTCTTTCTGTCTGGCCGTCTGTCTGAGGGTGATAGGACGTACTAAAATATAGCTGAGTTCCTAAGGATTCAAATAAAGGTTGCCAGAATTTTGAAGTGAAATTTGCATCTCTGTCACATGTTCCAGTTATGAGAACAAAAGTGCCACTAATAAGGTTTTCTTGATGAAGAAGCTGTTTGACCTTCGTATGAAGAAAGAGGGCACTATTTCTACTCACATTAATGAGTTCAATATCATTTTCACTCAGTTGACCACTCAGGGTTTGGTCTTCGATGAGGAAATCAAATGTATCTTCTTGTTATGTAGTTTACCTTGTCTTGGGATACGTTATGTACTGCGATTATCAACTCAGCACCTGGTACCGGTCTAGTGTACAATGACGTCCTTGGGAGTCTATTTACCGAGGAGATGCACAGGAAATCTCTTGAAGGCAAGAAGGATGGTGATGCGTATGTTGCTAGTGATAGACAGAGGGGTCGCACTCAAAGTCGTGCCAAAAGCAAGGAACGTGAGGGCTCATGCAATAAGTCTCGGGGTTCTATGCATAATGTTGAGTGCTATCACTGCCATTAAAAAGGGCATGTGAAGAAGGATTGCAAGAAATGGCAGCAAAGCAAGAAGGATAAACAATCCGGTGAAACTTCTAAGTCTGATGATTCAAACAAGGGCAAAGCAAAGTTAGAGGAGATCAATGTGCTAGAGTCTTCAAATGCTCCTATTGTAGAGACTCTTCCAGCGGTTGTTATTCCATCTACCTCTGACGTATTGGTCTTCACAGCAGATATACCTCTCGAGGCTCTTGTTACAGAAGATGTGTAGTATGGACAAAATTGGATAGTAGATTCTGGTGCGAGTTTCCATGTGACACCACATAGAGAGTGGTTCTCTACTTATTCTCACTCTTGTGGCAAAGTGAGACTTGGTGATGCTTATGAACTAGACATTGAGGGTGTCGGAAACGTCAAATTGCATCTAAGGAATGGCACGCACTTTACTTTATGTAATGTCAGACATGTGCCCAAGTTGACTAAAAGCTTGATTTCTATTGGTCAGCTTGATGATTTGGGCTACAGCACCACATTTGGCAATGGTTCGTGGATAGTACACAAAGGTAATCTTGTTGTACTCAAAAGTCAGAAGCATGGTACCTTGTATTCTATGCATGTGTCAGATGTTGGTCATGATTACATATCTAAAGCCAAGCTGCCATCTACTAAGTTGTGGCATTGTTGATTAGGTCATATTAGCCAAAAAGGAATGAGAACTCTGACTTGTTTTGGCTACTTACCTGTCTTGTCTTATGTTGACTTTCTTGTTTGTGAGCATTGTATCTATGGCAAACATACTAGGTCCGTGCACTTACTGCTGGGTCAAAAGTGAGCTGAACCTCTAGATTTAGCACATAGTGATGTTTGTGGTCCTATGTCAACCAAATCTCTAGGGGGGGCCAGCTATTTTGTGACATGCATAGATGACTCTACTCAAAAGGTGTGGGCATATCCTTTGAAACATAAGGATCAAGTTCTTCTTGTGTTCTAGAAATTTTTGGCACTCGTTGAGAATCAGTCTGGCAAGAAACTCAAGAGGTTGCAGACTAACAACGGTGGAGAGTATGTCTCCAAGGAGTTTGACAATTTCTGTCCTAAAAGGGGGATTAAAAGGCAATTTATTGCACCATACACACCAGCTCAGAATGGAGTTGTTGAGCACATGAATCGTACAATTCAGGAAAGAGTCACAGCCATGTTTTCTAGGGAAAATCTCACACAAGTCTTTTGGGCAGAAACTGTCTTGACTGCAGTGCACATTATAAATCGTTCGCCTAGTACGCCATTGAATTATGAGATTCCAGAAGAGTTATGGTCTAAACATAAGCCCCACTATCACCATCTACATGTTTTTGGTTGTGAAGCTTATGCTCACATGCCTAAACAACTTCCACAGAAGGTAGAGCCAAAGTCACACGAATGTATTTTCATTAGATATGGTGCAGATGGAGAGATGGGATATCGTCTTTGGCACCCGAAATCTCATCGAGTCATCCGTAGTTCAGATGTGATATTCAATGAATCGAAGATGCATAAACAACCTATCAAAGAAATAGAGGTTTGGAGAGTCACTTTTGAGGATGTTGCCTCAGAGACAGTGAAATCAACTCAGTGGGCTAGTGATGTACCTTCCACTAGCAATGCTCCAGAGGGAGCGGATAGCAATGGTCAAGGGGTGAGACGGTCTACTAGAGTCTCTCGTCCACCTGCGTGTTTCAAGCCAGGTCTTGATTACATCATGTTGATTGATTGCGGTGAGCCAAGCTGCTACCAAGAAGCCATGATGACAAATGATGTGGTGAAGTGGGAGCAGGCTATGGAATCTGAGTATAACTCGATTCTGGCTAATGACACTTGGGACTTGGTAGAACTGCCAAATGATGTGAAAGCTTTACCTTGCAAATGGGTTTACAAGAAAAAATCCAAATCCGAAGTACAAGGCTAGATTTGTAGCCAAAGGGTTCAAACAGCAAAAGGGAGTCGATTTTGATCAAATCTTCTCACCTATGGTCAAGATGACAACACTTAGAACTGTACTTGGTCTTGTAGCGATTGAGGACATGGAACTTGTCCAAATGGATGTGAATACAACATTTCTTCATGGGGATCTTGATGAGGATGTTTACATGCAGTAGTCTGAAGGGTTTGTTCAGAAGAACACATCTCGTGAGGAGCTAGTATGTAAGCTCAAAAAGGCACTTTATGGCTTAAAGCAGGGTTCAAGGCAATGGTATCATAAATTTGATGCATGTATGAGGTCTCAATGATATAAAAGGAGCGAAGTGGATCACTGCTTGTACACAAGGAAGCTAGATGATGGCTCGATGATCATTCTAGTTTTGTATGTTGATGACATGCTTATAGCTGGGAAATTCATTGCGGAAATTGCCAACTTGAAGAAAACACTTAGCAATAATTTTGCAATGAAAGATTTGGGGGATGCTACACACTTTCTTGGTATGTGAATCAAAAGAGATTGCAAACGTCATATTCTTGATTTATCTCAAGAATTATACATTGAGAAAGTTTTGCAGCGTTTCAATATGCAGGGGGGAAAAGCATTGAGTACCCCAATGCAGGCATTCTTGAAACTCAGCAAGGAAGATACACCCAAACTGATGCTAAAAGAGAAGAAATGGCTAAGGTACAATATTCTTTGGCAGTGGGCAGTCTCATGTATGCTATGGTAGCCACAAGGCTAGACATTGCTTTTGCAGTGGGAGTGGTGAGCCGATATATGGCAAATCCTGGTAGCAAGCATTGGGAAGGAGTGAAGCACATTCTTAGGTACCTCAAAGGTACGATCGGCAGGTGTTTATGCTTTGGGAACAATGATGCATCCATCGTAGGCTATGCGGATGCAGACTATGTGGGTTGTGTCGACAATAGGAGATCGACATCAGGCTATGTCTTCATATTTGTTGGAGCACCAGTATCTTGGAGGTCATGTCTTCAATATTGCACGTCGTCTTCCACTACGGAAGCAAAGTACGTTGCATTGTCGGATGCAAGTAAAGAGGTTGTATGGTTATCTTGGTTGGTCAAAAATCTTGGCATTGATGAGACTCCAGTGATATATTGTGATAGTCAGAATGCTCTTGCATTGGCAAGGAATCCCGTGTTTCACTGAAAAATGAAACACATTGAAGTCAGGTATCATCTCGTGAGAGATTTCTTGGCCAAAAAGCTCATTAATTTGGTCAAGGTACACATTGACGACAACCCAGCAGATGCTTTGACGAAAGGCTTAGATTTGGAGCGGTTTACACATTGCAGTGAGTTGATAGGTATAGGTTGAAGCCACTAGATTGCTTCACACTTGTATATACCAGGTCACTTGGGCTGCATTAGCCTTCAAGTGGGAGTTTGTTGGGATTTAGGCCAACTGGACGGACATCCCACTTACTACTAACCATCTACTAACTTAACCTATTATACACTTATTCTTTAATATAATAGAATAAGGAGCTGCAACAGGATAACGTTGCTCTGTGTGCTCCACCCAAAGCAGGTCTCTCTCTCTCTCTGCTCTCACACTTGCACTTGCACACGCTTCCTGCGGCACCTTCACAAGGAAGAGCCGCCACGCCAAAAAGCACAAGCAAGAGGGTCTCAAGCTCAAGTGGTGAACACAAATAGTGAGTCAGAGACAAATGCACCATGATAGCGTTCTCAGATACCGCGCACACACCGAGTGCTAGCGGGCAGGGAGGACACAATATTGGGAGGCAAGGAGAGAGGTGTACAATGATGATCTAGAGGAGGCGGCACCACCAGCATCGAAGCATGTAAACCATTGCAAATCCAATTTCTTTAAGAAGTCCAAGCACCGTCCACTAGCGAATTTTGCAAGTGGCCTCTAGACAACCCCAGCATCGCTGCAAAATTGCAATGGCATTTGTGGAAATTCTGCACTTCTAGAAGATAACAGAGTCACTCATTTGGAGAGGCCCCTTTGCTCACATGGTGAAGGAGGTGCTTCAAAGGTACAAAAATCAATATAGAATGTAAGAAACTGTGCTGGAGGCGATTCAAGAAGTTGTCGAGGCTCACATCATTTCTAGAATACCAACCTTTGTGCCATACATGCAAAGAGAGTGACTATACAACCAAAGGACATGCAACTTGCGTGCCCATTGAGGCAAGACTTTGAGTATTATCCGAAGTGAAACTTATCTTTTTGTACTACCCACCCTACTCTTGTATCCATACATTTTGTATTACCCACCCTACTTCTGTATCCATTCATTTTGTTCGTGATTAAAGGCTTCAGAGTTTTGTATATTCTATGTCCAAAATTATTTAAGTTATTTAGCTTCCTAATGTTTTCAAGCTAAATGATATTTGTCTGTTGCACAGCCTTTGCGTCTACCAGTGTCAGGGGAAAGGGGGTGAATTTATGCATGGATACTTAAATTTAAGCAAAAATATGTGCTTTTTTAATGTCCTGCGGTGCACACAAGGTTAGTAAATTCAAAAACGGGGGTGGCCACAAGGGCACACAGATTAACCGAGAAGGGTCCTATGGTGCACACAAGGCTAGTAAATTCAAAAATGGGGGTGGCCACAAGTGCGCATAGATTTGCCGAGCAGGGTTCCTGCTCAGTTAATCTGTGCGCCCTACTGGACTGAGATGAACACACAGATCAGTCGAGCAGGGTCCCTACTGATCGGCTGATCTGTGCGCCCTTGTGGCCACCCCCCTTTTTGAATTTACTAGTCTTGTGTGCATCGCAGGACACCAAAAAAGCACCTATTTTTCTTGAATTTAAGTGTTCGTGGCCCCATTCAGCTTTGGCTCCACCACTGTCACAGAGGAGGGGGTGAATTTATGCATGGACACTTAAATTTTTGTTGAATTTAAGCTTTTATGGTGTCTTGGGGTGCACACAAGGCCAATCAAGGCAAATAGGGAATGGCAAGAAGGACACACAAATCAACCAAACATTCACCCCTTTTTGGTTGATCTGTGTGTCCTTAAGGACACCCCCCTTTTTGCCTTGTTTGGACTTGTGTGCACCCCAAGACACCAAAAAAGCTCAAATTCAGCCAAAATTCTAGTGTCCATGTATCCATTCTCCCCCTCCCCTTGACACCAACACCAAAAATGAGTTGTTTGGGAAAGCAAAAATAACACTTTAAAAGAAGGATGTTACATCATTTATTTGGGGTGACCATAATTTTCTTAGCCATTTCTTGGCGTCTCTCTTGCTCATAAGGAAAATCCCCAACCGAGAGGGAGTGTGCTATTGCCTCAAAGTTAGTCAAGCCAATAGAGGCATGTATCTCCACTTGGGCAAGCACCTTGCCACAAAAGCCAGTGCCAAATGCAGTGCATGCTAGTGATCTATGCACTAGGATAGAAGATGATCAATTTGGGCAATGGTGCTTAAGCACAAAACTTTGCTCAAGTCTTTCAAATACCATGTCATGAAATGACCTTGGGGAGTGAACTCATTGTGTACAATGGTAACATCGCCAGGGGAGGGTTTCTTAAGTGATATGCAACGGAGGATTGTGGTTTGAAGAACGTTTGCTTTTCGCTCGTCTATGCTCTGCAACTCATCAAGCTCTAGGACTTACTATCAAAAATCAATCAAGAGTGAGAAAAAGAAAATTAAGGAGAGAAAAAACAACTTTGAAAGTAGGATAGAATTTACCTCTTGCTCCTTCTCCTCCTCTTATTGCCCTTGGCATCCAAGTTGATGTATGACTCCTTGCAACCACAAACTTGGCTTGCATGGCTTGAAAATATTCCTCTACCACGTGCTATTTCTCTGTTGCTAGAACCTCCTCACACACAAGTGCGATGGTGTCAATGATAGAGCCATCGAGTGGTAGGAGCTTTCTCTCAAGGGCATCTAGCATGGAGTCTAACAAAATTGGGTGTCGGTGCATAGAACACTCAAGCACTCATCCATGCGTAGGCTGAACGCTTTCTCCAAGTCATGCAAAGAAAGAAACTCCTCCTCATCCACTACCACTGACAATACTCAACTAATCACCACTTCTAGGATTGCATCATCCATCAGTGGATCATCCTCTAGAGTGACAATAGTGCTAGCCACAACAAAGGATTTTTTTATCACTTCCTTGATCCCCCTATGGTACTCAAGCTGAAATGTATGGCCTTCAATCAAAGGGTTCATAGGGACACCCTACTGCTCCTTGGCATCCTTAATGATGGAGGTGTGGCAATTGCATCTCCTCCAAATTGGGTTCCTCACTAACAAGGAAGATGAAAATAGCCAAGTTGGAAATATACCCCACCCCCAATTTTCTCTTCTTTAGTGCTAGCATGTTACCATATACATGTGATAGTGATGTGTGTGAACACACTTAGGACCGCTGGGGCAATTTTCACCTCACTAGGAGGTTTTTTTCCCCGTGCATTGTATATATATGCCCATCATTCTAGTGCTATCTATCTTTCCATTGCACACTAAGTAATACACTCTCTGTTGTGTGCCTTGAGCTTCCTTCATCTTCTCCAAGATGTGTGTGTTTTCCTGCAACCCTAATTCCAACAATCGGTATCAGAGCAGGTTGCATCCTCTTGGGCTTAGTTGCCAGTAGCTCCAGCACACGCCTACTCACTCTCTCCGATTTTCGTGAGCTTTAGCGAGCGTTCGCAGGGCGACAAAAATTTCGGGTAAGCTCATAGAGCTTAGTTTGCTCAGATTTCTGATTCAGGCTCATTTCGGCCTCTATTTCCATTACTAGCAGTACTGCACATGTTATTTTGTCATTTTGTGCAAAATTTTTGTCAGTCCCATTTTTGCATAATAGGTCCCTTATGCGAGTGCGTGAATGCGGTGCGTGTGCAGAGAGTGAGAAGGAGAGAGAGAGAGAGAGAGAGAGAGAGAGAGAGAGAGAGAGAGAGAGAGAGAGAGAGAGAGAGAGAGAGAGAGAACACAGGATGTGGGTGGAGCATCCTCAGGAAGTAGTGGTGAGGAGCTCCTTATTCTCATGTATATGAAGAATAAGGGTATGTACACATGTAGGCAGGCATTCAAACACTGGTCGCGTCGGAGCGAGAAAAAGGTGGAGCGCCTTTACCCCAACAATCTTGCACTTAAAGGCAATGTTCCGATAAGTGAGACCTACTAGCTAAACTACTAGTATGTACAAGAAAACTAGGTGAGAGACTCTCTCAACCTACACCGACTGGCTCACTCTGTCGATCTACACACAATCGTATCAAATCTGGTGGTAGGCGAGTGTGCATACCCACGATAGAGCCTGCATGTAAATCTTGCAAACAACTTTGTATGGTCTGCAAAGCACCACAAAGCGTCATGCTAGTGTTAGCCACCGTACAGTTGACAATCCCTACTGCAAATGCTTCCACTGCAGTTGCTAGGTTGGGCCTCGTGATTAACAAGTCGAACATGAGACGCCCAAACACTGATGAAATTTTCACAAACCTGGCTGTTCTCGCCTCCCCTGCGCTATCTACAATCACTTTATTATTAGGAATACCCATCACGTATGGATGTGCCACTGCCGACACTGGAAAACCTACGTCCCTCCCATCTATAGGCAAAACTGTGCGTCCTAGCACCAACTCATTAGCCTTTAACATGAGCATATCAAAGAGCTCCATATCTGTCATCTATGTCTGTGTCTTTAGGGAGTAGACCTGTTCTACCTCTACCTGCACAAAGTAACAACACCTGCTGTGTCTTTAGGGAGTAGACATGTTCTACCTCTACCTGCACAAAGTAACAACACCTGCTATGTCTCACTAGATCATTGACGCTCTATCTCTGTCTCTACAGAGTCTACTAGCACGTCATGCATAGCTAAATGATTTATCTCCTGAGCATGATGGAGATCACTTGCAAAAGAGACACATCTCATCTCTCACTCAAAGCATGCTAGCAAAATCAAGACTACACCGTCTCGAACCTCAGACATATGCATAGGATATACAAGGCCCATGCGGGCTCCTCTGGCAATCACTAGTGAACCGCAATGCAACTGGAAAGACTACTCTCTAAGCAGTACCTGACAACCAAAAGCTGCCAACTGTCTCACTGAGATCAAGCTTTGTGTCAGTTGAGGAACATAGCACACATGTCATAACGTGTATGACGCACCACTGGGCAAAGACAAACAAACGTCTCATGTACCCTCTATGTCAAACGTCGAACCATCAGCCAAGTGCACACAACCAAGTCTCCCACTAAAAAAAGTGCTAAACCAGTCATGATGCGGTGTGACATGGAAAGCAACATCGGTATCTAGTAACCACTGTGGAGAAAGTGTGCTATCCATAGACAAATCTGCAAGAGGTACACTAGAGGCAAGCATGACATCATCGTCACTGGCATAGACTACCACTGGAACTACCTCTCTAACAAGTGTCAAAGTTGTATCCGCATCTTGCATACATCTTCAGTGTTGTCTCATACATCTGAAACAACAACGCCTAATGTACCCGTGTGACCACAATACATACAATGCAAGTATCCGCAAGATCGAGACCTCCATCTCTCATGAGCTATCACTGTAGACTCAACCGTGTCCACATCATGTCAATGCATACACGTCAAAAGTGGGAGATTACTCGACCACTACGCTAATCAAGCATAAACCAACCAATAGCTCAATAGTGAAAACCTGTAACCTGCATGTTGTAGTCTCATGCTTGGAATATGCATTGATGTGAGAACATGAAGCAAAATCAAAGGTAACATGTAACCACTACGAGCATACCATAAATGCACTCCTGCAAGAGTGGATACATGAGCACTAAACATGTGTCCAAGTGTCAAAGTGAGAGTAAATGCTCAATCACCATCAAAGTGGGAATATATCGACCACTGTACAAGATGGCATAGCAGTGCAAACTTTTATGGCAAGAAGACGAGGAAAAACGGAAAGAGTTTCCTTTGCAAAATGAGTCAAAACTCAACGCAAACCGCAAGCCAAGAAATTGCAGATAACTATTGCCAGAGTGGGAGTCAACTCAACCACTAAACCATCAGAGAGTAAGCTACAAATACGCATAAACCATGGCAAGAATCTGTGAAAAATCCGATAGAGTTTCCCCTGAAAACTCAGCAAAAACTCAAGTATAATCTCTACCATAAACCATAACACTACTCAATGCCAATGAGTAGAAATGCCAAAATGGCTCCACATTTTCACATACAATGGAAATCCGCACTCAATGTACATCAATGGAGTGACCGCACATAAGCAAGCGCCAAAAGAGTTGCAATCTGGAAACTTGATCAATGCAAAAACAATGCTCTCAAGAGAGCTCACCGACATTTGAAAGTGCCCGCCAAAATGCATGTACAATGGGCATCAACCATGTGTCATCACCATATGCAAACCATCCGCAAAGACCATGAATCCAAGCACATATCATTGCCAAAGTATCGTGTGAAAACCTGTGAAAGAAGCTCCACCTATGTGCTCCAAGAACTGTGTCTCTCAAGAGATCGCTTTGATGGTGTGTAAACGCCTCTGTGACTCTTTGCCCAAATCTAGCAAAAACCCTCAAACCACAAGCTCTGCACAAGCTGAAATTGCATCTTCAGTTTAGAATTCATGCACCTTACTTTGAGCACCTACCGTGCTTCCAAAAGTGTATCAAACTCGCACACTATACGAAAACATCAGTCTCAGCTGAATATTAGCCAAACGGTGAGGAATTTGCAAAATTTTTCTTCTTAAAAGTTGGAGACCATGTCAAAACAAATGGGCAGGTGGGGCAGAATATTTAGATTTGTCTTCTATAAAGATAAAAACGAATCTGAAAACAGTGCTGCTTGGCACACAGTTTTTAGGGCAGTATCTTCACTTACACACAATCTTCCACACTCCTTTCTGAGCTTCCACAAGAGCATACATCACTCTCAACTGAGCTCACAAGCTCCCATTGCATTCTCACAAAGCTTTCAAGCTTTCTTGGTCTCTCCAATGCCGACAGCGAGCGAGCTATTGCCTCGAAACTCTCGAAGCCATCGTGCTCTCCGCGATCACCATGCACTTTGATAACAATTGAGCGTGTGCAAATGCGGTGCGTGTGCGGGGGGGGGAGAGAGAGAGAGAGAGAGAGAGAGAGAGAGAGAGAGAGAGAGAGAGAGAGAGAGAGAGAGAGAGAGAGAGAGAGAACACAGGATGTGGGTGGAGCAGCCTCAGGAAGTAGTGGTGAGGAGCTCCTTATTCTCGTGTATATGAAGAATAAGGGTATGTACACAAGTAGGCGGGCGGCGGGCGGCCGGACACTGAATGTTCAACAGGGCAAAAGGCAGAGCACCTTTACCCCAACAACTTACAGTCTTCTATAGTTTGTGCTATATAGCACCTGTTAAGTATGGAGCCTGATTTACCCTTGTAATTTTTTGTGGTAAAAGCGCACATTTGTAAGGCCCCCATTATGAGGAGAAGCCATCGTGCGTGAAGGAAAATCACTCACTGAAAACCAAAATTTTCACGGACAAGAATCAGGGGCAACTTTAAAGGCCTCGGGGGCGGAGGCCCCCGAGACTTTTTTTTTCGCCAAAATATTCTTTTTCGTTGGAATATTATGGCCGGACGGCGGCCGGAAAGTGGTCGGAAAACAACCGGTTGGTTGGCCGGTGGTCGGAAGTCAATGGCCGATGGCCGGTGGCCGAATTCAAAAGCGGACTTGTCTTCTCAAGGGCGGCCACACATGGGCGGATTGGAGGTTCCGATTTGGACTTATTCGCACAAGGGCGGCTACACATGGCTGTCTCTCATAAGAGAGGGCAGCCCTTTTGGCCTATAAAAGGAGGCCATTTCTACACACATTTCATAGTGTGAAGTTGATGCAACAAGGTGAGTGTGAGGTGGTGAGAGTGAAGCAAGGCGGGAGCTCCATTAAGGGTATAATCCCTTTGTAAACTACTTCTTGTTTTGAAGTACTAAAGCCATTGAGTGGCTGCTTTCCGGTGGGCGTAGCCCACATTGGGTGAACCACGTATATCGTGTGTACTCTCTCTCTCTCTCTCTCTCTCTCTCTCTCTCTCTCTCTCTACTCTATAATCTCGTGTATATAAATCTATCTCTCTCCATTAAGTAATCTACTCAATTATCTATTTAGCTACGTCTTATTTCCTAACAGCACATGTTGTTCTTGCTTGGTTTCTCTTTTTTTCGAGCAGTTTTCACATCAGGTGCAACATTTACCATGGTTGACAAGCACAGATGTGTTCAAGATGTTTGCTGTGAGGACAGATTGGATGGGGACAATTACCCTATGTGGGCTTATATGATGCAACATGTTCTTGTGTAGAAGGGCGTCTAGAATAATGTGCAAGGAATTGATGTACGTCTTGGTTTTGAGGATGTAGGCAATGTTGAGGATATTGCAGGTCTTGCTGCAAGGATTGTTGATGTTAGAGTTGTTTTGCCTACATTCGAGCAAGCTCGTTGGGATGTAAAAGATATGCAAGCTCATGCATTGTTTGTGAAGCACACTATTACTCTCCACATTCATTCAACAAAATCTGCCAAACAGGCTTGGGATATTCTGGCTAGTTGTTGTGCAAGTCACAATGCGCTAAAATTTCATTGATGCGTAAAGAGCTGGAATCAAACATTATGCATGAGGAAGATGATATGGACACTTTCCTTGCTAGTGTCAAGTATATCAATGAGCAACTTATTTCTATAGGTGAAGTCATTTCAGAAAATTCCCTTGTGCAGACTATTCTAGATGCCTTGCCAGATGCTTACCAGACTTTTGCTAGTACTTGGAGACTTATGACCCAAGGAAATCCTGAAGTTGTCAAGTTTGATGCATTATGCACATTGCTGTTGTTTGTTGCAAGAGTCACTTTCCAAAAAAACCAGGACTAGACAGTGTGCAATCGAACAAGCTTTTATTTTTTCTGAAAGAAAGGGTGGTAACAGCAATGCAACCACTTCTTATGGTTCTTCTTTGAGTGGAAAATCACATGTTCCTAATGCTTCTGTTGACAGCAATTCGTTTAGAAATTTTGGTGATAAGGGAAAAGAGAAGATGCATTGCCATTATTGTAAAGCTAATGATCACTTGATTAAGCAGTATCCTAAGTTGAAGGCCAAAGAGGCTAAGAAGAAAGAGGGTGGTTCCACTACAAATGCTGGATCCACAACAAATGCAGCTATTGCTGAGTCTTTTGTGAAAGGGGACTCTGATGCTGATGTTGATGCAAAATAGGCTTTTAGTGTAGAGTGTACCTATAATCCTGTTGTCCATGATGCATGCATGTCAGTTGTTGCTGCAGATTCACATGTGTGGTATTTTGATAGTGGTGCTACAAAGCACATTACATCACATCGTGATTTGTTCACCTCTCTTCAATCTGTACCTCACGAGAATTTAGTTACTTGTGCCAACAATGCCTCTTATCCGGTTCAGGGAGTTGGAAAGATTGTGCTTACAGCTACAAACAACAGTTCTTTCACACTTGTTGATGCACTTTATGTACATGGGATCAAGAAGAATCTTTTGTCTGTATCTGCACTTGCTAGACTTGGTCTTATAGTAAAATTTGTGGATGATAGATGTACAATACATGATCTCATTTTTTTATGATAAAACTGTTGCATCTTGCATTTTATGTCATGGGATGTATAAGCTCACATTGTAGTACAAGTGTGGATAGAATTTTTCAAATGCAGTTGTGGATTCAAAGGCTATTTCAGATGCAAAACTTTGGCATGCTTATTTTGGTCATCTGAATTTTTCTACTTTGCTACATTTGCAGAAATCAAATATGGTTGCTTCTTTGCCGCCTCTTGAAGCACATGTCAAACATGTTTGTGAAGGTTGTATTTTGGGTAAGATGCAGTGTTCTAAGCTTCCATATGCTTTGGTTCCACAAATACAATGCATAAAATTGGATGATAAAGCTGTCAAATATATTTTTGTTGGTTACAGTGCTAAAAGCAAAGGTTACAGGTTGTATCATCTGCAAACAAATTGTATCTTAGTCTCATGGGAGATTCTGGAAGATTCTGTTCAGCCCTTGTTGTCATGTAGTAGAGATAGTAATGTCAGCTCACAGGACATATATGACACTCTCTTGCCTCTTTTCAGTGGTGGAAGTCCGAATGTAAATTCCAATGAGGCAAATGTATAGCGTACGAGGTTTTTTGAAAATGTTACAGATCACCCTATTACTAATGTAGATGTACATAATGTACTTGAGGAGGAAAGGGCTAAAAATGAGCAGGCTAGAGGTATGCCAAAATGGCTGGTGCATACACTGTGTGATAGTAAATTGGATGCACCTTTATCTAGTCGTACTCGTTCAGGCTTTCCCCATGTATCTTATGCACTAGATTGTTATGCTTTGGATGTGTCTAGCTTGGAAGCTCATTTTGGTTGGGATGTACATCACTCAAACATTGTTACTGCTTTCTTGAATGGTGACATATTTGAGGAAGTTTATGTAATGCAGCCTCACGGTTTTGTCAAGAAAGGACAAGAGGATAAAGTGTGCAAATGTAACAAAGCTTTGTATGGGTTGAAGAAATCTCCTCGTGCTTCGTATGAGAAGGCTGACACTCATTTGGTCAGATGAGGCTTTCGTAAAAATCCAACAAAAAGCACATTGTCTGTAAAGCGGGAGGGTAATGTACTTCTCATTCTGGTTCTTTATGAGGTTCTTTATGTAGATGATTTGTTGATCATTCGACCAAATGAGAGACATATTGTTAAATTTTAGGCTGATTTGAATGCTTCTTTCAAGATGAAAAATTTGGGGCTATTGCATCATTACTTGGGTATACAATTTAAGCAATGTGATGGTAGTATTGCCTTCTATCAAAAAAACTACATAGAGACATTGCTATGTAAGTTGGACTTGAGGATTGCAAACCTATTGACACTCCCATGGAAACAAGTTTGAAATTGAGTCTTCATGATGCTGGCGTCCTGCAGATGTCACTCTTTACCAAACTGCTATTGAATGCCTCATTTATGTATGCAACAGGAGGCTGGATATTCAGTTTACAGTCTCACAAGTTAGCAGATATATGCATCGCACATGGTCTAAGCATTGGCAAGGTCTCAAGAGGATTTTTGCTACTTGAGTAGCACTTTACATCTTGGCTTGTTTTATCCCAAGGGGGGACTATTGCCGCCAGATTTACATGCTTTTTTGGACTCAGATTAGGGTGGTTGTTTTGACACGTGAGTGTCCACAACTGGTTTTTGTTTCATGCTTGGCAGTTCATGTATATCATGGTTGAGCAAGAAACAACCTACTGTGGCCACTTCTAGTTGTGAGGCTAAGTACAGGGCAATCTTCACAGCTATGATTGAGTGTGTATGGCTCAAATGCCTTATGGTTGATTTGGGTGTTGGACAGGACACTGCCAACACTATCTACTAATAGCCAGAGCGCATTGGCAATTGCGAGGAACCCAGGTTTTCATGCTCGCACAAAGCATATTGAGGTGCATTACCACTATGTTAAGGAGAGGTTCTCAGCAAGAGATATTGGCTTGGCTTATGTGCCAACACAGGACAACCTTGTAGATCTTTTCACAAAGGCATTGTCTCGTGAGAAGTTCGAAGCTTTCCGCAAAGCTTTGGGCTTACTCCATTTGTGGAATGATCATGCCTCAGGGCATGGCACTTCCCTTTATTCATGTGCTAGCTCTCGTTCATCGCATCACTCCGAGGGGATTTGTTACCATATACATGTGGTAGTGATGTGTGTGAACACACTTAGGACCGCCGGGGCATTTTTCCCCTCACTAGGAGGTTTCTCCCCCCGTGCATTGTATATTCGCCCATCATTCTATATCTATCTATCTTTCCATTGCACACTAAGTAATACACTCTCTGTTGTGTGCCTTGAGCTTCTTTCATCTTCTCCAAGCTGTGTGTATATTCTTGCAACCCTAATTCCAACATAGCACCCCTGGGTTTGCTTGTCCAAGAAATGGTGTGCATCGGCGGCAATTTCCTGGAACCATCTCAACCGTTTAGAGAACCGGTGATCTCCTTTGTGGATGTAGCATAGGAGTTCACAAGGCACCTAGATCCCCACATGTGGTGGGATAATTATGGCATATTGATGATATGCTCCTCCATGAATGCTGAAATCTCCATAAATGCATCCATGTGGAGGGCAATTGTGGTGGCAAGGTTAGGGAGATGAGTGAAGAAGGTGTGAATTTCCAAATTTCCCTTGTAGTTGGTGTCCTCAAGCTGAAGCATGAAAAAGGGGTGGATGTAGGTACAAAGACAGAGGATGTGGATGTATCCATATCTGGTTTGGAGTGTTGACAAGATAGTGGAAGAGCTCAAGGGTTGCAAAAGTGAAAAGTGAGAATGAGTTATCAAGCCCCCCCCCTTTTATAATGGTGGACTTTTTTTTAAAGGCACTTTTTTTTAAAATAGCTCAATAAAATATCTTTTTTAACAGACCAACCAAATCACGCTATAAAAATGGACTTTTGCGCATTGTGATGCCTAGATTTTGAAAAATACGTAAAAATGGTACTGAAACAAACTGCGCACACTATTGTTGAATGAAAATTTATCCTCAAAGTCCAAAATTTACCAAAGCTAAGAAAATTGATTATTACACGATTTTCTCCAAAAATTGTAAGAGTAACAAGGCTATAACAACGATAACATAGTTTCACCCATGCCCAATCATCGTGGACCTTCATTTTTTCTTCCATTCTCTTTCCAATCTGCAAACATTCAACAATAAGTGAAGCAATAAACGTCAAACTTTGATGGACCAAAACTCTGGTGTAAACTTCCTCACCTTGTGACCCTGGAGACAAAATTGAGCTTGTTGAAGGTCCTCAAAACCCATAATGGCTAAATGTTCTCGTGCGTTGCTAAGATTCCAATTCTTGTTCACTTGGACAGCTTCCAAAGCATCATTGGGCATCTTCACTAGAATTTCAAAGCTTGCAATAGCTTTGTCTACACATTGTAAGGGAGTCCACATTCCAAGCTTGCACATCCAACGATCGTAGTGAAATCATGCGTACAAGGAGGTGCAAAATTTTAAATAGTGCATCCCAATACTTGATACTCCAACCCTAAAATGGTACCTATCTCCATTGTGCATGCCCTCCACAAAACCCCAATTCTCTTCTAAAAGCCTCCCCAAATCCTTGTAGTGCACGTCTTTACATACAAACATTGTGTGCAAATGCAAACTCTTTAAAGATATGCACAAAACGAACATGCAAACACTAACTCAAGCCCGCAAACCTAGAATCTTTAGAATATTTCAAGGAGTTTTGGACATCTAATACCATCTTTTTCTTGAAAGATGCTAACGGACTATAAATCTGGTTGTGGCCACTCCATACTTAATAAGGAAGATACCTTGATGGGTTCATGATTCCCAAGATTCCCATAATCTTGCCTAGTAGTAGGTACAATATAGAAGTGCAATTAGAAAAAAAAATCTTCTTTGAACCAATTTGTTTAGGCAAAGGTGTGCAAAAATTGTTGCTCCAATATCCACATGTATAGATTTGAATATGCCAGAGAGGCTATGGAGTGGCTCCTCCTCCACCAATGTAGATGTGTTGGAATTAGGGTTGCAGAGAAACACACACAGCTTGGAGAAGACGAAGGAAGCTCAAGGCACACAATAGAGAGTGTGTTACTTAGTGTGCAATGGAAAGATAGATAGCCCTAGAGTGATGGGCGTATATACAATGCACGGGGGAAAAAAACCTCCTAAAGAGGGAAAAAATGCCCCGGCGGTCCTAGTGTGTTCACACACATCACTACCACATGTATATGGTAACAAATCCCCCCTGGAGTGATGCGGTGAACGAGAGCTGGCACATGAGTAAAGGGAAGTGCCATGCCCTGAGGACAGGATCAGTCCACAAAGGGGAGTAAGCCCAAAGCTTTGCGAAAAGCTTCAAGCTTCTCACAAGACAATGCCTTTGTGAAAAGATCTGCAAGGTTGTCCTGTGTTGGCACATAAGCCAAGCTGATCTCTCCTGCTGAGAGCCTCTCCCTGACATAGTGGTAATGCACCTCAATGTGCTTTGTGCGAGCATGAAAAACTGGGTTCCTCGCAACTGCCAATGCGCTCTGACTTTCAGTGTAGATAGTGTTGGCAGTGTCCTGTCCAACATCCAAGTCAGCCATAAGGCGTCTGAGCCATACACACTCAACCGTAGCTGTGAAGACTGCCCTGTACTCAGCCTCACAACTCGAAGTGGCCACAGTAGGTTGCTTCTTGCTCAACCATGATATACATGAACTGCCAAGCATGAAACAAAAACCACTTGTGGACACTCGCGTGTCAAAACAACCAGCCCAATCTGAGTCCGAAAAAGCATGTAAGTCTGGCGGCAATGATCCCCCCTTGGGATAAAACAAGCCAAGATGTAAAGTGCCACTAAGGTAGCGGAAAATCCTCTTGACAGCCTGCCAATGCTTAGACCCTGGGCTATGCATAAATCTGCTGACCTGCGAGACTGCAAACTGAATATCTGGCCTCGTGTTGCATACATAAATGAGGCAGCCAACAGCAGTTTGGTAAAGAGTGACATCAGCAGGATCGCCAGCATCATGTAGACTCAACTTCAAACCTGTTTCCATGGGAGTGGCAATAGGTTTGCAATCCTCAAGTCCAAACTTACATAGCAATGTCTCTATGTAACTTTTCTGACACAAGGCAATACCACCATCACACTGCTTAAACTGTATACCCAAGTAATGATGCAACAGCCCCGAATCTTTCATCTTGAAAGTAGCATTCAAATCAGCCTTAAATTCAGCAATATGTCTCTCATTTGGTCCAGTGATCAGCAAATCATCAACATAAAGAACCACAATGAGAAATACATCATCCTCACGCTTTACATACAATGTGCTTTCTGTTGGACTGTTACGAAAGCCTCGTTTAACCAAATGAGTGTCAGCTTTCTCATACCAAGCACGAGGAGATTGCTTCAACCCATACAAAGCCTTCTTACATTTGCACACTTTGTCCTCTTGTCCTTTTATGACAAAACCGCGAGGCTGCGTTACATAAACTTCCTCAAATATGTCACCATTCAAGAAAGCAGTAACAATGTCTGATTGATGTACATCCCAACCAAAATGAGCTGCCAATGCACATAGAAAACGCACAGTAGTCATACGACAAGTGGGAGCAAAAGTCTCTTCATAATCTATGCCTTTTTGTTGTGCATAACCCTTTGCAACAAGTCGAGCCTTATGGCGATCGATCTCACCATCCGGCTTGCGTTTCAACTTGTAAACCCACTTCGTACCAATGGCCTTTTTGCCAGGAGGCAAATCACATAAAGTCCATGTATCATTCTCTATAAGTGCATCATATTCTGATTTCATGGCAGCAATCCAATTTTCTGAATTCTGTGCTTCATCAAAAGACAGAGGCTCCTCAACATCATGTAAACTAGACACAGCCAAAGCATAACAATCTGATGCATAAGATGCATGGCGAGAGCCTGAACGAGTACGACTAGATAAAGGTGCATCCAATCTACTGTCACGCAAAGTGTGCACCATCCATTTTGCCATACCTCTAGCCTGCTCATTTTCAGTCCTTTCCTCATCAAGTACATCATGTACATCTGCATCAGTAATAGGCTATTCTAAAACATTTTCAGAAACCCCCATAGGCTGTACATTTGCCTCATTGGAACTTACATTCGTATTTCCACCACTGAAAAGAGGCAACAAAGTGTCATAAATGTCCTGTGAGCTTACATTACTGTCTCTAGTACATGACAGCAAGGGCTGAACAGAGTCTTCCACAAACACTACATCCCGTGAAACCAGAATACGTTTTGTTTGCGGATGATACAACCTGTAACCTTTGCTTTCAGCACTATAACCAACAAAAATACATTTGACAGCCTTATCATCCAATTTTCTGCGCTGCACTTGTGGCACCAAAGCATATGCCAAACAACCAAAAACACGCATGTGCTCAATAGAAGGTTTTCTATCATGCCATGCTTCATATGGAGTAATAGACTGCAAAGCTTTCGTAGGACACCTGTTAAGTACATAAGTGGCACACATGATGGCCTCAAGTCAAAAAGAATGCGGCAAAGCTTGACTTTTGACCATACATCGTGCCATTTCCGTTAGTGACCTGTTTTTCCTCTCAGCAACACCATTTTGCTGAGGTGTATAAGGCACTGTACATTGGTGTTTTATCCCACGACTAGCCAGAAATGCATTAAATTCATGAGACATATACTCCCCCCCTCGATCAGAACGGAGGGTGCCCATAGTACATTTTGAGACATTTTCAGCCATAGCCAAAAATTGTTTGAAGCACATAAAAACTTCGGACTTCGCTTTAAGCGGAAATACCCATGCATGCCTGGAGTAATCATCAATGAAAGTCACGAAGTACAGGTAATTGCCCAAGGACGGAGTTTGCATGGGCCCACAAACATCACTATGCACAAGCCGCAACCTGCATGTGGCCCTAACTGAACCATCCTTTGGAAACTTAGAACGCTGCATTTTACCCAGAATACAGCCTTCACAAACATGTTTGACAGGTGCTTCAAGAGGCGGCAAAGAAGCAACCATATCAGATTTCTGCAAATGCAGCAAACTGGCAAAATTCAGATGACCAAAACGTGCATGCCAAAGTTTTGCATCTGAAATAGCCCTTGAATCTGCAACAGCATTTGCAAAATTTTGTCCACACTTGTCATACAAAGTGAGCTTATACAGCCCACGGCACAAAAGCCCAGATGCAACAATTTCATCACCAAAACTGAGATCATGAACTGTACATCTGTCATCCACAAATTTGACTACAAGTCCAAGTCTAGTAAGTGCGGATACAGACAAGAGATTCTTCTTGATCCCAGGTACATAAAGTGCATCAACAAGTGTGAAGGAACTGCCATTAGCAGCAGTGAGCACAATCTTTCCAACTCCCTGAACTGGATAAGAGGCGTTGTTGGCACAAGTGACTGAATTCCCATGAGGGACAGACTCGAGAGAGGTAAACAATTCACGATGTGAGGTAATGTGCTTTGTAGCACCACTGTCGAAATACCACACATGTGAATCTGCAGCAACTGACAAGCATGCATCATGGACAGCAGGATTGTAAGTGCACTCTGCGCTAAAAGCCCATTCTGCATCAACATCAGCATCACAATCTCCTTTCACAGAAGACTCAACAATGGCTGCATTTGTAGTGGAACCAGCATTTGCAGTGGAACCACCCTCTTTCTTCTTAGCCTCTTTGGCCTTCAACTTAGGACACGACTTGATCAAGTGATCATTGGCTTTACAATAATGGCAACGCATCTTCTTTTTGCCCTTATCACCAGAATTGCCAGACGAAGTGTTGCCAGCAGAAGCATTAGGAACAGAATTTTTGCCACTCGCAGCAGAACCATAAGAAGTGGCTGCATTACTGTTACCACCCTTTCTTTGAGAAGCAATAAAAGCTTGTTCAACCACACGCTGCCTAGTCCTGTTTTTTCTAGAAAGTGACTCTTGCAACAGCAATGTGCATAATGCATCAAACTTGACAACTTCAGGATTTCCTTGGGTCATCAGTCTCCAAGTACTAGCAAAAGTCTGGTAGGAATCTGGTAAGGCATCAAGAACAGTCTACACAAGGGAACTGTCCGAAATGACTTCACCTGCAGAAATGAGTTGCTCATTGATATCCTTGACACTAGCAAGGAAAGTGTCCATATCATCTTCCTCATGCATAATCTTCGACTCTAGCTCTTTACGCAGCAAAGCAATTTTAGCCTCATTGCGGCTTGCATAAAGACCTGCTAGAATATCCCAAGCCTGTTTTGCAGATTTTGCTGAACGGATGTGAGGAATAATGGTGCGCTTCACAGACAACGCAATCAATGCATGAGCCTGCGCATCCTTAACATCCCAACGAGCTTGTTCTGCCGTAGGCAAAACAACTCTAACAGTTGCAATCCTTGCAGCAAGACCTGCAACATCCTCAACATCGCCTACATCTTCAGAACCAGGACGTACATCAATGCCCTGCACAATGTTCCAGACACCTTTTGACACAAGAACATGTTGCATCATATAAGCCCACATAGGGTAGTTGTCCCCATCCAACCTGTCCTCAGCAGCAAACATCTTGAACACATCTGTGTTGTTGTTGTCAGCCATGGTAAATGCTGCACCTGATGTGAAAACTGCCCGAAAATAGGAGAAATGGAGCGGGAACAACTTGTGCTATATAGCACAAACCGTAGAAGACTATAAGGCACCTGTTATGCAGAAAACGGCACTGACAGAAAATCTGCACAAAATGACGAAATAGCCTGTGCAGTACTGCCCGTAGTGGAAACGGAGGCCGAAATGAGCCCAAATCAAAATTCTGAGCAGACCTAGCTCTTCGAGCTATCCCACAATATTTGTCGACCTGCGAACGCTCGCCAAAGCTCACTGAAATCGGAGAAAGTGAGCAGGCGTGTGCTAGAGCAGTTGGCGACTAAGCTCGGGAGGACGTGACCTGCTCTGATGCCAATTGTTGGAATTAGGGTTGCAGAGAAACACACACAGCTTGGAGAAGACGAAGGAAGCTCAAGGCACACAATAGAGAGTGTGTTACTTAGTGTGCAATGGAAAGATAGATAGCCCTAGAGTGATGGGCGTATATACAATGCACGGGGGGAAAAAACCTCCTAAAGAGGGAAAAAATGCCCCGGCGGTCCTAGTGTGTTCACCCACATCACTACCACATGTATATGGTAACAAGATGGAAATATGAATGTAGATAGAAATCTGAATGTAAAAGAAAGCCAAAACATAATTATGAAGCCATAAAAACATTCCACTGTGACCAATGTAGATGGAAATATGAATGTAAAAGAAATCCAAAACATAACTATGAAGCCATAAAAACATTCCACTGTGACTTCATACCCAGATTTGTATCCTCAAACCATGTACTCACAATGTAATGGGAATCGAGCAAGTTGTTGCAATTACATGCTTGACATTAAGAGGACATGACACGCAATGGCTACGATCCCCTTGTCCTTGTAGTTCTTGAAGACAAGGAGCTTTTCTTTCCAATGATAATCCATGTTTGCATGATTTTGAACATGGTGAGGACCAATAGCAGATGGTTGCATGTATATCCAAGCACCTTTGGTGAACTCTTGTGGCACCCACACACCATCTACACCTCTTATGTTGTGGCATAGTTTGGCCGCCTTTGTAGAGTAGAGCTTGCCATGGGTGTGTTAAGGAAATTAGGAGGAGGAGGACCTTGCTTGTTGCTACAATGTAGGTGGGATAAAGGGAATGAGTTTGCTTGGTGTGCCAATGGGAGGTGGGAGTGGCAGAGAAGGGGAAAGAGCATGGTTGGTGTCACAATGGAGATAGAAGAAGGTAGATGACTCTTGCTTGGTGTTGCGATGGGAGGTGGGAGGGGAAGAGAGATAAGCTTCCTTGGTGTTGCAATGAAGGTGGCAGTAGAGCGAGTGTGTGTGTGTGTGTGTGTGTGTGTGTGTGTGTGTGTGTGTGTGTGTGTGTGTGTGTGTGTGTGTGTGTGTGTGTGTGTGTGTGTAGAGGGTGAGTGTGATGGTTGCAACCTAGGAGGACTTGAAAAATGGGTTCCAGCGAGAGAAAATCACTTTTCAAGTATGAAATAGTTTTGGGGAGGCTTTGGAGAGTAGAAAATGATGTTTCAATTTTGTTGCAAAAGTTTTAAATTTTAGGGTTTTTTTGGTGCACGTTTTTTACTTTTGGAGGTCAAAAAATTCTTTTTTGACCATAAAACAAGTTTAAGGGGTTTTTAAGAAGATAAAATTTGACTTTTGAAATTTTTAATTTTTTGGGGTTTTTTCATAATCGGGTCAAAAAGGACAGAAAAATGTTGATGTTGTCCCTAATGTGTCAAATGTACTAGTCTTCACTTTTGATTTGAGTCCACACGCGTTGTTAGATCTAGATGAGTTCATGCTTTGAGGTGTTAGACATGTGCCAAAGCAAGAGAAGTCAAACCTAAAAATCCTACAAGGGTAGAACTGGTCTATCAATTGTGTAAGGCATTGCATGGCCTAAAATGAGGCTCAAGGCAATGGTACATAAAGTTTGACAAGTACATGCAGTCCCAAGGTTATGAAAGGAGCTAGAAAGATCATTGCTTGTATACCAGAAAGTTAAATGATGGTTTACTTATCATCTTGATACTCTGTGTTGTTAATACATTCATTGTTGGGAAGTCTAAAGACGAT
Source organism: Adiantum capillus-veneris (assembly GCF_014529385.1). NCBI lineage: Eukaryota > Viridiplantae > Streptophyta > Polypodiopsida > Polypodiales > Pteridaceae > Adiantum > Adiantum capillus-veneris. The sequence continues at coordinate 168,742,726 of NC_140935.1, forward strand.
ATTTACATTTTGAACAAGTCACTTAGCATGTAGTTTTCTATGAAGTTTATGGGAGATGCAAGCCATTTTCTTGGTATGCGTATGGAGGTTGATAGAAAACGTGGAATATTGGAGCTTTCATAGGAAGCTTATATCCACAAGGTCTTGCAAAGTTTTAATATGTAGGGGGGAAAGGCCACATTGAGTACCCCAATGTAGGCATATGCAAAACTTACCAAGAATGATGCTCCCAAGTTTGATGTTGAAAAAGCAAAAATATCCAAGGTGCCATATTCTTCAGTAGTTGGTAGTCTTATGTATGCTATGGTAGCCACGAGGCCGGACATTGCTTTTGTAGTGGGAGTGGTTAGCAAATTTATGGCAAATCCTCCCAAAAAGCATTGGGATGCTGTGAAGTACATTTTGAGATATCTGAAAGGTATGGAAGACAATTTCTTATGCTTTGGGAATAGTGATGCATCCCTTATAGGTTACATGAATGCAGATTATGTAGGTTGTGTGGATAGTCAAAGATCCATGCCTAGCTGTGTTTCATATTTGCTAGACCAGTTGTGTCATGGAGATCATGTCTCCAAAACTGTATGTCATCTTCCACCACAGAGGCAAAGTATGTGTCAGTTTTTTTTATGCTAGCAAGAAATTTGTATGATTAGCTCCCTTATAGTGGGAGATATTGGCATTACTAAAACTCTAGTGTTGCATTGTGATAGTCAGAGTGTGATTGTGTTAACAAAGAAACCCGTGTTTCACTCCAAGTTGAAACAAATAGAAGTTCGTTATCATGTTATACGTGACATATTGGATAGAAAGCACATTGAGCTACTCAACGTTCATACGGATGACAACCTTGCATATACTATCATGAAGGACCTAACCGTTTAGCAGTTTTCACATTGCATGGACATGATGGATGTAGAGTGAATCCACATGGATATTTCACGATTGTAAAGATGTACATACATAAGCTACTTGGGCCGCGTTAGCCTTCAAGTGAGAGATTGTTACAGTTCAGGTCAACCAGTCGGACACTAATCACACTAACCATACTAACCTTATCTACTCTTTCAATCATATAGAAAAATAAGGAGTAGTGGAATTTGAATCCTAACTGAGAGCTACACCCACATTGTGCTTGTGTTTGCTCTTATTTCCCTCTCATTTTCCATGCACCTTGCACTCTTCATGTAGAATCTCTAAAGGGGCATTTAGGCCACTCAATGGCACCTACGTAGGAACCATAGACATAGAAACTCTCATTAGATTAGAAGGCACCATGTGGCCCTAGGGACATAGTGTTCCAAGATAAAATCTCTGGAGGGGCATTTAGGTCACTCAAGGACACCTATATGTACACAATGGATGCTTTTAAGCCATAACACCATAGGAACTCTCATTAGATTAGAGAGCACCCTTTTGACCTAGGTCCATAGGGTGTCAATGTAGCATTTAAGCCACTCAAGAGCACCCACATGGGCAACATGGCATCATAGGGCCATAAGATCTCTCATTAGAATGCACGGTAATCTAATCTAATGAGAGATCTTATGGACTTAGGACCATAGGGTGGCATCGGTGCACTAGTACAACCTTTACGTTGGCACCCTATGGACCTTGTTCCATGGCGTCCCCTCTATGTTATTGAGGAACCCTATGGCCCTAAGTCCATAGTGTGCCAAGTTACTACCAACAAAATGGTTCTACAAGGGAACCTATGCCACCCTATGGCCTTAGGGTCATTGCATCTCTCATTATATTAGAGACACCATGTGGCCCTAGGGCCATAGGGTGCCAATGTAAAAGCCCTACAAAAGCATTTAGGCCACTAAAGGGTGCCTACATGGCCACAATGGTATCCTTATGACCTTATGGCCATAGGACCTCTCATTATAATAGAGAGAAACTTGTGACCCTGGAGCTTCTACTTTGGCATCCTATTGCCCTAGGGCCATATGGTGTCCTCTAATCTAATGAGAGATCCTATGACCCTAGAGCCATATGGTGGGCTAGTACCCTGGTAGAAGAATTTTGTTGGCACCCTATGGACCTAGGGTCATAGGATATTTCATTAGATTAGAGAGCACCCTATGACCCTTGGGCCATAGGGTGCCAACATAGAAGCTCTAGAGGGACATTTATGCCACTCAAGGACACTTACATGGGCACCATGTACATAGGAACTCTCATGCAATTAGAGGGCACCTTGTGGCTCAAGATCCATAAGGTGTCAATGTAGAAGCTTTGAAGGGGGCATTTAGGCCCGTCAAGGGCACCTACATGGGCACCATGGACATAGGATGTCTATGACTTCCAATGGCCTTAAGCCATTATGTGCTTTTGAGAGAGGTTCTACAAAATACATTTAGAGAACACATTGGCCATCTTATGACCCTAGGTCCATAGGGCTCCTCACTAGCATAGAGGGTAGCATGTTGCCGTATGGCCATAGGATGCCCATGTAGAGGCTCTACAGGGGCCTAATGGCCATTAAGAGTTCTTTGTCAAAGTACTACATAATTATTTTAGAGAGAACCTTGGCAACCCAATGGCCATACAGTCATACAATTTTTAATCTATGACCCTAGAGACATAGGATGTACTAATATCCATCTTATCTAAATATATGTTGTTATTTATAGAAAATGGCTCATGAGAGCATATCAAAGTTGATCGATTGTAACAGGCTCAACACCAAGCCCCTAGTATCAAGATTTTCACTTACCAAGTGGTGCAAGTGATAAGAAATTCCACTTGTCCTTTCAAGATAAAGAATAATTGTCCTTCAAAGAATGTAGGATTGTTAAGGAGCTAAAGAAAGATTGTTCGAGTCTTGACATGTCTCCATGTCTTGGAAAAAAGCTACTGAATATCGATTCCTACTTATTGGAGCCCGTGTCCTTTGCTCAGAACTTGGTGAAGTTTGATTGTGATGGAGTGAAAATGTCAAAAATAGGGTGGGTAGAGCTTAAAGAGGGCACTCCAAGTGAGAACTTCATAGACATATATATTGAGGGCTTTAAGAAATTCACTCAATATTTAGGTAAACTGAGCAGCACAAAGAAGAGTAAGAAGCAAATTAATGAATACATAGTCTCACTCTCAAGGAGAGTGAGACTCTCTCACCTGGAGAAAATAGTAGAGATGTGGCCCAAGAAAACCTTCACTTATACCATTATAGACTCAAGAAGCCAGAGATGCTAATGCACTTGCAACCCCACGGCTAAAAACCCCTCAATGGCAGTGGTCATGGACTCAGCCTCACTAGCTATGTTGGACTCTATTGTACAACCCAAAGGAAAAGATCTTGATAAAGAAGTTTCCAAAACTTCTAGGAGTAGGTTAACTCGATACGTTGGAATTGCACACTTTTTTAAATTTGGGACACAATTTACCCAATTGATCTCAATTGACCAATGCAACCTTGCACCAAACAGCCACAAATGCAAGCCATTGTCAGATATGTATGTGAGTACCTTTTGAAGTAGTTTGCGGGGCACTCTAAGCCAGTCTCCAGTGCAACCGACTTAATGCCATATGATCCAATTACAAAAATGCCTCTACAAACAACTGAAGTATACAAATATAAGCTAGCAGCATACCATTATTGGATACTCTCTAGTCAACATTCCATCATATCAATTAGAGCTTTTTTGCATAACAAGAGGACTAAGTACGCTTCTATGAAAGAGTCCTACAAGTTTAGAACCGCAAGGAAAGCGGTAAATGCTCCCAAGAGAATGTTGTTTGAATATCCAAAATGAAGAACATAGAGAGAATAACAGCAAGAAATCTCCCAAGAGATTGTTATTCAAATATCCAAAATGAAGAACATAGAGAGAATAACAGCAAGAAAGCACCATCCTTATGTGAAGGTCTTAAAGCATGGTCATGATCAATGGCTTACCAATTCTTTTCCATCAAAAACCCAAGCCAAGAGTTCTTATCGGTCATGAGAGTCGAGCATCATGGGATGTAAGTTCCACTTCCCACTTGTAATTTTCTAAACAAATACATCTTTGTTTTTAGTTTATTGAAGGCCTTTGTAAAAGTGGAAAACATCACATTCAACCATAGATCATTTGAAACAAAAGAAGAAAACATGTTCATATGATGAAATCTATGACCAATGGATAAACATCTTGGAGAAGCATCACATATCAGCTGCTCGTGGACAACTTCCAAGCATAACAACCTTTAGATGCCTAAAAGGTTTAGAAGATAATTATGTCAAGTTACTAAAATAGGATCTGATAGAAGAGAAGGTTTGCTTAGCAACCACATCAAGAGGACATGCTCGACCTCTCTACGTGCACAATGAACATAAAGCAGACCAAGGTTTTTGTGACTCAAATGTTAATGATGTCTAAAGAGCTAGATTCAGTAGAATTTGTTACTTCATGGGAAGAATATATGTCTCATTACAAAAGTATGAATGAGATCTACAAATCTCTCTCCATGAGATGTATCCAATAACTAAATCTCAAGCTATAAAAATCAAAGGAGAAACAGTCACTTTCAGAAATCACCAAGGGATATGTGCAATGGATCATTGCACAAAAAATGGCACATCTAATTTGCAGTTAATTTTACCATGGACAATCAAGTGTGTTGGAAATAATTTGGAAGGCATTGAGTTTCTTTATAGTGGGAATAGTTCTACAATTTTTCTTGGTGTCTATATCATAGATATGACACACAAAAGTCTTATATCTAGTGGTTGGAGTACTATCCAATTTGGTAGATTAGTAGTTAGTTGATGGAGTATGTGGGGTAGCACACATCAACCATCAGAGTTCGTGATTGCTGGATTAGTCAAGTATCATCATGTTACTTCCCTAGAGAAGGCAATTTCTGAGAAAGTTGGGTGGTATGAAATGCATGTTCTACCTTTGAGCTCTTAAATAGCATCAGAGATTTTCCAAACATTTGCTCTTCACAAAGTATTTTTTGGGGCTTGGTCATTCTTTAGTCCAAGAGAGCAATACACCAAACTACTCTAGTGTTTAAAGAGTCATTGTTGGAGCCAATACATTCTCTTTGCCATCAGTGACGAGGAGTATGATCTTGTGACCACGGCCAAATCTTTTCTTGTGCGTCATGCAATCAAATTCATTTGTGTCAAAGAAGATGATCAAGTAATAGAAATGTTGCTATTAGGCTATGGGACTAAAGAGACACTACAACAACAGACTCTTGATCTTGGAAGGTGGGCATGTGTGGATACCACAGACAAAGTCAATACCAAGGAGTCAGAGGAAGAAGAAACTTTGAAGAAACATTGGATGCAAATGCTGATGCCATTCTAGAAAGTTTACAGGAAACAAGCTAAGCTAGACACCCATGATGCTACATCATTGATGTTTAAATTGTTATTTTTATCATTTGTTTTCTTTGTACCATTTCAAATCCACCCATGATGTTTAATTTGTTCTTTTCCTCAATTTAATTTTTTTGGAAAATGTTAACTTATGAGTTTGAGTTTTTTCACAATAAATTAATTAGAGTTAAGTGTCTAGATACATATTGTGGCAAATAGCACCCTATAAATATATGGCCATAAGATAGAGTTTGTAATACTTCAAGGCTAAGTGATCATATGATGTTTATTGTAACTCATTTATAGTGAGCCGGATAAGGCTAGGGATTTGGTCAAAATACCCTATTACCTGAGGATCATAGAGTTCTTTTGTTTGGAGAAGAGGGGGAGATCGACTGCTTAAGCTATTCAACACATGCTCCCAAAAATCACCATTAACCTATCCACCTCTTTTCCCAATTTCCAAGCACATAGACACACACACACACACACACACACACACACACACACACACACACACACACACACACAACATAGAATTGACATAGACATGCTTGTAAGAGAGTGTAAGAGAATTGTAAGAGATGGAAACTAGATTAGAGAGTACACATCAAATAGAGCATAGCATAAGAGAGTAGAGAAGAGAATCTGCAAGAGAAAGGCCTAAATCTAGCCCCAAACTCAATGGCACCTCTCTTGTGGAGTTGGTATTTAATATATTTTTTTTGAGTTTAAAGTGCCAAAAATTGAGGCCCCTCTTTTTACAACCACTTCACTTTTGTAAATGAGTGAAGCTCATTAGTTCTTGCATGACCCATAAGGGGAGTTCCCACTACAATTATTTACAGAATCATAGTGGCTTATTGAAATGAAATTCTAAAATACTTGCAAATATAAATGACCAAGAGTAATTGATGGCGCCTCTTCATCAACTCCCCACATTCCACTCTACAAAATCATCATCAACTCAATTACAAAATAAATAGACAGCATATAATTAACCATTATGCCAGCTATCCCAATTGCAGCTAACCACTACAACAGGAGGGTGCCCAGTCTTGTAACATCCCTCCCACCAGGGATAGTAACTGTCCTCAGTTGCTCAATAGAGAAATCAACTGGACCGTGAGTGATGAAAAGTGTGGAGAAGGTCGGGGAAGTTGCAAAAAAACTTTTCAGGCATCCATTTGGCATCCTCTCTAGGGTGGCCCTTGAAAGTCAAAAGGTAATGGTTATAAACCCTGTCAGTGTGTGTAGTGGGTGTAGTGGTGGTCTTGTGATCGACTATTTTGTCAGGGATGAGTTATTCTTCTTGATCTGCAAGTGAAGGTGGGTCTTCATAAATGTGGTGTGTAGCTAGGGGTCCTTTGAATGGGCGTAAAAGACTAATGTGAAATGCATTGAGAATGTGTCAATGTGCAGGTTGGTCTAAACGGAAAGAAACATCATTAATGAACAGCAACTGAAATTTAAAAAGGTCCTAAAAACCAGGAGCAAGCTTAACAAAGACATTGGTATCAACACTTTTGATCCGTCATTTTTCAATGCGAAGTAAAACATAATCACCTTCTTTGAATTGGTGTGCCTTGCGGTGCTTGTTAGCATGCTTTGTGTAAAGTTCTTGGGAGTGTTTAATAGCAGAATGCACACTTGCATATATATCATTAAAGTCAGTAGTAGTGAAAGTTGGCAGGCACAACATTAGAAAGATGTGAAGCAGAAGTAGGAAGAGAGTGACCATCGACAACTTCAAATGGAGATTTACCCATGGCAGTGTGAGTGGTGTTGTTGTATGCAAATTGTAGAATATGCAGGTAATCATCCCATTTCTTAGGTTGAGAAGAAACATAAGCTTTTAACAAGTCAATAATAGTGCAGTTGGTGACTTCGGTTTGATCATTAGTTTTAAGAAACAAAAGTGCAGTTTGATGTGTTGTGAGTGTTTTCTTACAAGGAATGAAATACGCTTGTTTAGAAAAAATGTCAATAATAGTCCAAATCATGTCATGCTTGTGCACTGTGATTGGGAAGCCAATAACAAAATCCATTGAAAAGTGTTCCCAAGGTCTTTCAGGAATGGGGAGAGGGTGTAAAAGTCCCAATTTCTTACTTGTGATTGCTGCTTTGATCTTTTGACAAATGAAACAAGTAGAAACATACTGTTTAACATCAATTCTCATAGTAGGCCAATAGAAATCACGACATAAATTTTAAACAGTTGCGGCAAATCCTCTATGTCCAGCATAGGGTGGTTTGTGCAATTCTTCAATAATTACTGTACGGAAAGGTTTAGTCACACACAATTTTTGTTTGACATAAATGAAATTTTCTTGAATAGTGTATTCGAGAAAGGTGTGCACAGAATTGTCAAGCATATGCAACCATGTCGTTTTGAAGTCATCATCATGTGAGTAAGTGTCAGGCATAGTGTCAAATGAAGTTCCCGTAACGGTTGATAGATGATTAAGTGAGGGTCTTCGACTTAAAGCATCAGCTACAACGTTTTCTTTACCAGGCTGGTATTGAACGTTGGGCTGAAACTTTGAATAAAGGCAGCCCACTTAATATGTCTATCATCTATTAAGGGCTGAGAAAGTAAGTATTTGATACTTTGTTGATCAGTTTTTATGATCAAATCAGTATCCATTACATAGTGTTTCCAGATCTTCAATGCATGTACCACAGCAGTCAACTCTTTATCATAAGTACTGAACTTTGTTTCAGAAGGTTTGAATTTACGACTTTCAAAAGCAATTGGATGGTTATCTTGCATAAGGACTGCACTGATACCTTTTCCACTAGCATCAGTGCCTACCACAAAGAATGGCCTTTCAAAATCGGGCAATTGCAATATAGGTGCATTAGTCAAAGCATGTTTAAGTGCATTAAATGAGCTTTCTTGCAAATCACTCCATTCATAAGGCATGTTTTTCTTCAACAGGAGAGTCAAATAATGTGATTATATAAGCAAAATTATAAACAAATTTTCTATAATAGCTACAAAGGCCAATAAAAGAATGTAGCTCATACAAGTTTTTGGGTCTAGGCCATGACTGAATGGCTTCAATTTTCTTTGGGTCGACATGTATTCCCTTACCCTATACAATGTTTCCCAAATATTAAATTTCATATTGGAAAAATGAACTCTTTTCAGGATTCAAATACAAGTGATTTTGTGCAAGCAGATGAAATACACATGTTAAGTGCTCTTCATGCTCTTCTTTAGATTTACTGAATAGCAAAATGTCATCAAAAAATACAATCAACACATCTTGATGGTCAATGAAAATTCAATTCATCATGCGTGTGAATGTGGCTGGTGCATTTGTCAAACCAAATGGCATGACAAGAAATTCATAGTGTCCAGTTTGTGTTTGAAAAGCAGTTTTGTAGACATCATGTTCAAACATTTTGACTTGATGATACCCCTAATTTAAGGTCAATTTTGCTAAATATGTTTGCCCCTTTCAGTTTGTCTAATAGTTCATCCACTCTAGGAATAGGAAACCTATTCTTAATGGTGGTGATCTTGTTTAAATCCCTGTAGTCGATACACATACGAAAGGTTCCATTTTTCTTCTTGACAAGAAGTACTAGAGCTTCGTATGGTGAACTACTAGGTCAGATTAGGCCTCGGTCAAGTAAATCAGTGATTTGAGTTTATATCTCCCTATGTGTGGTTGGATTTACACGATAAGGTGCTCTACAAGGAGGTTCACTACCCAGTATAATGTTAATTTTGTGGTCTTCTGGGGGTGATGGTGGAATTTCAGGTGGCAGATCATGCATGAAACAATCTTTAAATTGTGAGAGTAATTCATCATGTGTGGAGTTACGTGAAGTTTCAGTTTCAGCAGAAATTTGATTTACCAACACTAGATATGTTTTCTTCTGTTTTCTAATTGCTCTTTTGGCTTGAGTGAGAGAAGAGTAGAAATTTTTGATGTGCTAGGGTTGCTTGGATGGAGAAATTTTTATATTATGAGTGAGAGACATAGTACGTGTTTTATAATTAATCAACGGGTCAAATTCATGACAAAATGGCATTCCCAAAATCATGTCAAGACCATGCAATGGTGCTACCAAAAATGTATGTGCTTGTGTAAATTCACCAATACAAACTTCAACAGTGACTTGGGTTTTATGATTAAAAACAGTTTTAACCTTGTGAGGTGATGAGATTTCAGAGAGAGAGAGTTGTTGTGCCAAGCGTGTAGAAATGAAATCATGGCTACTACCATCATCTAACAGAATGGTGACACTTTCACCCTTAACAGTGCCTTGCACTTTAAACAAAGTGTGAGGAGATATAAGAGTACCTGAGGATGGGTTGTCATTGTTATCATATCCCTCACCGTAGTTAACTTCCACTTCATTGTCGTCAAGAGTAGCATCTTCAATGAGGTTAAGAGTAGCTCCGTTGGGGCGGTTGTTGTTGAAGGGTTTTTTACTTGAATTTATGTTGACTCCATTGGAGTGTCCATTGCCCTTAGCAGGTCCTTTTGGGCATTTATCTGCATAGTGACCATACTGAAAGCGTTTAAAACACTTCACATTTTTGTTACCATTAGAATTTGGAGTGGGACATTGGTTGAGAGAATTTTGGTTGCCTCATTACTGCGTGTTGTTGTTGTTGTTGTTGTTGTTGTTGTTGTTGTTGTTGTTGTTGTTGTTGTTGTTGTTGTTGTTGTTGTTGTTGTTGTTGTTGTTGTTGTTGTTGTTGTTGTTGCTTGTATGAGGCTGAGTAGTTGTAGGAGAATTGTCAAATCTGTGTCTCTTGAAAAAAGTCCGGCTTTGGTGTTTGTTTCTGTCAAAGTTAGTAGAGAAAGGAGGTCTCTTGTTATGGTTAGTGTTAGCAGGTTGATCAGTGTGAGAGGGTTGTCCACCTTTCTTCTTTTCTGCATTGAGAGTCAAATCAATGGCCTTTGACGGAGAATCTAGTTTGAATATATCTACCTCAGCACCAATTTGTAGTGCCAATCCTGATATGTACTTACACTTCAATTTCCTGCAGCAACTAACATGTTCAATAGCTTGCAATTGAATTAAACAATTATAAAAACGATCAGTGTAACCCTGTACATCTTCATTTCGACCCTGTTGAATTAAATCCCATTGACGTCGTGCTTTAGCTTTGTACTGTGTGGGCAAGAATTCAGGTAAAAACACTTTTTTAAATTCATGCCAAGTACGTGGTCTTTTCCCATGCTGTTTGGTGGCGTTCCACCACAATGCACTACTGCTAGTGAGATGATTTGATGCACACTTTACCATTTCACGCTCGGGGAAGTCTTCATCATGAAAATAGTCATCTAGTTGACTAACCCATGCTAGAACCGTGCTAGCATCTTTAGTGCCATCAAATCCTTGAAAGTGAAGGCTTTTCTGTTAATTTTGTTTTGCTTGGGTGCCGGTGCAGATTCGGTGCGTGCAGAATGCAATAATTTATCTTCAACTTCTTGCCTTCACATGCGTTCATATGTGAGGGATTGTTGCAGATTTAGAAGTTTTTAGTAATCGTGGGGGCCTGAGGAAGATGTGCCACAATTGCGTGCTTTTTATATTTTTCTTTCTTTTTTTATTTTTTTACTTTTTTTTTAATTTTATAAATGGTAATGCTAAAAAGGGCTATTTGATGATATTTACAGATGCAATATGCGAAATAAAAGAGTAAAATAAATGACACAAATGTAATGTACTTAGCTGAGAAATTGCGATGGCGTCCAGTCCAGAATGGCTATGCGCTAAGAAATTGCGAGAAAAGTGAGCAGTCCGATGGTGCGTTTGTGAGTCGGTCAAATTTCGTGGCACCCACAATCTCCCATATCCCCCTAGAGAAGACAACAATATCAGTTGTAGAAGAGAGTACGCAGGTTATTCAAATGAGTGATAAATTTTTTGATTAATTTGACAATGTTCGGATTCTTGGTAAATAATTTGGCAGCTCCATTGAGATAGTCGGTGTCAAGGAGGAATTAAGTTGGAAGAGGCGACAATTTCCGTTCCGAAAAATATTTGGCAACTGTGGGAATCTCCCGTGCCAATGCCGACTCGTTCACTTGCAAGAAGTGGAAAGCCGAGCTTTGGAAAAACAATTGCCCTTTGGGACCAAATGTCAGGGCCGATCGAGTATGGAGACCGGTCAAGTGGAGAGCACTTTGAGCAGAAGGGGGTGAATGGAGGTTAAGCAAGGATATTTTATTTATTTTTTTAAGTTGCAATTGGGCGGCCGGCCGTTATCTTTTTACCTAAGCCTCACCTTTTTACAAAATGTGTGAAGGCATGCAATTAACACTACAGACCAGTGAACAGGCAAGGAGAACGACGTGAGCGAGATGGAGATTGGTACGTAGTGCCCTGTGTGGGCAGTTTTGGCCTCTGCAGAAGAAGGGTGTTACGCTCAACAACCCAGGGCGACCTCATTCGAATGCAGTTGCGGCAGGTTTGGTGCAGTACAAAGCACTCCTTTCTCTGCACAGGAGGTCGTTCCCACTGTGAGCTTTTCGACTCCCTTGATTGGTTACAACCTCTTCTCCCAAGCTCCGCTCCCAGAACTTATCAAGGTCTTCTTGGCCTCTTCAACCCCTACTCTCTTTTCTTCAACCTTCGAGTCCTTGTGGCTACTCTCTTTTCTTCGACCTTCAAGTTTTCGTGGTAAGATTTCAGAGCTTTTCCAGTTTTTGAATTCTGGTCGATATAGATTTCCTTGATCCTTGATCAAATTCTACAATTCTTGAATGAGAATTTGCATCAAAAATTATAAATGTACCTCAGCTTTTGCAAGCATAGCTTCTTGATTGACGAGATTGAGTCTTCTTGTTCACATAATTACCCACGTGATCAATACCTTCGCTTTGATACCACTGTTTGGAGAAGGGGGGGAGATCAACTGCTTAAGCTATTCAACACATGCTCCCAAACATCACCATCAACCTGTCCACCTCTATTCCCAATTTCCAAGTGCACACACACACCTAGACTATGACACACACACACACACACACAACATAGAATTGACATAGACATGCTTGTAAGAGAGTGTAAGAGAATTGTAAGAGATGGAGACTAGATTAGAGAGTACACATCAAATAGAGCATAGCATAAGAGAGTAGAGAAGAGAATCTACAAGAGAAAGGCCTAAATCTAGCCCCAAACTCCACTGTACCTCTCTTTTGTGGAGTTGGTATTTAATATATTATTTTTGAGTTTAAGGTGCCAAAAATTGAGGCCCCTCTTTTTACAACCACTTCACTTTTGTAAATGAGTGAAGCTCATTAGTTCTTGCATGACCCATAAGGGGAGTTCCCACTACAATTATCTACAGAGCCATAGTGGCTTATTGAAATGAAATTCTAAAATATTGTGCGAATATAACATGGCCACGAGTAATTGCCAGCGCCTCTTCATCAACTCCCCGCATTCCACTCTACAAAATCATCATCAACTCAATTAGAAAATAAATAGACAGCACATATTTAACCATTATGCCAGCTTTTCCAATTGCAGCTAACCACTACAACAGGAGGGTGCCCAGTCTCGTAACATCTTTTTAGGCATGCCACCCTATGGCCTAGGTCCATAGGATCCCCCAAAAGCATTTGGGCTACCCTGCGGTCTTAGGGCCATAGGGTGCCGACATTGAATCTCTAGAAGGGCACATAAACCACCCAAGAGCATTTGGGCTCCCCTACAGCCTTAGGGTCATAGGCCGCCAACGTAGAATCTCTAGATGGGTACTTCAACCACCCAAGGGCACCTACATGGGCATTAAGAATAGGAACCTACTGCCCCCAAACACTTGGTTCCTTATGGAATTATTAGGGCTAGGAGTTTACTCAAGGAGCCTTATGACCTTAGGGTTCTATATTTTTTGGGCTTTATGATGCATTTTAGATGTATCACATGGTAATATATTTAAATATCACAAGATAGCTCTGCAAATATAGGAGACTATAGAGTGCTCATAGTAAGTGTATTAAAAGAAATCAACACCCTATCATGACCCTACCATCATAGGGTGCTATTGCCAATGGGTGCAAATCACTTGGCTCTCTGTGGACACACCTTGTAAAATATCACATGACACCCTATGGCCTTAATTCCATAGGGTGATTAATTTAGGTAAAGACTCTTGAAGAGTTGAATTTTTTTTCCCTTTGGCCTAACTATCTTGTTAAAGATCTTAAGGTCATAGTGTGCTAATTCTAAACCAAACTTATGGAAGATATGGAAGAAGATATGCCAACTTATCACCTTGGAATCATATGGGTCATATACGATAGAGGCTTAGAATCCCTAGCTTGTGATCAAGGTTTAAAATTCTTTTGAGAATAAAAGTAATCTAGGAAAAAACACAAAAGTTTTTTGTCTGCAAAATGAGAGTGTGAATAGCTGAGTTATAATCATCTTATATCATATTTTAGGTTGAATATAAGTTCTTTTATTGTGAATTGATGGTGTAAGCATTTGAAATAATTATCTTTGTACTGCAAATAACTTGAACTAAACATATATTCAACATTTGTTGTAAATTTTGAATAATTTTTCAAACAATGAACATCAAGTATTAAAGCACAAATGGTTTATAAAGCATTTGTCCTTTGGTTTATTTGAAGATCTAGTTCTTCAGTTGTAGCAAGAATTTATTCAAAGACGAAAAGTGTGAGTATCTTGGTCCAAACAATGTGATTTTGTTTTTCTTCTGGATGATGTCAAGAATTGGAATGGATATCTTGAATTTGTTTTAGTAGAGAAAAGTTAGGACTTGTACACTTTTTAGCTTGTCATGTGGCAATGGGAACATATTGCAAGATCTTTTATCTCATAGAAAAACGTTGTATCAAGGCTTATTGCAAAGCAATGTATTGAAGTGAAAATATTAGACCTATTAATAAAATTTGTAGATATATTGCACTTTTAAAAGCATCCTTTTTGAAGTTTATGACCCTGATTAGATCTGTAGAGTAGGATTTCTTAACATATTAAAGATAATCCACCTTTTCGATGTTTTTAAAACTTCCAATGTCCTATATTTTTGAAGATTCTATCAAGAAAATCAAATTTTTATACATGGTTATTGATAACTTTGAGAAAATAAATGTGTTATTAAATTCAATAATACACAAAATAATGCTATGTGATCAAATGACTTCAATATCAATAAAAGCATGATATGGAAGGCTTGGCAATCTATCTATCATTTCAAATGAGCACCCACATAGCTACTATTGATTCTCTTTGCAAGTGCTCTCATTTGCATTTTTAGACCTATTGCTAGTTTTAATTCTACTTTTCCCTTTCCATTAGGCGTTCAAAGAGTCTTAAAGACACCTACAAAGAGAACCCTATTTCCCTTAGGCCATAGGGCAAAATGTGGGTTTCTTCTAGAAACCTACTATCAATACCCTTGTATATAAAAATATAGATGAAACATTATGGCCTTTGGTCCTTAGGGTTCCACCATAAACATACATAAAAACAAGGCTACAATCCCTTACGCTCAAGACAAAGCATGTTATGGTCATCAAAATCATAAAGAGGATACTCTACCAAAGGTTGTCAATATGCATTAGGAAAAGTTTGGGCTCAAAAAAGGACTTTTTGGCGTTAGAGAGAGAATGATGTTCGACCAATAGAGTTTGAGTCACCACAACGGTAGCTCCAATTTATTTGATTTTTATCTCAAATTTGTGCGTTTTCAAAAAAGTGTTTTTTCTGTTAAAAAGATCTCAATAAGAAGATACGACGCGATTTGTGAAAATTATTCTCCTGCCATGGACGACGAACGCCGAATGTGCCATAACTCACATTCAATGAGGCACGTCTTTTGATGAACACTTTTCAAGCTACTACTTCTTGTGTAAACTAGTGAGCCTCTTTTCTTTTATCGTTTTTGCGTAGTCACACTTCGCAGCTAATAGAAGCAGAGATGGTAGGAAGACAACCACGACAACCATCCGCCTATGTTAAATCTGTGGAACTATTCAACAGCTTTGACTTAGACCATGGTCGCTGGATGTCTACCACAGTCACAATTGGTAGTTGGGTTCTGCTTCAAACAAGAAGAAGAAAACGGATGTCAAATGAATTCATCAACAGCTACAAAGGACGTGTGAAAGATTTTCGCTTGTCTCAAATGGGAAAGACAGTGAAAGAGGTGCTCATTGAGCATGCATATATGCACTCCGAACTAAGACTACAACAGTCACCTTTGGGGTTTCCTGCTCATAGACCAAACTGTGTGACTACTATATTGCTAAAAAGTTTTTAAAGATCCTTCAAGTTATTTTGTTGACTATTTCTTGTGACCATTCTCTTATCTTTTGTTTTTGCAGATATTTATCCTTCTAACAAAGAAGACTGGCAACCAATTGAGTGCATAATTGGTATTTTTTATGCTTTTCATACTTCCGTGGGAGAACTTATGTACAGAACTAGTGCGAGAAGAGCTCTCGCAGAGAGGGGAGTTTTCTTTTATGACTACTTTTACAACGTCCCTTGCTCTGTCCATGGATTTGGCACTTTGAAACCTTTCCCTCTTCCCCAACAAGATTCCCCAAAGTGGCCAGTTCCAACTTCAGAAACCTCTGAGTGTTTTAAACTCAAGCTTCATCAGGAAATTTTGAAGTGTTTGCGACCAAACATTGCAAGCATGCAAGTACGAGTCAGTCTATTTATGCCATTACATGTCTTTATAGATTTCTTCCACGATGAGGAGGTTAGAAAAACAGAAACCATGTTCATCTGCAAATCCCAAACTTGCCTTGATTTTTTGGATGATAATTGGGATGTCAGTGATTCTGAAGGCATTTTGTGCAAAGTTGACAAGCGCTCGGTTGTGTGCAAGTGTATGATAGCATCACAGAATTTTATAGTTTCTTTCTACTACATGAGGTGGCATCGAGTGAATGGTCAGTTGGTAGCTATGGATCAAGATTTAAGTGACGATGCTTTTAATCCCTTGATGTCCATTGAGATATGGTTTTCAAATTATTTGCTTACAGTTGTTGTGGTTAGATCAAATGTCACTTTAAGACAAGTCGAGAGGATCCGTTAAATGAGTCCGATCTCAATTTGCCTTCAAAATTTGTTTTCAAGTGTAACATGCGAAAGGTACTAAGCTACATGTATTACTTTTATACGTTGATGTCTCTATCGTGCTCATGTATCCCAATGTTTTATCACATACGCTGCATTGCAGGTACCTCACAGATAAGAAAAAACGACTCTTTGTGCACAGATTACCAGCGACAGACTTGAAATAGTGAACTAACTTTACACAATGATTCAAATACTATTGTCAAATATTACTCGACAAAGGCAGCTCTCTACATTACCAAACACCATTGGATCCTCACTCAACCATTTTTTTGGAAAATTGTACTCAACATTTTGTAAACTTTGAACCATAATCAAAACAAAAGTCAAATTTCGATCCACTGCTTGTAATCAATTTGTCAAAAGTACATTTCATAATCTCTTTCTAATCTTGTGCGTGTGGTGATGTGGGGGCTGTTGGTTGAGGTTGAGGAGAGGTGGTGGCTTGGGGGTTTGGGGGCTCTGGAGCTGCTTCATGAGTAGGAGAGCTGCTGGGTGGGGGGTTTGGGGGCTCTAGAGCTGCTTCATGAGCAGGAGAGGTGTTGGGTGGTGGGTTTGAGGGTTCTGAAGCTGTTTCTTCAGTACGAGAGCTGGTGGGAGCTTGGGTTGGAGAGGCATCTGGGGAGATATTGATATGTGCTTGTGTTGGTGTGGCAGACACGGGGTATTTTGTCGGCGGAGGCCTAGGCGTGGGCCTTGGTGCTGGCGGGATAAAAGCATCACGTGCTCCGTCTGGATGCATGGTCGCGCAATTGATCAAGTTTTCAATCATTCTGTTTCTAAAGGAAGAAACATCAACCTTTGAATAATCTGCCAAATTTCTTACCTGCGTTAAGAACATCATGTTTATTAACATAGCTACTAACTTATTAAGATACAAATTTGTAAACGAGTGTCAAATGCTTACACTTCTATGACTTCCATCAAGCATGACCCCTAACAAAATTTCTGCATTGAATAAGACCCTCCATCCACAAGAGTAGGCATCATCCTGCTTAGGGACTTTGCAACTAATAATCGTAAGATTCTCATATATCTGCTCTTGCGTTAAATCTTCAAGAGCAGACACAAGCTTCCGAATAGATCTGCGCAAAATACAATTAAATTTCATAAGCGACTTTTAACAAAATTCTATGCGATGTCGAACAAAATACAAAACCTCTTACCTATGTACTTCACCATGAAATCCATGGGATGAATTAGCAAGGTAGCACCGGTTTCGTTCAAGGTGTAAGAGAACAAGACTCCAATGAGATCTGTTACAAATAAACATAAGCAAAACATATTTCATCACAATAAATTAGAGTTCAAGATAAAATAATTTCACTATTGAAAACATTGTGTACCCTTCATGATAAGCCAGAACAAAAAAATTTGGCGTATCCATGTTCACTGACTGGAACCAGTCAACTACTTCCACTAAAGATGTATCCTCGGCCGTCAAAACGACCGAGAGGTTCGAGTCAAGGACAGCGACATCATCTTGCATATTCCAAGGCAAATTTGAAACTACAAAACTGTAAAGAAATTCGTGTCACACAAAATTGAATATATTAAAAGAATTTATTGTGAAAAAAAGAATAGAACGCACCAAAGCAAGCAATTGATGATTGAGTCTGTGAGTTCCCTCGTCCGGTTCTGTAAAATTGCAATCTCGTGGGGGTGATAAGGAAAATACAGAATGCGTCCCCACACACGAAGGCCAACATGGAAATAAGGAAATAGCAATGACAAATCATCAGCGTTGGCGTTGTTGATGGCATCTGCCATTTGTTCCTCCATCATCTCAAGGCATAACTGCTCCAATCTCTCACTATCGTCTTCTGTTGTCCCACTCGGTGTTGAGACGGGTGCTGTATCGATGCATTTGTGTAGACACTTCACGAACTTTGACCTTGTCAATAGGTGGTATTCTAAGAATATTGTCCATCTTTCGGTCTGAAATACCGGCAAGCGGTATTGTTTTGTCATACCTGAACCTGAGAAGGCGAAGTGTGTTGATATCTCGCGGCATCGATGTTATCCTATGGGCGTGGGCTGAGAGAATGTAGCCGTCCTGGAAAAGCTCTACAAAAAAATCCTCAGCGACCTCGTGCAAGCACCCCATTGCACTTCGAGACCACCGGAAATTCAAGTTGTGTTGCTCGCAAATCTCGCAACAACTCTCTGGAATGGCAGTTTAGGTATTGTCAATGAAATCTGCTTTTGGAGCTTACAAAGTTCAAGTAGAACGCTCCTATTCTGCTCGTATCTTCTTCTTCGCATTGTTGCGCGTAACTGCGGCATGGTCTTGCCCGGAATCACATGCGATGTTGACGGTTGCCATTAGGAAAAATTTGGACTCACAAAGGGGCCCTTTAAGGAGTTTGACTTTACCTCTCTCTACCAAAACGGGCGCATGGATATATAGCACGCCATGAGATTCCTCATATTTTAGAAGATTCTTTTTTTGATTCACCTATGATGTGACAACTCTGTCGGAATCTAAGTGAATCAAAAAAAGAATCTTCTAAAATATGAGGAAGCTTATGGCGTACTATATATCAGTAGATAGAGCTTGAAGAGGACATTCTAATTGTCAAACCTCCACCAACTTTGGAGTTTGTTTGAAAAAATTTATCCATGCGCCCATTTTGGTAGAGAGAGGTAAATTCAAACTCCTTAAAGGGCCCCTTTGTGAGTCCAAATTTTCCCTAATGACTGTAGACGAGCTAGCCTGGCCCTGCGGAACAGACTGGCCAGGATAAACCTTCCTTGCTGTTTGATTTGTGCGGGCCATGACCTGAATGAGGAGAATGCGAGGAAATATGGAAATCTGGATGTGGGTAACAAGGCAGAGTGACTAGAGACACTTCGGAAAAACGGTGAGAAAAAAGGGGGGGGGGGGGGGGGGGGGGGGGGGGGGGGGGGGGGGGGGGGGGGGGTGTTTATATTAGCGGAATAAGTATAATGAGAAGAGGCGGCTGCATTAATCATGACATCGCGAGGTATGACGGGAAGCGTGCGGGCATAATGATTACGCACCACGTGGCACAATGGGACAAAACCGATATTGGTGGTGCCGAAATTAGTGGCACTGCCTATTCGCGGGGTGGCACAACGAGGAAAGAAGCACCCCAATGTTAGGAAATAAGACGTAGCTAAATAGATAATCGAGTAGATTACTTAATGGAGAGAGAAATATTTATATACACGAGATTATAGAGTAGAGAGAGAGAGAGTACACACAATATACGTGGTTCACCCAAAGTGGGCTACGTCCACGGGAAAGCAGCCACTCAATGGCTTTAGTACTTCAAAACAAGAAGTAGTTTACAAAGAGATTATACCCTTAATGGAGCTCCCGCCTTGCTTCACTCTCACCACCTCACACTCACCTTGTTGCATCAACTTCACACTATGAAATGTGTGTAGAAATGGCCTCCTTTTATAGGCCAAAAGGGCTGCCCTCTCTTATGAGAGACAGCCATGTGTAGCCGCCCTTGTGCGAATAAGTCCAAATCTGACCCTCCAATCCGCCCATGTGTGGCCGCCCTTGAGAAGACAAGTCCGCTTTTGAATTCGGCCACCGGCCATTGACTTCTGACCACCGGCCACCGGCCATTGACTTCCGACCACCGGCCATCGGCCATTGACTACCGGCCACCGGCCAACCGACCGGTTGTTTTCCGACCACTTTCCGGCCGCCGTCCGGCCATAATATTCCGGTGAAAAAGAATATTCCGACGGGAAAAAAAGTCTCGGGGGCCTCCGCCCCCGAGGCCTTTAAAGTTGCCCCTGATTCTTGTCCGTGAAAATTTTGGTTTCCGGTGAGTGATTTTCCTTCACGCACGATGGCTTCTCCTTATAATGGGGGCCTTACAAATGTGCGCTTTTACCACAGAAAATTACAACGGTAAATCAGGCTCCATACTTAACAATCTCCCACTTGGAGACTGATCTCCAAACCAAACCTGTGACTGCTTTCCATTCTGGCTTCTTATCCTTGAATGCCGATTGAAGATGAGCAAAAGCTCAACTTCTCCTTGTTGACCACCTTTGTAAACATGTCTGCAGGATTTTCACTTGTATGCACCTTTCCTAGCTTTAGTTGTCCCTCTTCCAAAAGAGTGCGTATGAAGTGATATCTCACCTCAATGTGCTTTGTCCTTGAATGAAAGGCTGAGTTCTTCGCAAGATGGATAGCGCTTTGGCTATCACTGTACAAGACACAATTGTCTTGTTTGAATCCAAGCTCTTCTAAGAATCTGTGAAGCCACAGAATTTCTTTGCTTGCCTCCGTCATTGCTACATACTCTGCTTCCGTGGTAGAAAGTGAAACCACTTTCTGCAGCTTTGAAGCCCAGCTTACTGTTGTGCCTCCAACCGTGAATACATAGCCAGTAGTGCTCCTTCGAGTATCTTTGTCACCTGCCATATCTGCATCAGCATACCCTTCTAGAAAAATATCAGTTCCTCCAAAATACAAAGCATTTGTTGTTGTCCCTTTTAGATACCTAAGTATCCACTTCACAGCTTGCCAATGCTCTTTACCTGGGTTGTCCATGAACCTACTCACAACTCCCACTGCATGTGCAATGTCTGGCCTTGTCCAGACCATAGCATACATTAGAGAACCTACCGCTGCAGCATATGGAACTTTAGACATATAGGCTATCTCCTCTTGTGTATTTGGACACATATCCTTCGTTAGTTTAAAATGACCAGCCAAAGGTGTAGAAACTGGTTTTGCATTTTACATTCCAAACCTTTCTAGTACCTTCTTGATGTAATCTTCTTGAGATAGCTTTATTGTCTTCTTCGTCCTGTCCCTTGATATTTTCATACCAAGTATCCTCTTTGCAGCACCTAAATCTTTCATTGAAAAAGATTTTGACAGCTCCTCTTTTAGGTCTTTGATGTCGCATGTTAGCACTTGCAATCAACATGTCATCAACATACAACATTACGATGATGAATTTTCCATCTCCCAAATTCTTTGTGTAGACGCAGTGATCCGAGTTGCATCTTGTGAATCCATGATCCAACATCCATCGATCAAACTTCAAGTACCATTGTCTTGATGCTTGCTTTAAACCATACAAGCTCTTCTTTAATCTGCAAACCATTTTCTCCTTACCTTTTACTTCATACCCCTTTGGTTGAAGCATGTAGATTTCCTCCTCTAAGTCACCGTGAGGGAATACCGTATTTACATCCATTTGCTCGAGATTTAGATCATGAGCAGCCACAAGGCTTAAGACAAGCCTAATTGAGTTCATTTTTACAACAGGAGAAAATATTTCATTGAATTCAATACCTTTCTTTTGAGAAAAACCTTTTACCACAAGCCTAGACTTGTACCTTTTCTTCCCACCTTCTTCTTCCTTTAGCTTGTACACCCATTTGTTTTGAAGTGCCCTCTTACCTTTAGGCAGCTCAACCAACTCCCATGTTTGGTTGCGATGTAGTGAGTCCATCTTCACTTGCATGCTCTTCCTCCATTCTTCTTTGGATTCATGTTGCATAGCTTCTTCATATGATTCTGGCTCTCTAGAATCTGAGATCAAGAGATGGTTGAAGGAAGGAACAAACCTTTCTGGAGGTCTACTTTCTCTTGTAGATCTTCGGGGAATAGGTTGAGGCTCCTCATTTGGTTGACGTTGTTGCACATTGTCACCGTTTGTAGTCCTTGAGTCTTCACCGTCCTCAAGCTCCATGTACTCATCACCTGTTTCTTTTGTTTGTTTTCTTTCCAAGTAATCTTTGTACATATTTTGTTCGTTAAAAATTACATCCCTGCTCCTTAAGATTTTACCATCTTCAGGATTCCATAGGCGATACCCAAAGTCTCCTTCTCCATAGCCAATGAAGAAACACTTTTTGAACTTTGCATATAACTTTGATCTTAGGCTTCTATCTATGTGCATGAAAGCCTCACACCCAAACACTTTGAGAAATTCATAATTCACCGGTTTACCTGTCCATGCCTCTTCTGGAACTCCCCCATCCAATGCCGTTGAGGGTGACCGATTGATTAAGTACACAGACGTACTTACAGCTTCCGCCCAAAGCTCAAGCGGTAGGCCTGCATGTAGCCGCATGCTTCGTGCTCGTTCCATGATTGTCCTGTTCATCCTTTCCGAAATCCCATTTTGTTGAGGTGTCCTTGGGGTTGTCCTTTGCCTCCAAATGCCATTGCTAGCAGAAAAGCTTTCAAAAGCTTGGCTGCAATATTCTCCTCCATTGTCGGATCTGAGGCATTTAACCTTGGTACCTGTTTCATTCTCCACAAAGGCTTTCCACCTTTGAAATATGGAAAATACATCGGATTTATTCTTCATGACATAAACCCATGTTTTTCTAGTCGCATCGTCTATGAATGTTACATAGTACAATGAGACACCAAGTGATGGTGTACTTGCAGGACCCCAAACATCAGAATGAACCAACTCAAGTTTTTTATTTTTTCTTTCATTTCCTGATTTTTGAAATTTTACCCTCTTTTGTTTACCATAAACACAATCTTCACAGAACTCTAAGTCCACTTCTTTCAAACCTGGTAGAAGCTTCTTTGTTTGAAGGATTTGCATTCCTTTGGCACTCATATGCCCAAGTCGGTAGTGCCACACCGCACTGTCAACTTCTGTAGTTGCTGCACAAGCTGAAGGTTGCGTGCTAACAGTACACAAGTAAAGTGTACCGACTTTTTCACCCTTGGCAACCACCAAAGATCCCTTTGAGATCTTCCACCGTTTGTTTCCGAATGCAATGTTGTGACCTTCATCGTCCAACTGTCCTGTAGAGATCAAATTTTTGTGAAGAGAAGGAACATGCCTAACATCTTTAAGCTTCCATTCATTTCCGTTAGCAGTTTTGACAGAAACTGTACCTTTGCCGACAATCTCACAAGCTTCATCATCTCCCAAGTATACATACCCAAAGATACCTTTGGTGTAGTCTTGGAAATGTTGCTTGTGTGGTGTCGCATGGAATGAAGCCTCGGAATCTACTATCCAGAAATTAGACACATTGTCTAATGAGAGAATTAGAGCATCTTGCTCTACTTTACCTGCCACATTGGCCTCCGATGTTGGCTTGTTGTCTTGAGACTCTGTCTCCTTCTTCTTCTTGGACCAGCAATCCTTCTTGACGTGGCCCTTCTTGCCGCAGTTCCAACATTCAAGAACTGACTTTGTGCGTGACTTGCTCCGCCTTGAGCGATCACGACCCTTTTGGTTTTTGAACCTCTCCTTAAGCCTTCCTCTTGTTTCCACTGATAGTGCAGCACTTGATGATTCTCCTGTGCTTCTCCTTTGCATTTCCTCGCTTAGGAGAACACCCACAATATCATCAAACTTAAGAGTATTTGTGCCAGAGATAGAATTACTTACAGCCATCACAAGGCTGTCCCAACTATCCGGTAGAGATGATAGTATAAGGAGAGCTCGCACTTCGTCATCGAAATTGATTTTCACTGATCGAAGTTGACTTATGTTTGTGTTAAAGTCATTTAGGTGTTCTGCAACTGAACCATTCTCTGTCATCTTTAGATTGAACAAGCGCTTCATAAGAAATACCTTATTGGATGCCGATGGTTTCTCGTAGAAGTCGTCAAGTGACTTCATCAAGTCCTCTGTGGTCTTCATCTCCGAAACATTGAAGGCCACCGTTGACGCCAAGCTTAACCGGATTGTTCCCAGTGCCTTTCGATCAAGGACAATCCATGCTTCATCTGCCATTGTTGCGGGCTTCTTCACAAGACCGCCTAGTGGCAAATAGAGGTCCTTCTGGTAGAGATAGTCTTCAATCTGCATCTTCCAATGTTGGTAGTTTTTGCCGTTGAACTTCTCAATCTTGAGCTTCCCTTCCTCCGCCATAACTCCCACTCAATTCAAGGAACCCTTTCCTTGAGATAATTTAGCTACGAGCAAACCTTGCTCTGATACCAGTTGTTAGGAAATAAGACGTAGCTAAATAGATAATTGAGTAGATTACTTAATGGAGAGAGACAGATTTATATACACGAGATTATAGAGTAGAGAGAGAGAGAGAGAGAGTACACACAATATACGTGGTTCACCCAATGTGGGCTACGTCCACGGGAAAGCAGCCACTCAATGGCTTTAGTACTTCAAAACAAGAAGTAGTTTACAAAGAGATTATACCCTTAATGGAGCTCCCGCCTTGCTTCACTCTCACCACCTCACACTCACCTTGTTGCATCAACTTCACACTATGAAATGTGTGTAGAAATGGCCTCCTTTTATAGGCCAAAAGGGCTGCCCTCTCTTATGAGAGACAGCCATGTGTAGCCGCCCTTGTGCGAATAAGTCCAAATCGGACCCTCCAATCCGCCCATGTGTGGCCGCCCTTGAGAAGACAAGTCCGCTTTTGAATTCGGCCACGGCCATTGACTTCTGACCACCGGCCACCGGCCATTGACTTCCGACCACCGGCCATCGGCCATTGACTACCGGCCACCGGCCAACCGACCGGTTGTTTTCCGACCACTTTCCGGCCGCCGTCCGGCCATAATATTCCGGTGAAAAAGAATATTCCGACGGAAAAAAAAAGTCTCGGGGGCCTCCGCCCCCAAGGCCTTTAAAGTTGCCCCTGATTCTTGTCCGTGAAAATTTTGGTTTCCGATGAGTGATTTTCCTTCACGCACGATGGCTTCTCCTCATAATGGGGGCCTTACAAATGTGCGCTTTTACCACAGAAAATTACAACGGTAAATCAAGCTCCATACTTAACACCCAACAGGTTGCCCTAGCAACAATGGTATGTCGCGGCACAACGCAAGGAGGCGGACCAAAATACTCTGCACTGGTCATATCGCATCATGACACGACAACAGGTTGTCGCGCCAGAACGCGATAGCGGTGCTTTTGTGGAGCGGCGGCACCCATTTCGCGTTGTGGCGCGATCGTTCCACGGCGGCTGACACGTGGCATAATCATCACGACGACTGCATGATGCACGCATGGCGCGACAAAAAAGGCGTCGTGGCACAACGCGAGGAGGCGGACCGCAGTACTCTTGACTGGCTCTATCGCGTTATGACGCGACAACAAGTTGTCGCGCCAAAACGCGATAGCATTGCTTTTTTGGTGTGGCGGCACCACTTTCGTGTTGTGGCGCGACCGTTCCACGACGGCTGACACGTGGCATAATCATCACGGTGACTGCATGATGCACGTTGGCCCCATGATGCACGTCAATCGATGTCATCATTATCCTCGGGAGTCCTATAAATATGACTTTCTCCCCCATTTGCCCTTTGTTTGGATATTGTGCTCTCTCGTCTATCTTCGCTTTTGAATTTCCGTTATGGACCCCTTCAATGTTGAAGCAGAGGAGGAAGTGCCTTGCTCTCAGGATGTCCCCCAAGACAAACTATCTCATTTTCTATACCGCATTGGGCTTCAGCAGCACGAGACAGAGATCAGGCCGATGTTCAATCCAGATTTTTCTTTGCATGAGTGGATTGTCTCCGCGCAACATTACCTATCAGGTTTTGAGCAGACCTACCAGCAGCAAAAGTCTAGTGGCATTGTCGAGATACAAGGAGTTTGTTTTGTTCACATGAAGGATATCAATTCGGACTCCTCCAAGAAACACATATTTTCTAGGAGTTGCCTTAAGCTGCCAGTGCACTTGCGGATAACATACCACAAGTGTACACTTCATAACCGCAAGTGTCGAGTGGCTTAATATTATGCAGGTTTTATTTTATATTTGCATTTAATTTTGGATGAGCATGCTAATGCTGCAGAGGCCTCGCTAGAGGATCAGACTGGGGAGGGTCAACAGCCCAAGTCTCTGGGAAGCCTTGCCTTGTAGGTTTCAGAGGGAGTGTAGCTTCCGGAGGGTGCTTTGCCTACTAGTGTTCTACCTACCATACCTATTGGTGATTTGCAGTATGTCTTGCTTAACGACATTATGGAGCTTTTTGACCTTCGAGAGGACTATTGCCTTGCCATTGTGGCACAGAATCTCGAAGAGGATGATGTTGTCATTGACCCTGAGCACAACAAGTATTCTGTTATAGATGCCCATGTAAATGACGATGAGTTCGTTGACCCCGCAAGTGCACTTGTGATGATTTACAATGATGTTGCTAGGTATGAGCGCACGCTTCCAACAGAAAAGGAGTTCATGGAAGTGCAAAAAAAGCTAGGGATTGAAGAAATGGGTAAGGCAAGCACTTCTTCATCATCTTTGGCCTCAACCTCCAATGCGCCCACTGGAGGTCAGGGCGGCATCAACCTATGGAATGAGGACTTACTTGAGGAAGATGAAAACCAGAAGGTAATCTTTTTTTATTTGCCTTACCTTTTTGGTTTCTACTTATCTCATTTCATAACTTTAATTTGTTGCAGTTGGTGGTCTATGATGATACCTTCATTCCTCGCCCTCGTGGACGAGGCATGGGAGATTTAAGGGAAGAAGTCCTCTCTCGGCCAATACTTAAAGAATCTTAAGTATCCGAGTGTTTTGGTCTTCCATTCGTCCTTCTCCAATGACAACGCGGAGCTACCCTTGATGACGTTGAAGACACTTTCAAGATATTTAGGAGGGGCCGTCATCAGGTGGAACGCAGATAAAATAATGCTTTTAGAAAAAAAGGCCGCATTGTATATGTTTGGCCAAGGGCCAGGAATGTATGGTTTGCGTAGTTGCTATTTTTTTACCCAAGCAGCATATGGTTTGGCATGCGGAATCACTGACCCTGTGCAATTACTAGAGTATGACAAGCATGCTATGTTTCGCAATAAACAACCAATTGCGCATCTGCCTACTGAAGAAATGTCTCTTGTGGCTGTGGAGGTGGAGACAAATGTACTGTCGACAAACGAACCTGCAGGACTAGGTTGCAAAAGACCAAGGCAAGAAGAAGACACACAGCAGGCAAAAAGGCCAGAATATTTTGTAACTTTTCCTGACGAAGCTGAAGAATAGAGAAGCTCCAATGTATATTGTCGATGCCAAAAAATAGTACATTTTCTATCAAAACAATGAGTACATTATGTTTCTCACTTTTGTGACTGGTTGTCTTCTCTTGGCACAAAAAATTATATTGTGTTACAATGCGCTATCTTTACGAAGTCTCAAACAACTTGGGTCGGAGTTGTCCAAGTTTTTCCAATGCGTTCTTTTTGAAGTCGCCACTCTGCATGTCGCGATGCCGCAGAAGATGCCTCCCATATTTCCTTCTTCCGTCGTTTGCTTGCTAATCTCATTGCTTGGCCAATCTGACTGTCTTTGACACATTCCTTTCGGTGTGTTCTATGCATAAGTTTTCAATAAGTCCATTGATGTAGTTCCTCCAAATTGTTGGCTTTGTTTGCACCACCTCCGTGACGAGTGTGGCTGAAATAGCCAGTACGGGCTTGGTAGTGAGTTTTCTCCATACCTTGTGTAGACCATATAGCCAAGCTACCATACTGCCTAGCAAACCAAGGCATGTGGTTGCATTTGATATACTGCAAAAAAAAACCAGCCTATTGTTTATATGTAAATATATAAACACAATTTTATCAAATAAAGTAATATACCATGTAATGAGTTATGTGTTGATTTGTCCATGCAGCTATGAAAGACCTGTGGAAGGTCTCCAAAGCGTCTTGAAATAATGTATAGTCAGTATCTCTCCAAGTATTGAGCTCACAAAACTTGAATATGGAATCCAAACTTTTCCACACGTTCGCTTTGCGAGTCCTTGCTGCACCATTGTCTGCGTGGTCAACCACTGCATTGTGCAGGTTTCTCCACCGGTTGTATCTCAATGTCAACCTTTCCTGAGCACTTTGGCTTTTGCGTTGTCTGCCACTTGTTGGCATCGACAAGAAGAGACGGGCTTTCACACCGCCAATAGATAACTTCTTTGGCACATCTCGACCATTCTTAGACCTCTTCTCGTCCTGCTCTATTTTCACATGTCCTCCATGCAAGCCCATATCTGAGAAAATTGTTTCCAATGATAATATGGCCCTTTGTTTTGTTGATGCTGGCCGAGTGGTCCAAGCAAAACAAATGTACAAAAACATAAGTTTCTCAATGATTCTGCAGAGTGCATGCATCGTGCAAATATGTACTCTGGATAGTGGAATATCCAACACTGGGCGGAAGTTAAGGTCCTGCAAGTGCCTGTCCGGTGCTCTCCTCCAATTTCTTTTGTCAAGTAAACAGGCAAAGGAGTTTTTGTAAGATCACCAAAATATATCATATGATCCAAAGGCTACAGACTACTTCTTTTTAACTATAAAGTACTCCATACATGTCCTATGGTCTTAGGACCATAGAGTGGTATATGCAAAAACCACCCTATGGCCTTAAGGTGGTACATGTAAAAAGTACGATACAATCTTGAGGTTATAGAGTTCTCTCTATTTTATAACTACAAAAAGTACCCTACAATCTTGAGGTTATAGAGTTCTCTCTATTTTATAACTACAAAAAGTACCCGACAATCTTGAGGTTGTAGAGTACTCTATACATGTCCTATGGCCTTAGGTCCATAGGATGGCACATGAAAAAAGTACCCTAAAATACGAAGGTTATAGAGTTCTCTATGTTTTATACCTACAAAAAACCCTATCCCTATGACCCTAAATCCAAAGATAGACATATTTTAGGCTCTCTTAGAGTTTCAAAGATACCAAAAAAGAGCACACTATGGCCCTTATTATCAACACTCTTTGTCCTAACAAGCATAGAGGGAGTCCTATGGTCCTACACCTATGGGGTACTAGTTTGGTTCCATGATCAAAGGATGCTAATATAGAGCTTTGCAGTGCAATGTAGGCCACCATATGCCCTCTAGGAATAAAAACAAGTCACTTATTTATTGAAGGATCATATTGAGGATTAAATATGGATCTAAGACTAGATTGTGCCAATATAGAGCCTCTACATGGGTATGTTGGCCACCCTCGGCCCTAGGGCCATAGCGTTCCTACCTAACATAGAGGGCACCCTCATTTGGCCGGAGGATGTACATAATGTTAATAAAATAGGCCAAGGAGTTACTACCCAAATGCTAAAACTGCTTCTAGATTTTTTATAAGGTACTCCATACATGCTCATACGGCCTTAGGGAAATAGGGTGACACATATATAAAGTACCCTACATTGCTAAATCTATAGAGTTCTCTTTGTTTTGATACCTATATAAACCATATCTCTATGGCCCTATGTCCATAGAGAGGCATATTTCAGGCCCTTATAGATTCTTAAAGATGACTACAAAGAGAATTATATGGCCCTTAGGCCATAGGATGAAATATGGTTTTCTTCAAGAAACTTATTATCAACACCTTGTGCTCTAGGGGAAACCCTATGGCCCTTGGGCCACACGGTGCAAATATAGAGGTGCATCCTATATTTCTAAGGCTACAAAGTTATCTCTATTTTGATATCTATAAAAAATCATATCCTTATAGTCCTGAGGCCATAAATAGGTGTATTCTAGGCTCTCACAAAGCCTTAAAGACACCTATAGAGAGTACCCTAAGGACCATAGGATAAAATGTGATTTTCTTCAAGAAACCTATGATCAACATCACTTGTCCTAACAAACATCGTCAGAATTTGTATCGACGTAAGGCCATAGGGAACCAATATAGAGGTGCAAAAAAATGAGCTTGTGGTCCCTTAGGTTCAAAACAAAGCACATTATGGTCATAGGATCATATAGAAGACACCCTATGGTTCTAAGACCAAATTGTGTCAATGGAGGGTCTACATGGGCACCTTGGCCACCCTAAGGCCTTAGGGCCTTAGTGATTGTGGCTAACATAAAGGGCACCATTTGGCCCCAAGTTCTAGGTAATGTAGATAAAGTAGATATGCTCATAAGTTATTGTGAGACTACCAAAATGTATCATATGGCGGCCCAAAGGAAAAAACAAAATCTTCTAGATTTTTATAATGTACTCCATATAGGCCCTATGGCCTTAATTTCATAGGGTGTCCCAAGTATAAAGTACCCTACGGTCCTAAGACTATAGGTTTCTTTCTATTTTAATTACCTATAAAGAAAGCTCCTTATGGACCTAAGACCATAGAAGACATATTTTAAGCTCTCACAAGCCTTCAAGATACCTACAAAGTTCACCCTATGGCCACACGGTAAAATATTTTTTTCTCCAAGAAACCTACTATCAACATCTTGTAGTCAAAGATAACCATGTGGCCATAAGGTCTTTTAGGGTGGCCCTAATTTTTCTACAAGCTATATTTCAATGGCATCTTTGGTCTTATTAAATGTATTCTTAGATATTGAATTTTTCATTTGGATACTCTTTAATTTTGTTCTAAGAGTGTGACCAAAAAAATCCATCCAAGTTGTAGGTGCTTCCAAAGCTAACAATAGTTGTTCTTTGAAACTTTCACTCCTTCAACAAGGTATTGCAATTGACAAAGTTTCACCTGAGATTGTTGGTACAAAAGGTATTTAACCTTTTGAGAAAAATTCTATGGATCTCTATAGCAACCAAAAAATTCTTAAAGGAGACAAAAATCTACAAGCTCCTAAAGGTCAACCATTGCAACCATTGGAGATGAATTTAAATGGTGCTATAGAAGTAGAAGACGATGCAAGTTCCAAAACATGTACAAGGTTAGAGGAAGAATCCATTTAAAACATTTTAGTAACTCAAGATCTAGGAACTGGGGTGGTGCATGGTGATCTGGAACTTTCATCCACCACTAACACACCAATGTTGACTATGATAGTGAGCTTCTGTGGATTTCTTTTGAGACGATGCTATCAAAAGTCTAAAAATTTGAGGAGATTAAATTTTGAACATTATATTGTTCTACGCCCAGGTGCATTGAGGTTTTAAAGACTCTAGCAATTTCAATGTAGGGAAATGGTCAGCTGCTAATGATACACATGTTATGGACATCATCAAGATTTTAGAGAAGGAGGATGGAGAAAAGTTTTAATTATTTATGATTTGGGATCAAATCCAATGTCAATCATGTGAAGAAGAAAGAATCACTCGCTCAAATAATGGATTTCTTTTGAGACAATGCTATCAAAAGTCTAAAATTTGAGGAGATTAAATATTGAACATTATATTGTTCACAGGTGCATTGAGGTTTTTAAGACTCTAGCAATTTCAATGTAGGGATATGGTCAGCTTCTAATGATACACATGTTATGGACATCATCAAGATTTTGGAGAAGGAGGATGGAGAAAATTTTTAATTATCTATGATTTGGGAGCAAATCCAATGTCAATCACGTGAAGAAGCAAGAATCACTCGCTCAGATAATCCAAGAGTAGAAGCACTTTTCAAACCGTTGGCTATTGCATCAATAAAATTTGGCATTGATGCAAAAAGAATGCTTCGTGTAGATGATGCACCATTAAAGGGATGCATTAGTCCTGCATTGAATTCTATTTTTCCGCCATCATCCAATGTTAATGAGGATGATACTAACATCCTTGAGGATGTGCTGCCATATATTCAAGCTCTTCATCACGTCTACAACATTTGCACAATTACAAGCTCTTATTTGTATGGACAAGCACCCATAGATGGTTGTTGCAGAGTAAGAGGAGATAAATTTGGTTTGTCTAGAGAAAACCTACTCCATACAGGCATACTACCAGAAGCTGCTTGTCCTCATGACTATGAAAAAGGTGCAGCATCTAGCAATAGTGGAATGTCAACTCGAAGTCAGGATAAGAAACTCTTAACAATGATCAAGAAAAAGTGAGGCTTTTAAAGAGTATGAAACCTTTATCATCCTTAAAATATTTTGAAGCAGTCATGCTTGCCCAAAAATTGGGATACAAGGAGCTTGCTATCAAAGTACATGAAGCCAATAACTATATAAAATAGTTAAAGATTCAGTATAATCTCAAATAGATCTCCATTGAGCAGATGATGGAGTATAGTTTTGTAATATTATGGAATCTATAAAATCTCTTAACGTGTTTTTCAGAGTGCTTATGCAAATTTGTCTTTTAATGATATATGTAGCTTTTGACTTTGATATGTCAAATGCTTAATTTTAGTTTATTATTCAAAAGTTTGTTGTTTTAAATCCGTGTCCATTGCACCATCAAGGACAATCTACATGGCCAAAAGGCCATATGTTACTCTATAAGCTTAGGGGATTTTCACTTTATGGTATCAACACCCTATGACCCTAACGCCATAGGTTGGCTTATTTTCTTCCACAAGATACTTACTATTGGTGGCCAAGAATAAGCATCCTAAGATCCTAAGTTTTTCAACAAGGCACTTAAGATTCCATTATAAATAGATTCAACAAAAATTGTAGGCCTTTTAGGACAAATAACATTCTTTTTTACATTGTGGGCAAAAGGGTGGTATCTCATCTTCTCTAAGACTTTTATGAATTGTGGTCATAGGAAGCGACGTAATTTTCACGTATGGCATTAGCACCCTATGACCACAAGGTCATAGGTTGACGTATCTTATTCCAAAAATCACTTACCATGTGTGCCTTGGAATTAGCACCCTTTAGACTTAATGTCATGGGAGGCTAGCTCTAGGCTACATAATGAAAAGCACAAGTCTCTTAAATGAAAACTACAAAGAAAAACTAAGTGTCTGAGGCCACACTTAGGATCCATCTATTGACAACTATATAGCAAGACCTTAGACTTTTAAGAAAAATAAAAATATTTGAGAATCCTATAGAGCATTTATGTCATTTGGAATTTGAACCCTATGATCCTAGGTACATGAAAGCCAACATATCCACACCATATGTATCATAACCATAAGGTTGAGGACAAGAAAAAAAGATTCTCTAATTAACTCACTACACAAGGTATCCTATGACCTCAAAGACATTAAGTCTTATATGTAGATTGTGCTCTATCGTTTGTTAAACATATTTTAATTTTTTGTGAGTTAGAGTGAAATTATTCAATTGATTTTTTGTTATCATTCCAAGGCAAAAAAGGTTTTGATATTATATGTCATGAATTAGAAGAGTTTCTTATCATATTACATCAAATATCTCATTCAAAGTGAAACAATATTTTGATCGGCTATACGTAGGAGGGAGTCTTTCTTATCTCAACGGGAGAAAGAACTTAGAAGGACAAACAAGGAACATCATTTGGATTTGTGGACCGATGGGTCTATTTATCCAAAGGATCCTACGACAAATGCGCCACCTCCCTTTGCTAATATCACTAACCTCTTACATTTCACAGGCGATGGCAAGGATGGGCTATTGGGATACACCGAACATTTGGAAATAAGAGGATTGAATGTGGAAAGGCAAAGAAACTTCCTGGCAATGGAGAACATGCAGCTGAAGAAACTTAATGAAGCATGCTCTCAAAATATTTCATCAAACAAAGAGACAATCCAAGGCCTTGAGAAGAAGATCACAAGTTTGTGAGAGAAAGACACCGTGCTTGGTAGTCGGAAAAGAAAATGAGATCTGTGCAACCTTGAGAACATGAAGGTTGGTAGTGGTGGCCTGGTTCTTAGGCAAGGGCGGCAGAGAGGTACAGTTTAACGAGCACAACAATCTCTTCGTTGATCTTGAAGCATTGCAAAGGTATGCGGTTCACTTCTTTGACATCAGTCGAGACGAGTGCGGTGGGGTTCTCAAGTTTGTTTTGAAGCTCGACGAGTGCGAGGTCCTGAAGAACAAGAAGTTGGAGAGAGTCACCATTACCCTCATGAACAGAGCTCTGGATCTATCAATAACGAAAGAGGATCCACAATACTTCAACGTGCAATCAGAAAACAACATTCTATCTCTAGGATCATTTCAGGTATACTTCGTTCAATCTTTGATAACAAAAATATTGATTATTTGGTTATTGATTTTGTGTTTTCATTTTTCACTACAGGTTGATAAGGAAAATTTTGAAATCCTTGATTGGGTTTTTAGTCAAACCCCAATTCCTTCTATCATCAGTGAACAAAGAAACGGAGCCGTTCTTTCAGTGGAAGGATTTGGCGACTACACACTGGAATGGCACATGGCAGGTGACTTAAAGACTCTTAAGTGTATGTACAACATAACACACGGAGCAGTTGTGGCAAATCCATGCTTATATTGCATGGCTGATGCACAATCACTTGAGAGTGTGCAATGGATTAGAGCTCCCAACAGACATCTTCAAGATAAAACTTTTAAACCAGTGCTTGATATTCCTCTGAGTAGAGTTCACATCTGTACACTTCATGCACTCTATCGAATAATTGAAAAGGTGGTTCATTTGTACATATGTTTTGCATGGACATTAAAGCCAGAGAGTGAGTCGAAAAGAGTGATCAAAGCATTAGAGGGAGTGATCTCAGACATTGGTTTGCATAGAGGTAATTTCAAAATTGAAGAGGACCCTAAGATGTCTCAAAGTCGGTACAAGGTACCGAGGAAAGCATCGATAGGCGGAGTGAAGGCAAGAAGGTTTCTTGGGTTTAGCCTCAAAGATTCAGATAGAGAAGAAAGGAGAATCTTGTTCAACAAATGGAAACAGTTACATAAAGTGGTTAAAGACAATGCTGGTGGTGGGGCAATCCAGAATCACAAGGCGAACGTGTGGAAATCACTAGATAAAATTTTTCACTACCTTGAGCAACATTCTTGGGACCAAAGTAAGCTCACATCATTTCAAGCAGCCTTGCTGGATTGGAAAAAGGCTTACCTTACAGGGTGGGGTGGGCAGCATATCACACATTACATGGTAGGTTGGCATTCTACGTATACAAAACAAAATTTTAAATTATACTCAACTGACCATTTTGTTTTATTTCAATGCAGCACATACTGTTCAACCATGATCCATATTTTTCCAAGACATACGGCTCACTATCAATATGGTCCACACAAGGCATGGAAAAAACCCACTACATGGCAAGAACAGGTTATTTTAAGCACACTCGACATGGGGGAGGAAAAGAAAAGGCCAGTAGCCTATTAGAGTTACACCAATGGACTTATAGACGAATAATTCATAGACCAAGGCAGAAGGAACTTCTTAAGAGTTCAGAAATTACACGGTCTTTACAACACATCCGCAAAGAGAAGAAACAGATGGCTTGGGGAGCTTCAAATGCGGTGGAGTGCCATGCGAGGTGGCGTCGGTCACGAGTCAGGAGCGGGAGAAGATGGACCTGAGCCCGTCGTTTTTATCCTCTTCGATGCACCTCCTTCCTCCTCACTTTGTACCTCTTCGATGTGCAAGCTCCGTAGACGAGCTCATTCCTCTGTTGATGGCAGCATCCCTACGGGCATCATGCGTCTTCTTTCCCTCAGAAACAGCCGCTTATTGTATGGATCTAAGCTTTTCGGGTCTTCAACCCCTGCAGCCAGAGCCTGAGAAGTGTAGGACATGAAATAGGGGGCTCTAAGTGCCTGGCACCCATACCCAATGCCAAATACACGTAGAGCAAACTGTTTTTCAATCAGAATTACTCATTTTGCATTTAGTGGGAGGGGGTGCCCACCACACAATCTTGTAATAGCTTTCATTGCAAACAGAGGGAACTTTGCATTGTCATCGGAATATTCCTTGTGGTATATTATGATCTACATAATAATTGCAATGAATTTATGGGCCGTAAGTGAGATGAGTCCAATTGTCAAGTACTTGAATTGTTTCTACAAACCTTTTTGTGGTTGAAACGCCCGATGTAGTGAAACAACGCCGCATCCTTGCCTTGGACTCCAGTGACAATCCCTTGGCGTGAGCCCCCCTCTTCTAATAAACTATCGTCATACACTAGCACCTGGCAGCAAAAAAAAAAGTTCATGATATTTTATCACTCGGCCATCTCTAATACCATCTGAATGCTTGACAAAAGTTACCATCTGATTCTCGTCCATTTCAAGCATCGACCTCCCCCACAAGTGAATAGACTCACTATTCATTACATGATTTTCGAGTGCCACATGTCTACCCATGTTTTCCAAGCCGAGTTGTTTTGTTGTCAATTCAAACTGCTCATCTGTTGGCAAATTGGTCTCTCCGGACTTCGCCTCATTGAACGTATCTTTAATCAGTTGCGACCCTGAAGTGAACTGTGAGTCGCGAACAGCTGTGTCAGCAATAAGATATTGGTCCACTCCATCATCGTCCACAAACCCCATGTCTGCCTCACAAAAATTTGCAATTGCCGCTAGGCAGTAGTCCTCCCGTATATTGAGCTCATGCATGATATCTGTGAGCAGAATATAGTGGGTGTCGCCCGCCATAGCAAAGCTGGGAGCAAAATTGAGAGGCAAAGTAACTTCCATACTTGGGCTTTCTTGCATGCACCCTATTGCTGCATCCGCAAGAGAAACAAGAGTTGAGACCGCATCAAATGTTTCCTTTAGTACCTCTTCCCGCTCTTCTTCTGGATTGAATTGCACCTCCACATCCTCTACCTCTTCCTCCGGCGCCAATGGACAACTACCGAAAGTTGTTGACTGCGAAGTCTCTAACTCGCCATCCGTTTGCAAGTATAAGTAACAGACAAACCCATGGTAGAATTCCAATAAGTGACATTTTTTTAAGTGCTTCATACACCTGTCTTGTACAAGCAGTCCATTGGAGGGACACTTTTCAAGACAGCGATTCAGTCTCCTTGAAGCACTCTTGTAAGGGTCAAGGTCGGCAGGGTGCACATATCTCATGCCATCAACTGTCATGGAATTGTCACAAGTGACTGCCTCATACTGTTGCAAATGGTTTTGTAGGTACTCAAAGGAGCAATCTATAATCCTCTGTATAGAGAACTCTGCATTGAACATTCCTGATAGATTTGGTGCACGGTGATGAGCTCGGGCGTTATATAAGAATGTGAATAGTTTTTCTTCACATGTATCCTCGCTCACGTCTATCTCAGGACTATGATCCCCATGACTGAAAGAAAAAGCAAGCCAAAACTATTTGGTGTCATAACAAAGCGAATGTTGGGCCTCGAGTACCCCTCAATGTCCTATTTTGCTTGGTTCGGTCCCGTGTGCTCATGTCATAAGAGGTGACGTTAGTTGAGTCAAAACCAAGCGAGTAGGGTCCCCAAGAATTTCTGAAGGACCCTCTTTGCTTGGTTATGTCCCGTGTACTAAAGTCATAAGAGTTGACGTTAGTTGAGTCAGAACCAAGCGAGTAGGGCCCCCAAGAATTTTCGAAGAACTCTATTCGCTTGGTTATGTCCCATGCCCTAATGTCATATCGACGGGTTATGTCCCGTGCGCTAATGTCATAAGTGGTGACGTTAGTTGAGTCAGTACCAAGCGAGTAGGGCCCCCAAGAATCTCCGAAGGGCCCTATTTGCTTGGTTTTGTCTCATGGCATTCGGAATAGGTGGATAAGAACAGAGCATATTATGTTATCAATGATAGATTTATAGGTCACATAAGGAGTAATTATTCCAACCATGAATGCGACACGGTCACCACATAAGGAGTAATTATTCCAACCGTGAATGCGATACGGTCA
Organism: Adiantum capillus-veneris; assembly: GCF_014529385.1. Classification (NCBI taxonomy): domain Eukaryota; kingdom Viridiplantae; phylum Streptophyta; class Polypodiopsida; order Polypodiales; family Pteridaceae; genus Adiantum; species Adiantum capillus-veneris. The sequence continues at coordinate 168,780,562 of NC_140935.1, forward strand.
CATAATGAGTAATTATTCCAACCATGCATGCGTTTTTACCCTAACGCAGTGGCTTCGGTGCGCACGCAGTTAACAACACATAGGAAGGGGAGAGGCAGGGAGAAAGAACCTGTCTCTGCAATATCCAATGGCGCCGAGTTGGATGGTGATGTCGCAGGCCACCGACAGCAAGAACCAGTAGGGGGCGATGGTGATGGCGACGCAGCAGCAAAGGACTCGGTCCGAAGAGCGCAAAAAATGCAAAGGCGATGGCAAATGCAAGGGCGATCGGCGTCTGACTCTAAACGCAGGATCACAAGAGCTCGCCAAGGGGAAGGGTGCAGAAAAGGCAAAGGCGATGGTGAATGCAAGGGCGATCGGCATCTGACTCTAAACGCAGGATCACGAGAGCTGGCCAAGGGGAAGAGCGCAGAAAAGGCAAAGGCACGAAAGCTGGCCAGGCAGAAGGTGCGAGATGGAGATGGAGATGGCGACTGCAAGGGCGATTGGCGTCTGTCTGACCCTTAACGGTCACTCAAAAAGGCACGTGGTCTGCGCTCTCAAGAACAACCAGTATTAAATGGTCTCAGATTCCCATGCAGTACGATTTACCAACCGCAATCTCGCGCATAAGTGAAGTTGTCACCCTCCCCGAGGTAAGCATTCTAAGTTGAGGCATTACCCCCGCCAAACATCTCAAGTTTCAACTATTCTACCTCTTTTCGCGTTTTCTACTACGCATCATTCTAATTAACTCTACCCCCATCGTCGCTACGCGGTAAGAAAACTCCATCACCTCTTACTCTCGCGCATCCTCCTTCTCTTACTCTTGTTCTGCAGTGCTTCAGCGACGCGAAACTCTACACACAATGAAGAGGTATGCTACTTACTACCCTTCTGTGCACTTGTATTTTGTGTAGTTTGTTGGTCAGTACCAAGTGAATAAGGTAAGGTCACTTAGTCTGAAGGGCCCTATTCGCTTGGTACTGACCAAAAGAAAAGTTAAGTGATGTCTACTAGTACAGAGGTCAATACTAAGCAAATAAGGGGAAGGTAACCCCTGCTTGTTGCGGATTTAGGGTTTTCTTTTGCCAAATACACCTTTTGATTTCGGTCCCATGCGCTTTAATTTTGTGTAGTTGGTCAGTACCAAGCGAATAAGGTAAGGTCACCTAGTCCGAAGGGTCCTGTTCGCTTGGTACTGACCAAAAGAAAAGTTAAGTGATGTCTGCTAGTACAGAGGTCAATACTAAGCAAATAAGGGGAAGGTAACCCCTGCTTGTTGTGGATTTAGGGCTTTCTTTTTCCAAATACACGTTTTGATTTCGGTCCAGTGCGCTTGTATTTTGTGTAGTTGGTCAGTATCAAGCGAATAAGGTAAGGTCACTTAGTCCGAAGGGCCCTATTCACTTGGTACTGACCAAAAGAAAATTTAAGTGATGTCTGTTAGTACAGAGGTCAATACTAAGCAAATAAGTGGAAGGTAACCCCTACTTGTTGCGGATTTAGGGTTTTCTTTTGCCAAATACGTCTTTTGATTTTATAAGAAAGAAACAAAATTACAACTGAACACCGGGTTTGAGTTAGAAAACACTTCAAAATTTACAAAGAGTGGCCTATTAATTTCCGGGGGGTTTAGGGTTTAGGGTTCACAGCCAGGCTATCTCTTCGCAAAGCATGTTTGCAAAGTTAATGGCTTCCTCATATTTATTGGCTAGCTCAAGCACTTCATCCTTCATTTCCTGAAGCCAATTAATGATTGCCTCCATAGAGCCATTCTCGGCGAGCAATCGCTGCATGTCTTCAGGCCTTCTTGCTTCCAGAGAGTTTTTAAGGATTGAGACCCTCTACCTGACGATCAGCATTTGTTGCAGCTTCAGGCTAGCATCCTGCACAGAGCATTTAGCAAGTAAGCTCTTCAAACTAGGAGCTTGGAAATTGGGAGAAGAAAGCAAATAATTACCAGCAACTTACCTCGAGAATTGACTCCCGTGTTGACAGCAACCACTCCCGAGCTGTGTCGGTCGAGAACATTAAAGGTAACATCAAGGGAGGGCCAAGGGGGGACCTCATGAGGAGGGCCCGGATGCGGTGTTGCTGGCACTGCAGGAGTATACCTTGGAAAGGCATCGCCACTATCCTAAGCTTCTTTTAGTTGTTCTGCGAAACCCTGAGGGAGGTTCTAAAACAACTGCTTCTTAAATAGACTTTCAAACATGCATAAAAAGCAGAGCCTGGGCTCTGGCTTATGAGTGAGTGGTCTGTGAGGGGTGGTACTGCCATGAGGTTTCATGAGAGGTGGACGTGGGAGAGAGAATCAATGGTATCATCCCCCTGATATTAGGGGAGGTGATCGGAGGGAACGACATGACAGTTAGAACCGCATCGATTTAAGATCTCCTTCACATTGCTATTTTGTATCAGCGGATGCAAACCTATTCTCTTGCTTGTACACTTTTCTGAGGTCACCACCAAGCGAATAAGGTATTTTTTTGCAGGGGTTGAAAACCTGTTCGCTTGGTAGTGATCTCAAAAAATGTAAGTGATATCTGCTATTACTATTTTTGAAGTCACTACCGAGCGAATAAGGCAACGCAAACTCTTTCCTATGCACCTATTCGCTCGGTAGTGACCTCAGAAAATATAAGTCATGTCTACCATTACTATTTTCTGAGGTCACTACTGAGCGAATAAGGCAAGGCAACTTTTTCCTATCCATCTTTTCGCTTGGTACTGACCTTTCCCCTTGTGCTGACAAATGAATTGTGTTTTGGTGTTATTGTATTTGTAGAGATGCCTCGTGTAAAGGTCTGCGCTAGGAGGGCAACAGGTCAATCTTTGAATGCTCAAGCAAGAAGATTCCGATATGAGGCGCACAGAGGTGTACTGCAAGAGCTGCGCAGGATAGAACGACACATTCAACCTGCTATTCCATGTCTCCCTTTCCAGCGAGTAGTGCGGAAGATTTGTGAGCAGTGGAGAGTCGGCATGCGATGGGCCAGCAGTGCACTCCTCTCCCTTCAAGAAATTGCTGAAGACTACCTCGTGGAATTCTTCAGCAATGGATATATCGTGGCTGCCCATGCACACCGGGTCACTATCATGCCGCGGGATTTTGATACTCTTTGTAGGCTTCGTTTCCGCTACGATGGGCTGCTTTAGCCAGTGCCTATCCGGGATAGTAGAACCATGGATATTCTCAACATCCCCCCTCTCCATCCTCGTGCACGACAGACAGAGCCGTCTAGGGCTGAAACAAACAGTAGAAGGACTCGATCACGGGTCGAGAGAAACGACACAGATGGGCAGGCTGAGATAGCCGCAGAGGGCCAAGAGCAAGCCAGAGTGGACCCCGAGGCAGTTATGGAAGAAACAGAGACAGTTATTGAGGAGCCAGCTATACAGCAAAATGAGCAAGTCATGGAGGATCCACAGCCCATCGTGGATGATGAGGGACAAGAGCAGGTCAAGGTGGAGCCTGAGGCATCAATATTGAAGGAAAATGATCCGGAGCCTGAGGCTGTTAGGGAGGAGCCTGAGGCAGCCAGGGAGCCAGCTCAAGAAAGGGAAGGGCAAGGCTCTGCATCAGAAGGGCCATCCAACGTATCGGATGAGTCAATTATTTTAGAGCAAATCAACGAGGAGAATGAAGAGGAGTTGAGAATTTTTTTGAGCTCAGCGCCTCTGCATGCGCACATACATCTGCCTGCAAGGTCAGAGGAGGCCTGCATTACCAACCTCGATAATGTAGACTTCATGTGCATGCGCAATTTCACCGACTCGCTCGCAACAAATGAGGTCGTCAATGTTGCTTTGTGGTAATTCTCATGCTCTTTAATTCTTATGTTCATTAAATGGGTCTCTACCGAGACATGGGTCAATACCAAGTGAGACAGTGGCTAATGAAATTGAATTTTGGTACTACTCGCTCGGTATTGACCCATGTCTCTGTGGTAGTTGCCAAGTTTTTCTTTATAATGGTTCACTACCTTAAAGACATGGGTCAATACCAAGCGGGTCAGTTGCTTAAGGATTTGGAATCCGCCACTGACTCGCTCGGTATTGACCCATGTCTTTGCGGTAGACGTCAAGTTCTTCATTTCAGCCAAGACAATGGTCAATACCAAGCGAATCAGTGGCGTATGGAATTTGATAGCTACCCCACTCGCTCGGTATTGACTCACTTAGTGTTCAAGTCTAATCTTTGCCATTTGTTCATATTAGCCACGTTGTCTCGCTTCTGCCCCCTGAGGTTCAAGAGAAAGTATACGTAATAGATCCACTGATATCACCTTATCTACAGAACAACTCAGTTTCCTTTTTGAGTCTGATGAACTGGTTTAGCAGAGTCAACTTTGATCTAGCGCGCTTTCTGGTCACTGCGTACAATCAATCGTGAGTATTTTCTTGCCTTGTAAAAAACATCTTGCATTGCGAATCTCTCCTCATCTTTGATGGTGTCTTTGTAGTGATCATTGGAGTCTGATGTTATTTAAGATTGTTTACTACGCAAACTCCGGGCAAAGCAAGGCGTTTCACGGTCGTGTAAAAACGTAAGGTCCATTTGGGTACATTTGGAAAGCAGTGTAGCTGACTCAAGTGGTTATGTATGTAGTGCCGCGAAAAAACTTGTATGTTGTGTAGAGTATCTTTTGTTAGAATATGATCTAGGAAATGTAGTCAAGCACGAACGGGTAACCGTGTCCATGTAGATTGATGAGTATAGTTGTGGCTGGCGAACCTGTTTGAATGCCGTGTTGCTCATCAGTCAAATTATGGATATACCGAACGTAAGTAATCTGCTGTTTTATTGTTTGCTGCAACGTATGTATGAAGCAACAGATTTCTGTATCACGCTTCTACAGGAACTTCGATTACATAACTACACCAAGAACGATGTGCGACATTTTTTTGTAATGGCCATCCAGCATATTATAATCTCGGTAAACAAACGCACAAGAGAGGAAGCGGCGAGAGCTGACGAGTTCGAAGAGGTTCGCATTAACGAAATGACGCAACGCCACAATCAAACTCAAGAAGAAGTTCGAAATATGCAAGAAGCAATACACCAATATTATGCGGATGCCGCAGAAGTAGAGGAATGGGCTGCACGTCGATGGCAAGAGCAAGAACAGCGGTAAGCTTCACAGGTGCAAGAAGCATGGGAAGCCATGGAAGAGGCCCATGATTTTGAGCGACGCGAAAGGATACCCGAGACCAGCGTCCCCAGAGGCAGAGGTAGCAACAACCGGAGCAGAGGGCAGGGGAGCAATCGCAGCAGAGGGCAAGGGACGAGTGGCACAAACGGGGGGAGAGGACAGTAGCTGGGAAAGGGAGCAAATTACTCTTGACAGAAACAACACAATATGTAAAGTTTTGAAACATTGAAAATGTACATTTTTGAAACATTGTTTGACCGCCAAAAAATATCTCTGCGTTAGTCATTTTGAAGAGTTTATCATGGTTTGCATGGCATCAAACCTCTTTGCGTGCACAAGGTATGTGACCTAGCTTCCGGTGGAAGCAATTAAGTGAAGTGTATTTGTTATGGACTCCTTGCACAATGTTGTTTTCTCCTTGCGCCTTGGAATCTGAAAAGAAGAAAAAGTTAGATTCAGTCATAGTGTATTAAAGACAATCAAAATTTATCGATTTAGTAAGCACCTTTCTATTGTTGAGACTGAATGCATACAATTCCGGCAAAAGTGGAAGTTCTTCACATGTAGGATCTATCCTGAGCTGTGCCAGAGGTGTGCTTGACATTGTCTCCATCACAGTAAGTAGGTTGTCTCGAAAGTAGAGCTCCATTGATAAAGGTTTGTTCTCGAGGCTGTTCTCTGTATCTTGGTCGAGTGGAATAAGCTGCCCACTAAGAAGATGATATCTAATATAGTAAAACAATACTAAGAAATTTTGAGAGCTTATAATGAACTTGCAAATTATGGACTTCTTTTGCAAAATACAGATTTTGTTCTGTGATTGTTTCCTATCCCAGTTATCATCTAAAAAGTCCAAATAGCTCTCAGACTTGCAAATGAACATTGTTGCGGTAGTTCTTATTTGCTCATCGAAGAAAAAATCCGCAAACATTTCAAGACGCATAAATAGTGCGAGCCGAACTATTTTTGTGGCAATTGAATACTTGAGGGACTTTTGTATATCCTGAAACAACTTATTCTTGAAGCTTTCACTAGTTTGCGAAGTAGGCAGGGACCAATCCTTGCTGTCAAAGGATGGAAGTGTCAAAGGAGCTACACGACCCCAACCAATGGAAGTTCTCGGTTCCACATATGACATATCATAAAAGAAAATTCCATTATCTGCAAGTTCCTTGTGTTGCCTTCCTCGGTACATTTGCTCACCAATAAATGCATGGAAAGCATCAAAAATCCCAACTATACTCTCAACTGGTTGCCAATTTGTCATATTCGATGGATAAATATCTGAAACATACCAAAGATGATATCCACCACTTAATATTCAAATATAATCATGCACTAAGCGAGATGCTGAAATAACTTACAGTTGGGTCGATGCCTTGGAAAACTTGGAGGAGATGTTTGCAACCTTAAGTCTGCATGTTGGAAAGCATGTTGTATGAGGACCTCTTTCACCCGCTTGCTTTGTGCACACACTTTAAACTCTTTAACTTGACCCTTGAAAGCCTCCACAAAATCATTGCGTTGCCTCCTCTTCCTCCTCCTAGTTTGCAGTAGAACCCAACTTTCGATAGTTATACGAGATGGAATCCATGCTTGATCGTCTCTGTAGTATAACTGTTAAAAATGCTAACAAAGTCAATGGTAGTGCTAGGCCTTCGAGAAGTATACATGGTGTGCAGTAGAATGAATACACAGAAAGGTTAGCGCAAATATAAAAAAGGGAAGAAGTTTTGAGAGGGAAGTAGAGCTACTCAAAGTCATATTTGGGCGGGAACAAAGTACTAGATAGAGTCTTCAATGAAAGTTCTGAAATTCCTCGGTACATAGTTAGTACGACTTACGGCATTTATGCCTTGAAAGCGTGAAATTGTGCAATTTGATGAACCAAAATAAAATTTCCTCCCTTTTTTTAAAAAGAGCTTGACTCCAAAATGTCGATTTTCAACGTAACGTTAGCCTCTTCCTCATTGGTCGAGCTCCACTCTCTCTTTAGAACTGAAAGGCCCAAAAGTGAGTCCAGCTTTCTCCTAATGTGCCATGTCTTCAGAGTCTGGAGTCATTGCTGGTTGCATGTTTTGAGCTTTGCTTTGGGTCCGGTTTCCATATGGTGAGCGGGTTGTGGCTAGTGGGCCTTGGTGTAGAATTTATATGCTACGAGCAACAGTGGTGTTATTGGTTTTCTACAAGCACACCATGGCAGCTTGTACTGAGCCAATGAGCCCTCAAGCAATGCAAGATGCTATCATGTGAGGTGAAGAATTTCAGGAGGGTAAAAGACCATGAACTCTGTGTAGGCTAGAGGACAATGACGATCACAAATCAGGTGCACTCAAATTGATCGGACCTTTTTTTGTGTGAGCACCCTTGACGTTTGCCTTCACCTCCCAAGTTTAGGATACTCACACGTGTCAAAGATCCTGAAACAGCTTAAATATTTATTATCCCCAAAAAATGCTATGAGCATTAAATGCTCCACACGCGTACACACAAGATGATTATGAGCTACAGTTTTGCAGAAATTACAGAGATGAAGCATAATCTTGCCAAACAATGGTGTTTTGTCTTTTAGCTCTTCCCTATTGGCCTTTGTTGGAATTAGGGTTGCAGAGAAACACACACAGCTTGGAGAAGACGAAGGAAGCTCAAGGCACACAATAGAGAGTGTATTCCTTAGTGTGCAATGGAAAGATAGATAGCCCTAGAGTGATGGGCGTATATACAATGCACGGGGGGAAAAAACCTCCTAAAGAGGGAAAAAATGCCCCGACGGTCCTAGTGTGTTCACACACATCACTACCACATGTATATGGTAACAAATCCCCCCTGGAGTGATGCGGTGAACGAGAGCTGGCACATGAGTAAAGGGAAGTGCCATGCCCTGAGGACAGGATCAGTCCACAAAGGGGAGTAAGCCCAAAGCTTTGCGGAAAGCTTCAAGCTTCTCACGAGACAATGCCTTTGTGAAAAGATCTGCAAGGTTGTCCTGTGTTGGCACATAAGCCAAGCTGATCTCTCCTGCTGAGAGCCTCTCCCTGACATAGTGGTAATGCACCTCAATGTGCTTTGTGCGAGCATGAAAAACTGGGTTCCTCGCAACTGCCAATGCGCTCTGACTGTCAGTGTAGATAGTGTTGGCAGTGTCCTGTCCAACACCCAAGTCAGCCATAAGGCGTCTGAGCCATACACACTCAACCGTAGCTGTGAAGACTGCCCTGTACTCAGCCTCACAACTCGAAGTGGCCACAGTAGGTTGCTTCTTGCTCAACCATGATATACATGAACTGCCAAGCATGAAACAAAAACCACTTGTGGACACTCGCGTGTCAAAACAACCAGCCCAATCTGAGTCCGAAAAAGCATGTAAGTCTGGCGGCAATGATCCCCCCTTGGGATAAAACAAGCCAAGATGTAAAGTGCCACTAAGGTAGCGGAAAATCCTCTTGACAGCCTGCCAATGCTTAGACCCTGGGCTATGCATAAATCTGCTGACCTGCGAGACTGCAAACTGAATATCTGGCCTCGTGTTGCATACATAAATGAGGCAGCCAACAGCAATTTGGTAAAGAGTGACATCAGCAGGATCGCCAGCATCATGTAGACTCAACTTCAAACCTGTTTCCATGGGAGTGGCAATAGGTTTGCAATCCTCAAGTCCAAACTTACATAGCAATGTCTCTATGTAACTTTTCTGACACAAGGCAATACCACCATCACACTGCTTAAACTGTATACCCAAGTAATGATGCAACAGCCCCAAATCTTTCATCTTGAAAGTAGCATTCAAATCAGCCTTAAATTCAGCAATATGTCTCTCATTTGGTCCAGTGATCAGCAAATCATCAACATAAAGAACCACAATGAGAAATACATCATCCTCACGCTTTACATACAATGTGCTTTCTGTTGGACTGTTACGAAAGCCTCGTTTAACCAAATGAGTGTCAGCTTTCTCATACCAAGCACGAGGAGATTGCTTCAACCCATACAAAGCCTTCTTACATTTGCACACTTTGTCCTCTTGTCCTTTTATGACAAAACCGCGAGGCTGCGTTACATAAACTTCCTCAAATATGTCACCATTCAAGAAAGCAGTAACAATGTCTGATTGATGTACATCCCAACCAAAATGAGCTGCCAATGCACATAGAAAACGCACAGTAGTCATACGACAAGTGGGAGCAAAAGTCTCTTCATAATCTATGCCTTTTTGTTGTGCATAACCCTTTGCAACAAGTCGAGCCTTATGGCGATCAATCTCACCATCCGGCTTGCGTTTCAACTTGTAAACCCACTTCGTACCAATGGCCTTTTTGCCAGGAGGCAAATCACATAAAGTCCATGTGTCATTCTCTATAAGTGCATCATATTCTGATTTCATGGCAGCAATCCAATTTTCTGAATTCTGTGCTTCATCAAAAGACAGAGGCTCCTCAACATCATGTAAACTAGACACAGCCAAAGCATAACAATCTGATGCATAAGATGCATGGCGAGAGCCTGAACGAGTACGACTAGATAAAGGTGCATCCAATTTACTGTCACGCAAAGTGTGCACCAGCCATTTTGGCATACCTCTAGCCTGCTCATTTTCAGCCCTTTCCTCATCAAGTACATCATGTACATCTGCATCAGTAATAGGCTGTTCTAAAACATTTTCAGAAACCCCCATAGGCTGTACATTTGCCTCATTGGAGCTTACATTTGTATTTCCACCACTGAAAAGAGGCAACAAAGTGTCATAAATGTCCTGTGAGCTTACATTACTGTCTCTAGTACATGACAGCAAGGGTTGAACAGAATCTTCCACAAACACTACATCCCGTGAAACCAAAATACGTTTTGTTTGCGGATGATACAACCTGTAACCTTTGCTTTCAGCACTATAACCAACAAAAATACATTTGACAGCCTTATCATCCAATTTTCTGCGCTGCACTTGTGGCACCAAAGCATATGCCAAACAGCCAAAAACACGCATGTGCTCAATAGAAGGTTTTCTATCATGCCATGCTTCATATGGAGTAATAGACTGCAAAGCTTTCGTAGGACACCTGTTAAGTACATAAGTGGCACACATGATGGCCTCAAGCCAAAAAGAATGCGGCAAAGCTTGACTTTTGACCATACATCGTGCCATTTCCGTTAGTGACCTGTTTTTCCTCTCAGCAACACCATTTTGCTGAGGTGTATAAGGCACTGTACATTGGTGTTTTATCCCACGACTAGCGAGAAATGCATTAAATTCATGAGACATATACTCCCCCCCTCGATCGGAACGGAGGGTGCCCATAGTACATTTTGAGACATTTTCAGCCATAGCCAAAAATTGTTTGAAGCACATAAAAACTTCGGACTTCGCTTTAAGCGGAAATACCCACGCATGCCTGGAGTAATCATCAATGAAAGTCACGAAGTACAGGTAATTGCCCAAGGACGGAGTTTGCATGGGCCCACAAACGTCACTATGCACAAGCTGCAACCTGCATGTAGCCCTAACTGAACCATCCTTTGGAAACTTAGAACGCTGCATTTTACCCAGAATACAGCCTTCACAAACATGTTTGATAGGTGCTTCAAGAGGCGGCAAAGAAGCAACCATATCAGATTTCTGCAAACGCAGCAAACTGGCAAAATTCAGATGACCAAAACGTGCATGCCAAAGTTTTGCATCTGAAATAGCCCTTGAATCTGCAACAGCATTTGCAAAATTTTGTCCACACTTGTCATACAAAGTGAGCTTATACAGCCCACGGCACAAAAGCCCAGATGCAACAATTTCATCACCAAAACTGAGATCATGAACTGTACATCTGTCATCCACAAATTTGACTACAAGTCCAAGTCTAGCAAGTGCGGATACAGACAAGAGATTCTTCTTGATCCCAGGTACATAAAGTGCATCAACAAGTGTGAAGGAACTGCCATTAGCAGCAGTGAGCACAATCTTTCCAACTCCCTGAACTGGATAAGAGGCGTTGTTGGCACAAGTGACTGAATTCCCATGAGGGACAGACTCGAGAGAGGTAAACAATTCACGATGTGAGGTAATGTGCTTTGTAGCACCACTGTCGAAATACCACACATGTGAATCTGCAGCAACTGACAAGCATGCATCATGGACAGCAGGATTGTAAGTGCACTCTGCGCTAAAAGCCCATTCTGCATCAACATCAGCATCACAATCTCCTTTCACAGAAGACTCAACAATGGCTGCATTTGTAGTGGAACCAGCATTTGCAGTGGAACCACCCTCTTTCTTCTTAGCCTCTTTGGCCTTCAACTTAGGACACGACTTGATCAAGTGATCATTGGCTTTACAATAATGGCAACGCATCTTCTTTTTGCCCTTATCACCAGAATTGCCAGACGAAGTGCTGCCAGCAGAAGCATTAGGAACAGAATTTTTGCCACTCGCAGCAGAACCATAAGAAGTGGCTGCATTACTGTTACCACCCTTTCTTTGAGAAGCAATAAAAGCCTGTTCAACTGCACGCTGCCTAGTCCTGTTTTTTCTAGAAAGTGACTCTTGCAACAGCAATGTGCATAATGCATCAAACTTGACAACTTCAGGATTTCCTTGGGTCATCAGTCTCCAAGTACTAGCAAAAGTCTGGTAGGAATCTGGTAAGGCATCAAGAACAGTCTGCACAAGGGAACTGTCAGAAATGACTTCACCTGCAGAAATGAGTTGCTCATTGATATCCTTGACACTAGCAAGGAAAGTGTCCATATCATCTTCCTCATGCATAATCTTCGACTCTAGCTCTTTACGCAGCAAAGCAATTTTAGCCTCATTGCGGCTTGCATAAAGACCTGCTAGAATATCCCAAGCCTGTTTTGCAGATTTTGCTGAACGGATGTGAGGAATAATGGTGCGCTTCACAGACAACGCAATCAATGCATGAGCCTGCGCATCCTTAACATCCCAACGAGCTTGTTCTGCTGTAGGCAAAACAACTCTAACAGCTGCAATCCTTGCAGCAAGACCTGCAACATCCTCAACATCGCCTACATCTTCAGAACCAGGACGTACATCAATGCCCTGCACAATGTTCCAGACACCTTTTGACACAAGAACATGTTGCATCATATAAGCCCACATAGGGTAGTTGTCCCCATCCAACCTGTCCTCAGCAGCAAACATCTTGAACACATCTGTGTTGTTGTTGTCAGCCATGGTAAATGCTGCACCTGATGTGAAAACTGCCCGAAAATAGGAGAAATGGAGCGGGAACAACTTGTGCTATATAGCACAAACCGTAGAAGACTATAAGGCACCTGTTATGCAGAAAACGGCACTGACAAAAAATCTGCACAAAATGACGAAATAGCCCGTGCAGTACTGCCCGTAGTGGAAACGGAGGCCGAAATGAGCCCAAAATATTTGTCGACCTGCGAACGCTTGCCAAAGCTCACTGAAATCGGAGAAAGTGAGCAGGCGTGTGCTGGAGCAGCTGGCGACTAAGCCCGGGAGGACGTGACCTGCTCTGATACCAATTGTTGGAATTAGGGTTGCAGAGAAACACACACAGCTTGGAGAAGACGAAGGAAGCTCAAGGCACACAATAGAGAGTGTATTCCTTAGTGTGCAATGGAAAGATAGATAGCCCTAGAGTGATGGGCGTATATACAATGCACGGGGGGAAAAAACCTCCTAAAGAGGGAAAAAATGCCCCGACGGTCCTAGTGTGTTCACACACATCACTACCACATGTATATGGTAACAGCCTTATTAGCATTAGTCACAATTTAGTTCAATCCTTTAGGTTCAAAAATAAAAAAATTGTCAACAAATTTAATTTTTGGCATACTTGATCTGAAAGAAAGTAAAAATAGTCAAAGAGCCAGGAAAATACAATGACATCAGAAAGAAACATTCATGGATTACTAATTAAAAAAGGATAATGATACCTCCAAAAGTGCCTAAGTGTTGGGGTGTGTGCATTGTAGCACCTCACATTCATGGGAAAAACCCCTAGTTTAGAAGCCATGTGCAACATGTGTGTGTGTGTGTGTGTGTGTGTGTGTGTGTGTGTGTGTGTGTGTGTGTGTGTGTGTGTGTGTGTGTGTGTGTGTGTGTGTGTGTGTGTGTGTGTAGCTATTTTTACTTAAATAATAAGACATAATTGAACTTTAACATTCAAAAGACAGCTGGATTTAGAGAAAAGGCAATGATAAGTACAAAAACAACTCAATCTTAGAATTATCTTTGTACAAAGTTAATGAGAATGAAGCCTCATTCCAGTATAAACTGATATTAGAAGTACTTCCCAAGCAGTAGGAGCAAGTGTAATCATGGACAGACATTTTCTTTAAGCCAAAAAATTTCCAAGAAAGGATAGAGTCCTCACCTGCATCCATCCAAACAAGACAACACATATGTTAGCCTTTAATGTGTTTAACAGGTGTCAATGGACTATATAAGTTGTTGTTATCCATGTCCAACTTACAACTTTTCAACTTAAAACCAATTTCCAGAGTTTTTTCTGGTTGTTCCATATTAGTTTGTACGAAAAATTTTATAAGTTTGGTTCCTACTTATTTAGTTGATTGTTGAACAAAATCTATTACCAGGAGGTTACCAATTTTTTTTTAATCCAAGAAATTTATTTTAATATCAGATTTTTCCACATTTGTCAGGCACTAACATAATTATGAAGCTACGAAGTAAACAAAAAAAGATCTTTTAAATGTCTCTTATCAATCCAAACTTCTAGTCGGCAAAAAAAAGTTAGCCAACTCAGCCATGTTTATCTACCTCAAAAATATAAGTCCCCTTGGGCTAACTTGAATTATTCTTCTCAAGTTTAATATGTCTAAAAATTATACCAATCCTTTCATCAAGTATATTGTATCAACCTATTGAACTAGGTGTCAATCTCTCTCAAAAACACTAGCTCAGTACCACCTCTTTCTGTGTCAAAGATGAGCCAGAGTTTTTTAAACTAAAAAACAGTTAATTAAAACTTTGTCCAAAAAAATTTAACCCAATATTGTCTTTGTATCTTCCAGCTGTTACGTTATATGAGATAGTAAGCAAGTTTTTCACTATATACAATATTCCCCAAGTGGCACAAACCTTTATACCACACAGTAGTATGTAATTTTATCCTCGTTGTCAGATACAAAGTTTGGAATTTAGACAGAAAAAAGCACTAATGGTGTAGGAGGTCCTACTAAATATCCGATACCAAGGCTATGTACAATAGTGTCAGAGTTCAAGCCATGTGAAGAGTTCCCTACTAAAGTATAGGTAGATTATTTCAGTCGGCGAGTAATGAAACATTCCCTCACCATGTGTGGCTCCAATCAAGCAAGAAATATGCAATACATTTCTTTTACACAGGGCCACTTAACAAGCCATTTTATACATGGCTTAGTTCAAAATACATAAAAAAGTATTAAAAAACGGAGTTGGGAACAAAACAACGCTACCAAATTGTTCCATCATCTCAACGCCTTTTACGGCCAAGAATAACCTATACATTTGTTGAATTATCCATAATCAACCATACCAAGTGTTAACAGATAGCCTTTTAATGCCATTCACTATCGGAATTTTCTATTTAGACACCCACACAGTGGGCCTTACCAAGCCAAGCCATTATCACAAATGTTACATAGCTGTATACAAACAGAGGTGATTACATCACCTTAAATCCACCCTTTCAAAAGAGAGATAACCATATTATCAAGAGCGATAGTCAATTTACTGACCTGTGTGGGCTGCGTTGCAAGCTCCATATCACCACAGCAAATAGTAAAACACACAGTCCTCTCTTTCAATTACAAAATCAAACACACACAAAGCTAAGTGAGAGGCGAAATGCACCCTCACCTGTTTAAATACAAGAAGGTTGATCACGAGTAATCATGGCGTGTAGCGAGCAGTTATACTCCATCATTCCAAGTTTTGAGTAGGCAAGGTGCCATTTTTACTAGGGAAACAAAAGCAGCGACCTCTGATGGGGCTTGGTTATGGAAAACAAAGTTACCTACATGCCATTAACATGGTAGGGACGAGAGAATGAGTGTGGCACAGAGGCAGAGTGTGAGGTTGGCCTCATTAAACGCGGCCTTTTTTAATGCCCACCTTTCAGGTTTTATAGTATTCCTCCTCAGGGGTACCATCCCATGTTGTGTTTTATCCAAGGGTAGTCTAAAAAATAGGCACCACTTCTATAATGCTAGCTCTTTAGGTGCTATCAACCTCAGTTATAGCATGGGTGGATACCCATATAAAAAATGAGAGCAATATGGGGGTGTTTTTTTAGAAGCAAAGTAATACGTGAGTTAAACCTAGGGTATGATTTAAAAGATAGAACATAGTTGTTAGGTAATATACAGAGAAATAAGTACTTGTGTGTGTGTGTGTGCGTGTGCGTGTGCGTGCACACGCCATTGTTAAAAGCAAGAAGTGTGTGTCACTATGTTCATTTCCAACATGAATGGTTCTTTGTGTAATTAGCATTTCCTAATCACCTTCATTGATTCTAATTACCCTCTCTATGGTAGATTGTTTGGCACTCTCTCTCTTTGCCACAACAATCATCAATCATACCTCTAATAAACGTTAAATTAGTTCTTAACTACCTCAATGAGGGCACGTCCATGGTCCACTACTCTTGTGAGTGCGATTAAAACTAATTGAGAGCAATAGTATTAGCCGTTAGGTTCATAAGTTAGCTTGTGTATTTGTTTTGCCCATTTTTGCATCATAATTAGCCTAATTGACTTTTGCGTTGGTCAATTATCTTGCTTGATTCACATGTATGCATAGCCTTGAATTAAATTTGCATCCTTAATTGCTTCATTTGAACGAGATTAGAATTGCTAATCCTCAATTCTATTTTCAGGTGTGTTTGGAAGTAATCTAATCTTCAAGATATTATTTGTGTGTGTGTGTGTGTGTGTGTGTGTGTGTGTGTGTGTGGATATTTTTAGTTGTATGTATGAGCTTGTGTGTTTTCTGTGTGGCTAGGTGGTGGGACTCCTCTTGTGTTAAAACAAAACCCTTTTTTTTAAAGCAAGCAATAGCTCCATGTCAAGCAACTCATGCTACCTCATCGGAATATTTCCACGATGCACACGCTTTTCTTTGGCTCCACACACTCTCCCTTGATTACATCCACACTTGCCATCATCATCAACAGTGTGCCATTGTGAAACTCACTTGCAATAACCCAAAGCCATGTTCAGCCTTAAATCTATCCCATGGCTTGCAATTGGCTATGTGTGTTGTTCTCGAGCCTCATCATATGCACTCCTTGTTGTTGCACTTGCTATCATTGCGACAAACCTTGGAACCACCACTGTCGACTCAAGCCTTTATGTGCCCCAAACTTTTTCCACTACTTTGATACTTCATAATTAAGCCTCGCTTTTGAACCAACAGCATACACTCCTGGAGCACACACGACTTTGCATCTCCAATTGTGCAAAGAAGCATCACCAACCAAGCAACAGGAGCCAATGTGATGTCATTGTTGCCTTGCTATCAACACCACCATATTTGTTATTCAAAAGGGTTTAATTAAATTAAAGCCTCCAAAGTTTAGGAGCCCACTTCCACATCAAATGAGAAAAAGTCTCGAAGCTCCTAGACCCTATTCTCAAGCTTCCATCAAAGGCTTACACTGCAAAGTGAAAACAATATGCTTCTTGCATGTTTTTTGGAGCATTTTTTTATAAAGGCTACCCCACATCATCACTTCACGGGCTATCTTCTTACAAGGATGGAAGCCAAGAATAAAATGTGCTTACTTGTGAAACCTTCTTTTTATTTGACACACATTTTGTACTTGAAATGTATGCAATCATGCACCAATTTGACATTTTGTACTTGACACACATTTTGTACTTCAAATGTATGCAATCATGCACCATTTTGATCGTACGCAACCAAGTGTGTATTTTAATAAATACACACCAAGGAACAAGACGTTCAAAAGACGACTGGCTAAAGATATCTAGGCAAAGATTAGTACAGAAACAACTCAGTCTTTGATTCATAAATGTACAACATAATAAGAATGAAGTATCATTCCAAATGAGTTTATACAAAGGTATATGAACTATCCCAGCTGAATCATCAAGTGTTTTCAAAGTCGGACTACAGCAAGCTAAACCTTTTTAAGCCAAGATAGAATTCTCACCTGCATCCATATAGTCAAGACAACATATATGTTAGACTTGGCTACATATGGCAGGCTTCAAAGAATCTATCAGTTATTATCCATGTCAAACTTTAAAAAATTTAGACTAGCTATTGTCCTGCATATTAAAGTCGCAAGGATTTTTTAACATCATATTCCTGCTAGAGTCACTTCATATGTTTTTTCTTTTTTATAATAACCATTTACTGTTAAAAAATTTGACTAATCCATATCATTGTATGTACTTCTTTCGCTTAAAAAAGTATGGGAAAAACTTGCATGCAATGCTAAGTTATGTAACTTCATCTTAAAATATGCTCCGAGGTAGAGCCCTTCAAAGCCAAAATCAACTACGACTATCACTCGACCAAATTTTAGGCCAGGTATCAAGAGCCAGAAGTTATTGAGTCATCCAATAGTCTGCAATACATTATGCACATTCATCAGCACTACACCATATTCCTTAAAGAATTCCCTTTGAAATAGCTTAGCTATCAACCCAGAGAAGTACCAGCCAGAGCCAGAGAAGTATCAGCCAGGGCTAGAGCTAGAGCCACCCAAAAAGCAGGCCACCTCAAACCATCCCCAAAAATAGCCAGCTTATGAGAGCAGAGTCTATTCCAAAAAAAATGATTAGTCATATCCATAGACCAGGATTAAAAGACCAAGATTCTAATACTTTGCAACAGGTATACACACTCATCATCATTACACCAGATATCATAAAGGATCTCCTTTTGAATAAAAGTTGAACTATCAGTCAAGCGAAGTGACAGCCAGGGTCAGAGAAGTATTTAGCCAGAGCCAAAGCCAGGCATAAAGTAGGACACCTCAAAATATTCCTAGATATATCCATTGTATGAGAGTAGGATCAAGTCGAGAGAAATGACTAGCCATACCTAGAGACCATGCAAAATCAAAAAAATGTGTTGTAGACTAGATTACTTAACTCGACACAGCTAGCAAAAGACACCTGCTATTGAAGTACGGATATCCAATCACAACTAGCAAGTCAAGGCCACCAGGCTTCCCCATGTTACAACACTATACCCATCTTGGTCAGAATCTTAGTTTATGCCAATCTCAAGTAGTAAAGCATAAAAAACTAGAATATGTATGTATATATAAGGTTTTTATGGCAGTATCACCACCAAGAATAGATGTAGTGGAATGTGTATATATGAAAAAAGGGGAACAGGTCTAAGCCAGACATCCAAGCAACAAGCTAAAGGTTAGATTTATTGTAAGTGAAAGCAACTAGTCTCCCCCCATAATACCATAACATACTTAGGTAGTGAAGCGCCAAAAAACCAGATATGTACCCATATGTTGATCAAAGATCAAAATTTATGTCGATTCTTAGTAAAGTATCAAAACTAGAATATGTATAAGGCTTACATATATTTTATGGCAGCATCACCACCAAGAACTAGATGTAGTAGAATATGAATATTGTTAACAAAACTAGATTAAAGCCAAACATCCAATCAAGGTCAGATTTTTTGTACGTCAAAACAGCCTCCTCCATAACACAATACCATAACACAAGTAGGTAGTAAAGTACCAAAAAATCAGATCGATGTCGGTCAAAATCTATGCCAATCTGCAGTAAAGTATCAAAAACTAGAGTTTACATATAATTTATGGCAGTACCCCCAAGAGCCAGATGTAGTATATTTTATGTATGAAAATGGTTTACAAAAAAAAATTAGATCTAAGCCAAATATCCAAGACCAAAAAGCCAACCAGTAATCAGCCACAGGCTGTAGGTAAATCAAAGCAAACAAGCACACCATCAATGTGTCAATACAAGTTAGAGAAAAAATCCAATTTTGTGCTCAAGTCATCAGTGAGTATGCAGTTCACAAGTCCTAATGAGTAGTTAATAATTCCAACATATGTCAGTAGCAAAATATATTTTCTCTTTGCCTTCAGCAACCAGAAAGCATCCCCCTTTTTTTGGAATCAAAGTTCCAAGGTAAGAACCAGAAGTTGTAATACAAAGTTTAAGAGCCAAGTGATTGCCAAGCATATCATCCAATAACCAGTCATAAGCACAAGGTCCTGCTAAGTATATCAACTTTTTTCTCAAAAAGGTTTTCAGCATAGAACAGGGTCAGAGTTTAGTTATAAAAGACCAGTGTTAGTTAATATTTTAATCCTGTTAAACCATCGAGACCAAGTGAGTGTTAATATTTTAATCTTGCTAAACCATCGAGACCAAGTGAGCAGATCTGCCTAGATCATAAATTAATTATCTTCAAAAATTTCCAATAAAACCACAACTCCTTAGTGCTAACGAAGGCTTTTTAAAGAAATATCAAATTACCAAGTGAACAGGAGCAGGAGCAATAGATCCGAGTTTTTATATGAAGAGGCAAATCACCCCAGCAACAACAGAGGTAAGAAAGTTTTCCAAACATCCAAAACCCACTTCAAAAAATCCCCATGTAACTCTCCAAAGGAATATGAACCACCACATAACCCTCCAGAATTCAAACCAGTGTCCAGTATTTCACCCACCTCAATTCATAAGATCTTATTTTGTGCCCAATTGATCCAACAATAAGGTTTTACAGAGATATCAGTATCAAATCCGGATCAATACTTTTATCTCGGTCAGAATCTTAGGTTATGCCAGATACCACGTTTTAAAGTATCAACACCAAAATTTGTATGTATAAGGTTTTCACATAATTTATGGCAACACCACCCCCAAGAACCAGATGTAATAGAATATGTTTGTATAATACGGTTTAAAAAGGCTAGATTTAAGCCAGAGACTTCCAAGATCCAAAAAGCTAATTAGTAATCCAGTAATCAGTAACAGGTAAAAAGCAAAAGACGGGCTTCATTGATGTGTGAATAAAAGTTAGAAAAAAACTTATTTTGTACCTTGGTTATCATACCATAGTCATCAGCTAAAGAGATAATCCCAATGAACTGTTGCTTCAGCAAAAAGCCAGGTTTTTAAAAAAAAACAGTAGAAAATCAAATATGTGACATATGATATTGTGTGTTTTGCAATAGAGCCCTTTTGTTCAAGCCAGAAAGAAGTAAAACCTCTAGCCCAAGTAAGTGTGCTTGAACCCCACCTTATTTCATAGTTTATAAGAGTGTCAAGGAAAAAACAACATACTGCAGATTAATCATGCCAAAAAATTTTAAGCCATCATCCCATCAAGGGCCAGTATCCTTCAAACAACCTTATAGAACCAAAGTGGCACAACACTAGAACTTTTCTAGAAGCTGAAATTGGAGTGAAGTTTTAAAACCTGTGGAGCAAAATCATTCCTAAATACCCTCCATAGTACCCATGGAGTTTCATAGCCAAGCAAAGGATATCACAGCAAAACCAATGCTCACGAACTAGACCAAAATTACCTTCTCTGTTTTGCAAAAAAGCAAAAGACAGAAAGAGCCCAAGTCTAAGTGAGGGGAGAAGAGCCCCTCACATTTATATATGAGTAGTCGATTGTTAAGGAGCAGCACAAGGCATGACAGCTACTGTGGTTGTACTGAAACATGATAGGTAAGGTGAAACCTGGTATGTTCATCACGGCAAGACATTCCATCAGGAGGAAAAAAAGATTCTATAATGAAAGTGATACGCTACCTACCACGTCAAGCTGCCCAATCATCAGTCCTCGTTACCAGCAAGGGAGGTTTTCGCCATGAAACCCCTTGAGTGAAATAGGGGAAAAGAATATGTGTCGTCGGGTCTTTTGAGTGCCTTCCCACGCACCAATTTATGCCAGGAGGAAAAATGGGAAGGAGACCCATCACTTAATTTCAATGAGTTAAATCCTTAAGGGACTGCTCCCACTGAGCCAAGCCTTTTAGTGGTTCATACTCAACCAAGCTTATCAAGACAGCAGTGTAAGCTAGTATCAAGGATCCAAATCTAATTATCCTATGTGGTGATTTCAATCTTAAGGTGGACTCCCTTATACTCAAAATAAGCCACTTGTAATCACAAGTACTCATGCAGCAGTAGTCTCCTAGCCTTAGCCAACTACCAAAAAATGTGTGTTAAGTTAGGTAAAGCATTAGATGTATAAAAAGTACAAGTAGCACTTCTAGTAGGTAGAGTTCAATTGTGAGTTTAGCTAGAATTAGCTAACGGGGTCAGATGCCATAAGGTAACCAAAAAAGTGTGGGGTAAAAAATATATAATTATTTATGGTGGATAGCTCATCTTAGCCACTGTATACTGCATAGCAAAAGTTAGGAGTTATCATTATGGAAGGTGAATAGTAAAGCATAAGGTAAACCCCATAAGGCAACAACTCAAGTTTAAATTGAGTGCAAATAGTTGGATGTCAAAGTTTTTAGCCAGATACAGTGATTCAGAGCACAATCAGAACCCCTCCAGATGCTATCATGGTCAGATGTTGTGATCGTGTGTGTGTGTGTGTGTGTGTGTGTGTGTGTGTGTGTGTGTGTGTGTGTGTGTGTGTGTGTGTGTGTGTGTGTGTGTGTGTGTGTGTGTGTGTGTGTGTGTGCGCGCGTGTGCGTGCGCGTGTGCGTGTGTGTGTGCGTGTGTGCACGCTGCCATTGAGAAAGGCAAGAACCTTGTGTATATGTGAGAAGCATGTGTAGAAGGAAAGGTCCATGTGAAAATTTTGTCTAAAGCAACCCTTTGTATTCACAACTATCTAATTCAATCACTATGTTCATTTCCAACATGAATGGTTCTTTTGTGTGATCCACCATAACCTTTCAATAAGGATTTTATTCTCGATTTTTGATATGTTTTTACAAAACCAAAATGGTAAATGAGTCTGCTAAAGAGTGAGCTAAAGGAGGGATAAGTGGGCAAAGAAATACATTTATGGCTTGTTAGTATCACCGCAAGCATGCTATTGTGCCTAGAAAATTATTTCTTAAATGAACATGGTTTTTGGGATCAAAAAGACATCGAAGCTGGTTTTGAATGTCTTTGGAAGAGAGCAGGTTGAGTGACTATAAAGGGGGGACAAGGTCTAGATGACCTCGCCTAAGTAACAAGGCAATAGAAGGGGGTTTAGGAGGTAGAATGGGGGCCAAAAGCGGGCATCACCTTGCTTGTAGAGAAAGTAATATCATGCATCTACTTTTCCTTCTAAAAAAATAGGCACTCTTTTCATAAAACACGGTCAGAAGACCAACTTTTTGGACCTTGAAGGGCAAGGGAAAAAACGACCGGTAGGTCTTCTATAGCTAGGGACTAATTACTAGTTAGTTTTCAATGTGGACAGGCTCATCTCATAGCTCTTTCCTCTTCTTTCTTGTCTCCTCCAGCTTTCAAAGCATTAATCTTAACTTCGTTCATGATTCTATACTAATGTTGATATCAAAAATTTGAAGATTTTCTTCTCTTTAAAGAGAGAATGGTCTAGGAAAGATTAAGCATAATTTATTTTCATTGTAAAAATCTTAGATCTATAAACTAATAAAAATTCTCCACAACAAGGGCAATTAATTGATTTTACACATCTTGATTGATTAATGATGTTGACTATTGAGTTTCTTGATCTCAAATTTCAAGAAGCCATGTCTAATTCTGCTTTGCAATAGGTGGTGCAAGCACAACTCACAACAATAATTTAGTTCTTGCTCAAGAGTTGAGAATTCTTAAGAAGAAGGTACACTTTTTTATAAAAGAAATTTTCTTCAAAGAAGAGGAAGGATCGCTTCAAGAAACACATGCAAATCTCCATGAAAGCAAAGAAATTCGTCCTCCAGTGGCAAGATATCTCTTATGGATAATGCTGGTGGTCAAGAGGCTATTGATGAAGAGGATTTTCATCCAAGGTGATGCCAAGAGACATAGGTTACACAATGTGTCTTGAGGCAACTATTGCAATTTTTGCTAGTACTACTGAGATTTTAATACCTACTGGTATTATTGCATTTCTTCCACACCGTTGGATATTTAGAAAATGGGTATGGATTGGACTCATCTTGCTTCTTAAAGACTATCTTCTAGCTAAAATCCTTGCGCTATGGGATAACTATAGCCGTGTCAGGTAGGTATAGGTACCTTTACCATAGATATACCTCCTACAACATAAAGGATAAACAAGCTCATGAGTTACAACTAACAATTACTGTTATTAGAAATATAAATGGCTCTTTTGATGTACAATTGGAACTAGCACCATCACCTTCTCTTGTTGGATTGATCGTTTAACTGGCATGTTCTTGGGATGATTGTTTAATTGGCAAGTTCTTGGGATGATTTGGTTTTAAGTCTTCATGTTTATTATAGGGATTGCAAACTAGAGAATATTGACGATTGGTTATGGGCTGACTAATATTTATTGGATAGTTTGAAAGTATATATAATGGTTCAAGGAATTTAAGGGCCATCCATAGTATCCTAAATATCATCAAGGAAGTTACATCATATCAAAATATAGCCAATATATAATTGCACCTCTATGACAAATCTGCCGAAGTTTGTCTAGCGAAAGAAAGGAGGGTGACCTTATATATCTAAGACCAATTTACAATTCAATGAATCTAGTCCTAAATATAACAAGATATCATCCGAAACAAAGCTCCCTAAAAAGGTCAGAGGCAAACCAACCAAGTTTAGCAAAAACTATGGCTCAAAGTCCCATTAATACCCAATACTATCCCTACAAGAGAGAGGTCAAAGGAACTCAAGTCTTTGCCAGTACTATCTTAGTTGCCAAGTTATTACCTTTAGAAAAGCTAATCCAAAAGAGAGATTATGTAAGAATATTTTCAGAATACAAATACTGAGCAATTATGGTATAAAGCCAGACCATAATCAATGGGAAAGGTTTCAAAACTTTCAAGATATAAGAGAGATTGTATGTATCACAAGACATTAGTATTAATACATTTTCAAGCTATTTATGGCTTTTAACTAGGTAAAAGCAATAGTGGTCTAAACCTATGTGCTCTCGAATTCTAAAATGTTGTACTATTGTATAAACCAAATAACAACACAAGTATCCATATTATGATGTGCAAGGTCCCTTGTAGTAGCTTTGTCTACAATGAGTGTCAAATCTAGGCATCCCAAACCTTAAATATTAAATCAATTGTCTGCCTTATAGGAAGATAGTTTTTCTTCATAACTTACGACGAATTAGCCATCTGGACATTACAAGAAGACCAAATTCATGAGCGAGCTATGCTGCCAAAAGGCCGATAGTCAAATTTGTCATCCCCGAAAGAGAGACAAAAAATTAACTCTTCAATTCTTCCAAGAAAGCATTACCCTCCCAATGATGCAGGCAATGTGGTCTTTAGAAGACACTGCTACAAGAAAGATGTGGTCTTTAGAAGACACTCCCCATGATGTGGTCTTTAGAAGACACTGCAGCAAGAAAGATTGTGTTTGTTTTGTTGTTTCGTTTTGCAAATGCCAAAATGAAACACGTATGTTTCTAAAGGTTATAAGAAACCTAGTATTTAGGAGTCTAGTAGGTGGATACATCCTATATACATGGTTATACAAGCGGTAAAATATGTTGCACATTATATACCATATGGCTAATTTTGAATTTTAGAAATTACTCTTATTTTACTTGAGAAAAGTTTCGTCGGCCTATTTCAAGTTTGTTTTGAAACTTATCAAGTGTTTCATGTTTCATTTCATTTCAAAGGGACGAAAAGTGTTTTCAATTAGGGAAGTGTCCAAAGTCATCTTGAGGTTGTGCGTTACTCCTTGGCAAAGGCCACCAAAAGCTAAGACTTCTACTTGGTATCATTTCTAAGTACACGTCTTAATATGAGAGATGAAAAAGATACAAAAAAAAAGAAGGAAAAAATAAAAACCTTTAGGTAAATAACTAAACCTCATACTATATTTAAGCAATTAACACTATTCTTATAAAAAAATAGCCACTTTTGTGAATTTTAGATACTTTTGTAAAAAAAAGTCTCCAACACTACATTAGTCATCTAAATAGAAAATGCTTTTAGGAAATTACCCTCAACGCAGAATAAGAGTTGATTAAAAAATAGTACAAAGTATAGAGATCTAAAGGTGTCTTTCCATAGCCATTATCAACGACTAATTTGTGAAGACAAACAATTTTTGCTACTCTTTTGAAAATAAAACAAAACATTGTTAAGCAAACCCAAACTTCCCTGAAAAATCCCTCAATAGACATGTGAAAATGTATCAAGCTTTCTTGCCCTCTATTCAAAGATGGTTCACATCACCAACCCCCCAACCCCCCACACACAAACACACAAAAAACTTAAGCAATGAAGTAGAATTTTATTTATAATTTGCTAATTTTAAAAAAATAAATTTCTATCTTTTACCGTTTCATGTAAACTGTGCATTTAAAACCTTCTTTCATATCTTAAACCCAGACATGATATGCGAAACATGATACAAAGCACCTTTACCATGAGTAAAGTTATGCGAAACATAGCACACAAGCCCTCATGCCAATCAAATAGAAGGTACATTGTGGATCATGGAGAAAGTTGATGTGCATAGTGAAGCATCGCCATCACAGTGAAATGATTCTAATGTGCTGATGTCAACAATTCACTCATACAAACTGTTACTTTCTTTTAAACTGATTCTAACCATCATGGTGAAAATTAATCACTAGACCACTCTAATAATGTTGATGTCCAGAATTTACTCACAAACTCTGCACTTCGAGTAGTCAAAAACTCAAAACTACTGAGCTAACAAGTGTCTATATGCTGAAATAATATATTGACCTACAAAACAATCATGGGAGGCTTTCAACTGAAAAGAGCAACTCTCAATTTCAAAAAATACTCATTCCCCATTTGTGATTAACCTCTCATGGCAGGATAAACTACCATCTCACATTTCGTGCTACAAAAATCTAGTATACAAATAATTTAATGTATAATCTCTTTACATGTGATCCCAAGGCCTAACAATATGTACAGCTTGCAGGCTAGGCTCTAGTTCCTAAAAAGAATGTAAAGAATAGTAATCTACGAAGTCAACTGCACAGACCCTGAACGTTAGCTGCCGGAATCCTCCTTGCCATTCTCGCCTGACGAGGTCAAAGCAGCAGCTGCCACTGCAGCCTTGTTCCACCGTTTTGCCAAGCTCCACAGCATTATGCTTGCTGTGAGCATCAAAATCATTTTGTGTCGAACCTAAAGAAAAGACCACCATTGATGAAATTAGCACACAAGGACAAAGCAATGCAACGCTGTGCATTGATCAGGTGATAAAAGCTATAATCTATTGGCTTCTACTCCCAACTGTCACAAACAACTAAAAAACTTACCTCAACTATGTCATCCCACAAGAGAAAGACCGAGCATCCGAGTTTCCTGGCTACGCTGATGACATACTCCGCATTCTGTTTTTTCTCATTCTCTGCTTACCCCAGTGAAAAATCAGCATCCAAAGCAAGCATCAACAAGCTTTCAGTCCAGAGCCAAAGTTCAGCTGGACAAACCTGATTCCCCTTTTGTGACGAGCTGCCAGTTTACTACTCTTGGCTCAACAGCTGCCAAAAGATCCAAGAAAAACACCCCAGTTGACAAGCTTTTGTCCTGCAGCAAAGAAACATTAGGTAAAGTCAACTTTCTGTGAGGTCTAAAAACATGTTCATCTAAAACGCCTCCGAGATGGTTAGTGACCTGCGGAAACTCCAACTCAGCACAGACCTTGCTTATGGTTCAACAATCCTTATGAAACAAACACTGCAGAATACCTTAAAAGCTTACCTTAAAGCTCTCCATATGACTCTTCCTTCCTGATGCCTTAACTTTACTGTTGGCCCATTCAAGAATATCCACATCAGAAACTTCTTTTCCTTTGTATTTAATGGCTCGTAATAAGTGAAGCATGTTGTATCGCATTAACTGCCAGAGATAAGCTGCCAGCAATTGAATCTTCATCAAGCAACCCTCAATAGTGACATCAAATCTAATAATAAGAGGCGTGTTTCAATTAAATTAGATTCAGCAAGCAACTTGGCTAATTACTGTGGTAAGACCATTACATGTGTAGATTTTCTCCAGGAGATTTCTATATTCTTTGTCCGATCCCCCCAGAAATAAATATGCAACCTTCTTGTTCTTTGTACACGGATTACTTCTTTCAAATAACCTTGGCATGCTTTTTGGTTGTCTTATTAGAGAAGATCCAAGAAAGAGGATTTTGATAGCCTGTGTGATATACCCTTGGTAAACAATCGGTAACCTTTATGAATGAGGTCCATGCATCATGGTCACAATACCGGCACACACAACGCTTGCAAAGAAAACCTTCCAGCCAAAACAAGCATATTTTTCAAAAAAGGTGACCACTAATGCGTACCTAGAACAAGCTTTCTGTTTCCTTGAACCACATCGTTTCCAGCAATGTTGACAACTGAAAGCTTCAGACTTCTCCCAATGCTAATAACTTGGTTGCAATTCTCAACCTTTCTAAACAAAAGTTTGATAGGCGGTCTATTTGCTATTTTCCAATCAACAATACCAGGAACTACCTTCTCTAGAACTTCGAGAAGTACCCAACTGGAAAACAAGCAAAAGCTAGTAAGTAGTCAATGATTTTATTTCAGTTAACAAAATTTTAGACACCAAGCTTGCATTTTCAACATGTTCAAACTTAAGCCTTGAGGCGGGCATTGATCTCAAACATTGACTTTACTGCAGAAATGAAAAAAAATGCTCTCACTTCTTCCACAGCTTAAACCAGCAATGCTGATGACCTTCAGTTATGTTTTTCCGACCCTTCTTTCTTTTTAGTAGCTAGTAGTCATTATTTATATAAAGAAAGGTTAAAAGTTTTTAGCTAGGTTTGATTTGATTTACATGATTTTGGTGATGGTCCTATTCATTGGGCTACCTTCAAGAATGTCTTAGTTAGCACTCGTTACAAAAATACGCTCTCAATAGTTTGAGGCGTAATGGGAACGCATAACAATATCAAATATGCTTTGATAAACAGACTTTCTCACTTAGTTATATATATATCTATATATATATATATATATATATATATATATATATATATATATATATATATATATATATATATATATATAGAGAGAGAGAGAGAGAGAGAGAGAGAGAGAGAGAGAGAGAGAATACTGGACCAGAAGATGAGCTGGTCCTTTCCCCGTAAAGAGTATCTTATTACTGGGGAGAAGTCATCATGCAAGCACTTGAACCGGACATAATCCCACATCCATTCTAAGTCGATGGAACTCAGAACCCCCTGCTTCTTAATCTCAGGGCAAGTCCCTATCCTAGGAACCTTTGTTCTTTACTCAGAATCCTCGAGACCAAGGCTCTCACAAATAGAACTCACCTTCTAGTCTTAGGGTATGACATCCCTATAACTCTGTCCCGTCTCTATTCCCAGAGTCCTATTCCGTAGAAATCTTTGATATCTACCTTTCAAATCTTGGACATAAAAGCCCCTCCTTGGGAATCTCAACGCCTGATCCCAAATCAAGAGTCTTGCCACTCTTTGATCTGTAACGAGGCGGACACCACGTGCCAACGGAAAAGATCAGATTGAACAGACCTTAGACACTTCAAAACATCTAAAAAGAAAGAGAGACACTTCACACAATACACAGTCGCGGACCTCCACCCCTAAAGTGCATTGATTTCAGCGTCTGCGTTTTCAGCGCGTCGTCGTTGCATCGTCGCCATCGACATCGTCACCGACATAGAGTCAGAATTCAGCAGATAAAGATTTGCAGATTTCAACCCTTAGCGATTTCAGTTTTCAGCCCGTCTCGTCGTCGTCTGCATCGTCGGTAAATCCAAGCATTGTAGAGATTTGTGCAATCAATAGTAGACCGCTCACGCCATAGAGAGTGGGGCCTTCGGAGTAGGGTTTGACAACATTCGCGTGTCGTATTCTCTTCTCTCTCTATCTCTCAATCTCATGCACTTTCACGCACAGTGTCCATTCACTTTGTTTGTGTCCATTGCACTTTCTCAGTAAGAACGGAAAGCTCTCCCTTCCCTAAGTAGAAGGAACCTTGAGCACACTTCGGAGCACTCATCTTGAGCAAAGTTCAACATTCACTTCCGTTGCACCTTACATTGGTATCAGAGCTTTGGCAGTGTTATGTATCACTCAAGGAAGAACCACAAAAACACCACAATTTTTTTTTTGCTTGTTGCGGTCACACGTAACCCAAAATTTCTTGGGCGTGTCGATTCCTAATCGTGTTTTTGAAGAGTGACAGGAAACCCAAGAAAGACGGGCTTGTCCAGCCTCCCCTTGTTTCTCTTTTCACTCATTGAGAGCGGACCGTGCACTTACCGGCCGGCCAATCGACGTGAGGTGGGAAAAAGCAACCTTGGTGTGAGCGCAAGGCTGCCAAGGGGTGCGCCCGTGGAAAAGAGCAGAACTCGGGTGAAGAGAAGATCCTTCTCTAACACAGATTGCAAGCTAAAGAAGAACCGCAAGAAGCTCAAGAACTCAAGAACCCCAAGAACCCAAGTTCCTTGTGAACTTAAGAAACCAAGACCACAAGAACCCAAGACTTCAGCGGATGGTCATCACTCGTAGCGGAATGGATACTTCGCTTGGAGGTGATGAGCATGAGAGAGGTGAAAAAGAATTTTCCCCACCAAGAGGTTTTTCCGACCCTCCCCCTTCCCCATCTACGACAAGGATTGCACTAACTCCTATGGAGGCTTTCGACAAGAGGATGATGAACAGGGAGTTAGAACGCAAAGCAAGAAACCCCAAAAAGAATGGCAGCCATAGATCGTGAATCCGCAAAAAGAAGGGCAGCCATAGATCGTGAATACGAAGCAAGAATGGAAGCCATGGAGCGTGAGCACGAGCAAGCACGCCTGGAAAGACAAGCAGAATTTGATCGCGAGACCAAAGCAAGAAAAGAAAAGAGCGACCAACACATAAAAGAGTTCTTGCGACTCTTTTCTCAAGTGCAGGCACAGATGCAAGAGATTCCGGGAAAGGAGACTCTCTCAGTCTCTTCTTCTCCAAAGCATGACACACAGGATTTGCATGATGATAAGCATGAAGACTTGCATGACAATGACAAGCATGATCATTTGCATGATGATCATGATGTGATTTCTCACGAGCATGATGATTTGCATGAAGATGATGTGATTGTTCACAACCATGATGGGTTCGTTGATACTGTTTCTAGTGAAGCTAACCTCATTGCAGATTCGATCAATCACGAAGAACCGATCTTGGCTCTCGAGCCTAGGTCCAAAGAACCCCCTCAAGAAGAACCGATCTTGGCTCTCGAACCTAGGTCCAAAGAACCCCCACAGGAAGTATTATGTGTCCGAGTGATTCGTCAGCACGCATTGTTCAAGAGTTTCATTCGTGATCGATTCCTGTATTTTAGTCAGCGTCTTTATGTGATCCCTTTTCCTAGGCATGACATATTATACGTTGAGCACGTTTAGCTCATGAATGAGCACGGATGTGTGCGGATTGTTCATGAAAAGCTGAAAAGTATGCATTCAAGGAAGTCACATTCCATGTCTCCTCCTTGGCACGACACAGTCGTAGAAAAAGCACAAGAAAGTATGAGCACCAAGCATGGGCATTTCCGATGTGAATTGCCACAGTTGATTGATTTAGATTAACAAGACAAGATTAGATCTCATTGTTTGCATATGTGTGGTGAACGGTTTGGCACTCCGTCTCTATGTTCATCTACATTGCATGCACAATTTGTTCGACATACGAGATTTTTTCCAATCACTTTACATGGAATAGGTATGTCCATGGTTTTGTGTTGGAAATGGTTTCAGGAATTTTCAGGCACAGAGATTCTTGAAGAAGGAAGAAGCATGACTCTAGACGAAGTTGAAGCATGGAAGAAGCCACAGAAGACTTTGTCACTTTCGGAGCAACCAAAAGAAGCAAGCATTGCAAACTTTTATGAAGTTCAAGTACCGCACTACCCACACATCAGAGTGGGCCGGCGAAGAGTCCCTTCCAAGATTCCGGATGCTATTGGTGATCTCCCTCGACGCCATACAGTTCGGTACCAGTACCTCACTTTGAAAAGGAGGGGATGTCACGTGACACATCCAACCCTATGTGTCCCTGGACAAGCTACAGCATGACCACGGTTCAGTTCCGTCAAGTCAGTCTAGAATAGGAAGTGATCTGGCACTTTTGTGAGTCTGTTCCCAGACCGGGCATGACCAGTCACTTAGATTAGATGCATATCCTCCGGTTGTACACAGCATGATCATACGCATTCCCATCAGAATCCATCAGGGGAATTTTCCAATGCATTTAATCTATTTTCTCTATTTTTGACATTTTTCACTTATTATTTTAAGTGACTTTTGTTGGGAACTAGGTAGGGCAATTTTGCTAAGATAATATATAAGCAAACCATAGTTAGCACTTTCTGGCAGAAGAGGCAGCAGGAGCACCTTGCTCAACAGGTAACTTCTCAGGAAGACCAACCCCCGCGACAACTCTAGCGTTTTCATCGTTGCAGAAAGCCTAGCGTTTTTGCATCAGATCAGCCAACATTTTTGCATTTGCAGATCCACGGCGACAGTAGACAACCTCAGAGTTACCGGGAAATGCCCCCTAGCCGCCGTTTCGGCGTTCCGGGGGGCAGTTTCCTTCTCGAACGTTCCGAAACGTCCCGGAACGTCTGACATTTCGGGTGGCCAATGCAAACCGGAACGACCGTTCTGGAACGTACCGGAACGCCCTCGGAACGTTCCGGAATGCCCTTGGAACGGCCAACAGCTACAAAACAAATTTGGCAAAAATTGAAGTGAATGTTTGGGCTTCTTTTTGAAGTGTGCAAGGCCTCAAGGACTCATAAAATGCACCCCCCTCCCCCTTTCACACTCAAGCTCTCTCCCTCTCACACTCTCAAGATCTCTCCCTCTCAACACTCACTCTCTCAAGCCTTCAAGCTCTCTTCCTCTCCCTCCCACTCTCTCAAATCTCTCCCTCTCCCTCTCACTCTCTCGAGTATCTCTCTCTCTCTCTCTCTCTCTCTCTCTCTCTCTCTCTCTCTCTCTCTCTCTCATCATCTAGTCATAGCAAGGTTGAATGGTCTTCAAAACGAGTTTTTTGTGAGTATTAGAGTCAAAGCACTCTAATACTCCTTGTATTTAAACACAAGGAGCTAAAAAATGCACTATTTGGGTGTTTTTTATACCTCCTGTTCCGCGCCGTTCCCGTTCCGGACCCCTAGCAGTTCCACCGTTCCGCGGGGATCCCGTCGCCGTTCCCGTTCCGCGTTCCGGGTAACTATGGACAACCTAGCATTAGCAAAATTCAGTCCTAGCGTTTTTGGAGCAACAAGCGACCTAGCATTTTGCAGTTCCTTCGCGATGGAATCCACCAGCGTTTTCAGTTTTCAGCAGTCAGACCCCACAGTAGAACCCCCAAGCCTCGCAGATCTCACCTTCGCGCAGCAAATCCTCGCTGCACGGTCAAATCCCGCAAGGTTTACAGATTCAGCCCGGAAAACGCAGATTTCAGCGTCTGCGTTTTCAGCGCCTCGTTGCATCATCGTCGCCATTGACATCGTCACCAACATAGAGTCAGAATTCAGCAGATAAAGATTTGCAGATTTCAGCCCTTAGCGATTTCAGTTTTGAGTCCGTCTCGTCATCGTCCTCATCGTCGTCGACATCGTCGGCAAGTCCAAGCATTGTAGAGATTTGTGCAATCAATAGTAGACCGCTCTCGCCATAGACAGTGGGGCCTTCAGAGGAGGGTTTGACAACATTCTGGTGTCATATTCTCTTCTCTCTCTCTCTCTCTTAGTCTCATGCACTTTCAGGTACAGTGTCCATTCACTTTGTTTGTTTGTGTCCATTGCACTTTCTCAGTAAGAATGGAAGGCTCTCCCTTCCCTAAGTAAAAAGCAACCTTGAGCACAGTTCAAAGCACTCATCTTGAGCAAAGTTCAACATTCACTTCCGCTACACCTTACAGAGGAAACCTCACCCAATTACATCACGATGCAACATACATGCTTATATGCATGTTACAAGACACAAAAACATACAGATGCGGATGACACCCCCCCGCCCCGGCAAATAACCATCCAGGTCCTGGCGTGAGGCCTTTTACAACCAAATGCTCCCGAGTAAATACTTCTCAGACTATTTTTAACTTTCTTTTCAATCCTCGTCCCACAAATAACCAACAACTTTTCAATCATTGAATACTCCTCCCCAGAAAACCAAAGCCATGAGCTATTCAGACATTATCAAGCATCAAATCTTCTCTTCAATACTCCTCCAAGGAGAGTCTGATCCATGAGTATCCAAAAGTTTTCCAAGCGTATTGAGACGAGCATCAAAACCAAAATCAAGCAATCTTAAATCAGCACCAAAAACATTGAAACCACTATCAAAACTAGAATCAAGTGAATCTCAAATCGGCACCAAAATAAGTTCAAAATAGATCAAATTCATTTCAAACAAATTCCAAACATCATTCTCAAACAATTTCTCGAACAAAACTTTAAGCACATGGTTCTCCTAGTTGCAACGTTGTTGATGTCCAGCTCCATGCTCCCGAATGCTTCCAGTATTATCTGTTGTCTGCAAAGAGCACCCAAGACATAATTTTGACCCAAGCTGCACAAACACGAATTTGCTGCTGAGAACCCTAATTTTTCAAAAACAGTCGGAATCAAAATCTACTCGCTTCGATGCGTAGGGCTCATTAAGAAGATCAACTTTGACCTCTATTGCATATCCAAATTCTCAATTGTTGAAGAGATTTTTAGAGCCCTTTGCAACACAGAAAAGCATCGAAAACATGTTTTCAGAGCTTTTTAGGGCAAAACAAACTCCTCCTCCTTCGTCTCCTCCTCCTCTTGTCATTTCTTCTTCATCCCACCCCATAGCTTCCATCTATAGGTTCATGTAGGTCCGGTTTTCTCTCCCAAAAGGGAGAAAAAAAAATCTAAAGAATCTCGAGTGTAATCTTGCTTTGTCTCCTCTTGGAGGACGAGCATTCAAGCAGCAGCAATGTCATCAGCCCTCTACGCAAGTTGTATTGTGTGTGTGTACATTGTGTGTGTGTGTGTGTGTGTCTGTGTGTGTGTGTGTGTGTGCGCGCTTCATATTTGGACCCCATCGGCCGAGGTTCCATAGGTTGTTGGAGGTTAGGATTTTTAATCCTAACCCATTTACTCATTTTAATAATTGGGCCACTCAACGAGGTTGGTGAGGACGACTTCTTCTGCTAGGGTTTAGGCCCCTCGACAGAGATCTGCAAGTTGGCTAGAGTTAGGTCTAGGGAGTCCTAACCCTCCGGGTCTTCAATGCCTTGACACATCAGTAGTTTGTGACACAATCTATGGATCTACTCCCAATCCTAATGTATGAAACCCTTTGGGCTGATCTGGCACTTTTTGCACAAAGCGCTTTTCTCTTGCAAAGGCTTCCAATGACCCATGTCAAGCTATGGAAAAAGTCAAAGATCAAGATGCCCTATCCTCTTTGACTGGGGCTCTATGCAAAATTTTCTCTGCCCAGCATCAGCCGCAAGATTAGGTATTGAAGAATATGCTAACGGGACACAAATTGAAGCACAAATGGCTAATGGAACCTACACATCCTCAACAACATTGATCAGATCACTTCGACTACAAGTTCAAACATTTATAGTTCCAGCTGACTTCTACATTGTGGACCTCGGAGAATGTGATATTCTATTGAGAGAATGAACTATCCAGATTCCAATTGAAGCACCAAGGTAGGATCCATACGTACATACAGATCCGTACGGTACGATACATCTGTACCATACAGTATGGTACAACACGGATTCATACTACTCATGTGTGTGTGTGTGTGTGTGTGTGTGTGTGTTTTTTTGGGGGGGGTGTGTATGAGGGTTTGGTTTTTTTTTTTTTTTTTTGGGGGGGGGGGGGGGGGTTGTGTAACCCCATCACGTTGGCAATTTTTGGTTCGCCCTTCTCTAGCCTTATCCCAGTGCCTAATTTTGCAAACACATTTCTGCACAACTTTCATTTGCACAGAGCCTTGCGTAGAGACTTCTCCAATTTCTCACGCGTAGTGACCCCATCTCAGCTCTCTCTCGCCTCTCTCTCTAAGCGGTAGTCTTTCGCAAAAGCACGATCATTGGTTTCCATTGTGTAGGTCCACCATGCCTCGCAAACCCAACCCAATCTAGATTGTACACACGAATGTCACTGCGGTGGTGAATATAGGAGGGTAAGCCATAGAAACAGGGATGGGGGGATGCGGCCCATTTATGCGGGGACAGGATGAGGGATGCCGGGATGGAGACGAGGACCCGTTTTTGGGACGTGGGGACATCCCTCAAAGGGGACGGGTCCCGGGACGCGGGTCCCCAGTGACACCGCCGGATGGGACGCGGGCAGGGGACAGGCTGCAGCCAACGGGGGTGGGATATTCGAAATTCAAACATTGTTTAAGCACCCACTTTTTGGGGGTTTTTCAAATTTCAAAAGCACCCTATTGGGGGGACTTTCAAATTTCAAAAGCCGACTTTTGGGCGGCCTTTCAAATTTCAAATTTCAAAGTGTTTTTTAGAGCGCGTCCCCTATCGCATCCCCCGTCCCCTGTTTTGCCACGTTCCTGTTCCCGTCCCCGACACCCGCCACGTCCTTGAGACCCGTCCCCGTCCCCATGTGACTATGGGGTAAGCAAGATCAAGAACTCGTATGAAAGCTTTTCCTTGGTTTGTAGAATAGTGAACTGACATCCTTGGAGTGATACTTATGGATTTTTTATAGAGTATAGACCGTATTGTAGGTTTTTGGCTTTTTTTTTTTTGTCTAAATACGAATTTTGCATATCTAACAACTCTATTCATTCAGTACTACATACAGGACGTACTGAATACGTCTGTACCTTTCGTACCTTACCACCTTGTGAAGCATGAGAACAAAGAGTTGGTGTTGAAACTCATTAATCAAGCTACTCAAGGAGCAACGGCAGATTAAAGAAAGAACTATAAATATAGATCAGTGAGACGACCTAAGAATTCTTTTGTATGAAATTATGATTAATAAAGATTATGATTGAAACCGGCCCGTAGGGCGGTAGACTTTGGCTTTCACCCGAAACTTTACTTTAAGCTTTAACACACAAAGAAACCTTGCAGAAGGAACCTGTAAAACAGGAATTAACACTTCAAAGCACACACAGCTCGGAAGCTAGAATGCTCCGAAGACGCCGACAACAAGTAGGCCCCAAAAACTGGCACCCCTTTCATTATTTCTTTATTCCTTTAAAGGGTAAGGTTACAAAACTAGAGTCATGGGGATCTTCACCTGTATCCGACTAGATCACACCTGTTCTGGTAAAATTTAGGCAACATTACGACCCCAAAACTCGCCCTGAACCAATCCCCTTACAGGAACTCGCTTCCAAAGACATAAACCCTCTGTTTTCAGCCCAAAACCGCAATTACAGCTCGCTGTATTCACTGGTTTTTAACCTGTTTTCAGCCCTAAACAGTCCCGGAATCGTCCTCTAACAGTGGGGCACTGTTCCCAATGCTTCTGGCATCAATACAGCTGCAAAACAGTCCAAAAACAGCGCATAACCAGCGTTGAAAATGCCCCTTTAAGATGAGGTTATCACCTTCACTGGTGCCTACTTTTGGAGTAGTAGTTAGCTACTCATGTTCCTGCTCAAAGAAGCTCTTGCTTGCCTCGGCACAAAAGCATAAGACCACACAACTGTACATAGGTCAAATGAAGAGCCCTCTTGTGGGGCATCACATTACTGCACGTAGAGAGAGAGAGAGAGAGAGAGAGAGAGAGAGAGAGAGAGTAGTGTAGAGTGTGCAGGACATCACTTCTTACACTACACTGTACATGAGAGGGAAAGCTTGCACACAATAGCTTTGGTACCTGCAACAATCCACCATGCGCATGAAAAATGCATCCCCCACATTTATTTCAATGCTTTTATCTCTCTCAAGGTGGAATTTCACGCGACGTGGCAACTGCAAACCTTAGTTGTTGGTTTCTTTCCAATGATTTTTGTTTAATTTTTGAGACCCTCTTTTTGAAGTTGCAAATGGTCGGACATTGTATGGCCATTGTGAACGGTAGTTTCATCCGCACTGGAACTCGTATAGTAAAAGGATGTCTAGGCTCACTTCAAGATCATGTGGGTACCCCGTCGCACTTAGCAAGTTGGTGGATACTAGGAAGTGAACTCAATAAAGGTACAATGTCAAGGTGGGGTCAACAAAGGAAAGTACCCGACAGCTCGGCTACATTGCAGTTTTGGATGGGGTCCCAGCGGGCATTGATGGTCAGATGACCAATGGGAGTCCAACGGAAGCATCCCCTAAAATTTAGGGAACTGCTATTTTGAGCCACGAAATCTATTCGGGTCATTAGCTTCAGAATGACAGGGGGAACATTTTATTACTCTGCTGCAAAGTCAACTGATGCACCGTTGAGAGATTTTTAAGCAGGAAGCCCAATGCGGGGGAAATTGCATGCATGAGTGCCAAGTGCCACTTTTTAGCCAATTTACCAAGTTTGGGAGAACAGAACTCATAACTAACTTTTTGGAGCAGTTTTGAACGCTGATAACTCTGATTTTCAACCATTTCTTCCATTTTTGAGCTTCCCATGAATTAACCTAGGACCAAGGAGCTCATTTTCAGCATTGGAAGGCATCAGATGCGTGTTTACAGGGCTATTTTGCTGCGTTTTCAGCGATACGCAGGTTTTGGCAGCCATAGAAATCTTCTTCTTTTGCATCTATTTGTTCATAGATGCATTACATGTCAAGCGTAGAAGAGGGGACGCTCGATTTATGCTAGGGGATGCTTCATTGAGAGCATGTCACAGGTTAAGAGCTATGGAGTGCTTTCTTTCCACTCTATGTACAGTGTGGTGCTAGGAGTAATGGCCTGCACACTAAACACTACTCTCTCTCTCCCCTATGTGCAGTTATGTGATGCTCCACAAGAGGGCTCTTCATTTGACTGATGTACAGTTGTGTGGTTTCATGCTTTTGTGCTGAGGCAAGAGCCTCCTTGAGCAGGAACACGGGTAGCTAACTACTACTCCAAAGCAAGGTCATAACCTCACCGTACAGGTGTGTTTTCAGCGCTGCGTATGCGCTGTAATTGACTGTTTTTCAGCCATACGGACGCGAGGACCATTGGGAACAGTGCCCCACTGACAGAGGACAGTTTGGGGACTGTTTAGGGCTGAAAACAGGGAAAAACTAGTAAATAGAGCATTGTGAATTTACTATTTTTGGGCAGGGATCAGAGGGTTTATGCCAGTGGAAGTGAGTTCCAACAGGGGAATTGGTTTCGTACAAGTTTTGGGGCTGTTATGCTACCGAAATTTGGCCAAAACAGGTGGTATCTACCTGGATACAGGTAAAGAATTCCCATAACTACTTTGTAATCTACCCTCTCAAAGTATAAAGAAAATACCAAAAGGGGCGCCAATTTTGGGACCTACAGGTTGTCGGCATCTGCTCGGAGCACTCTAGCTTCCGAGCTGTGTGTGCGCTTAAGTGTTAATTCCCGTCGCAGGTTTCCTTTGCACTTCTCTGTGTGTGTGTGTAAAGTAAAGAATTTCGGGTGAAAGCCAAAGCCTACGTCCCACGGGCCGGTTTCATGGAAAATGCCTAAAAATGTGCCCAGTGGCACTCATGCATGGTTTTCCCGTTTCGTACCTTCTGGTCTAAAAATAGATCAGTTGACATAGCAGCAGAGTAATAAAATGTTCCCCTTGTCATTCTCAAGCTAATGACGCGAACAGATTTTATGGCCCAAAATAGCAGTTCCCTAAATTTTAGGAGATGCTTCCATTAGACTCTCACTGGTCATCTGACCATCTTTCACCACTGGGACCACGTCCAAAAATGCAATGTAGCCCAGTTCTCGAGTGATTTTCTCTTGGCGACCCAACCTTGGCACTATGCCTCCACTTGAGTTAGTTTCCTAGCTACAACCTTATGAAAGTATAAGGGAAGTATGTGCCACTTCCCCCAACTTTCCAGCCCCGTTTTCAAGTGATTACTTGCGTCCCTTGTATTCGGCACTTTCTTATGAAATTGATCATGCGTTCGTGTCCCTCATTCTCGTGTCCCTCTTGCGTTCAGTTTTCAAGTTGAGTTCTTGTACGTGCGTTTGCTTGCCTGCAGGTCCCGTTTGCATCGCAGGTGAGCCGGCGCGGCCCCGTTTCCGCGACGCCCCGAACGAGGGCGTCACACTTGGTATCAGAGCTTCGGCTCGAGTCCCCGCCGACCCGACGTCGGCCCGCGGCCCGTGGTTGTCACCACGTTTTCGGCCCGTTTGCCTCGTTTGTTCACGTTTCCTCCGCGTTTTCGGCCCGTTTTGCCCCGTTTTACCACGTTCCTTGCGTAATTGCCCCGTTTTGCCCCTTTTCGTGCGTTTTCTCCACGTTCCTCAAAGTTTTTCACCGTTTTGCCTCGTTTGACCCGCGTTTTGCCCCGTTTTGACGCGTTTCTCCACGTTTTTCAGCGTTTTACCTCGTTTTGCCCCGTCTTACACCGTTTGGGACCGGTTTTTCACCGTTTTGAGCATTGTTTCGCAGTTTCGTCGTTTTGAACCCGTTTTCCTCACTGTTTCATAGTTTTCAAAGTTTTTCAAGTTGTTCCTCGCGGTTTCCCAATTTTTCGGTATTTTCTGAATTTCTCCTCGGCTTCGGCCACAAGAACACCCAATGGCGGGAAATCAAGAAGATGAAGAAGGATACAGGACGGAACCGGAGCTTCATAGAGCCCCGAAGAAGAATAAAGAGAAAAAGTCGCGACAAGACCAC
This sequence comes from Adiantum capillus-veneris, assembly GCF_014529385.1. Taxonomy (NCBI): domain Eukaryota; kingdom Viridiplantae; phylum Streptophyta; class Polypodiopsida; order Polypodiales; family Pteridaceae; genus Adiantum; species Adiantum capillus-veneris. The sequence goes on from NC_140935.1 coordinate 168,820,615, forward strand.
CAAGAGTCAATGGAAGAAAGACTAGAGGCACGCATCATGGCCTCTGTAGAACACCAAATAAACATGATGTCTGCCAACCTGAGTGACCTACTGCAAACGCAGCTAGGTCAGCGACATGAAGACCGCCCGGGACCAAGCAATGTCAACACGCGGCGAAACACGCAAAGACGACCGCGGCCCGGGAGATTAGAAACAGTGGACGAAGATGAAGACGAACTGGATGACCGAAGTGAAGGGCGCTACTACAGCCCCGAGAGAAATCTAGAAGACGAAAACAGATTGGGAAAATTCAAACCCCTGCCCCCAGAGAAATACCGAGGCCACCGCACCTCACTGGCACTCAACAAGTGGTTCAGTGAGGTCGAAGACTACATGCAGTGGAACAACATAGGCAAACGCCGATGGGTGCAAGTGGCCAAAACCTTCCTGGCTGACGACGCCTATGTGTGGTTCTTCAGTGAACAACCTTCAAAGCACTGGGAGGACTGGGAGGACTTACAAAGAGACATGCTTAACTATTTTGTGCCAGAGAATGAAGGAAACAAAGTCAGAGATTCGTGGCGCGATCTGCGCCAAGACGGCCCCATATCAGAGTACGTGGTCAAGTACCGCCGCCTGATGCTGCAACTCCCACTCATGCACACAGCAGACAGGCTACATGGATTGTTGTACGGCCTTAAGCCTTGGGCCCGTCGCGAGGTAGAGAAGCAGAATCCCAACACCTGGGAAGTAGCCGCCAACATGGCCGAGAAGCTACGGGATACAAATTCAACCCAGGGTATCATTCCACACAACCCTCGTCCCAACAATTTTGCCCCCAATAATGGGCCTAACCCACCTGCCGGGCGAGGCCGCGAGTTTCGACCCAGTTACAGAAACAATGGACCCCGCTCACCACCACGGAGCTTTTTGGCAAGCAATTCTCACAGCCCCACATCGAGCAGCTTCTCCTCCAATACTTACAAAAGCAACAACAACTACCCGCGCACCGAGCGTGTCTGGTGCCGTGACTGCAAGCTTGAGCATGGTCCCTACTTCCCGTGTGTACGCCAACGCAACCAAGCAGCATCCTCATCTAGCAGGGTCAATACCCTCCAGATAGAAGAACCACCTTCTCCCCCCCGAATAAGCGTCGAAGAACTGGCTAGTCCTGGGGCTAACCAGCAACCTCGGATCGGAGCAGTGTCCCTCCGCCCGCAGTGTATGGCAGCAGCAATAACAGACATTCAGAACTTGTATATTCAAGCAACAATCGGATACCAGAAGCAATGGATCATGGTAGACTCGGGCGCCACACACAACTTTCTGTCGCCACAATGCGCCGAGCGCCTGGGCCTACGTCTCACCACCGTCAACGAAACGACAGTAAAGTTTGCCCAAGGAAAAGATAACAATGTCAAGGCAGCTCGTCAGGTCAGGATCGAGTTGGGTGAATTCACATGTCGGCTGGATTTCATAGTGGTTCCAATGGACGATTTTGAGGCAATCATTGGTCTCTCCTTCAACGACAAGTACCTCATTGCTCTACTAGGCATGAAGGTGGACCAATTACTGCTAAATAATCAAGGCAAAGCAGTGACAGTACAAGGCGCCAGACTCACAACAAGTCAAGCTTTCACCCGCCAGGCGCATATGCAAACCAACTCGGCTCCCATCAACCGACAGGACCCGGCACAGTTAGCAGCAATGAAAGGCAAACAAAAAGTCCCGGAACACTCCTCACCAAGACTCAATCTCATGAGTGCAAAGCAAGCAGAGCGGGCCCTCAAGAAAGGAGCTCAAGTTCACCTCTGCATCGTGCAGGCAAAGGAACAGCCCACAGCTAGGCTCAACACCATCAGCATTGAGCAGGTCAAAGTGGGTGACCCCTCTCTGACCCCCATCCTTCAAAAGTACAAGGATGTCATGCCTCCAGAACTCCCCCCCGGCTTACCCCCTCCCCGTCAAATTCAACACGAAATTGACCTCATCCCAGGTAGCACCCCCCCGGCAAAGGCCCCCTACCGCATGAACGACACCGAGCTCAAAGAGCTCAAGAAGCAACTACAGGAATTGGAGGATCAAGGTTTCATCCGGCCCAGCAGCTCTCCCTTTGGGGCCCCAGTGTTGTTCGTCAAAAAGAAAGATGGCTCGATGCGGCTATGTGTGGATTATCGGGCCTTGAACAAAATAACCATCAAAAACAAGTACCCAGTCCCGCTGATGGAAGACCTCCTAGACAGATTACAGGGCGCCAAGTACTTCACGCGCATCGATCTACGTTCAGGGTATCACCAAGTCCGCATCGCACTCAAAGACATTGCGAAGACCGCCTTCCGCACACGCTACGGCTCGTGGGAATGGCTTGTCCTGGGTTTTGGTCTCACTGGCGGCCCTGGCACATTCTGCAGAATCATACATGACAGTTTCAGGGACATGATAGATGATTTCCTCATCACATACATTGATGACCTTCTGATTTACAGCAAGACACTGGAGGAGCACCAGAAGCATGTGGCCGCAGTACTCCAACGTCTCCGCGAACACCAACTATATGCCAAGCTGGAGAAGTGTGAGTTTGCTGTGCAGCAAATCGAGTTCTTGGGCTTCATCGTCACATCCGAAGGCATTATGGTGGACCCTAAGAAAGTTGACGCTGTCATCAAGTGGGCCCCACCAACATCCATCAAAGAAGTCCGAGAATTTGTGGGTTTCTGCCAGTACACCCGCCGATTCATCCGCGACTTCAGCAAGATTGCGGCCCCACTTACAGAAATCACAAAAGGCCACAAACTTTTCCAATGGACAACCAGAGAAGAAGAAGCTTTTGAGAACCTGAAGATTGCCATGTGCAGTACACCTGTCCTCCGACTGCCCGACTTCACAAAACCCTTTGAAGTCCACACAGATGCATCAGATGGTGCCATTGGCGGCGTCCTCATGCAGGAACAGCAACCCATCGCCTATGAATCTCACAAGTTCACCGATGTAGAGACAAGATGGACTACACATGAGAAGGAAATGCTCGCTGTCGTCCACTGCCTCCGAAAGTGGCGACACTATGTCCAAGACAAGCATACAAAGGTCTACACAGACAACATCTCACTCAAGTACTTCCAGACCCAACCGAAACTCACCCCCAAGCAAGCCAGGTGGCAAGATACACTGGCCGAATATGACATCGAGATCATCCATAAACCGGGCTCCACAAATGTCATGCCCGATGCACTCAGCAGAATGCCTACTCTCAATGCTATCTCATCAGCAACCAGCACGCTACGCCAGCGCATCCTCGACGCTCAGAAAGTTGATCCGGCTGTTCTCCGCATGCTCCACGACCATGTTTCTGGTAAAGCAGCGGTGGGTCTCTTTGAAGTCAGAGACAACCTATTCTATGCGCATGGGAAAATCTACATTCCCAATGACCCAGAGCTCAAGAAAGATCTCATGTGGGAGGCTCATGACTGCAAATTAGCTGGACATGGGGGCCAGAAAAGATCTTATGACAAACTCCACCAACATTACATGTGGCCCAAAATGAAGGACGACGTAATCGACTACGTGCGTACCTGCCCAACCTGTCAACTGGTCAAAGCTCAACGAGTAAAGCCTGCTGGCCTCCTCCATCCCATGCCAACACCCTCCCGACCTTGGGACATGGTAAGTATGGACTTCATCGTCGACCTCCCACCCTCCCACGGCCACACTACCATCATGGTGGTCGTCGACTACTTCACCAAGCAGGCTCACTTCATCCCGGCAAAGCCTCCTGTCACAGCATACCAAGTAGCCAAACACTTCTTCGCCAAAGTCTTCAAATACCACGGCCTCCCCTTAGCCATAGTTTCTGATCGCGACACCCGCTTTCTCAGCGACCTCTGGCGCGAGCTGTTCAAGCTGCTAGGAACCCAGCTCCGCTTCTCCTCCGCCTACCACCCAGAAACCGATGGCCAAACAGAACGAGTCAACCAAGGCATTGAAGACTACATCCGCAGCTATGTCAAAGCAGATCAGAAAGACTGGTCCGAATACATGGACGTCCTGGAATTCCACTACAACAACTCCATCCACAGCAGCACGGGCTACACCCCCTTCGAGCTCTCCACAGGTAAAGAAGTAATCACACCCCTGGCACTGGCAACCGGCGAAGTGCATGCCCAGGATCTGGAATGTGAAGAATTTCTGCAACAATGGCAAACCCGCATGCAAAAGGCCAAGCAAAGTCTCGAGCAAAGCAAGGTACGCATAGCCAAATATGCCAACCAAAAGAGAAGACCGGCCGAGCTGTTCCAAGAAGGTGACTTGGTACTGGTAAGCTCCCAAAATATCAACCTCCCTCAAGGCCTCTCCCCGAAGTTCAACCACCGATTCTACGGGCCATACAAGGTGCTCAAAAGCTACAACGACGTCACCTACAAGTTGGAGCTACCCCCACAAATCAACATCCACAACGCTTTCCATGTAAGTCTCCTCAAGAGGTTTGCACCGGATAACACCTATGGTCGGAATGTCCCCGAATATGTAAAGGATGGCCCGCCCAATGAGCCGGAGGCCATCCTAAAGTCGCGCTTTGGGCGCCGGGGACAACTATTCTATGTCAAGTGGCGCAACCGACCCATGACGGAATGCACTTGGGTACCTGAAGAAATCATGCTCCGTCTCGGACGACCCCTTGTGCTCCGATTCTACAACATGCCCACTGAAGAGGAGGACATCGATCAACATGAAACCACATAGAATAGTCCTCAACCCCTTGTAAAATAGCAACACCCTAGGTAGCTAGACATTGTGGCAACAACAAACTCTCATCTTTGTAAATATCCACCCCTCAACCTCGGCAACAAATTTTGTATCGGCACGCCTCAAAACCCCGGCTTGACGTGGGCGTCAAGCTCTCTCAACCCGGGGGAGTATATAAGGGAAGTATGTGCCACTTCCCCCAACTTTCCAGCCCCGTTTTCAAGTGATTACTTGCGTCCCTTGTATTCGGCACTTTCTTATGAAATTGATCATGCGTTCGTGTCCCTCATTCTCGTGTCCCTCTTGCGTTCAGTTTTCAAGTTGAGTTCTTGTACGTGCGTTTGCTTGCCTGCAGGTCCCGTTTGCATCGCAGGTGAGCCGGCGCGGCCCCGTTTCCGCGACGCCCCGAACGAGGGCGTCACAGAAAGAAATCTAATCCTAATCTTGGTGCAGGTTTCAAGATGGAAAGCAATTCGTCTTTTCGAGCTCGACTAATGTCGAGATTGGTAGGCCATTTTCAGCTCGGTAAAAGCACGACAGCTCCTAAGAACTTGCACATTTTATCTCAAGTTTTATAAGAATAAAGAAATACCGAAAGGGGCACCAGTCTTTACTTGGTGAGTTGTTATGTCCCGCTCACAGGAGAGGGAATCTAGCCCAGATGCCGTCCGAATGGGCGTCCAGTGTCTGGGCGGACGTAGTGTGAACTCGGCCAGTGTGGCCGGCCATTATTATAAAGGGAGGCCAAGACCTCATTTACAGTTATCGACCCCACTGGCAGAGTGCCAGTGGTTAGCCCGCGAGGCTAGGAGTGCGCGAGGTCACCTCGAGGAGGTGAGGCCGGGTGGTATGGGACGCTCTGTCTTACAGGTGCACGCCTACGTCCTCGGATGCTGCCCCAGCACGAGGGAGCTGCCGGATCGTGGCTATGGTCGGGTGGTTCGTCCGACGCGTATCTGTAGGCGATCTGTGTAGCCGGGAGATCCATCTCCTCATTCGTTTCATGGTATCAAAGCCGGCTTGGCTGCACGAGGGACTGTGTGCACACCTACAGATCGGTTTGAGTCGGGGAACCTCGAGTTCGCGTAATTTTTTAGTGATTAAATTGCTGAAATTACTTACTTTTCTTCTCGAATGCATTTTTGCAGGTAAACAATAAAGGTCGACTGCTGATTTTTGATAAAAATCAGCAAATTGACAGGCGGAAGTGCTGAAAATTGAAGTTTCCTATTGATTTTGCTTACTTTTGGTGAAAATCAGTAAATCCCTCATTTAATTATTGGTCTTAGACTCAAATTCAGCATTAGATAACTTCAATAACCTCTCTCTATAACCTTCTCTATGTCTGTGCGAGGCGCACACAGAGAGAGAGAGAGAGAGAGAGAGAGACCTCTCTCTTGTCTCCTCTGCATACGAAGAGGGAGAGCATCCTCTCTGGCGTTGAAAGCGATCGCTGGCTCTCTTGGCCTCCAACGTGGAAAATTTCCCATGCGTTGGCTGCAGGGTGGAGCCTCTGGCGTGTGCTGGGCACACATACCCACGAGCCTGGAGGGGGGGCGATATTTCTCTCCACGCGGCATCCTGCTGTGGGCAGAGCGTTTGATTTTTTTTTGCAGCGCTGGAGTTTTACGCTGTCTCATGTTATGGCCAAGGGCTTTTTTTTAAAGTGACTTGGTCACTTGAGTTTTTTTAAAACTATAGTTTGGACACTTTAATTTTTTTAACTTAAAGTGTGAACCCTGCAGCTTATTACAAAAATCACTTACAGAGACCTGTAAGTTGCAAAGAAATGACTTTTTAGACTCTCCTGCTTCTCTCCCCAGCCTGCTCTCTCTCACCTGCTCGCGCTCCCGTACTCCCGCCATCACCTGCTCGCGTTCAGACACTCACGCCGATGCGTCGAGCTCTTCAAACTTCATCTTTTCGCAATCGAAAAGTGGAGAAAAGGCTCGGTTTCGCGTGAATTTTTCAGTTTTTCACGCACTTCGCCATGGATTCCTCCAACTCCGATGTGCAGCGTGACGACGTACCATGTAACATTCAAATTCCATTCACGCATGCTCTCTACACATGGATTACAAGTACTTTCCAGAGTTTTGACAAGCGTGTTACCGCTCTGGAAAACGCGAATGTTTAGACGAACCTTCGCTTGGCCTCTCTCGAAGGGGTCGTACAGGGGCTCAGTTCTCGACTTTCTACTCTCGAAAATATGGCTCAGTCGACGACTACGCGTATTTCCGAGGGGGAAACCCATCTCCAGCAATTGCGGATGCAGATTGCTGCTTTTGTGTGCTCGCAGGCACAATCCCGTACAAAACTACGAATTTCTCAGGCGAAGAGAAAGACTGTACGGAACTAGCCGTAAATAACTGGGTGCACCAGTGAACCACATACTTTGATCTCCATGGAGAGCATGATGAACAGAGGATTCAGACGATTCTTCTCTATCTGCGCAGTAAGGCGCTTACCTGGTGGCGTGACATGACAGAGAAGCTTGGGCTGATTTTTGTGTGAAATTCAAGAGGGATTTCGCCAAAATGGACCCTTTGAAAGCTTATGCCAAACTGTAGAGTCTTTCGATGAAAACTCTGTCTTTTGATAAATATACGACAGCTTTCAAAGAGGCGCTCACCTTTTGCAAGGTGGATTCTACGCATGCTGTGCACATGTATTTGTTGGGATTGCATGAGGATTACCGTTGGGCCTTGATCAAGGACAAAGCCCCGACTGATGTCAAGGATGCAGTGGCTAAGGCCAGAACGTTCCATTTGATAAATGGAGCGAATTATGAGAAGAAAAGAATTGCCGACCATCAATCCGTTGAGGGTGCTTCGAGAAAGCGACCCCGATTCCAGCATAAGTCCAAATCACCGTTGAGATCTTCTCAGGAGAAGAAGAAAGCCAGAAATGCTTTAGTTGCTGATGCAGTGAAGAAAGGGGCTTGCTTCAGATGTGGCCGGACGGGTCACCAAATCAAGGATTGCCCTAAGAAGAAAAAGACGCAAAAACCGCAAGGCCGTCCTTCGGTTCAAATCCACGAGATCTCAGGTAACTCTGATGTTGTTCAAGTTGAAATCCATCATTTAGCGCACAGTTCATGCACTAATTGTACTTTTAGCACCAAAGTGTTTGATAAACACGATCTTCTCCGTTTTCCCGGGAAGATCAATGGTCACAACGTGACCGTACTCCTTGATATTGGAAGCTCACACAATTTTGTGGATCCAAAATTGGTGCAGAAACTGAGCCTGCGGACGCGGGACAGTGACCATGAGTATCACGTGAAGATGGCTCGTGGCGTGGATACGGATGTATGGAATCGGATGGTTCCAGACTTGTCGCTCGAGCTAGCTGATTACAAAGAGAACCTGGATTTCCACATCATGCGCCTGGACAGAGCAAATGTTATTTTTAGGAATTCCATGGTTTTATGATAAACAAGACTTATTGTATATAGACTATGTACATCACTCTCTTGTTTTTGTTAAGCAGAACATGCCTCATGTATCTATGTCGCTTTGTAATCAGAAGTCTGTAAATAATGGTTTTGCAATACCAGTTGTTACTACTTTGGAAATGTATAAAGAAATAAAGTCTTCTAATGTTGACTTTTATCAATGTGTACCATCTGCTTGGTTTGATTCATTAGTGCTTGGTACTTCTATCACTGAGTTTTGTAAAAATGTTTCATGTTCTTTTGTTGAACTTGGGGATTCCGACGAATCCAACCTTATCCGAGAAATCATGACTGATTTCAAGGATGTTTTTCCTGATGATCTACCTCTTGGCTTGCCGCATTCGAGAGTAGTAGATCATGGCATTGAGTTGGTGGCTGGTAGTCAGCCCTTCTCAAAGCAACCCTATCGGTTTAGTAAAACCGAAGAGGACGAGACTCAACAGCAGCTGAAAGATTATCTCGACAGTGGTTTTGTTCGACCAAGTAAGTCCTCGTGGGGAGTGTCAGTGTTACTTTCTCGAAAGAAGGATAACACTATGCGCTTTTGCGTGGATTACAAGGGGTTGAATAAACTCACTGTCAAGAACAAGTATCCGCTCTCGCGCATGGACGATCTGATAGATCGGCTCCATGGAGCGTTGTATTTTACGAAGATAGACCTGCGATCAGGCTATCATCAGATACGGATCAAACTGGAAGATATTCCTAAGACAAGCTTCCATACGCGTTATGGTCACTACGAGTTTTTGGTCTTGCCTTTTGGTTTGACCAATCTCCAACTATGTTCCAACAGATGATGAATGATCTGCTGAGACCATTTTTAGGCAACTTCGTTGTTGTATTTCTCGATGATATCTTGATTTACAGCCGAAGTTTTTATGAGCACCTAGTGCATATACGCACTGTTCTCGAAGTACTGAGAACTTAGAAGCTTTACGCTAAGGCTTCGAAGTGCGAATTCTTTAAGAAAGAGCTTCTGTATTTGGGTCACATCATTACTCGCGATGGAATTCGCGTCGACCCTGAAAAGTTAGATAAGGTGCGAAATTGGCCCATTCTGGAGAATATACGCCAAGTAAAGTCCTTTTTAGGCTTTACTGGATTCTTTCGCAAGTTTATCAAGGATTACTCAAAAGTTGTTGCTCCGCTTACGCAACTTTTAAAAGGAGGGGTGAAAGGGCCGAAAAATTCAGGTCCTCATCGTAAAGGTAATCCCCTTGTTGTCTGGAACGAGTGTCTCGACGAGAGCTTTCGGACACTAAAGCACTTGGTGACTACTGCACCAATATTGCACATTGTGGATCCTAGCAAACCGTTTGTGGTTGAAACGGATGCTAGTGATTATGCTATTGGTGCGGCATTATATCAGGATGGACGTCCTGTCCCGTTTGAAAGTAAAAAGCTTTCTGACGCTGAGATGCGTTATCCAACGTACGAGAAGGAGCTCTATGCTGTAGTCCACACCCTGAGAAAATGGCGGCACTACTTGTATGGCTCTAAGTTTGTTGCATGGACAGGTCATCATTCCTTGCGCTATATCTGTGATCAGGGTGATCTCAGAGGCCGGAAGGCTAGATGGGTTGAGCTTATGCAAGAGTTTGACTTTGAGATCCGTTATAGAAAAGGATCCAACAATCAAGTTGTCGATGCGCTCAACAGGATTCCTGAGGTCAATGCCTTGTCTATGGCTGAAATCTCGACGGATTTCTATATCTCTCTCCGAGGGCTATGTCGTTCCGATGGCCATTTTGGCAAGATATGGAACGAGGTCGAAGCGGGGCATGACTCGCATACAGGCTTGGGTGATCCGGAGACCCAAGTGAGTCATGCTCGAGAGACGAGACAGCAACAATATTCCATTAGAGGTGGACTATTGTTCCGAAATGGTAAATTCTGCGTGCCGGAAATCGATGAGATTCGACAAAGGATTTTGTGCGAATGCCACGATGTTCCTAGCGCTGGGCACCCAGGCATCCAGAGAACTTTTGCTTTGGTCAAACGATATTTCTATTGGCCAAGAATGCGCTCTTACATAGAGAGCTATGTGAAGAGATGCGCTCAGTGTCAGGTCAATAAGGCAGAGCGCCTTAGGAAAGCTCGCCTGCTACATCCATTGGAAATTCCATATGCCAAATGGCAGAGTATTTCCATGGACTTCATCGTTGGTTTGCCAAATACTAGTCGGGGCAATGACGCTATTTGGGTTGTGGTCGATAGACTCACAAAAATGGCGAAGTTGGTATGAAGTCGACAGTAAAAAGCCATGAGTTGGCGGTTTTATTTGTCAATCAGCTTTATAAGCTGTATGGTCTCCCAGAAGATATCGTCAATGATCATGATACTAAGTTCATTGGCCGATTTTGGCGAGATGTCTTTGCTCACCTTCAGACGAAGTTGAGTATGTCGTCTTCTGACCATCCTGAGTCCGACGGACAAACTGAGAGGATGAATCAGACGTTAGAGGACATGTTGAGAGCCTATGTCTCTCATAGGCAATCTGACTTGGAAAGGTATCTTCCACAGTTAGAGTTTGCCTATAATAGTAGCAAGCATTCTGCTACTGGATTTAGCCTGTTCATGCTGATGTATGGATTCGAGCCTAAATCCCCGATTGCTATTGGCTTAGAGAAAGTCAAGGAACACCAAGCTCGTGATTTCCTGTATGATATGCTGTCGTCTTCTGACCATCCGTTCCCTGTTCCCATATTAAGTTCCCGTTCCGAATCCCCGTTCTGACATTTTGTGGCAGTTGTCGTTCCGCGTTCCCCGTTTCGATTTCCCGTTCCTCGTAACTATGCTTATGACGAGTACTTAATTAAATGGGAGGGTCAATCTGAAAGGTTTGCTACTTGGGAACCTGTTAGAGCTTTGAAGACTCAATATCCCCACTTCATTGATGAGGACATCAATGGTTCTTAAGGGGGGAAGTATGTTATGTCCCGCTCACAAGAGAGGGAATCTAGCCCAGATGCCATCGGGATGGGCGTCCAGTGTCCGGGCGGACGTAGTGTGAACTCGGCCAATGTGGCCGGCCATTATTATAAAAGGGAGGCCAAGGCCTCATTTACAATTATCGACCTCACTGGCAGAGTGCTAGTGGTTAGCCTGCAAGGCTAGGAGTGCACGAGGTCACCTCGAGGAGGTGAGGTCGGGTGGTATGGGATGCTCGGTCTTACAGGTGCACGCCTACGTCCTCGGACGCAGGCCCCAGCACGGGGGAGCTGCCGGATGGTGGCTATGGTCGGGTGGTTCGTCCAACGCAGATCTGTAGGCGGTCTGTGTAGCCGGGAGATCCATCTCCTCGTTCGTTTCGTGAGCCAAAGGCTCTTTTTCCCCAATTTGAATGCACAAGCCACCACGTGGCGCTTGCTTTAATTTTATTAAAAAAAAAACATCGCATCAACACTGCCCTGAAAAGCTATAAAAAAAACGCCACGATAAAAAGCTAATAAGTAAATAAAAGCACTCTATGCTACTATATAAAAAGCATTGTGCGCTGTTAAAGGGCCCTGCACTATGCACAATCACAAGCCAGAAGCAAAAGCAGTTCTTGCGAGAGGCAGAAGCAATTTGTTGCAGGTTTGTCTGCACGTTTGTCTCTGGCCAGTCTTTGCAAGCAAGGGGGAGAGAGAGAGAGAGAGAGAGAGAGAGAGAGAGAGAGAGAGAGAGAGAGAGAGAGAGATTCCGTGCATGAGGACGAGCGGAGGGGAGGATGCAAGGCGCATGCGGCAACAGGGACGAGCGAGGGAAGACGACGTTCAAGAGGCGAGCGTACGCAGAAACGAAAGCACATGGGTTTGATAGTATACAATAACAATAAATAAAAAGTATCATTGAGACCCTGATTGAAGCCCCTTGGAAATACCACACGTCAAACGGATTGATAAATTCGGCGTCGTATTGCCATGAACCACAGGTTGATCTCCTGAGGATTATAACGTGGGGCATTTACAAGTTCTAGTTAGAGATAGCTTGCCGCAATGCCCAGTAGGCAGTTGAATGCAAGGTAGTATGGGCTTCGTAACTGATAATTATGACACCACCACTACTAGTTTTGGCTCTATTTCGAAGGTGAATGGTGCCATATCAAGCAGAACGCCCCCATACTTATGACCATGAGCGTCACGTAGTAGTAGTTAGCCACATCCGTGTTTAAGTTAGTGATGAGCAGAGTGAATATGGTGCCTTCCGCTATGGGGATGCCGAACTCAAGACCCCCATTATCATGCGACCTTGCATAGGGGAGGCACTAGGCGAACGTATTGTCCGGCAGATGCAAGCTTGCTTGAATCTGACCTTGGAAGGAGAAGTCCGCGTTGCAGCCCAAGGAGAGCACTCCGAGCAAGAAAAAACAAATGAAGTGCAAGTCAAGAGGGCAGCCCTACTTGGTCTACAAGGAGAGGATCCACTGCAAATAGGAAGCTAGCTGCAACGTAAGGCAAGAGAAGGAGTTGACCACCGAGCAACAAGGGAAAATCACGCTTTCAAAGAAAGGTGATGGTGCTGATGGTTTGGACAGAAAAACAATGAGCCACATTAAAGATAATGGATGGTGAAGTAGCTAAAAAAGGGAGTTTGATGCGCAGTTAGAAAGGGGGATATACAGCACGGGTTGGTCAGCAAGGAGGCAAGAAGACAAAATTGCAAACCAAAGCAGCTTACAACAAAGAGAGAGAGAGAGAGAGAGAGAGAGAGAGAGAGAGAAATGAAATGATATATTAACGTCTTCAAAAGGCCAAAATGACCTATGAGACCATCAGATACAAAGTGGTGAATCTAATACAATGTCTGAAGTACAAGTACAAAAAGTATTGAATGTAAAAATGAAAACTGAAAATAAGTGTGAAATGTGAAAATGTAGATCAGGCCCTCAATAACACTCTGGGTGTCGTACTAGAATGCCTCTCATCCTCTGCTGGAGTCTCCGTCGATGGAGTGTGCTCCTGTGTCTCGGTCGTGGTTGTCTCGATCTCCCGAGCTTTATCCCTTATTGTTGCAACATTCACTTTCTTGAGATTTACACATACATGTAATTTTCCATTTTTCCTTGGGGACAACCACAATGGGTGACACCCAATCTATGTGTTCAATCTCATAAATGAACTCTGCCTCTTTAAGGTTGTCGATCTCTTCTTTGATTTGTTTGGCAAATGTATCATTATAGGTATAAGGACATTGTGCGCAGGGTTTAGCATCAAGATTCAAATAGATCGTATGTTGACATATTGATGGATCCACTCATTTGAAATCCTTATATGACCATGCAAAAACATCTCTATACTCCTTGAGGATTTGGATGATCGTCTCTTCTTATGTGCTCAAATCTCCTGGCTCCCTCGATCCAAGAAGTCTCTGATCTATCTCTGTAACTGTCGTACTCCATGTCTCCTCAGCAGACTATCTCTATGTCGGTGTAGCTCAAGTAGATATAAGCCAAGGCATCCCTGATCCTGATACCTCATGACTCTATCTAGGGGTCCAAAACCCTCCCTGAATAAGCAATGGAAGCGCCTTCGTATCTCATAATACACAATGCAGTGGCATATGTAGTGTAGCTCTGCCTCTGGCTCTCTATCGCATAGTTGGCATATCCTAGACTCCGGTGGTATCCCTCTGAATCTACCTGTCTCAATCTCAAGCTGGTGAGAGGATGTGCGAATCTGACCAATAGCACATCGCAGAGCATGAGACAAATGAGTGTCCATGTAGCTCGGACGAATCACAAACCCATCTCCCGAAAGTTGGAGAAGATGCTCTTTGTAGAAAGCCATCTTCGTGCCCAACTCTTGCATCGGCTCTACCCATGTCCTCCTGGTGTCCAACTGTATAAGATTCTGACGAATGAGTCTAGTGATCTCCGTCCGTGTGACTGGCAGGTAGGGTGCATCCAGGGAATACTGAAAAGGAGGCAATCTATCCATGCTGAAACCATGCCTCTAAAACCATGAGGTCATCTGCGCATACCAACATGATGTGTCTCCCTCCATCGCTAATTGTCTAGAGGGCTCAAGAGCCAATCTAGTATAGCTGCCTCTATGTGTATCCCCATAGACTGTGCATAAAGGACACTGATCTTGTAAGAGCCTCCATCTCTATAGGAGGGCCGGCTACCTCCGCTCGAATAATCGCATGTGGTACGGAGGCCTTCGCTCTAATCATCCGGGATATCATAAATACCAAGGGTCTCTCCATGCTCCTCCAACTGTCATGATTCACAGATGGTCCCCAAACCTGGACCCCATAAAGCATAGCTGAAGCAACCAAAGTATCAAAGAGCCATAGATTTGTTCGTGGTTCTTGAAACTGAACCTGCGAACACATCCTCTCTAGCCCTCCCAATGCCGCATAGGCTCTGGACAGTCTAGTCTCTGCTGCTCTCCTCAGAGTAAACCTCGGTCCCGTGAATACTACCCCCAGATATGTATATTCATCTGTGTACTCCACAGTGTCCTGACCATATACGAGTGTAGGTGCCGATCTCTTGACCCACTGTGGTGTGGTGTTAAACACCATAACCTTGGTTTTACCAAGGTTCACAAACAATCCACTATCCTCTGCAAAGCTGTGCAATGCATCCAACTATCTCTATATGCCCTCTGGTGACTCTGATATCCACACAATATCATCAGCATATAATAATAAAGGGATCCATGTCCCTGCCAGCTGAGCGCCTCTATCGCCCTCTCTGTCAATGTAGTCAGAGACCCCATCTACATATATACCAAAAAGTGTAGGGGACAAACGACACCCCTGTTTCACTCCAATAGTGGAATGAACAATGTCAAAAATCCCCTCGAGTGCGTACCTGACTAGTCACTGAGCCGTATAAAGCCCTGATCCCCCATATGATCTCTGTGGGTACTCCCAACTTCAATAGCCTGCTCATCAATCTGGCCCTCGGCACTGTGTCAAATGCTTTGCGGAATCCACAAAGCAACAGTACATCCGTCTCCCATGTGCCCGACCCTCCTCAATAATGGCTCCAAGTGTGAGAATATGGTCCAAAGTGGAGAAACCCCTCCTGAATCCAGCCTGTCCTGCTGCTCGTATGCCCTCATTTTCTGCCCATTTACTCAGTTGTTGTTCAAGAATGGATGCATACAACCGAGCCAATGTGTGCCCTATCATAATAGTGCGGTAGTTCCCTGGCACCATGGGGTCCCCTGCCTTGAAGAGAGGTACAATAGTAGATAATCTCCAAGACTCGGGTAGTCCCTCATACAAAGTTAGAGAGAGAGAGAGAGGCTAATACTGATCAAAGGACATTGAACATAAAGTTAGATTTGCTTCTCTTTAAGCTTAATCAATATCCTACATCTTTTCTATTTGTCTTAATGCGAATTTTGTGTATGGCAGAAAGGACATATATTCACAACACGGACGTTTCGATTGCACAAGCGCGACCCCAGCTCAACAACACTCCGTTATCTTCATCCAATTTCCCATGCCTACGCGTTTGCTTGGCGCAACACATAAACGCTACAAGGCAGGGCACGCCTTCTGTTTCTTATAATTTTTGAAGAGACCACAGTGCCAGCTCTCCGATGTCTTATATGGCTGCTAGTCGAAAAAACCAACCATGCCAAAATTGCCATGTGGCACCCCAAACTGGCCTTGGTTGCACTGAAAGCCTGGCTGCATGCCAATATTACCATACATGGGGTTCAGCATCATGCCTTGCTACCCCCTGTCACAAAACGGGAGCGTACACGAGCACTTCCAAAATCTGAAAATTATAATTCTTTGAAAAACATGAGAGAAGGGAGAAGAGCGACACAGTATTGGGGACCAGAAGATGGGCTGGTCCCCCCCCGTTAAGAGTATTCTTTTATTCAGGGAGAATTCTTATACAAGCACGAGAACCCGAGGAAACCCCTCCGTTCTGTAATCTTAGACCCGAAGGTCGTGCTTTCCCGTGAAGGGCTTGGGCACAAGGCCGTTCCTTCCCGTAAGGGACTTAGGCGTGAAGCCGTACTTTCCCGGAAGGGACTTAGGCGTGAGGCCGTACTTCCCGTGAAGGGCCTTCCCGTAAGACGGGAGATTCCTACAAAACAAACCACACAGAGCAACAGTTCTCAATGCGTATCAACACCTTATACCTGTCGCTTCTTGCTCGGAGAATCGACCTCCGTACTCAGTCGTCACGCGAGCACTTGCAAATCCTGTCGCCAGGCTCTACTCCAGATTCCCAGCGCCGGTGCTTTTCTGCTGCTTCCGGCTCCTCCAAACTGAAACGCTGGCTGCCCTTTTATAGGGTCTGACACCAGGTAGGAATAGGGGTCCAAAAGCAGAGCTGGGCGCTCCTAGAGAGAGGAGAGAGAAAATCGCGTTTTCTAGAGAGAGGAGAGAGAGAGATCGCAAATCAGCCCCCTGCCTTGGTTTTAGCGCTGGCTTTTTTTATAAGGGCCTTGCTTGCTTTATTTTATTAATAAAGGGGCCGGTCACTTTATAAAATAAAGTGTGAACCTGTTCAAACTTTAAAAACTCACTCAATTAGTGAAAACAATGCTACACGAACACATTCCAGGCATCCCCGGGTGCAGGACACGACACGGATGCAATGCAGACACAGACTCCTCGCGGGAAAACATCTGTCCTCCCGCGACTGTTCCTGCTTTTCGTAAAAAGCTTCATTGAACCCATCTTTATTCTTGTGCTTGCGTTCTTACGCGTATTTTCTTACTCAATTCGGATTTCCTCCTTAGCCTACGGGATGCCCCCTTACTGATGCACCCGTCACCCATCATGTGACGCATCACAGGCGCTCGTAACCCGGCCCTTTCCACCGAACTTACGGAAACTCCTTCGCGATGTTTACCGTCACCCATCAAATGACACATCAGAGTTGTCCGTTCCTGATGACAGTTCCTGTAGCTACAATCTTTTTAACAGTTCTTAGTACACATAATAAAATATCCTAAAAAAGAGATTTAATCATTAAAAATAAGAAAATAGTCCAATTAGCAACATCCCTTTGGCTTCTAAGCAGTTGACCTCAACTATAGTGCTTGGACATATACCTCCAGTATCTCGGGATAAGCTGCTAATTCCTCCTGCGTCATCCACTGAGCATCTAGATTCGAATAGTTCTTAAACTTAACCAAATACTTCCGTGTTATCTTTCCGGATTTGAGAGACCGCTCCTGATGACTTACTATCTGCTCCGGTTGGAGTATTTCTTCTGTTTCCTCAACCTCAGGAGGTTCCTCAGCGCTAGGCTGGCTCGGAGGCGGTCCTACATACGGCCGGAGTAAACTGACATGGAAAGCATTATGGATCTTCCAATTAGGCGGTAGCTCTAATCGGAAAGCGACATCATTCACTCGCTCAGTGATCTTAAACGGCCCATAATAACGGATAGAAAGTTTTACCACTTTCCCCTTATGAGACGCTTGTTTCTTAAGTCTTGCCTTTTCAAACTTGAGTAAGACTAACTTCCGACTGTTAAGTCTAGATTCCTTTTGTGCTTGTCTGCAGCTTTCTTATGCTTTTCCTGAGAGCGTAGAATAGCTCTCCTAACTTGCCCGTAGGCAGTGTCCAAATCCCGAACAAATTCATCTGCTGCAAAGATCTTATCCTTAGTTAAAAGGATGGGTGGAAGCAAAGGCTTACCATAAAGAATCTCAAAAGGTGTTTTCCCCGTCGATGAGTGTATGGTATTGTTATACGCATACTCGACAAGAGGCAAATATTTCTACCAGTCAGATTGCCAGTCTGACACATAAGCTTTTAACATATCCAATACTGTGGAATTGGCTATCTCACTTTGCCCGTCCGTTTGAGGATGGTAGGCAGATGAAAAATTCAGCTTTGTACCAAGATTATCCATCAAGGCACGCCAAAAATTTCCTGTCATGGGAGGATCTCGATCACTCACAATTGACTTAGGCATTCCATGATGCTTAAAGATCTGTGCCGGGAAGACCCTAGCCATATGATCTGCTTTGATCGTTTTCTTGACTGGTATAAAGTGTGCTTGCTTGCTAAACCTGTCCACAATGGTCCAGATCGCGTCATTTCCAGTCTGAGTTCTAGGGAGGTCCATGATGAAGTCCATGGCAATACTTTCCCAAGGTTCATTAGGCAAAGGCAAAGGTTGTAGCAACCCAAGCGTCTTATGCCGATCATACTTCACTTTTGGCAAACCAAACATTCCCTGACATACTTATCAATGTCTGCTTTAAGGCTAGGCCAAAAGAAATATCTTTCCATTGCTAAGGTTGTAGGGAGAATACCCCGATCACCCGCATAAGGCGAAGCGTGTGCTTCATCCATGATCTTCTTTCTTAATGGTTCCACCACACATATGGCCTGATGGAGGTAGAGATAACCGTCCCGAATGGAATAGGGAAACTCATTCTCTCCACGATGTAGCTTTCCCCAGATGGTGGAGAAGTCTGGATCATTCGGATATAAATCCGGTAGTGCTTCTAATTCTTGGTGATACACCGAAGTGATAGCGTTCACCCTTGGCCGCCTAGACAGTGCGTCTGCGACTACATTCTTACTCCCAGCCGTGTGAAGGATCTGGAAGTGAAACACAGACAAAAAGTTTTCCCACCTCATCTACTTCTCAGATAGTTTCCTTTGCGTAAGAAAATACCGCAAACTCTGGTGATCAGTCTTGATCACAAAATCCGCTCCTAGAAGATAGTGCTTCCAGTTGGATAAGGCGTGAATCACAGCCGTGAGTTCCTTTTCGTAGATTGACACATGCAACTCTGCATCCTTAAGCCGTCTGCTTTCATAAGCCACTACATGGCCTTCTTGGTTTAACACTGCTCCGATGCAATCACCTGAAGCATCGCAGTGAACCTCAAATGGTTTCCTTAAGTCACGCACTATCAAAATAGGTCCATGGCTTAACAAGTACTTGAGCCGATCAAAAGCTCCTTGTTGTCTCGATCCCCATCTGAAAGGAATCTTCTTCTTTGTCAAATCATGAAGTGGTCCTGCTACATGAGCAAATCCTCGGACAAAACTTCGATAATATGAACATAATCCCAGGAAGCTACGTACATCATGTACCGTAGTGGGAATAGGCCAATCTTCTACCACTCGGATCTTGGCAGGATCCATACTCACTTTATTGTGAGAGACTATATGGCCGAGATAGTGTATCTCATAGAGAAAGAACTCGCTCTTCTTTGCATTCACATGCAACTCATGCTTTCGCAATTCTTGAAACACTAAGTCCAAGTGCTTCCGATGTTCCTCTTCTGACTTAGAGAAGATGAGTATGTCGTCAAAGAATACTCCCGTAAAAGCTCGATACGGGCTGAAAATGCGGTCCATCATGCGATTGAACGTCGCAGGAGCATTGGTCAAGCCGAAAGGCATTACCAAGAATTCATATAGTCCAAAGGTTGTGCGGAAAGCAGTCTTATGGACATCCTCAGGGGCGATCCGTATCTGATGATACCCACTCTTTAAGTCTATGCGACTAAAGACACTCGCGCCCTGCAACTTATCAAGTATATCATCAATCCGAGGGATCGGAAAGCGATTCTTGATTGTGATCTTGTTTAAAGACCAATAGTCTATGCACATTCGAAACGTGCCATCTTTCTTCTGCACCAGTAGAACTGGAGAGCAATAGGGTGAAGCACTTGGCCGTACTAACCCTTTCTCTAGAAGCTCGTTGACTTGCTTCAAAATTTCCTCTTGCTGAACAAGACTTACCCGATAAGGGGGTTGATTGGGAGGCGAGCTACCTGAGATCTATGCGGCAATCTTCCGGGCGTACCGGAGGGAGTTCATCAGGAAGTGTTTCCGTAAAACAATCCTTGTACTTTTCAATAAATTGAAGACGCTTAATTTCCAGACTAGAGAGAGAGTCTCTACTAGTTTTATCCTTTGCAAAAATCAAGTAAGCAGAAACACACTTCTTCATTTCTTTCTTAATGGAGATATGGCTTACAATTGGGAACTGCCAATCTCCTGCATCAGCTTGAATCTTTATTTTCTTACCCCCATGATCAAAAGTGAGGGTCTTTTCCACATAATCGGGAATAGGTGTCATGTGAAAGTGCCATGGCATACCCAAGATGATATCACATCCCTCGATAGGTGCCATCAAAAATGATCCGCGGTCCTTGTACTCGCCAATCCGAAGATTGAGATGTCCTTGCACGGGAGTTGCATTGGTTGTCAACCCCTCGAACGCCGATCCGGATGTAACCGGTGTGCCAAGCCGAGCCGGTGTGAGGCACAAACGTTCCGCAGTATCCAGGGAGATGAACTTATCCGTGGATCTTGGATCATAAAGAATCAATACTCGCTGGTTGTTCAAAGACCCCAAGCCCTTCAGAAGTTGACGCTTCCCTTTCTCCATTTCTATGTTTCCTTGAACATCTGGAATGGAGTTCGAGCTTGGTGGTGCGGGTTCCTTCCTTGCTTTCTCTTGCCTCGTAGAGGTTTGCTCTTGCCGTTGCTGCTTTAGCGGGCAGTCCGGTTTCATATGTCCTTTCTCGCCACAGTAGAAGCATCTTCCTTCCTCTCTGAAAGTTTGAAGTTGAGTAGGAGAAAGGTACTTAGTTCGCTTGCCAGTGCCCTCTGGCTTCTTAGAATGATCATCGTCTCTAGATGGAGGACGTTTTCTTCCTTGGCCCCCTTGGTCATCGTAGACCCCTCTTTGTCTTGCACGGTAAGTGCTATGCTCCATCTTTCTGGGCGTCCCACTTGAGTGCAAATCCTCAGCAATGATTGCTGACTCCATCATCCTCTGAAGAGTATCATGCAGATACACCTTCATACTCTTTCGAAGCTGCGGTTGGAGACCCGCTTCGAACTTTCGTTTCTTTTCCTTGTCGGCAATCTTCATGAAGGGAGTGACCTTCAGAAGAACTGACCAATACTTATATATATACCTAGATGAATCCAGGATAAGCCCAGATTCACCCTTAAAGGAAAGTGCAAGGTATAGACCCATGGTAGTCACCCATGAGACAATATAACCATCCGCTCCATAGGTCGTTACTCTTTCATGTTCCTTCTCAGCAAGCCAGTCCCATTCCTTCCGTATGTCCTGCTCGAAGTCAGGCGGAAGAAATTGTTCATAAAATTCAGATTTGAAGCTTTCCCAAGTTCTGGCCTGAGAACCTTCCAGAATCTTGGCTAACCACCAATTACTTGCCGTTTCCTTGAGGTGCATCCCCACATGGCGTAATTTGGATTTTTCTGTGAAGTGCCCATTGGTAAAGGCGACTTCAAACTGTCTGATGAAGGACAGTGCTTTGGAGATGTCTTTCCGTCCGTTGTAGGTTTCGAACTTGATGTCCTTGTCGCCCGATTTGAAGACTCTCATGAGATGTTGAGACTTGCGACCATGCTTCTTGAATCGAGATTTATCTTTAGGTTGATGTAGGGTAGTGGCAGTAGTAGCGGCTTCCTTCTTCTGACGAGATGATCGAGAAGTAGAAGTATAATCAGGAGATTAAGATGGAGATGAGATAGAGATGTCCTTGCTCTCGTCTAGCAAAGAGAACGCTTTTTCCTGGCCTTTCCTTGAAGTAGGCTGTTCATTCCGATCCGAAGATCCTTTGTGCGCCTCGGCACGTTCTTCTTCTCTTGCCTCCTGTGGTCTCACGCCAACAGTGTTGTCTAGATCCTTGGCTGCATCAGTTCCATTCGTTTTCTTCATTCCGCCCAAAAGTTTTTGGACGTCTGGCAACAGTAAGATTTGTTGCAACTCCGCAAGCTGAGCTTGCACTTGTTGAAGCTCCTCTTCAATGCTTCTCCCTTGGCTCGACATGGTTCTTCCTGGAATCGTCCTTCTTTGCAGAGAAAGAGAGGAGTCCGAGCTCTGATACCACTGTCACAAAACGGGAGCGTACACGAGCACTTAGAAAATCTGAAAATTATAATTCTTTGAAAAACATGAGAGAAGGGAGAAGAGCGACACAGTATTGGGGACCAGAAGATGGGCTGGTCCCCCCCCCCCGTTAAGAGTATTCTTTTATTCAGGGAGAATTCTTATACAAGCACGAGAACCCGAGGAAACCCCTCCGTTCTGTAATCTTAGACCCGAAGGTCGTGCTTTCCAGTAAAGGGCTTGGGCACAAGGCCGTTCCTTCCCGTAAGGGACTTAGGCGCGAAGCCGTGCTTTCCTGTAAGGGACTTAGGCGTGAAGTTGTACTTTCCCGTAAGGGACTTAGGTGTGAAGCCGTACTTCCCATGAAGGGCCTTCCCGTAAGACGGGAGATTCCTGCAAAACAAACCACACAGAGCAACAGTTCTCAATGCGTATCAACACCTTATACCTGTCGCTTCTTGCTCGGAGAATCGACCTCCGTACTCAGTCGTCACGCGAACACTTGCAAATCCTATCGCCAAGCTCTACTCCAGATTCCCAGCGCTGGTGCTTTTCTGTTGCTTCCGGCTCCTCCAAACTGAAACGCTGGCTGCCCTTTTATAGGGTCTGACACCCGACAGGAATACGGGTCCAAAAGCAGAGTTGGGCGCTCCTAGAGAGAGGAGAGAGAAAATAGTGTTTTCTAGAGAGAGAGAGAGAGAGAGAGAGAGAGAGAGATCGCAAATCAGCCCCCTGCCTTGGTTTTAGCGCTGGCTTTTTTTATAAGGGCCTTGCTTGCTTTATTTTATTAATAAAGGGGCCGGTCACTTAAAAGTGGCCGGTCACTTTATAAAATAAAGTGTGAACCTGTTCAAACTTTAAAAACTCACTCAATTAGTGAAAACAATGCTACACAAACACATTCCAGGCGTCCTCGGGTGCAGGACACGACACAGATGCAATGCAGACACAGACTCCTCGCGGGAAAACATCTATCCTCCCGCGACTGTTCCTGCTTTTCGTAAAAAGCTTCGTTGAACCCATCTTTATTCTTGTGCTTGCGTTCTTACGCGTATTTTCTTACTCAGTTCGGATTTCCTTCTTAGCCTACGGGATGCCCCCTTACTGATGCACCCGTCACCCATCATGTGACGCATCACAGGCACTCGTAACCCGGCCCTTTTCACCGAACTTACGGAAACTCCTTCGCGATGTTTACCGTCACCCATCAAATGACACATCAAAGTTGTCCGTTCCTGATGGCAGTTCCTGTAGCTACAATCTTTTTAACAGTTCTTAGTGCACATAATAAAATATCCTAAAAAAGAGATTTAATCATTAAAAATAAGAAAATAGTCCAATTAGCAACACCCCCAAACACTGTTCCTGGCATATACTGTTGGTTTTCAAGCGCATAACATATTTTGGAACACAGATCCACCCCTAAAATATCCAGGATGTACCGTGGCTGGTGGAAAAACCTGATGCATTGCCTAGAAACTGGCTCCGTGTCCATTTAATGCAACATGTGGACTTTGAAAGGTGGCAGGCTGAACTGGCAAAACCTATGCAATTGGCGTTCTTACCACTTGTCCATGGACGAACGGAACCTGTCTTGGAGTCCAATAGACTCTACAACGTGCGAGTGCTCCCTATCCTGCTAGGACGCATGAAGGACCTGGGCTTGAGCCTCAACGGGCTCTAATGGTTGTGTGAGTTGCCTTGTCTGCTGTGGCACTGGTGGCGCTTGCAAAAACTCCATAAACCTTGGGTTCAACATTCACAGTGGCAACCAACTGAGTCATGAATGCATCATCTTCAAGTTGCCCAGTCATAAAGCTCTGCATTGGTCGAGCATTCACATCAACAAAAGGTACAGACAAAGGTGGCCTAGAACTCTCGCCAACCTCAAACACCTTAGGTATTGTCTGCCTGTCCTACGAAGAAAAACCCTGTTCCATAATGCCTTTCCCTTTGTCGGCCATTAGTGTAATCCCATCTTCCTGTACTTTGTGTCTTCACCAAAAACCAACCAGGCTCACTTCTTGAGGAAAAAGTGATTCTGTCCCGGCAACGGAACCATGAAACCGGCCCATAGGGCGGTAGACTTTGGCTTACAACCGAAACTTTACTTTAGACTTTAGGACACAAAGAAACCTTGCAAATAAAACCTATAATTGGAATGAACACTTTAAACATACACGGCTTGGAAGCTAGAGCGCTACCAAGCAGACGCCGACAACCTAGTGGCCCCAAAAACTAGCGCCCCTTTCGGTATTTCTTTATTCTTATTGCGAATAGACAACCCAAACACTTTCATCTATCTCTCACCAAGCTGTCCAAACTTGTCCATGGCTGTAATTGCACATTTTTGACCCAATTTCGCCAACATAACGACGCAAAACCCTTTGTAGGTCAAAAGTACACATCAAGGACACTTTCCCTTGCAGTTAGGAAGCCTTCCAGTGAGCTGCATGTCAATTTCGCCATGCTTTAATTCTCTGTTTTGACACTGTCAGGTGCCCAAAGCCCTGTTCAAGCATCCCGAGGCTCCCCTGACGTTGTCCTGCAGATTAGGTGCGAAACCCTATACCTGCAAAAAAACACAGCAGGCTGTAATTTTCTGTTTTGGATCGTTTTGGACGGAGCGAACACATCTACGCGTGTCTCTGGTGCTCCCGCACACAATGGAACAGTTCCCCCTTGAAACGGATGAGTTTTCACATGAGAAAACTCTCTGTCTTAGCAATCCTTCGCGATGGAACTGTGTGTACCTGAAGGGGATTAGCAATTAGCTAATCCAGTTCCTGTTCAGAAGGCTCTTGCCTTAGCAAACGCGCATAAAACCCCGAGAACTGTACATGGCCATCTGAGAAGCCCAACTAGTGGGGCATTACCATATGTGCCAAGGGGAAAGAGAAATTTGCAAGAGCAAATCGTCGCGCTACATAGAGCAAGGGTGAAGGCAAGCTTTCCATTAAAGCTATGATCACCTACACACACTCTGTAGTCACTTTAAGAGAAAAATTCAGCCCCCTCTTCAAATGGGCACCCCCTCTTCATGCAGACGGGGAAAGTGCATCTGGAGCCGCCATGTGTCCAGTTTGCCTCCTTTGAGTTAATTTCCTAGTACCCACCAACTTATAGGTGTAGAGAGGGGCCTAAATGACTTTGAATTGAGCCTAGACATCTTTTACTGCTCGGATTCCACTGTCGGTCAGCCTGACCAACTCATGGCAACAAGGCCTTCCCATCTGTGGGAGAAACTCTCAGTTGTCTGTCGTTTCACACTGACCATACAATATCCCGCCATTTGCAACTTCAAAAAGAGGATCCCAAACATAGAATAAAAATCATCAGAAAGAAACCAACAACTAAGGTTAGCAATTGCCATGTCCTCGCGACATCACTCCCCTCGCAAATAACCTAAAAAGGTATGGGCTATGAGTTTAGAGGATTGATACAACCAAGCGCTCCCCAAACCGCAGCTTGCATCTCTTGGAGGTTCAAGCATACAATCAAACGCTCCCCAGACAACCTGTCTGCGTTGTTCAAAGGTTTTCCAACATACAACAAAATGCTCCCCATACATCATATTTGCGTCATTCCGAGGTTCAAACAATACCAAAACACCATTTCTCACTACTCCACCTCGAGAGTAATTCACCAATCATTGAAACCAGTAGTAAAACCAGAGTCAAACAGTTCAAATCGGTACCAAGACAAGTTTAAAACAGATACCATCCATTTCAAACAAATTTCAAACAGGATCACCAAACAAGTTCTCAAACAGATTCAAAAAACTGCAAATTCAAAGTGAAAAACATTCTCAACATCCGTCGATCTCGAAAGTCGACAGGTCTTTTGTTTTGAAACTTGCACCAAAATTAGCGTTAGAATTATTCCATAAGGTTGTAGCCAACCTTAATATCGTCCATAAGCTGTTGAAAAGTCGAAACTCATCTCGACGAACAGAGTTCCTGTGGCGGTGATGGTAGTCCCAAGACATAGCAATCACACTGGACCTCCAAGGTTATCACGTCGAGAAGAGACACCGGTAGAGAGTGCGGTAGAGATGTGTAGAGGGGAAGAGAGAGAGAGAGAGAGAGAAGAGGAGAATGACAACGGATGGGGTCCAACCAACCTTCTCAAGGGCCCCCACACCGTTGCCGATGTGGTATTTGCTTTAGATTGCATAAATAGAATGTACACACATACAATACCTCAAGTGCAGACTCTACTGACTCGAACGATGACTAAAGCAGCGGTGACTCCTCAAGATGAGACACCTTTAGGGCTGATTTGATGCACCTTTGAATCCTTCTCGATGTGGGATTGCGGATGGCCACAAAGGGGTAGATCTGGGGCTGAATTGTGCACCCGATGTGAGAGAAATGAAGGGCTGAAAGCTGGCTGCAACAACACAGATCTGAAGCGTAAAAGGCAGCAGATCTCTCGCGTAAAGCAAGGCTGAAAAAGCAGATCTCGACGATGTGGATGATGGACAACAATGTGAGCACTCGATGCTGGTGAGGGAATGGCCGAGGTGAGGCTCAATGGGCTGCCGAAGTACCAAAGAGCGAATGCAGATCCAAGCCATTGCCTGCAATGAAACAGGGCTGAAATCTGAAAACATTGGCTGATCTACTGAAAATCAACAAGTACTAGGCTGACCTGGCCTTTTTAGGCAAAAAGGCTAGGGCTGGTTGCTGGCTGCAGAAAACGCTGGCTGATCTAAGCAAAAACGATGATTGCTATGCTAGCGCTAGAAAATCAGATTGTAAACGCTAGGCTGAGTGCTTTCTTTATAGGCCAAGTTTTTTTAATCTGCTAAGGGTTAGGTAGGGCAACTGTCCACCAGACCCAACAAAATAAATCATAAAAATGATTTATTAATAAGTTGGACCAAGGGTCAGTTTCTCTGTGAAATTGTCGCACATCTGCCGACCCGCGAATCCGATCGACGCATGGCTTGTTGGATTCCTCTAACTTGAAACTATATGCACGTCATGCCAGATGCCCACCGTAGAGTAACAACATTTGTCAACACGCGTGTACAAACCATTTATGCAAGAGGGTTCCAAAACTAGAACATTGGCTCTAGAAGTCGATGAAGCATCTCCATGTGGCACATAGAGCCATGTGCATGTGACATTGAAGGAGTACGAGCGGAAGTGCGACGCGAGAGAGAGTGCAAGAAGAAGAGCACGACGATATGGTGAACTCGCTCTACTGTAATGTGTAGAGCATAGTGACTTCTTATTAGGTTTTAACAAAAGAATATGTGTACATACCTGGCGGCCCGCCCACTTACCTGGGCGACCACATTGGGCTTTATACCCCAACAACCTCCCACTTAAAGTCCAATGTGGTACTTTAAGTGTGAGAGAAGCTACTATATAAGCTAATATACAAGAGATGTAGAGAAGTGGTGTACTACCCTACACCTAACTGCTTGCGAAAATGCGCAAAGCTCTCTGAGGGAAGTCCTTTTGTAAGTAGATCAGCAGGATTTTCTGTGGTGTGAACTTTGACAAGCTGAAGTTGCTTATCCTCGAGCATTTCCCTGATGAAATGATACTTCACATCCACATGCTTTGTCTTTGAGTGATAAACTGGATTGCGAGCCAATTGTATAGCACTTTGACTATCACAATATAACACAGGCATCTCTTCTTTGATTCCCAAATCTATTACTAGTCGATTAAGCCAAATTGATTCTTTGCATGTCTCTGATGCTGCAACATATTCAGCCTCTGTAGTAGACTGAGTAACAAAATCTTGTAATCTAGAACGCCATGATACTGCTCCACCAGCCAATGTAAAGACATACCCTGACGTAGACCTTCGGTTGTCTAAGTCACCTGCATAATCTGAGTCTGTAAAACCCTTTACACTTAGCTCCTGACTCCCATAGCATATACGCATACTCTTTGTAGCTTTCAAGTATCTCAATATTCCTTTCACTGCCTCCCAATGTTTCTTGCCTGGGTTTGACATGTATCGACTTACTACTCCCACTGCAAATGCAATGTCTGGGCGAGTAGCAATCATTGCATACATAAAGCTACCCACTGCAGACGCATATGGAATCTTATCCATTTCAACCTGTTCTTCCTCAGACACGGGACAATCTTGTTTGCTAAGTTTCACATATGGTGGCAATGGAACACTCAATGCCTTTCCCTTCTCCATATTGAAACGTTGCAAAACCTTGTCAATATACTCTGTTTGAGTCTCCCCACCCACATCGTGTGTGTGTCTCCTTCTCTCTCTCTCACTCTCCGTCTGAACATGTCATCCACATACAAAATAAGGATCAGCCAACTGCCATCCTTAGCCTTCTTTGTATATAGACAGTGATCGAACTCACTACGTTTGTAGCCTTGAGAAAGCATAAACTTGTGGAATTTATGGTACCATGCCCTCGGTGATTGTTTTAAGCCATAAAGACTCTTTAACAACTGGCATACCCAATCTTCCTTGCCTTTCTCAACAAACCCTTCTGGCTGCTGCATGTAAATTTCCACATCTAAATCACCATGCAAGAACGCTGTCTTGACATCCATTTGGTGCAACACCAAATCTAATATGGCAACCAATGCAAGAAAGCATCTCAATGTAGTCATCTTGACCACCGGAGAGAAGACTTCATCAAAGTCAATGCCTTGTTCTTGCTTAAAGCCCTTGGCAACAAGCCTTGCTTTGTACTTTGGCTGACTATCATGAGCGGTGATCTTATACCTGTAAACCCATTTACAAGGTAGAGCCTTTTTGCCCTGTGGTAATTTAACTAGCTTCCATGTCTTGTTTTTATGCAGAGCTGTCATCTCTGACTGCATGGCCAATTGCCAATTCCCGGAGTCCTTCATTTGCACTGCTTCCTTGTAACATGAAGGCTCATTGCAATCAGTCAACATGACATAGTTCATAGATGGAACAAACCTATCAGGAGGTCGCGTGACACGTCCAGATCTACGCACAATAGGTGGCTCAAGCTCAGCTACAACCTGTGGTTCCACTCTATCCTGTCCTTGCTCCTCTTGAGCCCTGACATTTTGTCTTGCACGTGCAGGTCCATCTTCTTGGAAGACAACTCTTCTAATCTCCTCAACCCTCTCTGGTTTAGAATGATATTTGGATTCATTAAAGTGAACATCATTGCTGCGGACAACCTTTCTGGATTCGGGATCCCGAAGTCTGTACCCCATCTCACCAGAATTACCATAGCCTAGAAAGATGCACTTTCTACTCTTTGGCTCAAGTTTGTTCCTAAATGCCTTTGGAACGTGAGTATATGCCTCACAGCCAAAGACTCTGAGATGCTTGTATGAGGGCATTTTGCCTGACCATACCATCTCTGGCACTGAATCCTTCTGCAAAACCTTGCTAGGAGATCTATTTACAAGATGAACAGCTGTTGATACAGCTTCAGCCCAAAACCCATTTGGCAGCTGTGCATTAGACAACATACTTCTGACCTTCTCTTGTATGGTCCTATTCATCCTCTCAGCAACACCATTTTGAGGAGGATTGTAAGGAGCAGTAAGTTCACGTTTTATACCTTTTGACTCACAAAAGTCCTGAAAGGCCTTTGAAACTACTCTCCACCATTGTCAGTGCGTAAGCATTTAAGCTTCTTGCCACTCTGATTCTCCACAAGTGTCACAAACGTTTTGAAAACACTAAACGCTTCATCCTTGTGCTTGAGAAAGTAAACCCATACTTTCCTCGAGTAATCATCTATAAATGTCATAAAGTAAGAAGCTCCCCCTAGAGATAGGTTAGGCATAGGTCCACACAAATCACTATGAACAAGTGCCAACTGTGTATCTCTTCTACTGCTTCTATGCTTATGTGGCTGCTGTGTTTGCTTACCATACAGACAATATTCACAAAATTCAAAATCATTAAATGAAAAGCCAGGCAAATAACCAGAACGAGACAAGATTTCCATTCCCTTCTTGGACATATGTCCTAACCGGCTATGCCACAAAGAAACGTTCAACTGCTCGGTTACATTGATTACATTTTTAGAGACATTTGATACATAAATCATGTAAAGTCCTCCAGACTTTACTCCATGTGCTACTGTCATAGAACCCTTGGATATCTTCCACATGTTCTGTCCAAAAGTGGTGACGTAGCCAGCATCATCAAGTAAACCTGTGCTGATCAAGCTCTTTGTAATTGCGGGAACATGTCTCACATTCTTCAGCGTGAAAGAAGAGCCATTCTGAAACTTCAATTGAACATCTCCAACACCTAAGATCTCACATGTCTGCCCATTGCCTAGCCGAACATGATCTTTAGTGGTCACATAAGAGGTAAAGCACTCCTTGTTTGGAGACACATGAAGTGATGCCCCTGAGTCTATAATCCAGTCACTCAATGCATTTCTATCAGATGCTGTAAGAAGAGCTGAGTCCATTGTATTCTTCAAGAAGTAGATGTCTCCTGACACTAGACTGTCATCCTCTGCAACAGTGTTTGTCACATTTATTTCTTGAATCTTCACTGAGGACTTGTTCTTCTCACAATGGTCTTCAGCTTTCTCTTTGCCTTTTTCTGCTTTCCATTCTCTGCAGTCTCTTTTCATGTGACCCTTCTTGCCACAATGGTAGCATTCTATGTCACTCTTGCCTTTAGCACTGCGGGACTTGCTACGAGACTGATTCCTCTTTCCACCTTTGTACTTTTCTTTGGTCCTTCCCCTGACAACTAAGGCTGTTCCTTTGCCTTTGTCCATTGTCTTTCTATTGGTTTCTTCAGTAAGCAGACTTCCTTCTACACCTGCTATGTTCAAACCATCTGGAGGTGCAGAATTACTCAAAGCTGTGCGAAAAGTGTCCCAACTTTCTGGCAATGTGATCAACAGGAACATAGCTCTAACAGGTTCATCAAACTTGACACCTTGAGCTGACAACTAACTATAGATTGTGTTGAATTCATTCAGATGATTGGACATAGGTGTCCCTTCTTTCATCTTCAAGTCAACAAGCTTCTTAAGCCAGTATACCTGTGAAGCTGCACTCTGCTTCTCATAAAGATTACTCAGCTTTAACCATGCTTGATAAGCCGACATCTCGTCTCCTACATTGAAGTAAACGCTTTCTGCCAAAGTCAGCATAATGGTAGAAAGTGTCAATTCATCCATTTCGCTACATTCATCTTCGTCCATATCTTCTGGTTTTATCCCCTTGAGCTTTATAGGTTTTATCTGCTTCTTTTGTACCAATACGTGCCAAATCTGCTTCTTCCACAATGGGAAATTGGTTCCATCCAGCTTCTTGATATTGTAAAGAGCAGTGTCCTGTGATCCAGCCATAGCTACGCTTCACAGTAGTTTACTTTCCTGGGAAAAATTCGGCAAAGTTTCCCCTATAAACTGACCTCTGAACCAATATCAACCTGTCAAATGAACCAAGAAAGCTTCAGATTCTGCAGAAATTTTGGCAATCTCCTTTGTAAAATGGCTCTGGTGTACTAAAAACAGACCAAAAAAACAGCTCAAAAAACCACTGTCTCTCTAACACTGTAAGCTGTGGGTAAACCTGTCCTGCACCTGTACTGTCTCTGACTGTCCTGTCACTGTCTTGTAAGCATAGACTGCGACAATGCCTCAACGGCAGTAAAGTAAAGATGCAATCCCAACTGTCTAACTCACAGTCAATACATCCTAGCTGCCTATCTAAGGGTGCTCGAGGGATCGCTCCAAGACCTGTATCACCGAAAGGATCTCAACATTCGAGAATCCCCCAGCTCAATAAAACCTCACTCGACCCTCAACAAAGACTGCAGTAAATCTGACAGTACATAGACTTCCCACAAAGTCATACATCCACAAATTTCCCACTGTATGCTGTAACCGCTGCGGCGGTTGTTTGCTGCGTGACTCACAGCCAGCAAACCCTCAACAGACATACATCATCTCTGACAATACATCCCATGTGGAAGTACCTGCAATGTCAGGATGAAATCTGGAATATCAAGCAGCAAACACAAGCTACCTGATGAACTAGTGGATGTCGCCTATAGTCTGTGTGTAGATGCGCCCGTGTCGTATGTGACACGCCTCCAAGAACTGTGAGCCGTCCTTCGATGTGTAGACAGCCACAAATCAACACTCTGGGAGTGTCGATATCCTCAGCACCTACAGTCGTAGGCCGAAAACCCCAAATTTGCAGAGTCGGATCTGCACCCGCTGAGACCACGTAGTCGAAAATGGCCTGCGCAGACCTTTGTCGAAGCCGAACGGTGGCCGAGATGACCTCAGAATGAAATTCTGAGCACACCAAGCCCTACAGGCTTTGCCCACAAGATTTGGGGCCGTGTCTTTGCCTGTCGAATTTCACTCCAATCTAAGCTGGTGACTCTAGCCTCCTGCAGTGCTGCCCCGAGCCTCGATCTGAGCTCTGATACCAGTTGAAGGAGTACGAGCGGAAGTGCGACGCGAGAGAGAGTGCGAGAAGAAGAGCACGACGATATGGTGAACTCGCTCTACTGCAATGTGTAGAGCATAGTGAGTTCTTATTAGGTTTTAACAAAAGAATATGTGTACATACTTGGCGACCCGCCCACTTACCTGGGGGACCACATTGGGCTTTATACCCCAACAGACATTCGTACACCAACCACATCATCTACCTCTTACGCAATTTCTAGTGTGTGTGTGTGTGTGTGTGTGTGTGCCCTTTTGCTTTTTTTGGGCCCCATCGCATAGGGTACCATCAGTTGTTGGGAGTTAGGATTTTAATCCTAGCCCTACTTTAATACTTGGGCCCCTCGGCGAGGATCTGTAGGTTGGTGAGAACTTCTTCTGTTCCTACTTCTCTTACTGCTCCTCTTGCTAGGGTTTAGGCCCCTCAGCCACTCGGCCGAATCTGCAAATTGGTTAGGGTTATGCTCGGGGAGCCCTAACCCACTGGGTCTTCAAGGGCTTGACACGTTAGCAGTTTTTGACAGTATGTGGGTGGTGTGTGAGTGTGTGGTTGCCTGTTGCACATTATGGATTGAGGTGTGGTGTACGGAGGTGGTGGTTTTGGGTGGGTGGGGTCTCCAACCTCATCTTCAACTTTGTCCTACCCTCTACTGATGTTGCAAGTTGGTGGTAACCATAGCCCTGTATTTTGGTAGGGATAATTTGAGCTCTCTCTTTCCTAAAGTTTCGATGCAAAGTGGTTAAGCAGTAGTGATACCTCTTTCGCTGGTGTGCACCTTTTTGGCTCAATGGGGGGGCAGGAGACACCTAGATCTAAAGGATTGGATGCAAGTCATGTTACAATTAGACACTCTATCTATATGGCTGCACAGGAGGACTCCTTCCTACTTGGGGATTCCACATAGAGTTCTTGTGGATTGGATGCAGGTCATGTTACATGCACAATTACAAGGGATTCCTTGTCCCTTGGAGTATATGAGACTTGTCAATATGAGCTGCATTTCTCCAGCGTGCATAGGCGATTCAGACTATCCACCCATTAGGTAGATTGTCCAAGTGGATCAGCCACTGGTCAGTTTGGGAAGTGCCCTGGAGGATGTTTCGGGCCTTGCTTCTTTTGAACTACTCATCTTCGGCTCCCTCTTTAGCCTTGTTTGCATGCACTATTACCTCTTATACTGATCCCTCTTTTTTATTATGTTATCCGGTGGGTCAGCACTCTAGGGAATGCCCTGGAGGATGTTGTTTTGAGCATGACTCCTCGGTTTCCTCTTTACCCTTGTTTGATCACGCACCATGTATTATGCTCAAGAACTTTTACCTTCTAATGTATCTAGACATTGGCTAAGGCCAGAGAGAGAGAGAGAGAGAGAGAGCTCAGTTGACAGCTTTGAAATACGAGATTCTGAAGGTACACTAAGACAATTCTTAAAATGAAATAAACACAAGAAAAACCTCAGGCAGCCCTCCGACATACACAACCTGTTTTGCAGTTGACAAAAAGTTATCAACAAAACCCTGTACATCACAGAGGCCTAAAGACTTACCCGTCTCTTAAATCCTCAAAAAGATTGTTCACATAGATTGAAATCCCAAGACTATTAATCCACATTCTAAAGGCTCTTTCTTCTCTTGATGTTTGTTCATCATCCCTCAACATCTCAGCAAAAGATACAGTTGTGTACTCTAGTGTTAGACCATTCCTGAAACAAGGAATCAATGCCTCAGATATAGACATGTTACTACAACACAGACCAGCACAATTCAGCATACCTTTCATGAAACAGGTTAGCAACAAAAGCCAGATTTAAGTTAGTCGAACCATCCACTATATCCTTTGGTGACACATATTTACGGCAACCAATTTGATCTGCCTGTACGAGTACAGCTTTTGCCCTTTCCAGAGGATCTTTTAAGTCCAATGGAGAGAGATCACAGCTTTGAGGAGCTAGAGTGTGCATTAGAATTGTATAAGCCTCACAATCCTGTGGAAATAAAATAAGCATGTGAAGACTACATGATATGACTTTATAACATAGGAGAAAATTTTGAAGCAATAATAGACAGTTGAAAAGGTACAAAATGTGTCTAAAAGCACCTTTATATCAGATGAGAAATTGGAGACAATCTTTGAAGATCCTGCCTTCTTTAGATGATAGTTCATCCACCTCAGTAAAACCTTATCCGCTGGTAGATTTAATAACTCTTCAATTTCCTGTAAATGAGTTATTAGGTATGTAAAATTCGTATGTTTTTATTTTTAAAAAGCCTACAATCTAGAAAGAATACTTAAGGAAATCTATGGTATATTAATAAGTATCACTCCACAAATGTTAAAACTCTCCTTAAAATATACAATATGAGGTTTTCCTACGATTGTACGATACCGTAGTCCACTTGAGACATCCAACACTAAACTATTGGAATTGAGCATCAGATACAAAGCTTAAACTGACCCTAAACTATTACATAAAACAGCGACAAACTCCAAAAAACTCTAGATTACACAATGCATGTCAGACGAGACTCCATACTATCATTTTGAAACTACGGAAAACAGTGAACAATAAAATCAATCATGAATAGTGAAAAGTACATCATATAACATGAGACATAATCATAGTCTCATCAAAATGACAAAATCCATAAAAACATGATGCATCCAATGATCACAAATAAAACCATACAACTAGTGCAAAAGAAGGATGGCTCTTGGCGCATGTGTACTGATTACCGTGCGTTGAATAAGAATACCATCAAGAACAGATTTCCTATTCCAAGGATTGATGATATCCTTGACCAACTAGAGGGTGCTACAATTTTCAGTAGGATAGACCTTAACAATAAGAACCATCAGATTCGTATCAGGCCAGAGGATGTGCATAAGACTACGTTTAGGACGACATTTGGTATGTGTATGAGTTCTTAGTGATGTCGTTTGGTCTTACAAATGCTTCTACTACGTTCAATAGGATGATGGATCGGATCTTCCACCCACATCAAAAGTTTGTCAGCACATTCTTTGACGACATGATAGTCTATTCAAACAATGAAGAGGAGCATAGGTGTCACCTGACCATTGTGTTCAAAGAGCTACACAGTCACAGGTTGCTTGTCAATCTTAAGAAAAGTGAATTCTTCTTGGAGGAGATCCACTTTCTTGGCCACTTAGTGTCAAAGGATGATGTCCGAATGGATCCTGCCAAGGTCGAAGCAATTAAGACGTGGCCATATTTGAAGAGAATGCACGATGTCCGTAGCTTCTTGGCCTTATGCTCTTACTACAAAAGGTTTATAAGGAACTTTGCCGAGATTGCTTCACCCCTTCATTCTCTACAAAAGAAAGAGGTCACGGTCAAGTGGACACAAAAAGAGATTTCAGCTTTTAGTCTCTTAAAAGGAAAAGATGACTTCGGATCCAGTAATTGTCTTACCAGTCATCTGCGGTCCAGTGTGATGCATGTGGCAATAGTATTGGGACAGTGTTAATGCAAGATGGTCGGGTAATAGCTTATGAGAGTAAAATTTTGCAAGGGTCAAAAAAGACACTGAAAATCTATGAGAAAGAGCCATTGGCTGTGATTCATGCGCTTTCTAGTTGGAAGCACTACTTGCTAGGTGCTGATTTTGTTGTGCAAACAGATCATCAGACCTTGCGATGCTTCTTGACACAGTCAAAGTTATCCAAAAAGCAAGATGGGCAAACATTCTCTCTATGTTCCACTTTCACATTATGCATGTGGAAGGCAAGAAGAATGTTGTGGCTGATGCATTATCAATAAAGCCATAAATTTCAGCTGTGTCGATTCCTTATCATCATGAGCATGATGACATGAACGAACACCATGCTACTGATGAAGATTTTGCAAGGATCTTTGAACAGTTGCAAGATGGGTACCGCCATGAGCACTACCTCCTCAAGGACGGTTTTATGATGATGCATGGAAGGCTATGTGTCACTAGGCCATTGCGACATAAGGTTATGGTAGAAAGCATAATAACAGGGAATGGCCGTTTTTAGGCCCCCCTTCCCCGTTCCCATTCCAAGTTCCCGTTCCGAATTCCCGTTCCATGTTTCACACGTGAGTACCCGTAACCGGGAATGGCATTTTGTTCCGCGTTCCCGTTCCGCGTTCCCGTTCTGTTTTTCCGTTCCTCGTAACTATGGTAGAAAGTCATGTCCCATCCTATGCAAGGAATTGTGGTATAGATGCGATAGTGAAAGCGGTCGAGACATTCTTTATTGGCCTACTTTGAGGAGAGATGTAGATACCTTTGTGCAAGCATGCGTGATTTGCCAAAAGGTTGAGTTTGACATACAAAAGGCACCAAGGTTGTTACAGCCACTGCCTATTCCAAATAAGCCATGGGAAAGCATTGCTATGGATTTTATCTTTGATCTTCCAAGAACGCCGACATGGAATGATGGTATATGTATTATGGACCATAATTTGCAGGTTCAGCAAGCAAGCTCATTTTATTCTTGTCAGGAAGAAGATAAAATCTGATCACATGGCACAATTGTTTATGTACAATGTTTTCAAGTACCATGGTATGACACACTCTATTGTCAGTGAGGCTTATTTGAAAACATGGCACCACGCTCAAGTTTTCCTCCTCATTTTATCCACAAACTAATGGATAGTCAGAAGAGGCTACTTCTACAAATGTTATGTGTCAAATAATAAGGACAAGTGGGAACAGTATCTACCCATGCTCGAGTATGCATACAACAATACAATGCATTCGTCATCAGGCAAGGCACCTTTCGAGATTGTTGAGGGTGGCAAAAAGGTTCCTCCCATTTTGCACACAAAGGACAAGATTTTTGAGGTAGATTGATATGTAGAGAACATGGATGAAATGTATAAGAAGACCAAGCTTGCCTTGGAGACGACTCAGGCAAAGCAGAAAAGGAATGTTGATCGTCACCAACGTGAATTGTTGTTTTCACCTGGTCATTGGGTACTCTTACAGTTTGAAAAGGCAAGGTTAAAGAAGATAAAGGGCAAGGAAAAGTTATTCCCCAAGCACCATGCGTAATTATGGCCCTTTTCGTAATTATGGCCCTTTTCAAGTACTCGATAAGATCAACGATGTTGCTTATAGGATGAAATTGCCTGACACTTCGAAGATTCATAATGCGTTTCACGAGTCTTCTAAGACACTTCGTGGGCGATGTGCCAAAAGATATGCCAAATGAGGATCAACCAGAAGTTGAGGAACTCGATGAGATCTTGGTTCTATCAAAGGTGCAGCGGAAAAGGGTTAATCGGGTGATCAACTTATCTGCAACCGCGAGCAAACCACCTCTCTGTACCAGGCAGCCAATAGATCTCGTATCTATCGCGATGGATCTCCTCGGCGTCAAGGTCCTAGCGCGTACCGCCCACCGCACGGGTACGGGAACACACCGAACACAATGGAACACCAAAGAGGGTGTCCAAGTGGTGCAGAGGGGAAGCGCTAGTAGAGGTAGATGAGATCGCAAGGGAAAAACGCGAGGTGGAGAGAGATCGAAGTGCAGAGAGAAAATGCTGAAGAGGTTGGTCGTCGGCACAGAAAACGGTAGCATGCAGAAACACTAGAAAGAGAGAGAGAGAGAGAGAGAGAGAGAGAGAGAGAGAGAGAGAGCCATAGACGTTCGATCTCTGTACAAGGGTGTAGTCTGCATATATAGGCAAATTGGAAGTTTGCCCTACCTACTATAGAAATCCCACAATTCCAATAAATGGCCTAAAATGCTAATAGATATGTGAACTCACTAAAAGTGACCTAACACACATATTTAGTAGTAAAACTGCAGAAGACTCGAGACTCTAACCCCAAGAAACCCTAGGAACGGGGGTCTCGCCTCATGCCAGCCTATCGGGTGAGCAACACAGTAAAGTGCACCGCCGCGAACATGATGTCTACGTCAAGTACAGCCGAGCACAACCACAAAGCAGCTCACTCCCTTGTCTACTCTTAGGAGATACTGGAGCTACCACCAGACAGGAATCTAAACTCTAACAGGTTCTTCCCACATAAGGAAAGAAAAGTTAAGGGAAAGTTGCACGACGGTATTTGGTGAAGTTCAGGAACTATCATGACCTATCTTCTATGATAGACGCGTATGCTAATGACCCTGACTTTAGAGACATAATGTCAGCCCTTGCTTTGGGGAAGAGAGAGGAACCATTCACCTTGCAGGATGGTTATCTTCTCCACGGCAATAGGCTATGTGTTACACATTCCCTTCGTGACAAAGTTATGTATGAATCCTATGCTCCTCCATATGCGGGGCATAGAGGTATTCACCTACTCTCCGAGGAGTAGAGACATACTTCTATTGGTCTACCATGAAAGTGGACATACAAGAGTTGTTTCAAAATGCGTAGTATGCCAAAAGACCAAATATGATAGAGGGAAGCAACCTGGATTACTCCAGCCATTGCCTACCCCAAATTCACCATGGGAGAGTATATCCATGGATTTCATCTTTGGATTACCCAAGTCTATCCATGAGAATACGGGAATATGGACAATAGTCGACAGGTTTAGCAAACAAGCACACTTTATTCCTGTCAAAGAGACTATTAAGACACATCAAATGGCAACTCTCTTCTTTAGCCTTATCCCAGTGCCTAGTTTTGCAAACACATTTCTGCACAGCTTTCATTTGCACAGAGCCTTGCGTAGAGACCTCTCCAATTTCTCACGCGTAGTGACCCATCTCAGCTCTCTCTCGCCTCTCTCTCTAAGCGGTATTCTTTCGCAAAAGCACGATCATTGGTTTCCATTGTGTAGGTCCACCATGCCTCGCAAACCCAACCCAATCTAGATTGTACACACGAATGTCACTACGGTGGTGAATATAGGAGGGTAAGGCTTAAGCAAGATCAGGAACTCGTATGAAAGCTTTTCCTTGGTTTGTAGAATAGTGAACTAACATCCTTGGAGTGATACTTATGGATTTTTTATGAAGTACAAACCGTATTGTAGGTTTTTGGCTTTTTTTTTTTTAATACAAATTTTGCATATCTAACAACTCTATTCATTCGGTACTACATACAGGACGTACTGAATACGTCTGTACCTTACGTACCTTACCACCTTGTGAAGCACGGGAACAAAGAGTTGGTGTTGAAACTCATCAATCAAGCTACTCAAGGAGCAACGGCAGATTAAAGAAAGAACTATGAATATAGATCAGTGACGCACTAAGAATTCTTTTGTACGAAATTATGATTAATAAAGATTATGATTGAAACCGGTCCGTAGAGCGATAGACTTTGGCTTTCACCCGAAACTTTACTTTTAAGCTTTAACACACAAAGAAACCTTGCAGAAGGAACCTGTAACAGGAATTAACACTTCAAAGCACACGCGGCTCGGAAGCTAGAATGCTCCGTAGAACGCCGACAACCGGTAGGCCCCAAAAACTAGCACCCCTTTCGGTATTTCTTTATTCCTTTAGAGGGTAAAGTTACAAAACTAGAGTCATGGGGATCTTCACCTGCATCCGACTAGATCACACCTATTCTGGTAAAATTTAGGCAACATAACGACCCCAAAACTCGCCCTGAACCAATCCCCTTACAGGAACTCGCTTCCAAAGACATAAACCCTCTGTTTTCAGCCCAAAACCGCAATTACAGCTCGCTGTATTCACTGGTTTTTAACCTGTTTTCAGCCCTAAACAGTCCCGGAATTGTCCTCTAACAGTGGGGCACTGTTCCCAATGCTTCTGGCATCAATACAGCTGCAAAACAGTCCAAAAACAGCGCATAACCAGCGCTGAAAATGCCCCTATAAGATGAGGTTATCACCCTCACTGGTGCCTACTTTTGGAGTAGTAGTTAGCTACTCATGTTCCTGCTCAAAGAAGCTCTTGCCTCGGCACAAAAGCATAAGACCACACAACTGTACATAGGTCAAATGAAGAGCCCTCTTGTGGGGCATCACATTACTGCACGTAGAGAGAGAGAGAGAGAGAGCAGTGTAGAGTGTGCAGGACATCACTTCTTACACTACATTGTACATGAGAGGGAACTTTGGTACCTACAACAATCCACCATGCGCATGAAAAATGCATCCCCCACGTTTATTTCAATGCTTTTCTCTCTCAAAAGGTGGAATGTCACACGGACGTGGCAACTGCTAACCTTAGTTGTTGGTTTCTTTCCAATGATTTTTGTTTAATTTTTGAGACCCTCTTTTTGAGGTTGCAAATGGTCGGACATTGTATGGCCATTGTGAACGGTAGTTTCATCCGCACTGGAACTCGTATAGTAAGATGTCTAGGCTCACTTCAAGATCATGTGGGTACCCCGTCGCACTTAGCAAGTTGGTGGATACTAGGAAGTGAACTCAATAAAGGTACAATGTCAAGGTGGGGTCACCAAAGGAAAGTACCCGACAGCTCGGCTACATTGCATTTTTGGATGCGCTCCCAGCGGGCATTGATGGTCAGATGACCAATGGGAGTCCAACGGAAGCATCCCTTAAAATTTAGGGAACTGCTATTTTGAGCCACGAAATCTATTCGGGTCATTAGCTTCAGAATGACAAGGGGAACATTTTATTACTCTACTGCAAAGTCAACTGATGCACCGTTGAGAGATTTTTAAGCAAGAAGCCCAATGCGGGGAAATTGCATGCATGAGTGCCAAGTGCCACTTTTTAGCCAATTTACCAAGTTTGGGAGAACAGAACTCGTAACTGACTTTTTGGAGCAGTTTTGAACGCTGATAACTCTGATTTTCAACCATTTCTCTCCATTTTTGAGCTTCCCGTGATTATTTTAATAGACAGGATTGTGTGTCCGTGAGCTTACGTCTTATAAAGAAGAGTACCCATGGCATAATCACAGGTATCCTTTTCCACCACAAAGGGTTTGTACGGATCCACTATCTGCAACATCATTGCAGATGTAACTAGTTGCTTCAATGTTTGAAAATCTCATTGTTGGCTGGTAAGGAGGACAAAAGTAAAAGGCTAAGTCTGAAAAGGCTAATTCAAAATTTTGAATACGACTATAAATATCCATAACTCTCATTGCTGATGGTGCGGCAGCCTATGTTATTGTAGCAATTAATGATTTTGCAAGCTGTTGAGTTAGTTCTATTTTTGAATAAAATAATGGTGTCTCCATTTACTCCATTTGTGAGAATGGCTATAGCTGATTAGTCTGATCAGATAGTTCTGTATGCTTTGTGTTACTATTTGCATTTGAAACTACATAGCTCTTCAGTATTAATTTTATTTTCTCAGAGTAATTCTCCCAATAGCGATCCTTCCTTCTTCAGCATATGAAGCCACCTAAGAGAGTCTGTTTGAGACAGCATAAACATGTGCATGCAAAACCAGATGGTATATGATACTTGGTGGAGATGAAGAAACTTGAAATGCCACTTTAAAGCACATACAAGACTCGATGATCTTAAGACTTTCACAAACAACAATTAACTTCTGCAGTGGCAAAGTTTCAAAAAGATCCACTTAGACAAGAGCAACGTTACTCCGATGCAGAAGGTACCACAAGTGAGACTACCTTATTCTGACCTGTCAATCTTTTATAAGGACTTTTAATGACTTGCAACAAGAAAAAAGGCTCACAAACACAATCTTATTCTTAACACACCCATTACAACGGCTTTTTAGATTAGGAGGCAAAGCTTTACCCCAAGAAAAACTACAACAAAATGCATACCTCTGTATCATTCACCATTTCCACAAGCTCTGGCGTCTCCTTCAGATTCACATTGGCTAGCAATTGTATCTGCAGGTAACAAACCAGAATCACAAATTGCACTTGCAGACTCATAAATTTTAGTACCGGTGATTATGTTACCTTAACGATCTGAGAGATCAATCCAAGAACAAGGTGAGGCTGCAAAATGATCCTATCATTAGTGAAGGGTATATTTAGCAATAGGCTTAAATTTTTCAAATTTAAAAAACTTACCCTGCCCTCCATAAGATCCTGCGTCCCTATATTTACCACAGAACACCCTATTGCTTTTGCTGAGTTCAAGCAAAGATTGTGATTCTCTACCCTTTCCCATACATTGAGATTTTCTTTGATGTTAAGTGCCCGTTCATCAATTGTCCCAGGAACTGCCACATTGATGAGCTTGCTGGTGAAAAGCAAAAATAACTATTACGGAAACTACAAGTTGAAAGGACTCCTTGAAACATTCACCAAACCGACTTAAACATTCTCGAATTTATTTTCTTTTCTTCTCTCCCTTGCAAGGGTGCTTCACTGTTTGTACACTTTGATGAACACCTTGAAAGGGGCGATAATCACATCGCAATGAAAATGAACAGTTGAA
Organism: Adiantum capillus-veneris; assembly: GCF_014529385.1. Classification (NCBI taxonomy): domain Eukaryota; kingdom Viridiplantae; phylum Streptophyta; class Polypodiopsida; order Polypodiales; family Pteridaceae; genus Adiantum; species Adiantum capillus-veneris. The sequence continues at coordinate 168,863,343 of NC_140935.1, forward strand.
TAGTTACACCGGTCGGCTATGAAATGAAAGAGCACAACCACCCAACCAAAATTCTCTGCAAAAGCACACCCTGATTTCACGGTTATCCCTTGCCTTCAAGGACTGATTAAAACCTATAAACCTGATAGTCTTTGAAATCATCAGCTCCACTAACTATTATAATTTTCACAGTAGAATCATATGAAATAAACTATTCTTAACAAACAATCAAAATCAATTGATATACAGCCAACATTCTGGTGTTCAAGACTGTATACATTCACGCCTTGTAGAAAGTTTCAAGCATCTTACCAGAGAAGAACGCCATTTTTAACAATCTCGAAGATGGCATCTGAAGACGAATCTATGGGTAAGACTTTGCTCAAAATTGTGTCATTCTCAAGGTAAGCATTGATGTGATCGACGTATGCCTTCTTCTCAGATTGACTGATATGATGCAACAAAGTTGTGGTTGCTTGCCTTAGAAAAGCTGATGTCTTCTTCTCAGGGCTTACTTTGGGGTTCCCACATTTTTGCAAATCAAGATAAAGCTGTAACATAAAATTAGGCCACTTAATGAGGGGCCCCAACCGGACCATCCAAGGGGCAAAATAAACGTGGATTTAACAATAGTGCACCTTCAAAAATGTTTCAAAGTTAAGGCCATCCTGCAAGCAAGAACCTTGCTGCTTCAGAATCCCCACAATTTCTTCTTTGGTCAATGGCTGCTGGAACAAGTTCAGCTTATTGATACCCAATTCTAATTCTGCTGCTGAAACAAGCCCTTCTTTGATTTTTAGGAGATTGAACTGCCCAAAAAATTAATAATGATTTCGCAACCAACTTGGTGTCAAGAAAAATCAAGGCCTAGCAATGGCTGAACCAGTAAGTCAGGATGAAAGAAGGAAGAAATAAAGACATATTAATGTCCATGAAACATCCTAAAAAACAAAACAACTATATCAATTTTCCAAACATCCCCCTTCGGAGGTGCTTGATACGTCAAAAATGACAATAAAATGAAGGTAGATTAAATATAAAAGCAAAAATGGCATCCCATCACACATGTTCCTCCTCCATTGTTTATTGCGTTCCTCGGTGAGGCTTCAGGTGTCAAAAAACTACTGCATGGGCTTGCCACACTGGCCGCTTTACATTCTTCCTTGTTTCTGCCATCTTCGCTAGTTCATTGTTTCTTTTCTTCAATGGTTGGGGGCAGAGTTCACATCTGTTAACCATATGTTAGTACCTTTGAAAAACCTCGATTGTTTCATTGCTGTCACCTTCTCCTCTACACGTCATTAGAGCATCCTCCTTTCCTTCAAAGTCAATTACCAGAAAAGGTAGGGCTCTTCTGACTGTCCTCGTCAGGATTTCAAATTCCAAAAGGCAGATGTCTTCTTCTATTTAAGGCAACTCCATCTTAGAAAACAAAGCGACTGGACCTAAACCTTGCACAGTTCATGGCAGATATAACACTACGGAATGAGGACCTTGCGTGTTCCAATGGGCATTTCTGTTTCCTAGCCAACTCCTCATAAAGTTTATAACAAAGAGATCTATAAGGAGCTGCCAGAAGGCTAAGCAAAAGAAATCATTCACCGTGCAACTGATGCAGAAGGGACCACGTGACACAGAGCACACCGTTTGCAACTGGAGAGGAGGATTTTACAGTGCAATGCAGAAAGTCCCAAGCACAGAGTTTGCAACCAACGGAGAACCTCCCGGTGTTAAATGCACTTGGAAAATCGAGTTACAAACCATGTACAATGCTCGTATCAATCCCCCCTGGAGACAATTACATGAAGCTCTCACGTGTTTACAAGAAGCATACCTGCGACTTGAGGGCACGAAGCTCCGCCTGCGTGAATTTATTGGCAAGCGCAGGGTCTGTTACGACCACGCCACCAAAGGACGCCATTGTTTGTTGCTACTCTGTGATGAAAAAAGAAATATCCTTAAATTCTGTCGTCCTCCTGATGCAAAACGCGCTTAGATTTCGGAAGTATTCAAGCTGCGTTGGGTAACCGAGAAAACGACAGAAGTTGAAGATTGACAGCGCTGGCACAGCTATTCTCAGCAGAGACAGATTGTGTGTGTGTCACAGAGAGAGAGAGAGAGAGACCGACAGACAGGAGGATGATGAGATGACGAAGTCTCCTTCTCTCTCATCAGTCTGCACACAGGCCTAGCCGCGTGTAATTTTCGGGTATTATTTGAAACAATCCCTCGTGTCATGTGGTTTCAACCCTAAAGGGCTCTTTTTGCATGCTTTGAGCATTACCAACTAGTTTTACGACTACTGACTCACTCCGGTCAACCGTCCGCCTTGCACACTATATCACACGGCCGCTTCAAATGGGATCTACGGCCAGGAAGATTCGAGCCGTCCGATTCATATTTGTAAATTCGGGGCGGTTCACTCCACACAACCTCAGCAAGCCATGTCGGCACTCATTGAAATATGGGGGATTTAGGTGACCAACAAAAAAACCATGGGATCTCAACCCCTCAAAAGATCGCTTTTCTGCTTGTTGTTGCATTGCACATTACGAACAACCAATCGCTTCGCAATTGATGTTGCCTTGATTGGCTCGTCCCGTCTCTTCGTTTGCATCGTCTAAACTCTTAAAGCTAGAAGCCCACAAGAGAGCAAGACTGTTACTGCCCCGTCTGAGCCCAACCTAAGTGATATGGGCATGGTGCAAGGAGATCTAGAGCAAACACACTTTTGCTGGCAGTGGATAAGGTCGCGATCGTAAATTTGCCACCCCATATTTACAATCTTGACCTAGATCTACAAAAAGTGCATAGAATAGCTCTCACACTCTCCATTGTCGATCCCCTCCCTCTGTGCCCATGTGAGATAGCCTAGTGTCCAAGGTAGCCAAGCCTCGTCTATAAGTGTCACGGGAAGAGACAAGGGATCAACGACTGGGGTCTGATCGGCCGTTGATCCATTTTTGAATGGAAAAAGAAATTTATGGCTCCCTACGTCGCCTCACGCCCTTGAACCATGACCCTCCCACTCCACAGGCTCGTGTCTTATCCACCTATGCTAACGCGTGTCGTTGCACATATGGCGAGCGCAAGTGTATAAAATCCTACCCCCCTTCCTGCGTCAGTCCGACGGTCCAAATCACACGCACCACCGATAAGGAGCCCCTGTCTCGATCTCTTCACTCTCACCCCGTGTCACTTATAAACGAGGGTAGTTAAGGGCCATGACTCATGAGCCATCTTTGTAACTCCTTGTCATTCCACAATGATTCACATACGTTGTATAAAATTTGCTAACAAGACTGAATGGCAAAAACAAGTACCAAGCCGTAGGTGGGCACAAAGAGGTCTTTTACCCTTGAAATCCTTTCCCTTCACCCATGTGAGGAACATGGAGGAAAGGCCAAGGGAGAAGTTGGGACAATATTCAATGGTGGGCAAAGAGGGGTCTCACCGTCTTTTGCCAGATTCCTCTTCACCACTTCGATTATTATATCAAACTTAACACCTTCATGTGGCCTTCCTCACCCGATTCTCCTTGCAACTTTTGGCTTGTCCTTACATGGATCTTTTTCGATTTTGATTTTGTATAAAGGTACCCTTTTGTTGAGGCATAGCTTTGACGTTCCACATGGCTACAAGCATGGATTTAAGGCCCGGGTCACACACGAGTGCCCAGTCAACCCAAAACCCGAGTTTAACCAATCAAAAACATCACCACAATTTTGAAATGTCACACGAGGCGGTGGAACTCGCTGAGAGAATCCAACGTGACATGCTTTGTCACGGCCGCAATCACTTGCATTTCGTTCAAGGGGTCAAGGTCGCATACGTTCGCCCATCCTCGGCGCTAGCCAATCACAGTCCTGCATTTTCAACAACTCCCTCTTCCTTTTTAACATCTCCCTCCACATTACAGAGATCAAAGCACGAGCTCCATCACCAAGCTTTGACAAAGGTAATGTTTACCTCTACTCCGTATTCCTACTGAGATTTTCCAGTCTTGCTAATTTCATTGATGTTGGTTCCTATTACTTTATCCTTAAATTGATGATTTTAGTCTTGCCGATTTCACTGCCACATAATTTTTAATGCTGATGTTCATCTGAGAGCAATCACCCTATTGTAGTCAAATCGTTTTCTTGCATCTTACTGCACTGAATTGATGCACTTATTGGTGATTTCTTGTTGCTTTTATGTGCATATGATATGAGAGCTGTGATTTAATCATTGCACTATGCTGATTTTGCAAGCTAAAGGAAGTTGGCTGACCAACTCATGGAGAGAGTCATTGTTCCCTTGTTATTGATGTTGTTGTGTGTTGATTTCGTTGAGCCGTTGTTTATTGTATGTCGACAAGAATGCCTTGCCGCTACCAAGCCAAGCACAAAATGGACACTTACGAGCAGCTAACTGATTGTACTCTCTCACCAATCCTTTCTCCTTATGTGTCTGCTGTAGAAGCATTTAGCTATGGACTCTCAAGCTTTCTCGCAATGTGAGAGTGATTCCTACATTGCATCTCTAGGGGGGCAGGATCAATAATCCTACTTCCTCGGGACACCTCCTAATGTGGTCGTAGGAGCGATGATGCCTTCATGAGGGTTTCATGCAATGTTGTCATCACATGGGTCACCGATGTACTACCAGCCGCACTATCCTCTTATCGGTGCTAAGGCTGGTAGCTCATCCTTGCCAATGTCAAGGCAAGGGGCATAACTTCAAACTACTACAGCAACACATCTCCATGTTTCACATGGTGCTTCCCCTCCTCTCCAAGCGGCTCAGATGATGCACAGTTCCACTCCAACACCTCCATCCAAAGGTCCATCGCTAGTCCCAACAAAGCCATTTAAACCTCGTAGAGGGAGCAAAACAAAGGCACTTGATTCTAGGGCCGATGGTGCATCACAAGGTGTCGGACCAAAGAGAGGGAAGAAATTGCTGATGACGCAAATGAAGCAAAGGGCGTTAAGGATGCTAAGTCAAAATGGCAAGAGTATTGGGTTGAGGACCTGGTTCATATTAGGGCCGCCTTGCATGATGAGTTCAACAAGCCATCAAAGCAAGGGTCAACTTTTGAAGCAAGGTTGCCATGAAGCTCGCCTCCATCCATGTTCACTAACTTTGACAAAGACAGTGAGACATGCCCAAAGAAATGGGGCGTGTGTACAGACTACAAAGTGGACAAGTCCCACGACAACATCTCAGGTAATGACAAGAGAAGGTCTTGCAAATGGTATGACATCGTTGACGAGTACATGCATAGCAGAGCCAATGTATCTTGCATGAGCCACACCTCAACATTGCCCATATAGCAAACTACTTCAGGGGAAGATTCCAATTGCAAGCAAGGACCAAAGCTCCTCATCTAGCTTGCACCCTTGGAGACTCCAAAATTACAAGATGAATCGGCTCATCTTGCTGAGTGTGGGAAGGAGTTGGTGAAGGAGCTAAAGGAGTCAAGGAAGAAAATGGAGGCAATAGAGTCACGAAAAGTGGATATCTTTTCAGCTTGCAGAAGAACTTTGTTGACCTTATTGGAGATAAGGAGGGACTTATGAAAGTTGTGGTAAAGAAAAGGAAATTGTCTTAGTGACATTGCTAGTCTTTGTTTCCACTTGCACGTGAATGCTTCTTAAAAGATGAGACAATGCAAGAATTTTGGATTACGTGTCATTGATCAATTTTGTTGGTTTAAAGATGTTGTGAGTAGGTCTACGTATTGCTGAATGTGGATACCTAAAAGTGCAAAATCGAGTACATAAACTTTAAACAATAATATTAGAAGTTCAAACAACTTGGCAAACATACATCCATAAAAGGAATATTACCTCTCTATCACAACCAAATTCAATCTCTCTATGCTCATTAGTGATGTCTTCCCTTTTAAAATTTTGTCTTTGATACGGTTAGATAACCATAAAACAACGGATGGAGATTTAGTTTTGATAGATTTTCCACCTCTATATCTTCTTTGTGGGTTGCAAACTTATTGGTAGTCTTCGACAAATATTTCCATACATTGTGAGTCATAAATAACAAACATGGACATATTCAAGCCTTTTGGAATTGAGAGCTTGTGTGGAATGCCTTTGCCACATAATACCTCATTTGAAAGTGTGAGAAACTCTTCTATTGTCCATTCTCAAAAACAAGGAGTAGCCTCTTCAACACGCTTAAGTTACTCTAAAAGGTAATAGATACACTTTGCATGCATCCATCCCTTAGTCATTGAATCCTATGATCGCGCTCTTTGATGAAAAAGCCCCTTCAAAACTCCCATGAATCTCGCAACCGAAAACATCCAATGGGTGATAAAAATGCTTCCAATATTTCATCCATGAGATGCATGAGTATGTAGATTTAAATATAGAAAGATTAAGTTGGTAGCTCTTTCTTTTGTTGGAGGTGTCCATCATAGCATAGCTCAAATGACCAACATATAAACGTCAATCTAGATTGATGAGCTATCGACTAGGACATGGAAACACTCACAAAAGTTTAGCGAGCTAATCATGCAAACACAAATGGTTAACTCTATGAGGCGAGCTTCTTGGCCTATGGAGGAGCTAAGCCACAAGATTGGCAATCTCCACTTCCGCTTCCCCTCACCTGAATCAACTCAAGCACACACACTAATGATTCCAATGACACACAACATTACTAATCTAACGTTAACAAAATCTTAAGAGTACCAATAACAAAGAGCTAATAGTACCAAACAAATAATTTGGTACTCTAAAAGTACCAAAACAGGTATTGTGAGCCACCCAGATACATAGTAATGGTACTTAGAGAGGGATTGACGAGCTCATCCCCAAACCCAATGTTAAGGCTATAGACCCAAGTACAAGCAATGTGTTTCCCAACTACAACACTCTATACAAGATGTTCTAATGCCTCACAATGTCTCTCAGCTATCTACTCTTTGTAATCTCATTGCTTCTCTGCAACTAGTGTAGTAGTACATGTTTATATAGATATATCATTTCATCTTGAGCATAACTCATGGATCCCTTTAATAGGTAGCTTCTCCATGATGTGGGGAAAATTGCTTTTCACACCATCAAGATATCATGGCAACATCCCTTGATAGGTAGTTCCCAAGTTGGTATGTTGGCTCTTCTCTATAATTTGTTGCTCTGTAGGTAGCCAACTTGGCGCCTTCACCAAAAATGTAGAAGTGAAATTAGGATGAACCCTCTGACCAGATTTATTCCATATTGGGTAAAGCAAATTTTCTTTCTATTGCTCCATAAGATCATGGATGTAGGGGTCTGAAATCACCCTACAAATCTACATGTTGAACCTCCTAAAGTTTCTCCCGACTTTTAGGTGCTTTTGGTACTTTACTACAAATCTTTATGTTGGACCTCATGAAGTTTCTCTTGACTTTTACATACTTTTGGTACTTTAATACCCAGCTACTTGGTAATTATTGTAGACTCTTTCTATGCCTAGATCTAATTATGTAAATGATTTGACCATCCAAATTGATGCTAAACATCATGCCAAATCTTTGTGCCATCATATATCCACGCCAACATGATTAAACCTTTATTTCCACCTTATTGAAGATAATGTGTTGGAGTTGAAACTTTAACACCTTTGGTCATACCAAGAGGGGCTTTGTTGGAGACGAATGCAAAAGCTACCAAAAGCTCATGGCCACATGATGGCACACATGAGTGGTTGTCATAAAATCTAATATCTAACCAACCCAAATGATTTTCTCATATTAAACTGATCATTTAATGTGGGAGAATAAACGAGAACAAGGGTTAAGATATAGACATGTGTTTATAGATCTATCTCAACATGGGGCCAATGATAAAGGGGCCTAAATGAGAGATGGTCTATCAAAGAGCAAGGCTAACCAATGGAGCATAAGACCTTAGGGTTAGCTTCATTGAAGACTTCCAATCATTAGTGTAAACGTCCTTTGACCTTAGGTAAGCTAGGGCTGAGCTTGAGGTTGGGAACCCGGCCCAAGCTCTTATAAGGTGCTTGAGGTGCTTGATGACTAAGGTGCTTGAGGTGCCTAGACTGAGATGCTTGAGGTGCCTGATGACTGAGATGCTTGAGGTGCTTGTCATGCTTGAGATGCTAGGGCTATACTTGAGGTGAGAACCCAGCCCAAGCTTGAGGGGCTTAAGGACCAAGCTTGTGGTGAGAACTAGGCCCAAGGTTGAGGGGCTTGAGGTAGCACAAAAGTCAAATCTAATCCCTACAAGGAGGGCCCTACAAGAGGGGGGATGAGAGAGAACACATGCTCGCACAAGGCATACTCTGTTCAAAGAAAGAAAAAGGGACACTTGTCAAGTTCCTCCTCATGTTTCCCTCATGGTGTGTCTGAAGTCTATGTTTGTTGGCCACCCAAGGGGTCCAATGATAAATTAGAATATTTAATCAATTGTTTTTACATTTATCAAGTCCTCTCTCTCAAAGGGGAAAGGGGGACCTTCGAAGGTGTTTGAGGTCTTGGGACTGAGCTTGGGATAGTTAATGCTTTCCTCAAAGTTTATGTTATGCTCGTGATGCATGAAGCTTTCCATCTTCATTGCATCACCTAGGTCACAAGGAACAATGTTCTCTAAGTTCTCTCTCTTGCAAAAGTATTGTTCATGCCAAGTTAACTAATTGCTATGTTTATGATGCTATCTTCACTTATGTTCACCGGCTATGCTCACAAAGTAATTTCTCAAAAGTGCTCTCATTAATTTTCGCTACTCTCAAGTTAATAAGCCAATTCCATTACATTGGTATCAAAGCATTTGGTTTCTCTTTTCTTGCTTAAGAAGAGAGGTCCTTAAGTAGCCTATAAATGGTTGATGTTGTTAATTATATTAGGGTAAGTGGAACTGGGATCTATTATCGATTTTGTTGAGCCCACTATGTGGGATATGGTGCACACCTCGAGAGCTTTGGACTTAATAATGGAGTCTTTCTAGACTTGCCTACGGCTTTACCATTATTGAGCCATAAGAAGTCTGAAAGGAGCTAGCCTCGCCAACTCTGCTATGTTAAACCTACTCCACTACTCTCTGTAATTAACCACTTCTAGTGGTGGGTGTAGATACTTAAGAGCCAATTTTCAAGGTCTAAGAGGAGTGGCAACTAAGGTTTTGAATTGCCAAAGCATACACTAAGTACATACACAAATTTTGTTAATATGGCTGACAATAACCAAGAGAGTAGAATGAACATTGATAGCTTTGCTTTAGCACATGAAGGTGCTAATGATGATGCCCCATGTTTGTGAATTGTCTCGTAACTAGGTTGCAGCAAGCTATGGGCAACCCTGCTTTGCAAGCCAAAGTTACTCAACAACTTCGCGCTTATGGGATCTCCCTTCCTCTCCAAGAGGAGAGAGAGCTTAGGAGGCCTCTTGAAGAGACCCCCAAAAGAAGACTCTATCCCATATGAGAGGAGGAATCCAAAGAGCGAGAAAACAATGAAACTTTAAGTTCCTCTGAAGATGTGGCTCCACGAAGACGGCGGTCTAGACGATCACCCACTCCTCCCAAGAGGAAAAAATCAACACATAGTCCTTCTCCTCGCCATTCCGAAAGGGAAGAGAGGAAACAAAGGAAGAAAAGGGCTAGAAAGAGGTCACCCTCTTCTCCTTCTTCTTCACCTCCCTCCTCTTCCGACAAAAGCTATGTCTATTCTCCCAGAGAATACAAGAGGGGAGGACATCGTAAATCATATCCTGCATGGGGAAGATCACAAAAGCTAAAGAAGTTCAAGGAGGGAGGATAGAGTATCTCTTTTCTGACCTATGATGGCACCTTTGGTGCTATCGACAAAGTGTTGGCCTTCACCCAGTAATGTGATGCGGCCTTTGGAAACGAGGGTTTCATAGAGTCCTCCAAGCTACGCTACGTAGCTATGCACTTCCAAAAATCAGCTCGTCAATGGTGGGCTAAAGTCGAGGCTAGCCTTCGTGGCAACGGTGAAGCCCCAAAGACATGGTGTAAGGACATGGGTCCTATGGGCAAGGCCACCGGCACAGCCGGACAGTGTGTACGCTAGGGGGAGGCTATAAGATAGCACGGTTGGGTGGAGACTAGCACACGCATTACCATTGCCCTTTCACTGGTATCCGAGCTATTTTTGGGAGGAGGCTAAAAGCGGCTTTGCATGTGTGTTCGATGCCCTGCTTCCCCCACGTTCCACAGACAACGACGTCTCCGTTGTGCAGCGAAAAGAAGACAGACACAGTTTCCTGTGCGAGCAGCGCGTGGACAGACAGCGATAGCCGATCGCGGCCGCCCCATCTACGCCCTCCACAGCGCAGACAACGACGTCTCTATTGTGCAGCAAAAAGAAGACAAACACAGTTTCCTGTGCAAGCAACGCGTGGACAGACAATGATAGCCGACCGCGAACACCCCATCTTCGCCCTCCATAGTGCGCGATAAAGGCGGGCGACCAAGGCAAACTAGACCGGCAACTCGACAGCACCAAGGCTCCGAAGGTATTTCGTTGGCGTCGTTGATTGCACGCGTAGGAAGGCTCGCTTAACCCTTGCATGAAGGAGAGTTGAACCCACCCCATGAGGGTAAGAGGCCAACACTTTACCATCAAGCTATTGGCCCTTGTTGTGTATAACTACGAAAGATAGTCCACTTGTGTTGAAAGGAAAACTAGAAGGAAAGGGAAAGCTTCAAACTTCAAGGAAGTAGCTTTACCCTTCCTTTTTACTTCTTGGAGGAAGGCAAGTTTTCCTCCAAAAATTCTTTTTTCCTCAAGGAGGTAGCTTCAAAGTGAAGAAAAGCCTTCACAAAAACGACGAGTTTTTGTGAAGAATCATCAATGGTGTTCTTGCAAGGAACGACAAGTGAAGCGCTCAACTTCCCGCGAGGCGAGGTTCTCATGCAACGCAAATCGCAGAGCATACAAAACACAAAGACTTCAATTTCTCAAGGTACAAGTTGTCGTTTCTTTTTCTCTCTTTGCATTAGTGTGTGTTTACCATGGCCAGTGAGGATATCTCACCTATACACACGTTTGATTTTGAGCACATAGATCAAAATCAGGGCACCACGGGTGCTGCTGACACTAATATGCATGATGATGATGATCTAGGAGATCATGGGCTTGTAGATATGGCTTCTTTCAAGACTTTGGAACATCGCCAAAGCGTACTTGAAAGAAACCTCTCTGTACTCAATGCAAATGTTACCAATCTTACAGAGTTACTTGTGAAATTTATGAATTCACAGACAACTCAAGGAGCCACAAGTGGCACGGTTCAAGGGAACCAAGCTCGCACGACTCAAGGAGTCCAAGAGACAAGTGCTGCAGAAGGTAGCAATGTATTACTTAAGAATATCACCATTCCTGAGTTTCACGGGGAAGAGCGTGATCGCAACAAGGATGCGGTCAATACGTTCTTACACAAATGGAGTGATATTCATAGATTGAGACACCCCCCAGATATAAAGACGATTGTGGAAACAAGTCTATCGCTTAATTGCAAGGCCTATAAGTGATGGATGACATTTCCAATAGATGCTCGTCCTCCGTCTTGGGCTGCGTTTCAAGCTTCTTTCTCCAAAGAGTTTTTGGACTCCAATGAAGAAGATAAGAATTGGTTAGCATGGGATGCATGCTGCATGTCTGGTCTCTCTCTCTCTCACACTACCTTTCAAAGTATCGGGAAATCATATTAAAACTAGAAGGTCTAGATGAATTGCAAAAGATACGGGGTTTTAATAGGGGTCTTGACAAAGACTATCGTCTTCATGTCAAGACCCAAAATCCAAAAACTTTGGAAGAAGCCATTAGTCATGCACAAAGATATGATGATGACCAAGAGAGGAAAGGAAATGTTCCCTACTGTAAGAATACTTTTGCTAAGAGCAATGTGGCTAAGAGCCAATGGCGAGGTAGATCTTCCACACGTTCCAAGAGGAACAAGAGACAATCTACCTCTCCACGCCCACAAGAGACTAAGAAGCCTAAGCAATCACGAGATACTCCGTGTGGGTCTCTCAACACTGCTGATTTTGAGCGTGCAAAGAAACACAATTTGTGTTTTAGATGTCTTTCGGACCAACATAACAAGAAAGATTGTCCTCTTTTGCAAGGCAAAGAAAAGGCCATGCACATGGTGCAACGCCTCACATTAGATTCATCTCCTAAATATTGTGTTGTAGAGGTTCTTCATATGGAAGAAAAGCACAAGCGTTGTGTGCCTGCTTCAATGTGGCAGCCCACCTTTGGTCCCCATGATTTGATTCGCATGCATGGCACTATTAACGGACAACGTGTTCATATTTTAGTGGATGATGGTACAACTCATAACTTCTTGAACTATAAGCTAGTCAAGAAATTGAAGCTTACACAGACTCCCTGCTCTCACAAGTATGTGGTGGAGCAGATGTCTGGGAATGATAAAGAAGTATGGGACACGGTAGTTCAAGGGGTTGAGCTTATTGTTCAAGATCATACGATGACCCTTGACTTCCAAGTTATGAACATAGACCGTGCTGATGTAGTTTTAGGATGGGAGTGGCTGCATGGTTTAGGAAACACATTGCACACTAGTTATGAACACAACTCCTTATCCTTTATGGCTAATGGTAAACATGTGCTTTTGCTTGCTGAGAAGAATATACCATATGCACCTCTTATATGTACAACCAAGCTTTCTATTTTGCAGAAAGCAAATTTAATAGATGAAGTCTTTTTGTGTCACTGCTTGTCTCCAAATCTTGTGAATTCTCAAGAGCAAAGTGCGGTGAATTCTAGTAATGGTATGCAAAGTGCAATGAATTGTACTGATAAACAAAGTGTTAACAAATCTAACAACAAAGTGCTCTCAATTTTAATTCTATAGAGCAACGTGCAACTGTTGTAAAACAAACATTACAAGAATTACAAGATTCTCCATCCCAGCATAACTCTAGTTTACTTTCTCCTTTTGCACGGCAAAAGCTGACTCACTTACTCATGGAGTATAGTGATGTGTTCTCAAGTGATTTACCACCGGGTTTACCCCCTACACATGATGTGCAACATGGCATAGATGCTAAATAAGCCAAGGAGGTTGAGAGTCAGTTGGCTGACTACCTCACTCGTGGTTTCATTAGACCTAGCACTTCGCCTTGGGAATCACCAATTCTATTGGTAAAAAAGGAAGATGGTACTATGCACATGTGCGTAGATTATCGCGGATTAAATGCGATAACCATCAAGAACAAGTATCCTCTGCCTTGAGTGGATGAGTTGTTTGATCAACTCCACGGGGCAAGATACTATACAAAGATAGATCTTCGTTTAGGATACCACTAGGTACGTATCCTACTGCAAGATATCTCCAAAACTGCCTTTAGAACATGATTCGGGCATTTTGAATTTTTGGTTATGCCTTTTGGTCTAACCAATGCTCTAGCTACATTTATGACACTCATGGATAGTGTCTTACGTCCCTATGTTGGAAAATTTGTTGTTGTTTTCCTTGATGATATTCTCATTTACAGTAAGACTGAAGATGAACACATAGAACACTTACGATTAGTGTTTGAACAGCTACGAGCTCACGCGTTGTATGCTAAGCAAAGCAAGTGCGATTTCTTTAAAACAGAGATACATTACCTCGGTCATGTGATTGCTTATTCTGGCATCAAGATGGACACTGACAAGGTCGCTGCCATTCTTCGATGGCCACATCCCAACACGGTTGAGGAGCTTGAAATATTTTTAGGCATGGCTGGATTTTATAGACAGTATATCCGTGACTATGCCAAAATCATTGTTCCTATTGACGGATCAACTTAAATCAAAAGGTAAGACCTTTAAGAAGCCCAAAAACGCAGTTTCGAACAGCTCAAGGTAGCTATAGCCACTGCTCCCATCCTAACAATCGTGGACCCACTTAAGCCGTTTGTGATAGAGACTGATGCTAGTGATAAAGCCATTGGTACAGTACTTCTCCAGGAGGGAAGACCTATAGCCTTTGAAAGTAAAAAGTTAGATAGAGCTCAACAGAATTATTATGTCTATGAGAGAGAGCTCTATGCCATAATTCACGCTTTACGAAAGTGGCGACACTATTTATATGGTGCCGAGTTTGAAGTAGTTTTTGACCATGAGAGTATCAAATGGTTTACTACTCAAACAGACTTGAAGGGCCGTAAAGCTAGATGGATAGAAATCCTTCAAGATTATGATTGTAAGCTACGATATTGCAAGGGGTGATATAATGTAGTAGCGGATGCACTAAGTCGGATGCCTCAGATTAATTCACTTGCTTTCACGGAACTAAAGAGTGGATTTTTGAAGTCATTACGTGGCAAGTTTGCACAAGATCACTCATATGCTAAAGTTTGGAGTGCAGTTTTAAAAAGGGACCCCTCACACTCACATGTCTCTGAACAACCAGATCAACATGTCTCTACACGCGCAGATAAAAACTCCAACACATAGACTACCCAGGAAGAGCTTAAGCGATGGAAGAATTTTTCCATTGATGATGGCTACTTACTCCACACAAAGGTAGAGTATGTGTGCCAAAGGACTCAAACACTAGGCGCCAAATCTTATTTGAGTGTCATGATAGTCCAAGTGCTGGTCATCCAGGTATCTGTAAGACGTATGCCTTAGTTCGACGACAATTTTATTGGCCGGGCTTACATCATGATGTTCAAGAGTATGTACTAAACTGCCAAAAGTGCCAAGTTAATAAGGTAGAGCGCCTCAAGGTAGGTGGCCTTTTACATCCTTTAGAGATTCCACAAGGTAAGTGGGAGAGTATCTCTATGGATTTTTTAGTAGGACTACCTACTACAAATCGTGGCCATGATGCCATTCGGGTAATTGTAGACCGTCTCACAAAGATGGGTCGATTCATTCCCACTAAGACTACGGTTAAGACACCGGAATTAGCACGGCTATTTGTAGAGCATATATATAAACTCTATGGTCTTCCAGCTAGTATCATTAGTGACAGAGATCGAAAGTTCGATAATCACTTCTGGAGAGCTGTGTTCCAAAAGTTGGAAACTAAACTTAATCTAAGTACGACTGATCATCCAGAAACGGATGGTCAAACAGAAAGAGTTAATCAAGTGCTAGAGGATATGCTACGAGCATACGTTAGCAAGAAGCAAACCAATTGGGAAGACTACTTACCTATATTAGAATTTGCTTATAATAGTTCAAAGCATGTGACTACAGGGTTTAGTCCATTTATGCTTTTGTATGGATTTCAACCTTGATCACCCATTACGGTGGGGTTGGCTAAGAGAAGATACAACAAGAGAAGGATTTTCTCCAAGACCATTTTGACATGCTTCGAGTTGCTCGACAGAATGTTAAGCAAGCTCAAGATCGATATAAGAAGTACGCAGATGAGCATCGACGTCTTGCAAATTTTGAAGAAGGAGACAAGGTTTTCCTCAAAGTTCTAGAGCATTCAGAAAGTCTGAAGACGGGAAAAGTTGATAAACTTTCACCACGCTATTGTGGACCATTTACCATTCTCAAACGTATAGGTCAAGAGCACTCACGAGTTCATCCTGTTTTCCATGTTAGCCGTTTGCGAAAACAACTAGGACAGAATGATAATGTCATTGACACAGGTGTGCTAGTTGCAACACCTTATCGAACTGCCAAGCATTCCTCATGAGCCCGAAAAGATTTTGGATTCTCATGAGCTTCGCACCAGACATTATGTCAGACGACGGGTGTTGGTAAAATGTCTAGATAGACCTGAAGAAGGTTCTACATGGGAAAATGTCTCCGCACTTAAAAAACGTTTTCCTACGTTCCTTTTCGAGGACGAAAACGATTCTCCAAGGAGGGGGGGGGGGGTAATGTAAGGACATGAGTCCTATGGGCAAGGCCACCGGCACGGCCGGACAATGTGTACGCTAGGGGGAGGCTATAAGAGAGCACGGTTGGGTGGAAACTAGCACATGCATTACCGCCGCCCTTTCACATGGAAAACTCTACAAGTTTCCATCATGAAGCAATTCCTTGCAAGCGATGCAAAGGACAAAGTGCTTACCAAACGGTGCAGCTTGAAGCTTCTCTCTCATGAGTTTATCCACAAGTATGTAGACAAGTTTTGGGATTTACATCTCAAGGTTACTGTCTTTCAAAAGAATAGACTTTGCCGAGCAAAAGCAACAATTCTGTGTGGGATTACCTGAAGAGATGCCCGAATATATCAACTCTCAATGGTCTGGTTCTATCACCAAAGTAATCCATCACACCATGGTTGCTTCACACATTGATTTCCATCAAGGGGCTAGATGCAATGTCAAGCCGATGGAAACCAAAGACAAAAATGATGCAAAAGGGAAAAGCAATGCTCAAAATTCTTCCCAAGGCACTTCCAACAATAACAACAACAATCAGTCCAAGGAGAAGGGAGTTTACAAAGCCAAAAACAAACTCTCTCCTGAAAAGCTTGAAGCTTTTTGCAAGGACCATGAGTGTTTCAAGTATGGGGAGCAAGGACATGGCTATCGTTCTTGCCCCAAGAAGAATGCTCGCAATGAGACTACTAGGGCTTTCATCATCGAAGCCCCAAAAGAGGATGTTCATTGCAAAGGATTGTCACTTTTCTATGCTTGGGGAAAGGTAAGAGAGCATGATGCCTTCATCTTGTTTGACCGTGGCTCTACTCACAACTTCATATCAACGGAGTTGGTCACCAAGTTGGGCATTCAAGCTTTTAAGATGGGAGATATGGTAATGGCTGACACAGCTTTCAAGGGACAGCAAGCCTCCGTTACTCCCTTGAATGGGAAGTTGAGGCTTCATGTCCAAAGTTATGTCGACAAAGAAGAAATTTTCATCTCTCCTCTCCAACATGAGGATGCTATCCTAGGGGCACCATGGTTTGATCACATGGTTGTCAATATGAAGTTCCCTGAAAGGAGAATCTACTTCACCTACAGGGGAAATCACATGTATATAGATGCTAGTGAGAGTGGTTGCACTATTTCACTTGTAAATCCTCCTGCTTTTGATAAATCAATGAAGAGCTCAGTTTCTGCGTACATGATTTTTGTCAAAGAGTCTCTAAAAGATTCATCAAATCTAAATGGTAGGAATCAAGAAGAGTTGGACTTGTCTAATTTTCTAAAAGGATTCCAATATGTGTTCATTGATGATATCCCTTTGGACTTACCTCCAAAAAGAGGGGATGATGACCATCGCATTGAGATCCTTCCAAGAAGCTCACCGCCTAACAAGCCTCCTTATCGAGTCTCACAAGCCCAGTAAGAGAAAATCATGAGGCAAGGACAAGAATTGGTAGACAAACGGATGGTGAGGCCTAGCTCCTCTCCCTTTTGTTCTCCAGTCCTTTTAGTGCAAAAGAAAGATGGTACATACCGTATGTGTGTGGACTATCGAGCACTAAACCATATCACTATCAAAATAGATTTTTCGTGCCTCGGGTAGAAGATCTATTTGATAAGCTACAAGGCTCTACCTACTTCAGTAGGATTTACCTTAAAAGTGGCTATCATCAAATAAGGATAGTGGATGAAGATATCCTAAAGACCGTGTTTCGCACAACGTTTGGTCTTTATGAATATCTAGTCAGGTTGACTAATGCACCAGCTACGTTCGATCGTCTAATGGAGAAAATTTTCAGACCTTACCGCAAATCAATGGAGTGTTCTTTGATGATATCATCATCTACTCCAAGTCTTTGGAGGAACATAAGCAACATCTCCAAGTGATTTTTCAACCATTGAGGGAGAACAAGCTTCAAGCTTTTTCTCGACCAAAAGAAAAGCAAATTTTTCCTTTGAGAGATTCAATACCTAGGGCATATTATCTCTCAAGATGGTATTCGTATGGATCCATCAAAGTTAGAGGTAATAAAAGCATGGCCTAATCCAAGGAATTTACATGAGCTACGAAGCTTTATTGATATGTGCGCATACTACAGACGTTTCATAGCAAAATTCTCTCACATAGCAGGACCACTACATGACTTAACTAAGAAGAACATTAAGTATGTATGGACTGCTAAAAGGAGCAAAATGCTTTTGATAAGCTCAAAGAAAAGCTTACCTCCCAACCAGTCCTCATGCTTCCGGATCTCTCAAAGCCATTTGAGGTCCAATGTGATGCTTGTAGTGATTGCCTTGGAGAATTTTTGCTTCAAGAAGGGCATGCCATAGCATATGAGAGCCAAAGGCTCAATACTGATGAACGAGTCTTGGGCATTTATGAGAAAGAGCTTTTAGCTGTTCTACATGCCCTAGACACATGAAAGCATTATTTATTAGGGACTCCATTTATTCTACAAACTGACCACCAAAGTCTTAAGTATTTCATGTTGTAATTAGGGTTGCAGAGAAACGTACACAGCTTGGAGAACCTGAAGGAAGCTCAAGGCACACAATCGAGAGTGTGTTACTTAGTGTGCAATGGAAAGATAGATAGCCCTAGAGTGATGGGCGTATAAACAATGCACGGGGGGAAAAACCTCCTAAAGAGGGAAAAAATGCCCCGGCGGTCCTAGTGTGTTCACACACATCACTATCACAGGTATATGGTAACAAACCCCCCTAGAGTGATGCGGTGAACGAGAGCTAGCACATGAGTAAAGGGAAGTGCCATGCCCTCAGGACATGATCAACCCACAAAGGGGAGTAAGCCCAAAGCTTCGCGGAAAGCTTTGAGATTCTCATGAGACAATGCCTTTGTGAAAAGATCTGCAAGGTTGTCCTGTGTTGGCACATTAGCCAAGCTGATCTCTCCTGCTAAGAGACTCTCCCTGATATAATGGTAATGCACCTCAATGTGCTATGTTCGAGCATGAAAAACTGGGTTCCTCGCAAACTGCCAATGGGCTCTGACTGTCCGTGTAGATAGTGTTGGCAGTGTCCTGTCCAACACCCAAATCAGCCATAAGGCGTCTGAGCCATACACACTCAACCGTAGCTGTGAAGACTACCCTGTACGCAGCCTCACACTAGAAGTGGCCACAGTAGGTTGCTTCTTGCTCAAGCATGAAACAAAAACTACTTGTGGACACTCGCGTGTTAAAACAACCAGTCCAATCTGAGTTTGAACAAGCATGTAAGTCTGGCGGTAATGATCCCCCCTTGGGATAAAACAAGCCAAGATGTAAAGTGCCACTAAGGTAGTGGAAAATCCTCTTGACAGCTTGCCAATGCTTAAACCCTGGGCTACGCATAAATCTGTTGACTTGTGAATCTGGAAACTGAATATCCGGCCTTGTGTTGCATACATCAATGAGGCATCCAACAACAGTTTGGTAAAGAGTGACATCAGCAGGATCACCAGTGTCATGAAGACTCAATTTCAAACTTGTTTCCATGGGAGTGGCAATAGGTTTGCAATCCTCAAGTCCAAACTTACATAGCAATGTCTCTATGTAACTTTTCTGACACAAGGCAATACCACCATCACACTGCTAAACTGTATGCCCTAGTAATGATGCAACAGTCCAAAATCTTTCATCTTGAAAGTAGCATTCAAATCAGCCTTAAATTCAGCAATATGTCTCTCATTTGGTCCAGTGATCAGCAAATCATCTACATAAAGAACCACAATGAGAAGTACATCACCCTCACACTTTACATACAATGTGCTTTCTGTTGGACTGTTATTACAAAAGCCTCGTTTGACCAAATGAGTGTCAGATTTCTCATACCAAGCACGAGGAGATTGCTTCAACCCATACAAAGCTTTCTTACATTTGTACTTTTTGTCCTCTTGTCCTTTCATGACAAAACCACGAGGCTGCGTTACATAAACTTCCTCAAATATGTCACCATTCAAGAAAGCAGTAACAATGTATGATTCATGTACATCCCAACCAAAATGAGTTGCCAATGCACATAGAAAATGCACAGTAGTCATACAACAAGTGGGAGCAAAAGTTTCTTCTTAATCAATGCCTTTTTTCTGGGCATAGTCTTTTGCAACAAGTCGAGCCTTATGGCGATCAACCTCACCATCCGGCTTGCATTTCAACTTGTAAACCCACTTTGTACCAATGGCCTTTTTTGCCAGGAGGCAAATCACATAAAGTCCATGTGTCATTTTCTATCAGTGCATCATATTCTGATTGCATGGCAGCCATCCAATTTTTTGAATTCTTTACTTCATCAAAAGACAGAGGTTCCTCAACATCATGTAAGCTAGACACAACCAAAGCATAACAATCCGATGCATAAGATGCATGGCCAGAGCCTGAACGAGTATGACTAGACAAAGGTGCATCCAATTTACTGTCATGCGATGTATGCACCAGCCAATTTGGCATGCCTCTAGCCTGCTCATTTTCAGCCCTTTCCTCATCAAGTACATCATGTACATCTGCATCAGTAATAGGCTGATTTGTAACATTTTCGAAAACCCCCATAGGCTGTACATTTTCCTCATTGGAATTTACATTCAAACTTCCACCATTGAAAAGAGGCAACAAAGTGTCATAAATGTCCTGTGAGATTACATTACTGTCTCTAGTACATGACAACAATGGCTGAACAGAATCTTCCACAAACACTACATCATGTGAAACCAAAATACGCTTTGTTTGTGGATGATACAACCTGTAACCTTTGTTTCAGCCAATTTTTTGCGCTGCACTTGTGGCACTAAACCATAACCCAAACAACCAAAAACACGCATGTGCTCAATAGATGGCTTTCTATCATGCCATGCTTCATATGAAGTCATAGATTGCAACGCTTTTGTAGGACACCTGTTGAGTACATAAGTGGCACACATGACAACCTCTAGCCAAAACAAATGTGGTAAAGCTTGACTCTTGACCATACATCTTGCCATTTTCGTAAGAGACATGTCTTTCCTCTCAGCAACACCATTTTGCTGAGGTGTATACGACACTGTACATTGGTGTTTTATCCCATGACTAGCCAGAAATGGATTAAATTCATGAGACATATACTCCTCCCCTCGATCGGAACGGAGGGTGCCCATAGTACATTTCGATACATTTTCAGCCATAGCCAGAAATTGTTTGAAGCACATAAAAATTTCGGACTTCGATTTAAGAGGAAATACCCATGCATGCCTGGATTAATCATCAATTAAAGTCATAAAGTACAGGTAATTGCCCAAGGACGGAGTTTGCATGGGCCCACAAACATCACTATGCACAACCTGCAACCTGCATGTGGCTGTAACTGAACCATCCTTCGGAAACTTTGAACGCTTCATCTTACCTAAAATACAGCCTTCACAAACATGTTTGACAGGTGCTTCAAGAGGCGGCAAAGAAGCAACCATATCAGATTTTTGCAAATGCAGCAAACTGGTAAAATTGAGATGACCAAAACGTGCATGCCAAAGTTTTGCATCTGAAATAGCCCTTGAATCTGCAAGTGCATTTGCAAAATTTTGTCCACACTTGTCATACAAGGTGAGCTTATATAGCCCACAGCACAAAAGGACAGATGCAACAATTTCATCACCAAAACTGAGATCATGAACTGTACATGTGTCATCCACAAATTTGACTACAAGTCTAAGTCTAGCAAGTGCAGATACAGACAAAAGATTCTTCTTGATCCTAGGTACATAAAGTGCATCAACAAGTGTGAAAGAACTGCTATTTGCAGCAATAAGCACAATCTTTTCAACCCCCTCAACCGGATAAGAGGCATTGTTGGCACAAGTGAGTGAATTCCCATGAGGGACAGACTCAAGAGAGGTGAACAATTCACGATGTGAGGTAATGTGATTTGTAGCATCGCTGTCGAAATACCACACATGTGAATCTGCAGCAACTGACAAGCATGTATCATGGACAACAGGATTATAAGTCCACTCTGCACTAAAAGCCCATTCTGCATCAACATCATCATCACAATCTCCTTTTACAAAAGACTCAACAATGGTTGCATTTGTAGTGGAACCAGAATTTGCAATGGAACCACCCTCTTTCTTCTTAGCCTCTTTGGCCTTCAACTTAGGACACTGCCTGATCAAGTGATCATTAGCTTTACAATAATGGCAATCATCTTCTTTTTGCCCTTATCACCTGGATTGCCAGACGAAGTGCTGTCAGCAAAAGCATTGGGAACAGAAGTTTTGCCACTCACAATAGAACCATAAGAAGTGGCAGCATTACTGTTACCACCCTTTCTTTGAGAAGCAATAAAAGCCTATTCAATTGCACGCTGTCTAATCCTGTTTTTTTTGGAAAGTGACTCTTGCAACAGCAATGTGCATAATGCATCAAACATGACAACTTCAGGATTTCCTTGGGTTATAAGTCTCCAAGTACTAGCAGAAGTTTGGTAAGAATCTGGTAAGGCATCAAGAATAGTCTGCACAAGGGAACTATCTAAAATGACTTAACATGTAGAAATAAGTTGCTCATTGATATCCTTGACACCAGCAAGGAAAGTGTCCATATCATCTTCTTCATGCATAATCCTCGACTCCAGCTCTTTACGTAGCAAAGCAATTTTAGCCTCATTACGACTTGCATAAAGACCAGCCAAAATATCCCAAGCCTGTTTTGCAGATTTTGCTAAACGAATGTGAGGAACAATGGTGCGCTTCATAGACAATGCAATCAATGCATGAGCCTGCGCATCCTTTACATCCCAATGATATTGTTTTGCCGTAGGCAAAACAACTCTAATAGCAGCAATCCTTGCAACAAGACGTGCAACATCCTCAACATTGCCTGCATCCTCAGAACCAGGACGTACATCAATGCCCTGCACAATATTCCAGACGCCCTTTGACACAAGAACATGTTGCATCATGTAAGCCGACATAGGATAATTGTCAATTTGTCCTAGACAACAAACATCTTGAACACATCTGTGTTGTTGTCAGCCATGGTAAATGCTGCACCTGATGTGAAAACTGCTCGAAAAGAGGAGAAACAAAGCGGGAACAACACGTGCTATATAGCACAACCGGTAGTAGACTGTAAGGCACATGTTATGCAGAAAACAACATTGACGGAAATTATGCACGAAATGACGAAATAGCCTATGCAGTATTGCTGGTAGTGGAAACGGAGGCCGAAATGAGCAATCTGAGCAGATTGGGCACTACGAGCTCTCCCAAAATTTTTGTCGACCTGCGAACGCTCGCCAAAGCTCACAGAAATTTGAGAAAGCGAGTAGGCATGTGCTGGAGCTACTGGCAATTGAGCCCGGGAGGACGCAACCTACTCTGATACCAATTGTTGGAATTAGGGTTGTAGAGAAACGCACACAGCTTGGAGAAGACGAAGGAAGCTCAAGGCACACAATAGAGAGTGTGTTACTTAGTGTGCAATGGAAAGATAGATAGCCCTAGAGTGATGGGCGTATATACAATGCCCCGGCGGTCCTAGTATGTTCACACACATCACTACCACATGTATATGGTAACATATCATACCATGCTTCATATGGAGTAATAGACTGCAAAGATTTTGTAGGACACCTGTTAAGTACATAAGTGGCACACATGATGGCCTCAAGACAAAAAGAATGTGGCAAAGCTTGGCTTTTGACCATACATCATGCCATTTCCGTAAGTGAGCTATTTTTCCTCTCAGCAACACCATTTTGCTGAGGTGTATAAGGCTTTAAATGGAAATATGCATGCCTGGAGTAATCATCAATGAAAGTCACAAAGTACAGGTAATTGCCCAAGGAGGGAGTTTGCATGGGCCCACAAACATCACTATGCACAAGCTGCAACCTGCATGTGGCCCTAACTGAACCATCCTTTGGAAACTTAGAAACCTGCGTTTTACCCAAAATACAACCTTCACAAACATGTTTGATAGGTGCTTCAAGAGGCGGCAAAGAAGCAACCATATCAGGGTTGTCTTTATATTTAAACTTTTTACCTCTTGAACTATATGGGTGCATTCCCAAGGCAATGTCATCTAGTACATCTTTTACTGTCATAAAATGAAATTGAGCTTAAGATCTACAAATCTACTTGAATGGTGGTGGAAACAATTCCCTAGCATTCTTCTTGTTTATTTCCAGACATGCAAATGAATTCTGGAGCATCATCTAGTTGTGGTTGGCCACATTTTTGCCAATTGCAAAAAGACGTGAGATTCTAGTCTAGCTGAAAATCTAGCTTTGCTTCTCGTTACATCATGTCTCCATTTTGACCAATGATGTTACACTTGATCTTCTTGGGATTTCCTTCTATATCGACTACTCTTGTCATGGTTGATTTGCGAGGTTGATTTTTTTTTTTGGCAACGTCCTTGCTTTGACTACCTGCTACAATAGATGTTGGCTCACTTGTCTATACTATTGTACCTTTTGCTTGCAATTGTTGTGCATTATCTGCCTATATTTGAGTATCTTTTGACCTTAGAAGATCCACTGTACTTTATGGTAATATTTGTCTCTTTAGAGGAGACTGTGGAGTTAGCCTTTGTGTAGCTTTTTAAGCTCTTGCTTTCGTTGATTTTGAGCTATCTATCATTTGTTTTGGCAGCTTGAGATTTTGCACCAACTTGGGATAATCTTTGATTCCTAATGTGCTATCCGTAGTTGTACGAGGCTATGAACTTGCTGGTATTCATTGCTATCTGCATCTTGATATACGCATGTTAGCTTGGTTACATGCAATTGCTTGAACACTCT
The DNA here is from genome assembly GCF_014529385.1 of Adiantum capillus-veneris. Lineage (NCBI taxonomy): Eukaryota > Viridiplantae > Streptophyta > Polypodiopsida > Polypodiales > Pteridaceae > Adiantum > Adiantum capillus-veneris. The sequence goes on from NC_140935.1 coordinate 168,887,921, forward strand.
CAGATTGGTCAGCCTTTGACTTTGACTTTTACATGCAATTGCTTGAACATTGTCGGATTGGTTAGCCTTTGACTTATGCAAGTCAACCAAAACCTTAGTCCTTGACGATCTTCATACAGGCATGTGTCGTTAATTTCTAATGGAATCTGGGTTAATTGGTAGCTTCCAACGACCATATAATCTAGTAATGGCTTCTACTGGGAAGAGGTTTGGCTAGAAGTTGTAGGGCTTCTAACTCACGTTGCGTATCTTGGTACAAGACCTGAACTTGATGGATTTGTAGTTCTGCCCTTCCTAGGGTAGTCACTAAGCTTTCACCATGAGCATGGCTCAAGACTATTTGGCCCTAGTTTGATCTCATTTTTGGGGGCTGTGAAAGTATATTGTGTGTTGCTTTGTCGATGTTTGGAATTTTAAAACCTCATAGTTTCCTATGTATCTTCGTGAAACATGGCATATGTTTTAAGTAGCATTATCTTTGCTCTGATATTGTCTATCTTATGGGTCTTTGATGACCTGAGCTTCTATGGATTTAAGACCCAAATCATCATAGATTGTAGACTCTCGTATATATCTACATCCATCTTGGTCATAATATATGCTTATTGGATCTGTACATCTGTCATCCACAAATTTGACTACAAGTCCAAGTCTAGCAAGTGCAGATACAGACAAAAGATTCTTCTTGATCCCACGTACATAATGTGCATCAACAAGTGTGAAAGAATTGCCATTTGCAGCAGTAAGCACAATCTTTCCAACTCCCGGAATTGGATATGAGACATTGTTGGCACAAGTGAGGGAGTTTTTTCACCTTGAGCAAGCTGGATGAACTAAACCCTATAAAAGGTGAGGGTGCTTTGGCCCCTCACTTAGTCTGTGGTGTATTTCCCTTTGCGTGTGTTTTTTAAAGTGAGGTGTGAGGGCTTTGAAATTGTGCAGTCATGGAGATGGTTGAATTACCATATTATGAGGTCGATGTTGTCCTTTTTAATGGAACCTTGATGAATTACTCTGAAGGTTTTGTACATAATGCATGAGAGAAATCATTTTGTTACTGTGACTGGTTAAGTTTTTTCTATTGTATAAACATTACATTACTTTTTGGAAAGTTATTGGATTAATTTTTTTAAAACCCCTCACATATAAAGCAGCTACTGCCTTACTTGACCTGGGTTAAACAAAAAGAGGGGTGGGTATCCTGCCACGATTGTGTACTGTGCACAGGAGTGATTGATAATCACGGTTTGGGCTAATGCTGCTACTATTAATTAATTATATCTGCATGGTGGGAGTTTTCCTTTAACTTGATACAGCTAGCGCAGAGGTACTGTAAACTCGCTCTTTCGAAATTGATCACCCTATTTGAAAGTCAATATTGTGGTTAGTAAGATATGGGTTCTTTTGGTAAAAATGTATTGCCCCTTGGGTTGATGTATTATGAGACCTCTGCCCAAACAAGAGACGATAATAACCTGTACTTTGATAGCAATTGTGGCATTTTTTCTTACTGGTTATTTCCATGTGTCTGAAAAAACTCGGTCGAAAGCATTAAAAACTACATATAAAGGTTTTTTTAGAAATGATGGGATGATACATTAACACTCTTGGCACTCACAATTAAGAAAATGGTTTATTGTATAAGTTTAGCCCCAAGGGGCGACTGTTGGTTATACATTTTGGACTACCTTGGAGTAACCTTCGCTCTAACAGGTACTGACATAAGTAAAGGGTGCCATTTTTTAGGCTTAGCATTGAGGCACAACAAGTATTTAAACTTTGCTAAAACCAAGTTAATTGGATGTAGTTTTCTTCTCATTTGATATGTAAACTGAGGAAAGAAAGATTGAGTAAGCGCAAGGGGGCGTGTATAACTTAGTTTTGCTTAAAAACTTATCCAATTTTGGCCCCTTAAATGGACTATTGGAAGTTTTTAAGTGGTATCTAAAGACTTTTTTGATTTAGGTTACTTTATGGATTCATGGTACTTCAGAAAAGCTAGAAGAATTGAAGCTTGACAATGAGGCAAAGTAGTATTATAATGATGAGAAGTTCTAAGGATTAAGATACTTGGATCAGAAGGGGCAGATACCTTATTGTCAAAATAAATGTTATTATCTATGTAAGGTCTAATAAGAATTAGGGCTTTTTAGAAACCTTACTTATAAGTATATCCAAACACAAAAACTTTTTTACAAAAAATCTGGAATACATTAACACTTTGGACAATAGGTTTAAATTCTAAACAACTGTAAGATAGACATGGATAACGATGGATACAGTCCATTGACACCTATAAAACACATCCAAGGCTAAAGTATTTGTTGTCTTGTTTGGATGGATGTAGGTGAGGACTCTATCCTTTCTTGAATTTTTTTTTGTCTTACAGCTATTGTCTGTCCAAGATTACACTTGCTCCTACTACTTGGGAAGTACTTTTTTATTGGGTCACTATCATTGTGTACTAGAATGAGGCTTCATTCTCATAAGACATGTACAAAGATAATTCTCAGACTGAGTTGTTTTTGTACTAACTATTTCATTTTCTCTAAAACCAGTTGTCTTTTGAATGTAAAAGTTCATTTATGTCTTATTATATAAGTTAAAACAACTACACACACACACACACGCACGCATGCACCACACACACACACACACACACACACACACACACACACACACACACACTTATTATAGGGAATGTAGGCAAAAAAATTCTCAAACCAAAGATGCATGCAATCTCCTCGAAAATAGCTCAATTTCTAGCTGCCTAAATTCTTCACCCATCTGGGTCTGAATTCTCATAACATTTGTTAGAACTTGCCAACATCCAAGATGCCCTGTTTGAATGCTTGTGTGTAAGGTCAAGCATTGACTAATCATAAGGTATAGTTCCAAAGGTCCACACTTGCCTCTCTCTCTCTCTCTCTCTCTCTCTCTCTCTCTCTCTCTCTCTCTCTCTCTCTCTCTCTCTCTCTCTCTCTATTGGTCTACCGTAGATTAACTAAAAAACATCAGTAGACAAGCCTTACAATCAAAGGGGTGATTATTGCCAAGAAAGGGATGCTCTTTGAAGCAAGGGACTAGCTTCAAAAGAAGTGAGGAGTAGAGTAGACAATGAAGTGGTTCTCATAAACCTAAGCAAGGAAATTGCATGTTTATTGAGGTATAAAAATGCATGCTTGACACTAAAAAAATGCGGGAATTTCAAAAAAGGTATGTGCAATTGAGGATTTTTCCAAGTTTGATGAAAAAGTAGGTGCTTATGAAGCAAAATTTGAATGCTTGGAAGGCCATACTAAGGACATGGAAAGTGATTTTTCAAAAGAAGGATGATGAGATTATGCTTTTGAAAAATGCCATTTTGGCATACAAAATGATGCATGAAGAGTGGGAAAAAAGATGAAAAAAAAGAAGGAACAATCCAGCTACTCAAAACTCAATTGTTGGCATGCAGATTGAAGATAGAACGGGTCACCAAATGAGAGGGAGAAGTAATCGAGATGCCACAAATCAAAAGATAAATTTTGCCATTAAAGTCACATGCAAAAAAGGGATTCGAGGACATGGACAAATGTTGAAAAAAGCGTGAAGAAAGCATCCAATTGATTGAAATGGCAAAGAAACAAAAGTTCACCCATGTATTTATATTTCTCAAACCAATATTTTTATCATCAATGAGACTTTGGAAGAGGAACATAGGAGAAAACAAGAGCTCTTCATGTGAGGGTGGGTTTGTTGACGAGGAACAATGACAAAGTGGATAGTTGACTAGGGAGCTATACAAGATAATGGGGAGCCAAAAGCCACCCCAGCTTATACAACAAATGTATCCAACAAGAAAATATCTTTTGCAATTTCACTTTCAGATTGTTGACATACTAGACAATATAACTAAATAGCCAATGCAAATGAGTATGTGAATGTATTTGCTATGAATTTAAATGTTGAATTTATAAATTTCTCTTTGAAAAATGGAAAAAATGCAATATCCATTAGTATTAAAAGATCTATATGTTCTCTATGGATGAATATCATGCATTGTTTTCCTCTTACCACCATCAACCACCTTCCAAACCAAGTTTTCTCCATTTTCTTGTTTAAGTTGGCTTGTCGAGCTCTTGAAGAAGCTTGTAAAGGACAAAGAAAACTATCTAGTGGATAGTGAATGTGCGTTATCCTTTTGCAATTTTGGGAACCTATAATTTTTATTTCCATTGGATACATTGCACATTTTAATTGTCATTCTAAGCATTATATCTCTATATTCCGAAGAGAGAAATTTGTTCTTTATGCACAAAGGTTGAATCTCAATAACATATAACCATTGAGTATGCTTCTAACTTTGATTTGATGAATATTACCACTAATGCTACCATTAGGTCTCCCCAATCTCAGAAAAATAAAAATTCTTTCAAAACATATTAAGTGCATAAGTGAAGGGTGAGTTTAGGAAATGAAAAGATAGATGAAGGTGGAAAGTCAAAAGACGAATGAAGGTGGAAAGTCAAAAGACAAATTAAGATGGAAAGTCAAAAGACCTTTTGTGTCCATTTAAATAGGTGTTTCTCTTCACTTTCATTTTTCGTTTAGCGTTTTCTTCTAAGTTCTCTTTAGTGTTTTCCTCTCTCTCTCTCTCTCTCTCTCTCTCTCTCTCTCTCTCTCTCTCTCAATGTTGTATTCATCTTTCTTAGGTAGTATTGTTGCAAATCTATGTGCTTTGTCATTGCCTGTCGATATGTACTATAGGTTAACGCATTGTTTTTCTTGTTTTTAAAAGGAATCTTTGAATTAGGAGCACCTTTTTATTTTTTTGAAGCCATTAGGAATGCTAGTAAAGTTTCTTTTACCATTTCTATTATTCCAACTATAAATGTTCGACCATGAGTCTTAACTTTGACACTCCCACTTTAATTTTTTTGCTACCTTTATTGCTACAACCATGAGTTGTGGTCATCAAAATTACAAATAAAAACAACAATGGTGGTGCTAAAAATTCAAACTATTATGAGCATGTTGTTGGTTGGCATGTATGCCATATCTAGTCAATATTGATGCCAAATTTGATGGACATGGATGCCGAACTATTGACTGTATTATAAAAGCACAAGATACATTTGAAGATTTTCTTATTTGGAATGTTGTCCCTTAAAATTTTCTCACTACATGATGTGTCTAACATGGGACAACAAGAAACTCTTGATTCTTTTCAATGGATGCAAAGTGAGGTCTCTCTCTAAATGCAATCACATATGCTTGCATATCTAAAGGCATGCTACAAAAGACATTGGCTTATGCCAAACAACAAATCATGAAGATATTGTTAGTTGAAGGCTATTGCTAAAAAAATTCATTCTTTGTGATGGTTTGGCCTGCATACATGCCAAAAACCATGTCTATATGAAAACACAACAAGTCCATGATGATCTTCCTTCGTGTAATAACGTTGATCATTGATTATGTCTCATAGAGCAAAGGTAAGGAAGCTCTGGGTTGTTTTTACTCAATACGTCATGACGGCTTCTTTTTTGCCAATACATATTCACGCGTTTGTATTAGCAAGGCAACATCCACTTGGCATCAAAATACCTCTTAACAATACTCAAACCAACCTTTTAACAATAATCAAAAGTCCCCATGGATTTTCTCTAGAATCAAAAGAGAAAACGTTTTCGGCTGTAAGAGACACTATTGTGTAACAAATTTCATTGACATAGTTGTATTGGAGATAGTGGCATGAAAGAAAAATTCAAGATTGTAGTCAAGAACTAAGGAAGACATATAATTTTGTCTTAAAACAATATATTTCTCACATTGCAAGAGTGTATACTGAGACACAGAGACACATGCTCTTTATGAGTTCCATATTGCACAAAGTTGCTAGAATCTAGCAAGAATAATAAAGGGAAGCCTTGGGTACAAAGATGGAATTGAAACCTAGGAAACCTAGGATAACGGTCTTCTTTTGGAGTTCATTGAGACATGTGTACTCCAAAGTAGAGATAATAACTTTCCCTCTTTTAAACTTTGAAATTGAGTCCACTTAGAGAATCAACTACTCAAAATAAATCGTGGGTCAAATACAACCACCTTGTAAAACTCTAAGGAAAATGCATATGTTGATTGGCACACTATTTTCCTAAATAAGTAGGGAGAAGTCATTGCTTCAAAGGACAATGCAGAAACTAATGTGAAAAAATGATTGTGTAAAAAAATTATGGCTAGATTTGGCATTCAATTTGATTTGGTATTTGACAAAAGAGAACTTCCTCAATGAGGTGACAAAACAAAACTAAAGTTCACATGATAGTGCTTATAAAGTTGATAGTTTATTATCCAACTATCATGGGCTATTGGAAATACGGTTGCAAAAATGCACACAAAGATAGATATGATGAAGGAGAAGCTTAAGAGAACTCAACACAGGTAGAAGTACTAAGTGTGCTTATATAAAGATAAGAGTTGCCCTAGAGGAAAGGGTAGTATACTACAACCCAAAGACAAAACCTCCTAGCAAGGAAAAAAAATGCCCCGATGGTTCTCAATGTGTTCACACATATCACTACCATAATATGGTACCAAATCCCCGTCAAAGTGATGCGGTGAACATGAGTTGGCACTCATGTATAAGGAAGCGCCAAATCTTATATGATCAGAGTAAACCCAATGCTTTGTAAAAAGCTTCAAACTTTTCATGAGGTGGAGCCTTTGGGAAAAGATTAGCAAAGTTTTCTTGCATAGAATTAAGGCTCACCTCTCGTGCAAAGAGCTACTCCTTGACATAATGAAAATGCACCTTACCAATGTCCTTTTTGCTAGAAGGCAAGTTATACAAAGACCATGAGCCCTTTTTTACAACATCATCATACTCCAATTTCATTGCAACCAACTAGTTCTCTAAAATTTCAAAACATACCAATTAGATGCATAAGAAGAACCTAAACAAGTACAACTAGACAAAAGTGCATTGAATTTACTATCACGACAAGTTTGCGCCAGCCATGTTGGCATACCTCTAGCCTAATTATCTTTGCCCTACCCTCATCAATTACGTCTTGCAAATTTGCATTGAATCAGAAAATGGCTGATCTCTAACATCATTTGAAGCATGCATAGGCTACACATGTGTAAAGTATGCTATAGTTTTTGGGGGCATACACATACTATACGCAGCTAGGGGTCATGGCTTGCCGTGGGAACCACCCATACTAAGTGATAAGGGCCAAGAGGGCCAGATGGCAATTTGAGGGAAATTCTTCCATGCACAAGGGCGGCGCTGTGAGAGCCATGAGAAGGGAGCAAAGGTGCCATTGACGTGTGTGTGTGTGTGTGTGACTTTTCACATCGCAGACTTCCAACACGCTATACTAAGGTTTCAACACACTATACTGATATCAGAGCCATTGCAAAAAACCATTGCGCATCCCTTATGTGCACAAAGCAGAGCCCGCTATATTGAGGCTTCAACACGCTATACTGGTATCAGAGCCATTGCAAAAAACCATTGCGCAGCCCTTATGTGCACAAGCAGGGCCTGTTGCGGTCACCAATCCCTGTAATTGAGCTCTGAGACGTGCCAAGCCAGTGCCTAAATCTCAAATTAGGATGCAGTACTCTCTTCTCTCTCTAGCTTGTTCGCTGCCATCTTTTCGCCATAGCTGCCCTCACTCTCCTGCCTTTGAGCTTGACGCCCTTGTCACCTTTCAATCACGAGGTGTGTGTATAAGCTATACTAGGAGACGTTCCTGCATTCTTGCTTAAAGGTTAAGCTGGACACTAGTTAATAATCAGTGCCTCCAAATAAGGCCTACAAAAGGCTATTAACTTATTCCCTCAAGTATATGACGAAGAAAAGCAAGCAGTGAGATGAAATGGTCGTGAGTGAGATGACATGATCAATTGTAATGGTCGGTGGAGGTTAACGAGGATACCACAATGTCTCTCGTCACAACCACCTCACAAAATATTATTAGGGAAGTCCTATATAATTGTGCATAGTATATATAGCTTACTTTTTATCGTCTTTCCCGAAGTTTTAAGTTCATTTTGGTTTTAAACTTGCAAAATGGAAAATAAGCCAAAATATGCATGGGGTTGAGGACATAAGGGAAGAGCGGGATGTGCCATCCTAGGAGCAGCATGAGATGACATTGCGTAGAGTAGAAAACATAGAATTACAATTACAAACTTTTCTTGATACTCTAGATGGTCACCAGATGACTAAACTAAACGAGTAGTTACAAAAGGGTAAGCAGCCAATTTGCCATCCTAGGAGCAGCATGAGATGACATTGCGTAGAGTAGAAAACATAGAATTACAATTACAAACTTTTCTTGATACTCTAGATGGTCACCAAATGACTAAACTAAATGAGTAGTTACAAAAGGGTAAGCAGATAATGGCACCATCTTTTGTGCCATCTGATGTAAATATACCTTCTACGTCTAAAGACAATGGAATTGTTTATAAAGAGATTGCTCTTCCTCCTCTTGAAACCCCATTGAGACCTAAAGACAACCCTGTTCTCAAAGACATGAAACCTCCTCAATTTAATGGTGAAGGAAAAGAACAAAGATGCTATTCATACTTCCCTACAGAAATGGCAAGATCTACATAGGTTTAAGAACACCCCACTAGAGTACCAACCCCTTGAAGCTAGTCTGTCATTGGGGCCACAAGCCTACATATGGTGGATGAGCCTCAAGGCATCAGGAAGATTCCAACGGATTGGGCTCAATTTGAGAGTATTTTTGTGAAAGAATTTCTCCTTGAAAAAGAATCAGAAAGAAAATGGGAGGATTTGGACAAGGCTATTTAATGGGGTAGGCTCTTTCTTACTTACATTGCAGAGTACAGAGAGATAATCCTCAGGCTTCACGGGATAGATGATTTTCACAAACCAAGGGAGTTTATACGGGGGTTAGATAGACATTTCAAGCAAGAGGTAAAAAGAAGTGCACCACAAACTTTGGAAGAAGCAATTAAATTTACACAAATTTATGAAGATAATACTTGCTTGAGAGTTGCTAACCCCAAGGTAAACCACTATTTAAAAAGAGATTTTTACCAGGACCTAGACTGAACGAAGATGACTTTGCAAAGGCTAAAAAGAAAAACTTGTGCTTAACTTGTTTGTCACCCAGCCATTCTCAATGGAATTGTCTAAGGAACAAAAAGAAAAAAGATGATGAAACGGATAAGGGTTCTAACAAGAGTAATAAAGATAGACAATCCATGTTGCTCAAACATTTCTGCTAAATGGTAACAAAAAGTATAAATTTATAGAACTGTTGCACGAGAACAAAGAGCATCATTGTTGTTTGTCAAACCAGCCTAGTTTTGGCCCACCTGAGTTGGTAAAAATGCATGGATTTGTAAATGAAAGAAGGGTTAGGATCATGATAGATGACTCTGCTACTCATAACTTCATAAATTATGCTCTTGTCAAGAAACTAAAACTTTCTCAACAACCAAGTTCTCATCACCAATATGTTGTCTCCATGATGCATGGCAAAGACAAGAAGATATGGGATACTCTAGTATCCAATTTGGAAGTTAAAATACAAAGGTGTAATATCATAAAATATAATATCTAACTTTACCAAATGATTTTCTCATATTAAACCGATCACTTAATATGGAAAAAAAAAGGGGAACAAGAGTTAGTATATATATATATATATATATATATATGTGCTTCTAATCTATATCAACAGGGGGAAATGGTTGCATCTCAATAGACCCGGTCTACCAAAGAGCAATGTGCAATAAGTGCTTCTAGATTTACCTCAGCAAGGGACCAAGAGGAGAGATGGTTACATCTCAAAAGCGGTCCAAACAGAGGCAGTCTATCAAAGAGAAACGTGCATCTAATGGAGCTTAAAAGACCTTAGGGTTAGCTTCATTAAAGACCTCCAAAAGTTAGTGTTAAAAAGTCCTTTGACCTTACGCAAGCTAGGGCTAACCTCGAGGTGGGAATCGTATCCAAGCATGAGGTGCTAAGACACTTAAAGTGGTTGTGGGAACCTTGCCCAAAGCTTGAGGGGATTTTTATAATGACTAAGGTTTTTGAAATGTTAAATTCAAAGATAAATTCTCAAGAGGCATGACCTTCCATGCTTTATTGAATAAGGTTTGAAGGATTGAATTCAATACAAATGACTTAAGAAGCATAAAAGACACATGCTTGCTTGATTTGACTAAGTCTTTGAAGTATTCAATTCAACCAAATGACTTAATAAGCATTAAAGACACATGTTCAAATGATCCTCCACATGTGGCCCTCATGCTGTGCTTGAATGCTATTGGTTAGGTTTTAAAGGGGTCCAATGAGAATTAGATACATTAAAAAAAAAAAAAAGTTCTTTCTCTCAAAGAGGAAAAAGATGACACATGTCCAAATGAAATAATAAAATAATACGCGAGAGAGAGAGAGAGAGAGAGAGAGAGAGAGAGAGAGAGAGAGAGAGAGAGAGAGGTGGACCAAGCATGAGAGGGGGGGGTATACTCTCCCACACACACACACACAGATTCTCTCATTGTGTGGAGTGCAAAATGCAAGAGCTCCAGCTCCTTCTCCAAGCTTGTGGAGAAGTGGAGAGCCTACACTGACACTCTTGGTTGTGGAATGCAAATCCAACCAAGAGCCATGCTTCAATGCTTAAGCTTTCCACCTTCTTCATCTTCATTACTATGATATTAGCTATGCTAAGCAAGAAGAGTGATGATAAGTGAGGAACTATTTTTTTCTTGTATGGAATGTTTCTTCTTCCTCTTCCCTACCCTCATTCCCCGCTAGCTCTCTCCACCTTCGAAGGTGTTGGAGGCCTTGGGAGTGAGGCTTGGGATAGTTAATGCTTTTTGCAAAGTTTATGTTAAGCTCGTGATGCATAAGCTTTCCATCTTTATAGCATCACCAAGGTCACAAGGAACACAAAGATTGTATTGTAATAAAGTCTCTCTTGAAGGGAGAATCTATAATAGAAACGCCTTTTGGAGGGCGGATTGGCTCCAAGTAAATCCGGTCCTTAACTATTGTCATGTTCTCTAATACTCTCTCTCTTGCAAAAGTATTGTTCATGCCAAGTTAAATGGTACTATGTTTATGTTGCTACCATCAATTAAGTTCACCCTCTATGTTCTCAAAGTGATCTCACAAAAATGCTCACCTTAATTCCGCTATTCTCAAAGTTCATAGGCCCTTCCCGTTACATTGGTATCATAGCATTTGGTTTCTCTTTTCTTGCTTAAGAATAGAGGTCCTTAAGTAGCCTATTAATGATTGATTTTGTTAATTATATTAGGGTGAGTGGCACTGGGATCTATTATCGGTTTTATTGAGCCCACTATGTGGGATATGGTGCACACCTTGGGAACTTTGGTCTTAATAATGGGGTCTTTTTAGACTTGCCTACGGCTTTACCATTATTGAGCCATAAGAAGCCCGAAAGGAGCTATCCCCGGGCAATTCTGCTATGCTAGACCCACCCCACTACTCTCTATAATTAATTAATTCGATCCGTGGGTATAGATACTTAAGTGCTTATTTTCAAAGGCTAAGAAGCCCGAAAGGAGCTATCCCCGGGCAATTCTGCTATGCTAGACCCACCCCACTACTCTCTATAATTAATTAATTCGATCCGTGGGTATAGATACTTAAGTGCTTATTTTCAAAGGCTAAGAGAGTAGCAACTAAGGTTTTGAATTGCCAAAGGATACACTAAGTAAACACATAAGTATAATTAGCATGGCTAAAAATAACCAAGAGCATAGAATGAAGATTGATAACTTTGATTTTGCACATGAAGGTGCTAATGATGATGCCCCCATGTTTATCAATTATCTTGTTACTAGGTTGCATCAAGCTAAACTGTACTTTGCAAGCTGAAGTTACCCAACAACTTCGTGCTTATGGGATTTCCCTTCCTCTCCAAGAGGAGAGAGAGTTTAGGAGGCCTCTTCATAAGACTACCAAAAGAAGACTCTCTCCCATAAGAGAGAGGGAATCCAAAGAACGAGAAAGAACTGAATCCCTAAGTTCCTCTAAAGATGTGGCTCCATGAAGACGGTGGTCTAGACTATCGCCAATTCCTCCCAAGAGGAAACAGTCAACCCATAGTCCTTCTCCTCGACACTCCAAAAGGGAAGAGAGGAAACAAAGGAAGAACAAGGCAAGAAATAGGTCACCCTCTTCTCTTTTTTCTTCACCTTCCTCCTCTTCCGATGAAAGCAATAGTTATTCTCCCGGAGAATAGAAGAGGAGAGGACATTGCAAAACTTACCCTGCATGGAGAAGGTCCCAAAAGCTTAAGAAATCCAAAGGGGGAGGAAAGAGTATCTCTTTTCTCACCTATGATGGCACCTTTGGTGCCACCAACAAAGAATTGGCCTTCATCCAACAATTTGATGAGTCCTTTGGAAACAAGGGCTTCACGGAGTCCTCCAAGCTACACCATGTAGCTATGCACTTCCAGAAATCTACTCGTCAATGGTGGGTTGGCCTTCATGGCAACGGTGAGGACCCAAAGACATGGAAAACTCTACAAGTTTCCATCATGAAGCAATTCCTTGCAAGCGATGCAAAGGACAAAGTGCTTACCAAATGGCAGAGTTTGAAGCTATTCTTCAACGAGTCTATCCACAAATATGTTGACAAGTTTTGGGGTTTACATCTCAAAGCTACAGTCTTTCAAAGGACAGACTTTGTCAAACAAAAGCAACAATTTTGTGTGGTATTACCTGAAGAAATGGCCGAGTATGTCAACTCACAACGGCCTAGCACTATGACCGAAGCCATCCACCACACTATGGTTGCTTCAAGGATCCATTTCCAACAAAGGGTGAGAAGAAATTTCAAGCCCATGGAAAACAAGGATTGAAATGAATCTAAAGAGAAGAGCAATGCTCAAAACTCTTCCCAAGGCAACACCAACACCAACAACAACAAGGCCAAGGAGAAAGGATCTTACAAAGGTAAAAAAATAAGCTCTCTCCCAAAGAATTAGAGGCCTTTCATAAAGACCATAAATGCTTTAAGTGTGGGGAGCAAGGACATGGTTATCGTTCTTGGCACAAAAGAAATGTTTGCATTGACACTCCTAGAGCTTCCATGGTTGAAGTTCCAAAAGAGGATACTCATTGCAAAGGCTCATTCCTCTCCTATGCTAGGGGGGAAGTAAGGGAGCATGATGCCTTCATCTTGTTTGACCCTGGCTCTACTCACAACTTCATATCAACGGAGTTGGCCACCAAGTTGGGCAGTCAAGCTTTTGAGATGGGAGATACTGTAACTGCTGACATAGCTTTCAAGGGATAGCAAGCCTCCATTATTCTCTTGATTGGGAAGTTGAGGCTTCATGTCCAAAGCTACGTCAACAAAGAAGACTTTTTTTTTTAATCTCTCCTCTCCAACATGAGGATGTTATCCTAGGGGCACCATGGTTCAATCGCATGGCTACCAACATGAAGCTCCCTGAAAGGAGAATCTACTTCACCTACAGAAAAAAGAGCATGTACATAGATGCTAACGAGTTGGGAAACACCATATCCCTGGTAAATACGCTTGCTTTTGATAAGTTAATGAAAAGGTATATTTTTAAATATATGATTTTTGCTAGAGAATCTGTAAATGATTCTAATGTTTTCACAAGTAGCAATAAAGGGAATCAAGAGGAATTACAGTTCTCTAGTTTCCTAAATGGATTCCAAGATGTTTTCAATGATGACATCCCTAGTGAGCTACCTCCAAAACAAGGGGATGATGAGACCATGCAATAGAGCTTCTACTAGGAAGCTCACCTCCTAATAAACCTCCTTATTGAGTTTCACAAGCTCAACAAAAGGAGATCATGAGGCAATTGCATGAATTGGTGGAAAAGGGATGGTGAGGCCTAGCTTCTCTCTATTCTGTTCACCAGTACTTTTAGTGCAAAAGAAAGATGACACATATCACGTGTGTCGACTTTAGAGCACTAAATACGTTCACTGACAAATTCTCCAGTTGCATTCAAACTTACGATGGACAAAAATCTTCAGGCCACTCAAATTCTCTTGAGGAGTACAAGTGACACCTCTAGGTAATCTTTCAAGTTGTGAGAGAGAATACGCTTTTCATTAATTAAAATAAAAGTGAAATTTTTTTGCAAAAGATTCAATATTTAGGTCACATTATCTATCAAGATGATATATTTATGAATCCATCAAACTTGGAGGTAAAAAAAACATGGCCTAATCCAAGGAATCTACATGAGCTAAGAAGCTTTATTGGTATGTGTGCATACTATAGACGCTTGATAGCAAAATTCTCTCGAATAGCAAGACCATTGCATGACTTAACAAGGAAGAACGTTAAGCACTCATGGACTGCTAAAAAACAAAATGCTTTTGACAAGCTCAAAGAGAAGCTTACCTGTCAACTAGTCCTTATGTTTCCGGATCTCTTAAAGCCATTTGAGGTCCAATGCGATGCTTGTGGTGATTGCCTTGGAGCAATTTTGCTTGAAAAAGGGCATGCCATAGCATATGAGAGCCGAAGGCGCAATGCCGATGAACGAGTCTTGGGCATATACAAAAAAGAGCTTTTAGCTGTTCTACATGCCCTAGACACATGGAAGCACTATCTCTTTGGGGTTCCATTCATCCTACGAATGGATCACAAAGTCTTAAGTATTCATGACAAAAACCAAGCTTTCCGACAAAAAAATGAGGTTGGAAAATTTTCTTTCGCAATTTAAAATTCATATTACTCGCATTGTTGGAAAGCACAATCAAGTGGTTGATGCACTTTCAAAACGGCCAAGGGTAAGTGTGATGTCTATAGCAACTCACAATGATCTATCTTTTATGATAGATGAGTATGCTACTGACCACGACTTTAAGTAGGTAATTACAGCCTTTGCACTAGGGAAGAAAAAAAAAGAACCATTTACCTTGAAGAATGGTCATCTTCCAAACGGCAATAGGCTATGTTTTACTCACCCATACAATAAAAAAGTCATGTATGAATCCCATGCTTCTCCTTATATGGGGCAAAGAAGGATTCCATAATCTACTCTTCAAGGAGTAGAAATGTATTTCTATCGGTCTACCATGAAAAATAAACATACAAGAGTATGTTTTAAAATGCATAGTGTACCAAAAATTGAAATTTGATCGAGGGAAGCAAATTGGATTGTTTCAGTCGACAGGCTTAGCAAGAAAACACACTCTATGCCTGTCAAAAAGACTATTAAGGCACATCAAACGATAACCCTCTCCAGATCTCAAATTTTCAAGTATCATGGCTTGCCAACATCCATAGTGTCGGACAAAGATCCTAGAATGACCAATAATTTCTAGAAGGGTCTCTTTGAAAATCTAGGAAGTAGATTAAATTTCTCTTTTGGCCTATCATCCATAGATGGATGACCAAAGTGAAATAACTAATCTAACGATTATTGAATCTACTAAAAGCGTACGTCATGGAAGTAGATCAACGTTCTCAATGAGAGAAGTATCTACCTCTTATAGAGTATGTGTACAATGACATTGTACATACTTCTATGGGAAAAGCACCTTTCAAGGTTAAAGAGGGAAGATCCAAAAGTCCCTTACTACTTAAAGTATATGGGAAGATCTTCGCTACTGATGAATATAGCCGAGAATCTTTTCCAAAGATTAAAAAGGTTATATCCATCTCAAAGAAAAGGCAAAAAGGGTTGCTGCTAATAAGCACAGAAGAGTCTTAGTCTTTAAGGAAAATGATTGGGTCTTACTAGTTTCTCAAGGCTCATCTAGGGCATACTACGGACAAGATTCCTATGGGCCACAAAGAGTATTATGCTAAACTAGCAAAAAGATACTATGGTCCATTTTAAATTCTTAAGCTAATCAATGAGATGCCTTATCAATTAAAGTTGCCCAACCATTGGCTCATTCACAATGTTAACCATGTGAGCCTACTCAAGCCTTACAAAGGAGAGCCACAAAAAGAACCAATAATGGAGGACCCGCTAGAGATCGAAGATCAAGAAGAGTTGTTGCATCCCAAATTGATTCTTCGACACACAAAGACAAAGTACTAAGAAATGGTAAGATTATCCAATGATATCTTGTTAAGTTTAAGAATTATCCTTTTAAAGATGCTAGATGGATAAGGAAACAAGCTTAAGGATAATATGAACCTTGTCAATGCTTACAATGCTAAATTAGAGTAAGCAAATGAAAATGCATTTTAAATGAACAACATTTTTGTTTTATAAGACTCATTCTCTTTCTTTTATTGTGCACAAAATTTAAGAAGTATGCATGCTTAGGATCATGTTTGTGGTGACGACGTCTCCCAAACACCAAGTAGAACTTGTCACTCTACGTTGGAAGTATGATATGGACTAAAGAGCAGACATGCTTTGCGGCACCTAAGTCTCCCGAGCACCAAATGGATTAGTCATCCATTGTGGAATGATGTTGTAGGGTAAAAAGGGATCCTCTACCCGCTAAGAAACATGGACTAATGACTAGGCTTTATCTTCTCTACCTCATAGTCGAGGACGACTATGATTTCAAGAAAGAGGTAATGTCAAAATATAATATCTAACTTTACCAAATGATTTTCTCATATTAAACTGATCACTTAATATGGGAAGATAAAAGGAGAACAAGAGTTAGTATATATATATATGTGTGTGTGTGTGTGTGTGTGCGTGCTTCTAGACCTATATCAGCAGGGGACCGAAAGGAGAAATGGTTGCATCTCAATAGGGGTCCAAAAGGGGACGGTCTACCAAAGAGCAATGTGCAATAAGTGCTTTTAGATTTACCTTAGCAACAAAAGACCAAGAGGAGAGATGGTTATATCTCAAAAGGGGTCCAAATGGAGGTAGTCTATCAAAGAGCGATGTGCATCTACTGGAGCTTAAAAGACCTTAAGGTTAACTTCATTAAAGACCTCCAAAAGTTAGTGTTAAAAAGTCCTTTGACCTTACGCAAGCTAGGGCTAACCTCGAGGTGGAAATCGTACCCAAGTATGAGGTGCTTAGAGACTTAAAGTGGTTGTGGGAACCTTGCCTAAAGCTTGAGGTGCTTTTTATGCTTAAATGACTAATGTTTTTGAATGTTGAATTCAAAGATAAATTCTCAAGAGGCATGAATGTCCATGCTTGATTGAATAAGGCTTGAAGTATTCAATCCAAAACAAATGACTTAATAAGCATAAAAGACACATGCTTGCTTGATTGACTAAGTCCTTGAAGTATTCAATTCAATCAAATGACTTAATAAGCATAAAAGATACATGTTCAAATGATCCTCCACATGTGGCCCTCATGATGTGCTTGAATGCTATTGGTTAGGTTTTAAAGGGGTCCAATGAGAATTTAGATACATAAAAATAAATAATTAAGTTCTTTCTCTCAAAGAGGAATAAGAGGACACATGTCCAAATGAAATAATAAAATAATGAGAGAGAGAGAGAGAGAGAGAGAGAGAGAGAGAGAGAGAGAGAGAGAGAGGTGGACCAAGCATGAGAGGGGGGTATACTCTCCCACACACACACACACACATTCTCTCATTGTGTGGAGTGCAAGGCAAATCCAACCAAGAGCCATGCTTCAATGCTTAAGCTTTCCATCTTCTTCATCTTCATTACTATGCTATTATGCTATGCTAAGCAAGAAGAGTGATGATAAGTGAGGAACTATTTCTTTCCCGTATGGAATGTTTCTTCTTCCTCTTCCCTACCCTCATTCCCCGCTAGCTCTCTCCACCTTCAAAGGTGTTTGAGCCTTGGTACTGAGGCGTGGGATAGTTAATGCTTTTTGCAAAGTTTATGTTAAGCTTGTGATGCATGAAGCTTTCCATCTTCATAGCATCACCAAGGTCACAAGGAACACAAATATTGTATTGTAACAAAGTCTCTTTTGAAGGGAGAATCTATAATACAAACGCCTTTTGGAGGGGGGACCGGCTCCAAGTAAATCCGGTCCTCAACTATTGTCATGTTCTCTAATACTCTCTCTCTTGCAAAAGTATTGTTCATGCCAAGTTAATTAAGTACTATGTTTATGTTGCTACCATCAATTAAGTTCACCATCTATGTTCTCAAAGTGATATCACAAAAATGCTCACCTTAATTCTCTTAATACCGCTATTCTCAAAGTTCATAGACCCTTCCCATTACATATAAAGACACACTTGACTTCCAAATTATGAACATGGATCGTGCAAACTTGGTTTTGGAAAGGCAATGGTTGTTGGATTTAGGTCCTTATTTGAAACGTAGCTAGCAAAAAAACTCACTTGAATTTGAAAAAGAAGGTTAAAAAATTTATTATACAGGGTGAGTATATTCCCTTGAGCAACAAAATCTTGTAAATAAAAAGTCTTGTGATGTATATATGCTTTGGTGTTGATTTGTTGTAAATTAAGACAACGATGTAGAAATGAAAAATTAGGTTTCTTACTCATCTTTGTCTTCTCGTGATGATTATGAAAGTGATTAAAGAGTCTTAATGGAAGAATATGTTTTTCATGTTGGTTTGCCAAAAGGTTTGCCTCCTGAAAAAGGTGAAGTAGATCATGCTATTGATTTAATGAAAGATGCAAAGCCTATCTGTAAACCACCTTATAGATATTTTTTTGATCAATTAGAGGGAGCCAAGTATTTTACTAAGATAGACTTACAGTCTGGCTATCATCAAGTTAGAATAAGGGTTGAACATGTTGCAAAAACAGCCTTTAGGACTAGATATGGGCATTATAAGTTTTTTGGTAATGCCTTTTGGGCTTACCAAGGCTGATGAATAGTGTTTAAAGGACCTATCTAGGAAAGCTTGTAGTAGTCTTGATGATATCCTCATCTATAGTCGTACTCTAGAGGAGCATTTAGAACAGCTTAGAAAAGTGTTTCAATTGCTCAAAAGAAAATGACTTGAGCCCAAGCCCATTGATACACGGAGGTGTCACGGCCTTTTCAAAAGGGAAAGAGGAAATTTCCATTAAATAAGAATCAAAATGTGAATTCTTTGCTGAAGGGGTGAAATATTTTGGTCATATCATTTCTAAAGATGAAATCAAGATGGATTCAAAGAAAGTTCATTTTACAATGGCCTAAACCTAAGAACCTAGAAGGGCTACAAATCTTCTTAGAAATGTTTGGATTTTATCATAGGTTTGTTAAGGATTATGCTAAGATAGCATTTCCCATGTGGCTGACCAACTCAAAGGAAATGGAAAAACCTTTGAGTGGGAAAAAATAAAAAAAGAAGTATGCAAAAATTAAAGGTAGCATAGCTATAGTTCCAATTTTATATATAGTGGATCCCAATAAACCCTTTGTGGTTGAGACAGATGCTAGTAATTTTGTTATAGGTGTGGTTCTAACTCAAGAGGTTTGACCAATAGCTTTTGAAAGTAAAACATTAGGTCACGCACAAAAAAATTACTTAGTATATGAGAGGGAGTTGTATGCGATTGTACATGCATTGAAGAAATGGAAGCACTATTTATATGGTGCTAAGGTTATGATAGTGTTTGATTTTAAGCATCAACCAATCAAACAGAATTAAAGGGTCGTAAGGCCAGACGGGTTGAACTCTTACAAGAGTTTGATTATGAGCTTGGGTATTGCAAAGGAAATATAATGTAGTAGCAGATTCCCTTAGAAGGATTCCTATGATAAATGAATTTGAGATTTACTCGATTCAACAATGATCTGCTTGAATGATCAAGAGGGAAATGTAAGGTTGATCCTACATATTCTATGATATGGGAAACCATCCAAAAAGGGGATCCAGAACAAGAGGTTTCCAATGAGAATCAAGCATCGATTAGTGCTTTAGAAGGATTCAAGTAAAAAAATTTGCCATAGATGATGGCTATTTACTCTACAAAGGTAGAGTATGCATCCCGAAGAATGAAGAGATTAGGCGCCAGATACTCTATGAGTTTCATGATAGTCCAAGTGTGGGACACCCAAGTGTAAACAAGATATCCTAGCATATATGGTTAAATGTAATAAATGCCATATCAATAATCTGAAAGGCTTAAGATGCGAGGAGTACTCCATCCATTAGACATTCCTTTAGGGAAATGGGAGAGTATCTCCATGGATTTTATAATCGAATTGCCTAGAACACAGAGGGGGCCCGCACGACTTTGTTTGGGTGATAGTGGATAGGTTAACCAAAATGGCTAGGTTTATTCCAACCAAATTTGTCGTTAAATTTCTTAAATTGGCTAAATTATTTGTAGAGCATCTCTATTAGACTATATGGTTTACGGACAGACATTGTGTCAGATAGAGATAACAAGTTTAAAAGGCCATTTTTGGAGAGATGTTTTTAAGCGATTGGAAACAAAACTAAGCATGAGCACAACTGAGCATCCTAGAAGATATGATACGAGCATATGTAAGAAAACGGAAAACTACTTGGGAAGAGTACTTACCTATAGTATAATTTGCATATAATAGTGCCAAGCACTCTTCCATTGGATATAGTCTATTCATGTTAATGTATGGGTTTCGGCTAGAGCTTCTTATGCAGTAGGATTGCAAAAGGAAAAAGTTCAGGGAGATAAAGAATTTTAAGAAACTATGAATGAAATGCTTAAACTTGCTAAAGATAGTTTTAAAAGGACTCAAGATAGAGCTAAGACATATATTGATTTACATAGAAGGCCTCTTATCTTTGAGGAAGGGGAGCAAGTTTATTGAAAGGTGCCTAAAAAGTCTAAAACCATGAAGACGGGACCATGTCCAAAATCATCACCAAGGTATTGTGGACCTTACACAATACTAAAGAAAGTCAGAGATATGGCTTACAAACTCCAATTACCATAGACAAGTGCAATACATCCAGTATTCCACGTTAGCAGACTTAAGAAGAAATTGGGTCAATCTGATAATCTTATTCAAGATGATCAGATAGTGAAACTCATAAATACTCAATCTCTTCCACATGAGCCAGAGAAAATACTAGACACTAGAGAAAAAAGAACTAGAAATACGATTTGTAAAGAGTGTTTAGTTAAATGGAGAGATTGTGCTAAAGAGAGTTGAACATGGGAGCAAGTAAGCACTCTCCGGAAAAGGTTCCCTAACTTTAGGATTGTCCCTTCCAATCAAATTTGTGAGGACAAAAATTCTTCTTTAAGGGGGAAGGAATGTAAAGTATCCTATAGTTTTGGGGACATATACATACTATACTCGGCTAGGGGTCATGGCTTGACGTGGGAACTGCCCATATCGAGTGATAAGGGCCAAGTGGAAATTTGAAGGAAATTATGCCATGCACGAGGGTGGCGGGGTGAGAGCCATGAGAAGGGAACGGAGGTGCCACTGGTGTGTGTGTGTTCCCCTGCATGCTCTCAAGCTTCTACATCACATGCTTCAACACACTATACTAAGGCTTCAACACCCTATAACATGTGTCATTAGGACCGACATTGGATTCCCATCAAGTAAACAGAAGCAACAAGGTACGATATACATTCTGTGACCTAATATTTGTCTTCTTGGTACATGCTAACAAGGGTTGAACTACATCCTCCACAAAAGACTCACACCGACAACTTGTAGCCTTTGCTTTCTAGACTGTAACCAACAAAAATACACATGATAGCCTTAGCATCCAATTTTATGTGTTGTTGCTCAAGCACCAAGGCACAACCCAAGCAACCAAACACACGCAAGTGACCAATAGATGGCTTCTTGTCATTCCAAGTCTCATATGGAGTGGTAGGTTGCAATGCTTCAGTGAAACACTTGTTTAGTACATATGCAACACACACGGCAACCTCAAGCCAAAACGAAAGTGAAAAAGCTTTGCTTTTAACCATACACATGTTGTTTCCAGCCTTTTTTTCTTAGTAAAATGGAGGTATACATTGATCCACATTGGTGTTTAATCCTACGACTCACCAAGAATGCAATGAATTCTTTAGAATGTACTCTTCTCAATCAGAACAAGGGTGCCCACAGTAGAACCAGATACATTTTTAGCCATAAGCAAAAATTGATTTAAGCACATAAACAGTTTGGACTTTGCCTTAAGTGGATACACCCGTGTATGCCTAGAGTAATAAGCAATAAAAATACAAGTGATTGTTAAAAGATGGAGTATGCACATTAGACCACACACATTAACAACGTTATGAGAAACCTACAGTTTACGAGTAGCCCAAACTAAACCATGCTTAGGAAACTTAGAACGTTGCATTTTGCCCAAAATACAAGTTTCACATACATGTTTCAATGGTACCTAAAGGAGAGGTGACGAATCAACCATATTAGGATTCTGCAAACGCAGCAAGCTGACAAAATTTAGATGACCAAAACATGCATGCAAAAGTTTTGCATTTGAAACACTCTTCGAATCACAAATTGCACATGTTGAAATTTTCAAGCTTTTGTTGCACGGGTTGAACTTATACAATTCACAAGACAAAGTGACATATGCCATGATAATATTATCAAGACTAAAACAATGTACAATACATTTGTCATCCATAAAACTGACCACATGAACAAGTTTTGGTGTAGAAACAAACAAAAGTTTCTTCACAATCCCATGTACATACAAAACATCAACAAGTTTGTAAGAACTACCAAATGCAGCATTAAATACAAGCTTTCCAAATCCCTTGACTTAATAAGAGGCATTGTTGACACACGTTAAAATAATTCCATTCGAGCCTGTCTCAAGACAAGTTAATAAATCACAATGAGATGTAACGTGCTTAGTTGCACCACTACCAAAGTACCACACATTTTGCAACACATGCATCATGAATCGATGGATCATATTGACATTGCACACTAAAAGCTCAATCTGCATCCTTCAAAACATTTGGTGAATCTGCATTTGACAAAGCAGATGCAATGGCTACATTCACCTCTTTGTTACAAGCTTCATTAGCGTTAAGCTTAGGACATTTCTTGATGAGATCGTCATTTACCTTACAATAATGAGATTTCATCTTGTTCACACCTATTGCTATTTAAAGAAGCAATCGTTGCAAGGATATGTTTTTATTTTACTTGTAAGCGGTCTTTTGCTGTGCACCCACAAATGCATGTTCAATAGCACACTGCTTAGCCCTTTTTTAATACATAAATTGAACCTCTTGCAACAATACAGAGACAAGATCGTGAATCTTCACATCATCAGGTTTATTCTTCGTCACAAGCCTAAAGGTGGTGGAAAAGTCTAACAAGAATCTAGAAAAGCATCAAGAACTACCTACACAAGGGTGTTTTCAAAAATGACCACCAATGGTAATTAGTTGTTCATTGAGATCTTTAACCTTCACAAGAAGTAAATCCATACCATCCTCCTCGCGCATAACTTTGAACTGACTCTAACTTCTTACACAGGTGATCAATTTTGCCAAATTTAGGCGTGTATACAAAGTTAGTCGATCCCATGAATGCTGTTGCCTGCGCATACAAGGAAAAGCAACTCTATCAATAGAGTTGTTAGAACGTACACCATCATCCATAAACCTATATCCACATAAGATGATCTTACATCATAACCACAAACAATGTTCTAAATGCTCTTTGCAACAAGGAGATGCTGCATGATGTATCCCCCAAATGGATAGGTATCCCTTTCAATTTGTCCTCAAAAGATAATCCATAAAAAACATCATTGTTGTCAACCATGGCTGGTCACCACTTGATGTGAAAGTTGCATGTAAGGAGCGAAAGCAAGACTAGCCTAATATATAGCACAACCCATAGAAGACCACTAAGTGCTAATTTAGTAAAATTTGCGCTACAAAAAAACAGGCATAAAAGGAAAAATTGCATGGACACTTCTGTGAGTAATGGAAATGTATGTCAAAATGAATCCAAATCCAAACTCTGACACTACCATCATCTACAAACTTTTCCAAAGGTTGTATTTCCCTACAAACGCTCACCAAAAATCATCTCAATATGAGAAAGTGAGCCAAGAAGGTGCTTGCAACGTTGAAGCTTGCTTTAATACCGATTATTGGATATATGGTTGCATAAATGTGTATGAAGATAGAGAAGATTAAGGAGAAGTTCAAGAGAACAACACACATAAAGAAGTACTATTGAGTCCCAACACGAGATAAGGCTTGCCCTAGAGTGATGGATATATCTACATAATATCATGGGTAGGGAAGAAAGTGTCCTGAGGGTCCTAAGTGTGTTCACACACATAATACGGTAAGATTGGCAAGTAGAGCATAGAGATTTTTTTGAAAGATAGTCCAAATAAACATATTGGAATGGCATCAAATATAGGATTTGGCTATGTGGCCTTTCAAAATATCGTTATAAAGCCCCAAAAAAGTAACGGTTTGCCAATTAGGAAGAATTAATTTTAGATTTCTCCTTGTTTTTGCTGTTAATAAGTGTTTTTCACTAATCTAGCAAAAAATTCAAAAGCCATGAAATTATCTATACGAATTTTTTTTGGCATTCATGTACATGCAATATTTAGCTTTCTTTTTCTTGAAATGTTTTCCTAGTAAGGTCCCTTGGTTCACAATAGAAACCAATAGACTTGGAGAATATACAATTTGGAGGGTGAACGAACCTTAAAAGATGGAAGGTGAAAGAGATAGGACAGAGTTAAAAGGTTGATCATATGGCCTTTTCATTTTTTCGTTCCTTTTCCTCTAGACCATACTCTACTTACCTTAAGATGTACATGAATCTCTTCAATTCATGACTTTTTCCAGCGAAGCGAACTTTTCCTCCAATTAATGCTGTCTTCCCACTTTTCTCCAATAAAATGTTTTCTGGTTTCCTCTGACTATCTCTTGCATTCAGTAGAGTAGTTACAAGTTCCACTACTTGAAACTTTTGACACAAGACAAGTAAAATTCCATGTCATTTCAAGCAAGATGATGTTTGTGGGTTTAGCCAAAAGACATTCTAAACCTCTGCATTTATCATTTATCAGAAACAAAAGTGTATAACCTTGTGCGAGTCACCCTTACAAAGCTATCATCACTTTTAGAAAAGATTCAGCTTTATCTTCTTTAGTATCTTTGTTACTTCAAAATTGGATTAGACTCGCTTTCATTTTTGGACATTTCCTATGTAGGCTGGTGATATCATCATATTCGCGCCTCATTCAAGGCTCTCAACACCCTAATTCACCAAAAGAAAATGGTATGCTACATAGCAATAGCGCAATTTTCGTCTACAGGACCAATAGAAAGTTGATGTTCAATGTTCCTTAGTTTTGTGACCAAGTTAACAATACTATAATTTTCATTTTAGCAACAACAAAACTGTAATATCAAAGGCAAGCCCCAAAACAGAAAAAAATGAATCAAAAGCATGGTCTTTCTAAGTAAGATGGAATCATGATCAGAAGGTTGGTAGGGGTGGCTGCCCTAATAGCTGATGTAATTATGGCCCCTAGATGACGTCATGGCTCAACACGAGTATGACAAGACCTTGTAATTTTTTGGGTTGAGCAATATAATTCACTCACAATTGCGAGTTTTGCTATAAAAAAAGATGGAATCATGATCAGAAGGTAATAGAGCACACATGCTCAGCTCCTTCCAAGAAAATGCTTCAAACTTTGAATACAACTTTCAAAAACCCCAACTTTGCTCTTCTTGTCTGAATCTATGGTGCCGCTTTTAAAGGCCCTGTCGCTCTGTATGTTGGTTTTAAAGGCCCTGTTGCTGTGTATGTTGGATTCTATATTCCTTAGAAAGATGACGAAACAAGGCCTTCAGTAGAAAACAATTAGTGGCTACAAAACTTGTACAAAATTTACAACAAGCGTGCTCAAGGAAAGCACCAGAATAAATAATCCTTTGCAAACTCAGCTGACACACTGGCACCCCACTCTCAATAACAGACTTTCCATGTAGAACAAGGAAGATGTTACTAACCTCATTGACGTCTATTCAAGATCCCACGACCAAAATATTCTGCTATTACAGAAAACCCATCGTCTGAATTCCTTAGCAGTTGGAAGAACCTGTCGTGATCATTAGCACTTTGGTCCAAATTGTGCTTCATGTCCAGCAATTGGCGGTTATTGGGTATACAAACCGGGCACTCCTTTTCGTTGTCCCCAAGGCAACGCTGATGGAAAGAATGCATGCACAGGAAATGGACTGCAGGAAGATCCAAAGAGGAGGTGCATGCTGAACATTTGCTAAGTTGGAAAATTCTCGCATTAGTTTTCAAATCTTGAACTTCATTCCGCATTGAGACTGTTTCCTTCTGTGCAGGTGAAACAAATGTGGTAAGGGATGAGTTTATACACCCCAAAAACACACTCAATAATTATTTCGAAAGAGAGGTGCTTGAAAAATCAACTCGCTTTTGTCTTGGAGTAAAGGCCCATGCATATTAGCAGTAACTAGGGATGCCATGTTCATGACATCATTTCTTTGCGGGTCCAGAAAGAGCACATGCCAAATGAGTTCCATGATTAAGACAAAAAAAAACACTACCATGGTGAAGCGCATTGGCTTGTGAAATCACACTGCCTTTCATGACTACAACAATTTCATAAAATGCCACAAAACCACGTTGACATATCAAATCCATGTGGTACATCCACAAACACACACGCTTGAAAATAGATGAATGCCCACACACACATGCGTACAAGCTTGTGCCGTTTCAACTTACCTTTCAAAGAAAAAATCAGCAGTAAATTTACAACAAGAGAACCACTAATATCCATACCTGATACTTGTCAATTGTTTTCTGATCTTCCTCAATAAGCTGAGACATTTGCTGAAATTGGCGAGCAACATAATCCTTCACAACTGACAAGGTCAGATTGGGATTCTTGGCAAGTGTTTGCAGCACAATAAGAGGAGGAAGGAGATTATCTTTTTCAACAAACACGAGGACCTCTCTTACTTCTTTTGAGCAGTCCTCCCCCCTCTCACCAAAATATTGCAATATGTCAGCCCAAAGGGAAGAATCTCCTCCCCTGCTAGGATCCGCTAAGCGCTTGCAACAGGCAATCAGCCCTTGGTAATCTTTATCTTGCATATAGCAACCCAGGAGTTCCTTGTAAAGCTTCATCTTTTCATACAAGAACAAAAGGCCATCCCGAAAACCATGCATTTCACATAGTACTATAGCCAAATCTTCATCATATCGAGGTTGTTGCTCATGTGAAGGCCAAGCACTCTTGAGTAAAGCAAGGCCTTTCCTGAGTCGCTCTGCCTTCTCTTCTTTTGACTCCCTACTGTAGTTAACAATAGAGGTATCCAGTTTACCTTTGCTTGCTCTTCTAGATGCAGAATGATCTATAGGAGAATGCTCACTTCTTGTCGTCATACTGACATTCAAACTTTTCGCCCTGTTCAGAACGCTATTATTTACTTCCTCTTTCTTTTCCAGAGGTTGAGAGAATCCTGGTGAGCACAGATCTTCCGAAAGGTACAGCTCAAGTAATGTATTGTGTATCTCTGTGTGGGCTAATGAGTCCTTAACCTTGTTAGCATATTGTTCTAAGAAAAACATCAGCCATTTTGGCTGGTCAACAAATATATGTATGAAGTCCACAGGAGATGGGAGAATTGCTGGCAAGCCATTAGAGTGCAAACTCTGAGCAAACCCTCTGGACTCTCCTACACAGATTCCCATGAGGATGTCAATGGTTTCCGGGGCCTTGTGGCACACTAGAATTTTCCCATACTGTTTCAACCTTACTGCAGCCTCATAAAGTGAGAGGCTTGAGATGTATTGCAATGCTTCATCATAGCCACCTAAGTCCTCGAGCAAAATCTTCAAGTACCATTCATGCTCCCCCGCTTTCTTTGCAACATACATTGCATGTTGGTGATACCCTGCAGCACGGCAAACTTTAACCGCTGTCTCTACATCAAAGCGAAGCTCTCCTTCACCCCCTTCTTCGCCTTTGATAAAATCATCCAGTTTGGCAACAGCTTTCAACTTGGTGAAGCAATTTATCAACAGTGTTGTGTGATCAGGTGTAGCTAAGCCCTTCTCATGAAGCTTTTCCAGATAATTTGTCAAATTATGAATTCTCTGTGCATCTAGAAACTTCTGAATGACATAAGAGGGCTCTAATTGTCCAATAGTGCGGATATACTGAGCCATGGCTTCATCATAGTCCTGTTTTCCATACAAATGATCTCCATACTTACGCAACACTTCTGCCGTAGCAGCTGCATCCTGCTGACTTTGCACCAGGTTGATGGCAACAGTATAAAGGCTTTTGCGAAAGAGCATCTCCAACTTGCTTTCCATATCCTTTTCACAAAGACACACCACTTTGTGATCATCCGTAAGAATAATAATGTTTCCCCATTCACACAGAACGTGAGTGACCTTTCCAATCGGAAAGCTGTAAGCAATAAGTCTGTTCTTTAGGTCATAAATGTTGAAAAGACTTCTGTCCGTACGCCTTTGATCAGCAATTACAACCAGGAGATACCCTCTGAACCAGCCAACAAAGCTTTTCTCTCCTTCAAAAGCCCAGCAAGGACCACGACCATCAGCATCATAAAAGTAGACTGCCTCAGGAAGTCCAATAACAAGATCCTGTAATTTTGAAAATACACAAGCCTCAAGCTATATAAAATAAAAAACAAAAAGCCCCAAATCGCTCGCACATGGGCACGCACACATACACATACACAAAGCCTTAAGCTATATAACATAGATACAGAAAAACATAATTGGTCGTGCAGGCATGCACACACCACACTAGCATATGAAACCGCAGCCATTTTGTGTAGCATGAGCACATCACAAACCTGATTGTCATTCATCGCCACGCAACCTCCCTCACAGCCAATTTGGTCCAGTGGAATCTTCTGAGGTGTCTGATGTTGCATATTGAAAAGAGAGATTGAATCTTTGGTCACCACAAAGAGCTGCCGGTCTTGCCCATCAACTCGAAGACCTAGACCTGTAATTGCTGACAGAGGGCTCACATCCTCAAAAGGACTCACCACTAGCTTAAGGTAAGCCATTGCACCACGAGCAACCTCACCCTTGAGACAGTAAACAACCCCAGTTTCTAACCCAATGCACACCAGCAACATGGGTGGTGGCTCCTCAAACACCAGAAATGAAGTGACCTATAACATTCAGTCACACAAAAGATCATCATAAACTACATGAAATGTTCTACGTGAGCATTTTAAAAGAGCTGAATCTTCTGAGAAGCAAACCTTGGCTTCAGGAAATTTGTCCTTGAAGACTTGAAATGTTCGAACACACAGTGGAACAGAGGTGCTTGTACCTTCAGCTTGTATTTTATCCAAGTCAAAAATCTTCAGATTGACGGTGGAAAGAGGCACAGAATCATCTTCTCCTACCGTTACTAGCATATTCCTTTGCTGCAAAAAGTAATGAAAATATGTGAGCTGCAAATGAGTAATTGTAACGGAACTGAAAAGTAAAGTAGAAAGTCCCACATGGCACCTTCCATTCTTCATTCTGTAACAACCAATCCAGAAACAGTGATTCATTTCACGTTGCTTAATGTTAGGATACTTTACCACTCATATTAACTTAGCCATTATTTGAAAAAGACCGATATATTTTTTCTTTTATTTTAGAGCGAAAAACTAATAGGATGGAAAAAAAACAACAAACAAACACATGTAAGAACAAAAAACAAAAAACAAACGAACAAAAATTGAGACAAAACAAAATTATACAAATAAGCGAACACACAATATCCTTCAAGGTAGGATCCCCCTTTGGAGCAACAGGCATAATCGCAAAAGATCATCTCTTTGGATTTAGCATCCGAAGAGTCATCCTCTTCTTTGCAGTGAACATAAGCAACACAACCAAAAACATGAAGATGAGAGGCCACTAGTTTTACGTTCTGTAAATACCTCTGGAAGGTTGAGAAGATGGACTGATGTAGCCAGTGGCCACCCATAATGGAAGAAGAGTGGCATGATGAAAGAGAGTGCGTGCGATCTCCTGCACTATCATGTTCTTCCTTCCCAAAACACCATTTTATTGAGGGGTATAAGGGGGAGAGGTTTTGCTTTTGAATGCATTTAGAAGAGAAAAATGAATCAAAGGGCTTAAATTGACCTCTGTTTTCCGTTCTCAATCTGGATAATATATCTGAAGGGAAAGAAGAACGTAGCGGCAGACGCATTGTCTCGCAATCCACATATATCCACTGTCACTTTGGTACACTTTGGTACATCATTGAGACATTGATGAAATGTAGGAGCAGTATGCTACAGACCTGGATTTTGGTGAGATTTTCAACAGGGTAAAGAGAGGGGAGATAGTTTCTGGCATTCTCTCGAAGATAAGAGTTTTTGGCAATGAAAGACTATGTTGTGTGTGACCCATAGTCTTCTGAAGCAGAAGGTGTTGATGGAGTGTCATAATCTTACTTTTGTTGGGCACAGAGACATAGATGCAACACTTCAGGGTGTTGAGAGATACGTCTATTGGCCAAAGCTCAAGAAGGAAGTGAACGCGTTTATGCGTTTTTGTATGGTATGTCAAAAATTGAAGTATGAAAGCACAAAGTGACAGGACTTCTGAAGCCTTTATTGATTCCAGATCGCCCTTGGTAGAGAATAGATGCAATTCATTTTTTACCTTCCCAAGACTCAAAGTGGGCATGATGACATATAGACTGATTCAACAAGCAGGCTCATTTGGTACCACTAAAGAAGAGAGTAAAGGCCGATCATTTAGGAAAGTGTTTGTCTCATACATTTTTGGTTGTATGAGATGCCTACATCTGTTGTTTCGAGTAGAGATCCTCAAATTATCAGTTTATTTTGAAGAGTGTGAGAATGTGGGTATTACACTCAAATTTTCTTCATCGTTTTATCCACAAACCGATGGACAGCCAAAGATAACCAATTCAATAGTTTTGGACTTGTTAAATTGTTAAATCTCTGAACATAGGTCTCAATGGAAGTGGTATTCGCCATTGGAGTCCGCATACAACAACACTGCTCATACTGCAACATTGGAGTTTACAATGTGCATCCGACAACATTGTTCATACTTCAACACAGAGGCACCATTCGAGATTGTTGAGGGTGGCAAAAAGGTTCCACCTATTTTGTGCATAAAGGACAAGATTTTTCAGGTGGATCATCCTAACTCCTGGCATTGGCTCCGATAGGTGCTCGGGTTGCAAAACGGACTTGCCCCATCTTTTCAAGGAATGCCCAGGGATTAGAGGTCTAGAAGGTAAGGTTTGCAATTGAGTTTTCCAAGAATGATTTACTCCTAGGAGGGAAAGGGATGAAAAGCCAAGCACTTTTGATATGTACCAAAGTTGTTGAATTCTTCTTCTTCGATCATATCTCGAAGGCCAGGAACCGCCGAGTGTTCGACAAGGATCTCTCGGAAGCCAACTTCTTAGAAATTGTCCCAGAAAGCGAGGAAACTATTATAGGGATTGGAAAAGGCAAGATTTTAGACGAGTGGAAGAGAGCAACTCTCGCCACCAGGACTTTGATGATATGATGTATGCGAGGTTGGGGCTCCTTGTGAAAAGCCTGGTCATCGGTCTCCTTTGAAATTTGTGTGGCCATGGCTTGATTTAAGCATGGTGCTGATGTAATGGTTTATTCTTATTAGTATAACCTCTCACCAGTGTTCGGGAAAGGTCTGCCTCAGCTTAGCCTAGAGCTGGTTCAAATTTGAGATTAGCCGGTTTGAAACAAGGAAAAAGGGAAGAAAAAACGGCAAAAATTACAAGGAAATTGTCACGAGGACGTGGCAACTGCTAACCTTAGTTGTTGGTTTGCTTGCCTCTGCCTTTGTCCTCTAGCGAACGCGTGCAGTTGCTTTTGGCTTCACAATATCGAGCCAAACAATTCACCGGTTTCCTTGAGAAATGTGGTTGATCTTAGGCCGCTAACTGGATGGTTGATCCGCTTTCCATAGCCAGTAGTTGGAGTTGGTCTTGGTTCTTCATTGGAGGCGAGGTTGCGCAGGAATATGCAATGGGGAACTTCCAAGATGCTATCCAAAGGGGCTCAATCAAGCTCATTGCATTTCAAAATTCCATTGGAAATCCAAGACCGCCGAATCAGTTCTTCCCTTGGAATATCAAAATGCAATTGTTGATTCATCGTTGATGCTGAGGGTTCGCGAAAACAGCTGTTGGCTTTTCCTTTCATCTCATAATGTTGCCTTTTATAAGGCTGCTGAAGGCGACCTGTACCTGCTCGATACCCCCTTTGTCCCGCCCAATGCGTACAAATAGACCACATCGTCCTTTTCGCGGGAACAAGCCTTGGCAATAAGTTGACACTTTGAAAACAAAAAAGTCCATTGTTGCCATTGCGTACACAACGCTGCTAAACCGGCTAGATTCCCTTCGTTTCGACACGTTGGCTGGCAAGGTACTCTTGCTTTCGTTGGCGTCGCAGAATGTCTAACCCAAGCGTCGTAGTCAAGCTAGCACAATGCGGAAAAGTAGATGCGAGACACACACGTCAATAGACATGCACGAGATTGAAAGAGGAGAAAATAGAGAGAGAGATTGACAAGCCAAGCTTGAGATTGCACCTATTAACTTCGAACTAATGGATACAAAGTGATAGCCCGAAGGGCCCTTATATGCTACCCATAGAAAGTTGCCTGACCAAGCCCAAATAATTTGTGTCAAATACATAAAGTAAGTAACTAAATAAAGACCTAAAAATTGGGCACATTCACATGAGAGTGGACAAAACTGCGCAAACAGATAGTGGAGAGAAAATAGTTGAGTAGACTTTGACTCTATGCGTACATGCATTTGACCACTTCAAACCATGCACTAACACAAAGACCGAAGTCCGTGAACAATCATGATCACATTCACAATCACTATGCCCGTCAGGATCGTAGACATGAACTATGATCTTTATAAGTTATTTAGCCATCACATCCAAATCGCATTGATCTCTCACGAACGTCTTCATGCACTAAATCTCGTCACTCTTCATATTGACAGGACAAAATGCTGCATATACTCAAAGAAAAACAACAATTGAAAGAGTACATGATTCATTTAGTTCTTAAGGAATTCCAAACCACAAGCCTAAACTTAAGACAAATTTTTATGTACATAGCATAAAGTCTCTAAACAGACTATTTTCAACCTGTCAGCACCCGCAAAATCTTAGAGAGAAGTTGGTCGACTCTATTCTCCTCTAGGTAATCTATGACTAAGGAGTGGAGTGGCTCCCCTCTCGTGCAACACGCACCGCACTAGATTCAATTCGTTGATTCGACGTCCACTTCTGGAATAGTCGGAGCTTAACCAAAAGCCTCTAGGTAAAGCTCTAGTATTTGAGGAGTATCTGGCGGCAGCGGCAGCCGAGAGTTACATGGGACGGCGGGTCGGGGTCGAGAACGGGAACGGGACGGCAAAAGTCAGGAAACGGGGATGGGGGTCAGGCAGCAAAAAAAAACAAGAGTTTTTTTGGCATTTTTTCACCTACACACATGCCACACACATAGCACATCACTTTGACCACAAATTTACACTAAATAGACCAAAGAGCACGAGTCATATAGGCACAAATGTGTTAATAAAACATCGATGGATACAAAATGAAAAGTGCATGCCACAAGGGCTCAAAAAGGACAAGCCTCAACGATAACAAAAAGTACAAAGCGCTAGGTAGACTCTAGAGGAGTACACTCTAGACTCGAGAGTGATCAATGATCATCAAACTCCGGAGGTGCTCGCGTGCTGAATCTCCATATCGTTGTCGTAGTCGAGGTCGTCAGTGACATATGAGGCTCGCATTGAGGCTCGAAGTCCTCCTCTAGCTCCTCCAAAAGTGTCTCGGCCATAGATGGATTCTCTTGTGCCATCTACCACTCAGTGAAGGGATCTGTCCTGTGTGTGACGCTGTTGGCAAACATGCGCAAGTTAGCGCTCACAAACACCAAATCATTGGCCCTCAGGACCTCAAGGCGATTCCTCTTCTTAGAGGGAATGTGGCTGTACACACTCCATAGTTGCTCCAAGCAACTAGTGGTACATACTTGGCTAAGGACATGAACAGCCAAGCGCTGCAAATGTGGGCCATCTCCTCCATATTCCTTCCACCATAAAACCGTGCCAATCTTGCTGCGATCAACCTGTGTATCTACACATCCATAGGAGCCCTTCTTTTGCCTGTAGTTGAGTAGCTCGTCTCTAATCTTGCGCCTAGTGTCATTGCTAGGCTGAAGGCGCTCCAATGCAAGCCGCCATCTTTTGCTCACCTCCTTGTCGGTCTCTTGACGCCTTCCCTAAAACTCAGGGTCAAGCACATAAGCTGCCACATGAAGTGGAGAGTAGTATCCATTCCACCTCGACTCACACAAGCCATGAATCTCCGTATACTGAACAGGTTCAGGCACAAGCTTCTCAAGTGTCTCTATCATCCGATCCATGGCTTCATAGACTTTGCCGATGCATGGTTGCAAGCCATCCACAACTCGAAGTAGGTGTAGAATAGGCTTGACCATGGCGTCAAAAGTCTTCACCTCCTCCCACCAAGCGGCGTCGTCGGCCCATTCTCAGCATTTCAATCCTGTTGCTGATGTAGACTTTGGCATAGCCTGGAACTCATCATTGAGAAAGAGGCCCCTTAAGGCTCCACCACATGTAGACAAGGCCTAGCATAAGCCAATTGAATGCAAATCTTGTTTTTCTGAATATTTGAGCACGGACAAGTGGCTCCTCTTTGAGTACTCATGGCGCACTTTTTGATGGTTGAGCACAAAGGAGACAATTTGAGAGGCGTCACCAATGGTGGGTGAAAGCCATGACAAGCTCCCTATGTCCTTGAGGAGGTTATTGAGGCAATGTGCCATGCAAAATGTGACATGGATGCTGGGATGCATGCCCTCAATGATAGCCCCGGCTTCCCTATTTGACGCCTCTTGTTAGGTGCAGCGGAATGATTGTTGCGCTTTGCTCAAGATGAGTGCTCCGAACCGTGCTCAAGGTTCCTTTTAGTTCTTATGGAAGGGAGAGCCTTCCGTTCTTAGTGGAAAGTGCTATGATCACGAACAAAGTGAATGGACAATGTGCGTGCAAGTGTATGAGACTGAGAGATAGAGAGAGAAGGGAGATACGACACCAGAGACGTTGTAAAACCCTCCTCCGAAGGCCCCACTCTCGTCGGCGAGAGTGGTCTACTTATGATTGCACAAAGTGGTACAATGCGTATGCAACTTGGACTATGCCGATGATGACGACGGTGGTGACGACGACGACTTAATGGCTGAAATCTGGGATCTTCTATCTGCTGAATTTCGGGACTGTTTTGGTGGCTGAAAATGACTGTTTTGGCTGTGTTTTTCGAGGCTAAAATTGGGGGAACTTCTGCAACCACTTAGGATGTATTTGCTACCTTGCTATAGGCTGAAAACCTGCGTTTTTAACTGCTGAAATTCTGCGCTTTTAACTGCTGATGTCGCTGGCTGAAAACGCTGAGGACTTGCAAGCTTGCTGGCGTTTTTGGGCTGAAAACGCTGATGATGATTGTAGCGTTTTTGGCTGAAAAAAGCTAGGGCTGTCTACTGCTGGCGATGGGAGGAATCTGCAATGGCTATGCTGTTGATGATGCTGACAATCATGCAAGACTGGGAAAAACGCCAAGGATCTGGGAAAATGCCTGGTGAGGACCTGGTGAGGATGGGGATCCAAAAAGGCTACGGGTGCTGGGGAGGGGGGGGCGGTACTGCTGAGAAGTTGCCTGTTGAGCAAGAAGCTCCTGCTGCCTCTTCTGCCAGAAAGTGCTAAGTGGGGTTTGCTTATATATTAACTTAGCAAAATTGCCCTATCTACTTTTGTTGGAAAGTCACTTAAAAATAATAACTGAAAATAACCAAAAATAGGGAAAATAGACTAAATGCACTGGAAAATTCCCTTGACTGAATTTGATGGATTTTGAAGGGAATACTGATGATCATGCTGTGTGCAACCAGAGGATATGCATCTACACTAAGTGACTGGGCATGCACGGTCTACGAATAGACTCACAAAAGTGCTAGATCACTGCTAATCTAGACTTGACTGGACTGACTGAACCCTGCTGTGGTGTAGCTTGTCCACGGACACACAGGGTTGGGATGTGTCACGTGACATCCCTTCCTTTTCAAAGTGAGGTACTGGTATCGAACTGTATGGCGTTGAGAGAGATCGCCAATAGCATCCGGAATCCTGGAAGGGACTCTTCGCCGGCCCACTCGGATGTGTGGGTCGTGCGGTACTTGAACTTCATAAAGGTCTGCAACGCTTGCTTCTTTGGGCCGTGCCGAAAGCGACAAAATCTTTTGAATCTCCTTCCTTGCGTCAACTGCGTCTAGAGTCGTGCTTCTTCCGTCTTCAAGAATCTCCATGGCTGAAAATTCTTGAAACCATCTCCAACACAAAACCATAAACATACCCATTCCATGTAAAGTGAAGGAAAAAAATCTTGTCTTCTCTAAAGATTGTGTATGCAATGTAGATGAACATAGAGACGGAATGACAAACCGTTCATCAAACACATGCAAACAATGAGATCGAATCTTTTCTGTTTGATCGAAATCAATCAACTGTGGCAAATCACAATGGAAATGCCCATGCGTGGTGCTCATACTTTCATGTGCTCTGTCTACAACTGTGTCATGCCAAGGAAGAGACATGGAATGTGACTTACATACATACTTTTTAGCTTTCATGAACAATCCGCATACATTCGTGCTCATCCATGAGAGAAACGTGCTCAACAGACAATATGTCATGCCTAGGAAAAGAGATCACATAATGATGCTGACTAAAATATAGGAAACGATCACAAATGAAACATTCGAACAATGCGTGCGTATCAATCATACGAACACATAATACTTCATGTGAGGGCTCTTTGGACCAAGGCTCAAGAGCCAAGATCGATCCTTCGGATTGATCGAACCTGCAACGAGGTTAGCTTCGCTAGTAAAAGTATCCACTAACACATCATCCTTGTGAACAATCACATCAGCTTCATGCAACTCATCATGCTTGTGAGAAATCACATCTTGATCATGCAAATCATCATGCTTATGTTGTCATCCAAATCATCATACAAATCATTATCCTTCAAATCATCATGCTTCTCATAATCATGCAAATCCTATGTCATGATGTGGAGAAAAAGGGATTGTGAGAGTCTCCTTTTCCTGAATCCTTTCAATCTTGTCCTGCATATTAGCAATGAAAGATGGAGAATGAGAAATGTCCTCTCCATGAAAGACAGTAGAAGAATCACTTTTGGCATTGAGAGTTAAAGTGTTAGCCTCAAAATCAATGAGAGCGTTAGTCTCACGAAACCATCGAATGCCCAAAATCATATCACATCCTGAGAGAGGAGAAACAACAAATCTTCTAGTGAAGGCAGTCTGTTGAATTGCAAACAACACATCAAGGCACTTCTCCGTGATGAGAGCGTCCATACCGGGACGAAAGCCAGAGACCTCGATAGGAGATCTTGGACTAACCTCGAGGCAAATTCTCTCAACAAGAGAGGAACTGATCACATCATGCATACTACCTGGGTCAAACAATATGACAAAACGGTGCCCCGACGTACGACCATAACATTTAATGAGAGATTCATCAATGGGAGGGTCCTGAGAAACTTGGGGCACACTCGTGTTATCATTCATTGCATTGACAGAGGAAGTGGGTGCTGTGGGTTCTTTAGATTCATTCGATTCAAGCTTAGGACATGTTCTTTTTATGTGACCCTTAATGTGACAATGAAAACAACAACCTTCCTTAGAATAAGTGCTTCGTTCTTCCGACGTGATGTAACCTCCTACAATTCCTTGTGCTACCTTTTCATCTGGAGTAAGCTTAGGTTTAGCAATTGTGTTAGCCTTACCCTTAGATTCATTGGAAGAATTCTTTGATGAGAGACTGTTGGAAGATTGGTTAGAAGAGTTATCATTCTTACCATTCTTACCGTTTTGAGGGTTCTGAGAAGTCTGCGAGGTACTTGTGGAAGTCTTGTTCTCCTTAGGCTTTCCCTTGTTGTGCTTCATCTCCTGTGCGAGAGCAATCGCTACCGCCTTGTCGAGATCGATTGGATCGAAGACTTCTACATCGAACTTTATATAGTCATCTAATCCAAAAAGGAATGCCTCTTTGCGTTCATCATTCGACATGCGTAATTGGGTGCCTAGCTACAAAACACGATTAGAAAAGACATAACCGGCATACCATTTTGCTTTAGAGTGCGCCAATCGTCCTTCAATCGTGCGAGGTACTGAGGTGGCATAAACCGCGCCTTAATTGTCTTGGAAATCAGCCCAATCGAAAGAAAGGCACGTGAATCCGTCGGCCGCCTCTAGGTGCACGGCTAGCTGTGCTTCTTGCCATGCGTGGTACCAATTGATGGCATCACCGGCAAGGTACATAACTGCCGTCAAAACTTTGCTATTTCCTGTGTTCTTAGTTGTCGCAAAATAAGCATTAAATTGATGCGACCAAGAATGAATAACCGTAGCATCCATCTTACCGTCATACTTACTGAAAGTCAACTTCTTTGTGACTGGATGGTTGGAATCCGCATCATGGCTTGCGCCACTTGATGAACTCCCACGCTCTTTGGGTGGTTCGGTCTTCGAGGCTAGGACTTGGGCAAGCAATTCTTGAGTGCATAGCTCCCTTCGAGCTTCACGCTCAGCCTCCAAGGCCGCGGCTCGTGTTGCCTCTTCCTCCTTCCTTAGTTCTTTTCTTTCTTTTCTTGCGTCGCGCTCGCGTTCTAAAGCAAGGCGCTTGTCTTCTTGTTGTGCGGCATATCTGGCGTTTCTTTCGTCTAGCTCGCGGTCCTTGGCTTCTTGGTCTACGGCAATTCTTGCAATTCTATCGTCGCACTCACGGTCCCTAGCTTCTTGTTGTTCTGCTTTGCTGGCGAGTTGTGCCAATGCAACTCGATTCGTTTCTTGTTGTTGTGCCATCATGTCCAACATCGACTTGACCATCATCTCCATAGGAGTGAGTGCAACTCGTGGCGTAGATGGCGAAGGGGGAGGGTCGAAAAAGTCTCTTGGTGGGAAAAAATCTTCATCGCCTCTCTCATGCTCATCACCTGTATGCGAAGTATCCATTCCGCTTCGGGTGACGACCATGCACTATGATCTTTGGTTCTTAAGTTCACGAGGAACTTGGGTTCTTGAGGGTCTTGGTTCTTGGGTTCTTGAGGATCTTGAGGTTTTCTTTCGCTTGCAAATCGCGTTGAGAAGGATCTTCTCTTCACCCGAGTTCTACTCCTTTCTGCACGCGCACCCCTTGGCAGCCTTGCGCTCACACCAAGGTTGCTTTTTCCCACCTCACGTCGATTGGCCGGCCGCTAAGTGCACGGTCCGCTCTCAATGAGTGAAAAGAGACACAAGGGGAGGCTGGACAAGCCCTTCTTTCTTGGGATTCTTGTCACTCTTCAACAAAACACAATTAGAAATCGACACGCCCAAGCGAACTTAGGTTCTTGCGACCTCAACAAGCAAAAAAAAAATTCTTGTGGTTCTTTCCTTTAGTGATACAGAACACTGCCAAAGCTCTGATACCAATGTTAGGTGCAGCGGAATGATTGTTGCGCTTTGCTCAAGATGAGTGCTCCGAACCGTGCTCAAGGTTCCTTTTAGTTCTTATGGAAGGGAGAGCCTTCCGTTCTTAGTGGAAAGTGCTATGATCAATAACAAAGTGAATGGACAATGTGCGTGCAAGTATATGAGACTGAGAGATAGAGAGAGAAGAGAGATACGACACCAGAGACGTAAAACCCACCTCCGAAGGCCCCACTCTCGTCGGCGAGAGTGGTCTACTTATGATTGCACAAAGTGGTACAATGCGTATGCAATGGATTGATGCAACTTGGACTATGCCGATGACGACGACGGTGGTGACGACGACAACTTGATGGCTGAAATCTGGGATCTTCTATCTGCTGAATTTCGGGACTGTTTCGGTGGCTGAAAATGACTGTTTTGGCTGCGTTTTTCGAGGCTAAAATTGGGGGAACTTCTGCAACCACTTAGGATGTATTTGCTACCTTGCTATAGGCTGAAAACCTGCGTTTTTAACTGCTGAAATTCTGCGTTTTTAACTGCTGATGTCGCTGGCTGAAAACGCTGAGGACTTGCAAGCTTGCTGGCGTTTTTGGGCTGAAAACGCTGATGATGATTGTAGCGTTTTTGGCTGAAAAAAGCTAGGGCTGTCTACTACTGGCGATGGGAGGAATCTGCAATGGCTATGTTGTTGATGATGCTGACGATCATGCAAGAGTGGGAAAAACGCCAAGGATCTGGGAAAATGCCCGGTGAGGATGGGGATCCAAAAAGGCTACGGGTGCTGGGGAAGGGGGGGCGGTACTGCTGAGAAGTTGCCTGTTGAGCAAGAAGCTCCTGCTGCCTCTTCTCCCAGAAAGTGCTAAGTGGGGTTTGCTTATATATTAACTTAGCAAAATTGCCCTACCTACTTTTGTTGGAAAGTCACTTAAAAATAATAAGTGAAAATAACCAAAAATAGGCTAAATGCACTGTAAAATTCCCCTGACTGAATCTGATGGATTCTGAAGGGAATACTGATGATTATGCTTTGTGCAACCGGAGGATATGCATCTACACTGAGTGACGGGCATGCACGGTCTACGAATAGACTCACAAAGGTGCCAGATCACTGCTAATCTAGACTTGACTGGACTGACTGAACCCTGCTGTGGTGTAGCTTGTCCACGGACACATGGGGTTGGGATGTGTTACTTGACACCTCTCCATCTGCAACCATACAAAGGACATTCTCCAGGCCGATGATCTCTATGGTGCTTGTCCACTCCACAGCAAGCATCTCCTCGGCCTTGCCACTGTCGGATGCATCATGTGACTCTACAAAGTACATCTCCCCCCGAGAGTAGGCCACCACTCTATGGATGGACCGCTTGCGGGTGTTGCTCCATCCATCTACGAGGAGAGAGACGCCATTGGTCTCCCACAAATCCTTTGTTGCTTGGGCCGCTTGCTCCATGGCAAGCTTCTCTTTGTCAAGGTGGGTGGTGCAAAGCCTCTGCGATGAAGGTGGCACATAAGAGGAGGCATATTCCCCTATTTTCGTAACCATGGTTCGAAAGTATGGAGACCTATCCACACAAAATAGAGCATGTTGTGTTAGTATGGAGAGTCGAGAGTCGAGACCCCATAATGAATACACAATGGGAGATTGCAATGTGCATATGCCAAGGGAAACTCACCGCGAAGCATGGAAGGCAATGTGGTCGAGGAAGAAGAATCGGGCAACTGACCTATCCACCTCTTCCTTGAATTTAGGATTCCAATTTCGTTGAGGGTGCTTTGGCGATGCGCAATGGAAGAGGACGAGGTAGATGCATTTGTCTTGAACGCTTGAGAGGTGGAGTCAAGGTTGGCTTCCCTTTGCTCTTGCGGTTCGCCGTGGGGGAGGGATCAACGGCAACAAAACGGCCCCTCTTGGCCGCTTCCGTGATCTCATACACCGCGAGCTTCTTAAGAAGCTCCAACCTCTTCTCGGGAGATACTAGAGGGCAAAACTTCACCTCGTGACTGGGTTCATGAAGAAGATGGGCTCGCACTTTGTTTGCACCACCCGTTCTCCTGTACGGGCATAGCTTGCACATCCATGGTCTTGCATCGCCACCTTTACCATGCGCGGTAGAGTCGACTTCATCCCACCACGACCATGTTTGCACGGAGGGCCTCCTTCGAGAAGAGCCGGCTTGAGAAGTGGAGTTACCTTGAGATGACATGATGGTGGAGAGAGAGTAGAGCTAAGAGGAGAGCTTGTGTGGAGAGAGAGTAGAGGAGAGCTTCAAGTTGAGAGGGTAGTAGAGGGAGAGAGTGGGTAGAGAGACTCAAGGGTAGAGCTTGAGCGCTTGAAGGTAGACCGTACGGCGTAGAGTCTAGATAGTAGACGATAGAGAGGAGTGGCTTGCCACTTGAGCCTTCATTGAACTTGAGAGACCCAAAGGCCCAAGGGTGCTTTTATAGCCTCCCAAGGGCCAAAGCCCCCCCCCAAAAATAGACGTTGGCTGCCTCTATCCGTTTAAAACGGTCATTTTAATTTTTTTCAACTTTTCAAAAATTTGTCCGTCCTTGGTCTGGCAGCCTGCGTTCCTGTCGGTCGGATGAAAATCCGGTTGTTCCCTGCCGTTTCCCTCCATTTTTGGCCCCGGTTAGGGCCATTATGCGTCCCTAGCTGCTCCTTCATTCACTTTGCGTCAAGAGCCGGATAATTCTTGAACTTGACCAAATTAATAAATAAAATGCTAAGAGGTGGTTCACGCGGCAAAGTGCATACATGCTAACTGACTGTACTGTGCAAGAGAGGGTATGCAACTATGACCGGCCTGGGCATGCATGCCGTACTAGGGGCTCACAAAGTGCCAGGCTAGGTCTTAAGCCAGATGACGACTGACGCTAGAGTGTAGCAGAAGCTTGTCGACGTGGCGCAAGTGAAGTGTGCACGGGACACCATATTATCTCATGCTTAGCTTTGAAAAAAGATTCTCCTTACCCTTCATTTCATAAGGTATGCTTTTCAAACCAAAGAAGCACCCAATCCCCTTTCTTCAACTACAAGTCATGGCGATGCCTATCTATTGCTTTCTTGTGCCATTCTTGAGACTTTTGCAAAGCCTCCTTAACCTTTGCACAAGCACTCTATATCTTGTACGAAGTAATCTGCCTGAAAAATCGTTTTTTGGGTGCAAATCTCACAATACGTGAGAGGAAGTGTCACAGACTTGGACATACCAAGTCGGAAATCTGGCATGACACACGAGAGAATCACTTATATTACTTCACACGAGTGCTTGTGCTAAGGTTAAGGAGGCTTGTGATAAATTGTGATAAAGTTATTTCATGCCCAGAGGTGTTGGCCTCAAAACCTGGCCTTTCGATATTTCTTTATTATAAATGCTTGAGCAAAGTACAACACTTGAGCGGTCCTCTGCTCTCAGACTCTGCGTCCAAATGCTTTGAAGACTCAGGCCCCTTGGGCCTATTTATTCTACAAGGGATGCCCCAAAAGCTTTTAACTTAAAAGCAAAATAGTCCCAAAAGCATCTGATAAAAAATCTGCCCCAAAAAGCAAGCAACGCAATTTGTAGAATTCCGTACAGAAGCCACGTCAGCATGCCAACGTGTTATGCGGAAATCTGTATTGCTGCCACGTCATTGGTCAATGCAAATTCCGGGCATCTGCAGGGTCGGCCACGTCAGCAGCGTTAGATTTTCATTCACCTCCAGATGCTTCGCACACTGTCTACAGGCTCCTCACCAATCACGTGCGTTGGCCCTTGGTTGTGGGTTGGCCACCCATACACCTGCTGGACACGGATCTCAAGCACACTTACGGTTGTCCAACACATTTCCCATTTTAGACATGTTTTGGTCACATCTTCCCGCATTTATATTGGAGGGTCATTATTTTAGGTCTTTGGGCTATATTGAGGATTGTTGCCCGACCAGCCCCTATTCTCCTATATATAGGAGGGGGGGGCACCCTCTTTCTCATTGTCTCATACCATGTAGCCATTTGGAGTTATTGGGCTGTCAGCCTTTCCACCATCTGTCTCCTCTCTCTCTCTCTCTCTCTCTCTCTCTCTCTCTCTCTCTCTCGGTG
The DNA here is from genome assembly GCF_014529385.1 of Adiantum capillus-veneris. Taxonomy (NCBI): domain Eukaryota; kingdom Viridiplantae; phylum Streptophyta; class Polypodiopsida; order Polypodiales; family Pteridaceae; genus Adiantum; species Adiantum capillus-veneris. The sequence goes on from NC_140935.1 coordinate 168,931,510, forward strand.
CCATTGTCTCTTTCTCTCTTCCCCTTCCACTGCACACTCTGACATGGTATACGAGCACAAGGGTGCTAGATCTGCCATCGCCATCAGCAAGGAGGCCATTGCGGGGAGTTCCATCGCAAAGAAACCCTCGACTGCTACTTGCGTTTTTTTTACCCTAGCATTTTGGGCAGCCAGCTGGTGTTTTTGCTTTTGCATCTCTCCTCTCCATTGCCATCCTTCTCCACCTCCCTAGCGCCTCCTCCTACACCCCTCTGGCTGCCTAGCGTTTTTGGCTGGCTTGCGTTTTTGATGCAGCTAGCGTTTTTGCAGCAGAGGGAGATCTTCTACACCCAGCGTTTTCAGCTTGGTCACCTCAGCGATTGGATGCCCCTCTTCCCTGCCGTATCTACACCTCCTTGGCACCTTGAGGCATCTCCATTGCTGCCCGTACCGATTGTTAACCTTCCACATTCAGGTTTGGGACCGTTTTTGCTTATTTCTAGTTGGTTATTTGGTGCCCCTCTCGTCCTCTTGCCCCAACCTCCAACATTGCGTGGATTGCTGAATACTCTGTTTACAGCAGCGTTTTCAGCCCCCTATTGCTGTGTTTTTTGGCATGGATAGCACCTTACCTTGGCCTTTTCAGTGACTTCTCGGATTCCCTTCCTGATTCCCAGGTCTTTACCCCCTACCGGCACCAGTGTGGCGCTTTCATGGCGTGTTTTCAAATCGCATTTCAGCTTTGCTCTTTCTTCATCAACATTGAGATGTGGACTTAGATATAGGTTCTGACACAACGGGCAGATCTCCCTCGACATTGCAAATTTTCCCTCCTCGAGGCTCTCTTGCCCTCGGAAGATGCAGGTACAAGTGCTTCTGTGGATGTGGCTTGTGTTTTCCAGTGCTACTTCTCCCTCAGCAACCCTCCCTCCCTCTCCCTCTCCCTCGGCTACTATCTCTCTCTTTGAGATTGCCCTATCCACCTCCTTCATTGGTTCTCTGTATGATAGACCCGTGCCTCTTGGCAAGTCAGACACTTCTTTTGGACATGTTCTCCCAGATGTGAGTATCCTTTGGCATCTGGATGCTTGCATGGTCTCTTTCGGCACACTGTTCCATGCTTTTGCCTTGCCTCTACTTGGTAGAGCCTCTTCCTTGCTTCTGCTTGGTCCTCTGGCTCCTCCACTTGCAGTTTGGATGTACCTATGCACTACTTACATGGTGAAGACTTTCTGGATGATCCTTGCTCTGCTGGTCTACTCCGAGGCTATTACTTCTACATCACCGCTCATTCTTTCCGATGCATCCTCTCAACCGTCCTTTATCTCACCACATCCATTACTTTTGGAGGGGGGGAGTTCTCCTATGTCGCTTTCCCCAGGATCTCCTCTAATTCTTTTGTCCGATATTGTGTGTCTACTATGAAATGGCAGATCATATTGTAGCTTATATACCTCTTCTGCTCCAACTTCTTTGACTTGGATATGTTACCGGTTTCCCACCTTGGTAGTTTCCTCTCCTCGTGGTCTGAGTGTTCCTCTTTAGGGGGGGTCCCCTCATTACTCCCCGTCTTGTCTCACGTTGCTACACTGGGTTCCTCTATCTCAGTGGTGATCATCATTGATGGGCTATTGTACGCTCATCTTAGGTCATTTCCCTATATATATATATATATATATATATATATATATATATATATATATATATATATATATATATATATATATATATATATCCTCTTCAACAACTTATTCCGTAGCTTGCCTCTCCGTCAGCTTCCTTGTGCGACTTGATCGGAGTTTCCTCACCCTGGGTCATCATCACATTGGTGCTCTACGGATTGTCGTCTTGTTTGGCTGGCGCTCCTCATCCTTTTCTCCCGGGTTTTACATATTCTCCAGATTTACAAGGCGTGCTGCATTCTCCTTGACAGCTTCTCCGCATCTGTTGTTGAGGGGGGGTGTTAGATTTTCATTCACTTCTAGATGCTTTGCACATTGCCTACAGGCTCCTCACCACTCACGTGCACTAGCCCTTGGTTGTGGGTTGGCCACCCATACGTCTGCTGGATAGGGATCTCAAGCACACTTAGGGTTGTTCATCACATTTCCCATTTTAGACCTGTTTTGGTCACATGCCCCATTTATATTGGAGGGTCATATTTTTAGGTCTTTGGGCTATATTGAGGATTATTGCCCAACCAACCCCTATTCTTCCCTCTTTCTCATTGTCTCATACCATGTAGCCATCTGGAGTTATTGGGCTGCAAGCCTTTCCACCATCTCTCTCTCTCTCTCTCTCTCTCTCTCTCTCTCTCTCTCTCTCTCTCTCTCTCTCTCTCCTTAATCCGTTGCACACTCTGACAAGCAGTCAACGTGGTTTCCGAGTCCTTGTCCGTATAGCCTGCCCGGGTGATCATGCCACGTCATCTGTTTGTGACATTACCCCCCTCTTGAAAGAATTGTAATCTCCCTCGATTACGCGTGCAAAATCAGACATAAGCCCATAAACCAATTCAGTAGACACTGACTCTGAGTACCAACGCACTAGATGACACAAATTGAGCACTTGTACAAAGATGACAGTCACATCACATCACATTCAAATATTGTCACATAGAGTCTAGGACCATGGTTCATGGCAACGTATTTAGCAATCGCATCTAGATCTACACCGGACCTCATTGACGTCGGATTAGCTAATCTCATGTTGCGATCATGTCCATGGATTTTGTTTTGATCTAGGACCATGATTTCTTGCAATGTATTTAGTAATCGCATCTAGATCCATCCCGGATCTCATTGATGTCGGATTAACTTATCCCATATTGCGATCATGTCCATAGATTTCTTGAGACCGAAATGTTGCAGTCATTTGCTCAATCATTCCATCTGTACTCAAGCACAGTCATGTGCGGGTAATCATTTCCGCGGATCCCGATCCATCAATCAGACACTGAGTTCAGATTGAACAGAGTGTTTCAATCATTCATTTTTAGTTGTGTGGCCATCTCATCCGGCGAAAACTCTTGATGTGCTCACGGCAGTTCCATTGAATCATTCCTCATGATTCATAATTCATGATTCCTTTTGTTATCAGGTTCATTCTGGAGCTGTCATTGCTCCCAGTTTATCATCATCTCATTCTCAATCGTGTTATCTGTTCACAAATAGAAGGTTCTTCCATAGAACATTAGTTTCATACATAAATCAAAGTAATCTTCAAAAGTCCTATTTCATGCACAAATTCATAAAGCAAACTAATGCTAGTTCATCCATAATTTTCTCTCTAATATCTGTTTTGGAACTTGTATCTCCTCGCCTCGTTTTATTTTCAATATGTCAATCATCCTCATTCTTGTGCCTTTTTGGGGGACCGTGCAGAGATATGTCCTTTTTCTCCACATTCAAAACACTTTCCCGCTTTGAAATATTTATCTTTTTGTTCTTTTGTCAGTCGAGATTGCGTCTCTCTCTGTCGTCTGCTTTTGTTTTGACTTGTTGAAGGTTCATCTGTACTGTACGTTGTTCCGTACAAGAAAAAAAATTTATGTACGTAAAAATACGTACTCTTGTAAAAAACCCGCAAAATACAAAATTTTCTAGGACATTTCCAATATAAAACAAGAGAGAAGCCAACAACTTATAGAGACACTCAAAGACATGTTTACAAGACAACCACATACTGTGTAACTACTGCAAGAGACTTAAAAGTTAAGACGACATTGATAATTGAACAAGACATTAAAGCTCAAGAGTCAAATGAGATGTGAAATAACAGTGAACAATGAACACACCAATGCTGAAAACATCAAATGACAAAGTACCATAGGTGATAGCCTACAAGGTCCACACCATAACAAAAGGCTTATCATAGAGCGTACAAAGGTCATAAATGTAACCATCCTACTCAAAAAGTCTGTCTATATAGTAGTAGAAAGCACTAAATAGCTAGCTGAAAGCTAGCTCATCGTCCATTAGATGGCCCCATCCTCAAAAATCATCATCAAATGCAAATGAAGACTCTATTGAAGAGACAAAGTCCCCATCCGTCAGGACATTGCCCTCTTCATCGTACTCTGGCTCTACCATCACGGACACTTGTGCCACATGTAGATCATCCTCTACTCCCTCTGTCGAAGCCTCAATGAGACGAACAACCTCGTTTGCCTGTTTCCGAGAAGAACGACATGAAGCTTCTCTTTACGAATGCTCTCCCTTCGAGCACTATCTGGGTCTGGAGCATGCTCACGCCAAGGAAAAGCCAAAGCTCGTGTGCGTGATCTCGTCACACGCCGATCAACACTCTCCAACTCCTTATGAAGCAGCCGAATAATCTCATGCTCATTTTTTATCTGTAGCTCCACCTCGTCTATAGCACTAGGATCTGCCACCATCTTCACGTGTGTTGGGTCCGCCTATTGAAAAATGAAAATTGAGGAAATATTATATAGTATAAACTGAGTACTCAATGGTCGAGTGTATCATGATTCATGATTCAATCATTCATGTGAACAATGAAAATTAATAGTTGACCTACTTGGGTGTTCCCAAAGCGTGGTAGGCTAGCACAAGCCTCATATTTGCTCGGCAATAGACTAACTTTTCTAGTTGAGAAGTGCTGAGACGATTGCGGATCTTCGTATGTATCAAGGAATAAGCGCTCGAGTTGCGCTCGCATGCACCAGTCAAGAAATCCTATAACAATGATCATAAGAGTTAATATATATTATATGGCAATAGTAAGTACATTGTACAAAAACTGTAAGTCTCAAGATTTTCAATCACTTGTGAAAGTACTCGTAAAGCCAGATATGTAAGCGTTGAGGACCTTGTCTCCCATAATTCTGCCACCATGTAAGAGGAAACTTGGTAGCCTCTGGCCTCAACACCACAGCTCTAACAAAGGATGGTCCTGGATTGTTCACGAAGCTAATCATCTCTGCATCAATCTCCAACTGATCGTCAATGTCGTACATCATATTGATGTAATCATCCTTGAGCTTTAAGAGACTCCTCTCATGGAAAAGCTCTGGCGTCTTGTAGAAAGCATGAAGCAATGCAGCCATCACATGAATGGGACGACTCATGAAAGTCCATCTTCTTTCTACAATGGCCATGATGTCATCTCTGCTGAAATCAGCAATAAAACAAAGTTGAATTGGCAAATTCAAACGACAACAAGAAGATTTGTAATGAAAGCAATAATCGATTTCAAAAGACAAGTACTTACCAGTTCTGTGTCAAAGACTTGCACTCTATAATGTGTCTCTTCATCTCCAGAAGAGATGATAGACTAAGCCCAATGTAGAGCCCTCCATGTTTGTGACTCGAAGAAGCACATACACTGGCTGCAATGCCACTGTCAAACTTTGAACCTGTGTCCAAAAGGACTCATCGAGCACCCGTTGTATGTATCTTGTGGGCTTCGTCTGCGAGTGATGCACCAATCTCCACTTCAAGTCCACGACTATCTGAAGAAGTGGATCCCTCAATTTGAAGAGTCTCTGTAGCACTAAATACATATAAGCAAATCTGGTCTTCGAGGGCCGCACCATGTCAAGTGTATTGTAGCTCCTGAAGATAGCTAAAGCTTGATGTTTTTTGCGGAAAAAGGTGGTCATCTTAGTGCCATCTGTAACAATAGGCAATACCCAAGGCAACTTGCCTATATCCTCCATAAGTAAGTCAAGACAATGCGCAACACATGGAGTCCAAGAAATCCGAGGGTAAGCTGCCTCGACCATTTCACCCATAAGTTTACATTTGAGGCAATGTCAGTCACAACATGTACCACATTCTTTGGCCCAATCTCATCAATAGCTTTCTTGATGTGCCCAAAGATAAACTCACCATTGATGCGCTCTCCGGCCTTCCCTGCATCCACAGCGCGCAAGAAGTATGTGCCAAGACAAGACGACACAAGATTGATGATGTGCCGCCTACGAACATCACTCCAGCCATCTGATATGATGGTGCACCCAAACTATTGCCAACCGGCCTTGACCGGGACCAAAGCTGTAAGGTGCAACGGAATGAATGTTTGAACTTTGCTCAAGATGAGTGCTCCAATCTGTGCTCAAGGTTCCTTTTGTTCTTATGGAAGGGAGAGCCTTCCGTTCTTGATGAGAGAGTTCAATGATCACAAACAAGTGAATGGACACTGTGCGTGCAAGTGTATGAGACTGAGAGATAGAGAGAGAAGAGTATACGACACCAGAGACGTTGTAAAACCCTCCTCCGAAGGCCCCACTCTCTATGGCGAGAGCGGTCTACTTATGATTGCACAAATCTCTACAATGCTTGGACTTGCCGATGATGTCGACGACGATGAGGACGACGACAAGACGGCTGAAATCTGAAAATGCTAATGGCTGAAATCTGCAAATCTTTATCTGCTGAATTCTGACTCTATCGGTGACGATGTCGATGACGACGGTACGACGACGACATGTTGAAAACGCAGATGCTGAAATCTGCGTGTTCCGAGCTGAAACTGTAAACCTTGCGAAACCTGACCGTGCGGCGAGGAACTGTTGCGGGAAGGTGAGATCTGCGAGGTTCGGGACTTGATCTGCTCTATCTAAGTGCTGAAAACTCAAAACGCTGATGGTTCTTGATGTTCCGTCGCGGTAAATCTGCAAAACGCTGGGGCTGATCTACAAATCAAAAACGTTAGGGCTGAAAATGGCTCTGCTGTCGCCGGATTGCCTGCAACTGCAAAACGCTAGGTCTCTTGTTGAGTCTTCTGTCGCCAGGGATCTGCAAGAGCAAAAACGTTGGCTGATCTCGTCCAAAAACGCTAGGGCTTGGGGTTTTGCTGAGAAGTTGCCTGTTGGACAAGTGCTCCTTCTGCCTCTTCTGCCAATTAGTGCTAGTCTAGGTTTGCTTATATACAAACTTACTCAATTTGCTCTACCTACTTTCCAACAAAAGTCACTTAAAAATCATAAGTGAAAAATGTCAAAAATAGGAAAAATAGACTAAATGCATTGGAAAATTCCCCTGAAGGATTCTGATGGGAATGCTTATGATCATGCTGTGTGCAACCAGAGGATATGCATCTACACTAAGTGACTGGACATGCACGGTCTGCGAATAGACTCACAAAAGTACCAGATCACTTCTAAATCTATATTAACTAGACTGACTGAACCCTTGTCATGCTGTAGCTTGTCCACGGACACATAGGATTGAATGTGTCACGTGACATCCCCTCCTTTTCAAAGTGAGGTACTAGTACCGAACTGTATGGCGTCGAGGGTGATCTCCAATAGCATCCGGAATCCTGGAAGGGACTCTTCGTCGGCCCACTTTGATGTGTGGGTCGTGCGGTAATTGAACTTCATAAAGGTTTCCAACACTTGCTTCTTTGGGCCGCGTCGAAAGCGACATTCAACTTCGTCGAGACTCATGCTTCTTTCTTCTTCAAGAATCTCCATGGCTGAAAATTCTTGAAACCATTTCCAACACAAAAACATGAACATACCCATTCCATGTAAAGTGAGTGGAAAAAATCTTGTCTTCCTCAAAGACTGTGCATGCAATGTAGATGAACAAAGAGACGGAGTGCCAAACCGTTCACCACACACACACAAACAATGAGATCGAATCTTCCTCTTATGATGTAAAACAATCAGCTGTGGCAATTCACAACGGAAATGCCCATGCTTGGTGCGCATACTTTCATGTCCTCGTTCTACAACTGTGTCGTGCCAAGGAAGAGACATGGAATGTGACTTCCTTGAATGCATACTTTTCAGCTTTTCATGAACAATCCGCATACATTCGTGCTCATTCATGAACGAAACATGCTCAACGTACAATATGTCATGCCTAGGAAAAGGGATCACATAAAGACGCTGACAAAAATACAAGAAACACTCGTACAATGCATGCGTATGAATCATGCAAACACATAATACTTCCTGTGAGGGTTCTTTGGACCTAGGCTCGAGAGCCAAGATCGGGTCTTCGTGATTGATCGTCTCTGCAATGAGATTAGCTTCACTAGAGAAAGTATCAACTAACACATCATCCTTGTGAACAATCACATCATCTTCATGCAACTTATCATGCTTGTGAGAAATCACATCTTGATCATGCAAATCATCATGCTTATCATTGTCATTCAAATCATCATGCAAATCATGTGTGTCATGCTTGGGAGAAGAAGAGACTGAGAGAGTCTCCTTTTCCCTAATCTCTTGCATCTGTGCTTGCACTTGAGAAAAGAGTCGCAAGAACTCTTGCATGTGTCGCGCTTGCTGATGCTCACGCTCTATGGCTGCCTTTCTTTTTGCTTCTCTTTCTGCTTTTCTTTCTGCGTATCTGCAATCCATTTCTGCTTTTCTTTCTTTGCATTCACAACAAATTTTGCCATTCTTTCTGCTTGTCTTGCTTCGCGTTTTAACTTCCTTTCCATAAACATCTGGTGCAAAGCCTCCATAGGAGTTAGTGCAATCCTTGACGTAGATGGGGAAGGGGGAGGGTCGGAAAAACCTCTTGGTGGGGAAAATTCTTCTTCGCCTCTCTCATGCTAATCACCTCAAAGCGAAGTAGCCATTCTGCTTCGAGTGATGACTATCCACTGAAGTCTTGGGTTGTTGTGGGTTCTTGTGGTCTTGGGTTCTTAAGTTCACGAGGAACTTGGGTTCTTGGGAGTCTTGGTTCTTGGGGGTTCTTGAGTTCTTGAGGTTCTTCTTTCACTTGCAATCTATGTTTGAGAAGGATCTTCTCTCACCCGAGTTCTGCTCTTTTCGGCGGGCGCACCCCTTAGTGGCCTTTCGCTCACACCAAGGTTGCTTTTTCCCACCTCACGTCGATTGGCCGGCCGCTAAGTGCACGGTCCGCTCTCAATGAGTGAAAAGAGGCACAAGGGGAGGTTGGACAAGCCCTTCTTTCTTGGGTTTCCTGTCACTCTTTAAAAACACGATTAGGAATCGACATGCCCAAGATGTCTTGGGTTACGTGCGACCACAACAAGCAAAAAAAAATTGTGGTTCTTGTGGTTCTTTCCTTGGGTGATACAGAACACTACCAAAGTTCAGAACACTGCCAAAGTTCTGATACCAATGTTAGGTGCAGCGGAATGAATGTTTGAACTTTGCTCAAGATGAGTGCTCCGAACTGTGCTCAAGGTTCCTTTGTTCTGATGGAAGGGAGAGCCTTCTGTTCTTAATGAGAGAGTGCAATGATCACAAACAAGTGAATGGACACTGTGCGTGCAAGTGTATGAGACTGAGAGATAGAGAGAGAAGAGTATACGACACCAGAGACGTTGTAAAATCCTCCTCCGAAGGCCCCACTCTATGGCGAGAGCGATCTACTTATGATTGCACAAATCTCTACAATACTTGGACTTGCCGACGATGTCGACGACGACGAGACGGCTGAAATCTGAAAATGCTAATGGCTGAAATCTGCAAATCTTTATCTGCTGAATTCTGACTCTGTGTCGGTGACGATGTCGATGACAATGGTACGACGACGACACGCTTGTCTGCGTTTTCTGGGCTGAAACTGTAAACCTTGCGGAAACTGACTATGCGGTGAGGAACTGCTACGGGAAGGTGAGATCTGCAAGGTTCGGGACTTAACCTGCTGTGTCCAAGGGTTGAAAACTGAAAACGCTGATGGTTCTTGATGTTCCGTCGCGGTAAATTTGCAAAACGCTAGGGCTGATCTGTAAATCAAAAACGCTAGGGCTGAAAATGGCTCTGCTGTCGCCGGATGGCCTGCAATTGCAAAACGCTAGGTCTGTTGTGTGCGGAGCAAAAACGCTAGGGCTTGGGGTTCTGCTGAGAAGTTGCCTATTGAGCGAGTGCTCCTGCTGCCTCTTTTGCCAATAAGTGCTAGTCTAGGCTTGCTTATATACAAACTTACTCAATTTGCCCTACCTACTTTCCAACAAAAGTCACTTAAAAATAATAAGTGAAAAATGTCAAAAATAGAAGAAGTAGGCTATATGCACTGGAAAATTGCCCTGAAGGATTCTGATGGATTCTGATGGGAATGCTTATGATCATGCTGTGTGCAACCAAAGGATATGCATCTACACTAAGTGTCTGGACATGCACAGTCTGCGAACAGACTCACAAAAGTGCCATATCACTTCTAAATCTAGACTGATTGGAGTGGTTGAACCCTTGTCGTGCTATAGCTTGTCCACGGACACATAGGGTTAGATGTGCCACGTGACAAGAGCCTTATCTATCAAAGCCTTTTGCTCATCAAGCATTGTAGTGCGCATTTTCTTATACTCCACCCCTGACCATGAATCTGTGGGGCCAACATCAGCTATAGCCCGGACCATCCTCTTCCATTGCTCAATCCTCAAAACATTGAACGAGATGTTGTACTCAATGAGACTGCGAGCAATCTCCATCTCAGCCACCTTTTGATGCTCCTTCACCCAAGAAAGAGAGTTCACTCGCAAAGGCAAGGTGTCTTGCCTGCGTGCATCCATATCACCTCCATCTTCCTCCTCCAACACAACTCGAGCCCTCTTTCTACTAGAACCAGCAGTGGGCTGCTCCTCTTGAACCTCTGAAGATGAACCACCAAAAGCCACAATAAGAGCATCATGAAGAGCATCCTATGTGTGTTGTCCACTTGTTTTTTTTTTTTGTATTGGTACTTCTGAAAAATTCTCTGCAATCAACTTGTCCCTAATATCCCGTGGAACCTTTTTGCACCCTCAACAATTGTTGTTCGTGCCAATGCCTGTCAGGTGCCTGACGACACGAGAAATTGTATTCGTGAGCTGAAAATTGTAGGACTTGCATTGCCATCGTTGAGTGTCGGAACCCGCTTGGCTTGGAGTGTTGATAATGTGGATGACGTTGGTATGCTCCTTCTAGTACGGGTTGCATGGCTTAGGCATGATGATTCTGTCGCAAGCAGTAAGACAGACACGATTTTGATAGAGAGAGAGAGAGAGAGAGAGACCTGCACCTGCCACGACCTGCACCTGCGCGCGACCTACGCGAAACAGGCTGCTCTGCCGCGTCCTGCACCTGCCTGCGTAAACCTGCCTGCGCGACCCTGCATCTGCATACCTGCGCGAACCTGCCTGCCTGCGCAAACCCTAAATGTCGCCAGCAGTCTGCACGTACCTGTTGTTACCTGCGCGAAACCCTAACTGTCTGAAACCCTAACTGTGCGAAACCCTAACTGTCCTCTGCGCGCATATATCTACTGTCTGCACGAGAGAGAGAGAGAGAGAGAGAGAGAGAGAGAGAGAGAGTCCAAGCTTCACTTCGGGTCTTGCTTTTACCGTTTGCCAGTCTCGCCCATTCTTCATGGGGGCTTTGCCGGTCTCGAGTGCTACACACGGCGCTCCATCACCACTTGCCTGTCGCGTGGACTGCACTGGCGACCTGTTAACACGCATTGACTCCAAAGTACAACACTTTGCTCAGCATGCCTTGGTTGGCCGGATGATTGGACAGTCTCCACCTCGATCTTCTATACGTGATTGGTGTCAGACTGCATTGGGCACTACACAGGGACGGATCTCGGAGCTTACATTCCTTGGCAGGGGCATCTTCATGGTAGTTCTTTCAGATCCCGCCACTGCCTCAGCTCTCCTGGCTCGCTCTCCGATACTCTCTGATCGCAGGATGATTTACTTGACGAGGTGGTATCCCGAGTTTTCCACTGAGGAGTTTGACAGTCGACACCTTATTCCCAAATTCCCTCTGACGCTCTCCTTCCCGGATATGCCTCTCCATTTTATTGATGAACATCTCCTTCAGATGATTGCTGCTCATTTTGGCACGGTAGTTCCAGAATCCTACATCTTCTCATCTTGCCCACCTCGCATTCAGGTCTTGGTGTTTGGGGATACTTCATTACCAGATACAGTTACTGTGGCTGTGCGCGATCGCGACTACTCTCTCTGAATTGTAGTCACTAGCCGCCCAGGACAGTGCTTACGTTGTCACGAGATGGGACACTTGGTGCGAGATTGCCCCACCCTGCCACGCCATCGGCGGCAACAACGGCCGGCTCGTGGCAGTCATGCTCAGCCACGTGGTCAGCGTCAACAGCCGGTTCCTCCTTCTGCTAGTAAAGCACCTCAGCAGCCTACAGGCGCTCCTCGAGCTCCGACCCTCCATGTTCCTCCCTCTGCTCCAGCTCCCACTGAGGCAGCATGGCAGACAGTGGGTCGTAATCATTCCTTCCGTCCTCGTCAGCGACCACCAACACAGCCAGACCCCAGTGTTACCTCTCCTGCTCCCTCTCAAGTTTCCACCACCCCCTTACCCCCTGCATCTCCTCGCCATTCTTCTTCTTTGCCACAGGATCACTTACCTCTGCTACCAGCTCCTCCTTCACCTGTAGTTCCCTCGCTCGCTCCTTCCCCTCTTCCCGAGGTCCCTGTTCCCATGCAGATGGATCATTCACCGCTACTACCTCTCCCTTCTCCTCCTCTTCCTCTCGCCCTTACTCTCCCCCTCCACCTTCTAGTCCTCCCCCTCCCTCAACAACTCATACTTACGTCCCATGCAGTTTTCTCAGCTCTTGCCCTCTTTCCTGGGGCACTCATCGGGCTGAGATGTGAGGTGACTCAGAAGGGCCATTGCGGGTGCAGCTCTACCTTATGCATCACAAGACAGGTTGTGTTCCCTCTTTAATTGGCAGTCGCTCTCAGCCTACCCATTCCTTTTTCCTTCCATTCCACGCTGCTCAGGAATGGTCCGAGGATCAGGTTCTACATTTTGTGCACGCACAGACTATGGCTCAGCTTCATTTATGGTTGTCTACTTCCGCTCCTGATGTTTTGTCTCCTCACTACCCTTCATGTATTGGTGCTAAGAGTGGAGTGATGTTTATGCTTGCTATTCATTGCCTATGGTCATTCATGTATCCTCAGATGTGGTGCTTCCTATGTCTATGCGCATTTGGGGTGTCAAAGCTGCAGCATCGGTAATGCAATGTAAACAAGCTGAGGTCCGCAATTGGTGCAATGAGACACCATATTTTAGAGAGGGCTTGCGGGTTGCTTTCCTACCGCTTGAAGCTCACCCCTTGGATGGTCCAGCTGCCTCCAAGAAGATGCGCAGTTAGTAAGATACTATACAAACTCTTTCATGCAGTCTATGGATTTACATGTAGTTTCTTGGAATGCTAATGGTTTATAGACTTCTCGGGTAAAAGGTTCCCGTAAACTTTTACTTCGCAGAGATTTACACACTCATGTAGTGGGCACTGTGGATATACTACTAGTACAGGAGCATAAGATTGCCACTCCTTTTGGCAATCTCATGCCCTCGGGCGCCCGCACTTTTTGGGAGCCTACTCTGGGCCTTCATGGACAGAGTTGCGGTGTATGCATCTCAGTGGGCCACGTTACTTAGCCTCAGTTCAGCAGCATGGCACACTTGTCGCTGGCAGAGCATTTTATGTTTCTATTCGGATTCGGGAATCTATCATTGGTTTTATGTCAGTCTATGCACCCACTACCCCTCGGGAAAGGGCTACTTTTTGGTCCTCCTGGGCTGCTGTTCTACCTGCTGTAGACTCTTGGGTTGTTGGAGGTGACTTCAACAACGTTGAGAGCGACTCTCATTGGCAAGCCATCACACCTCCAGTTCTATCATCCATTTCTCCCGATGAGCAGCCACCTTGGGATCGATTTCTTCTAGCTATTCAAGGTGTTGACGCCTGGCACATACCCTCTTTTGGTCACCACCCTGCTACACTTCATTACTCTTGGGGGTTTTAGAGACAGCAGGGGAGATTATTAGAGCGACTTGATCGTTTTTACATTGGCCCTTCGGCAACAGCTCTAGGCGGATTTACTACTATATGGAGAGGGACCAACCTCTCAGATCATTTACCCACCTCAGTGTTTATCTCCTTCACTAGATCCTCTGCACAGAGACGAGGCTGCCGCATCCTTGACAGTGTTCTCACCACTCAAGTATTGCAGCAACAGATTCGTGACTTATGGTCCACGGATGCTTCTTATTGTGGACCCCTTGGAGAGTTTCTTGCTCATTGCATTACTCAGTCTAGTATTTACTGCCGTGACCAGACTGCTATTATTCATCGTCAGTTGAGAGTACGCGAGTCTGATCTTCACATCCCTCTTAGTTCCACTCAGTGCTTGCTTGAGGAGTGGCCTCAGGATGCTTATCTCGCTGCTAGACAAACAGAGCTCACAGAAGAGATTCGTCGCGTACAGGAGGCTAGGTCTGAGTTCACTCATCATGCTTCAATATCTCATTGGATAGCTAAAGCTGATTGAATGAATAAAGACTTCTTCGCTGCGCATAAAGAACGCCCTCCTAGCACCACCCTTCGGACTTTGTGCGATGCTCAGGGGACACTACATATGCGTCCTGATGTTATTCTTGATATGTCTGCAGATTATTTTGAGACAGTGTTCACTACTGATGTATGCACTACTGAGGTTTTACTTGCCCTTGAGCAGATCTGGCAACACACTCGACACCCTTGTACAGACACTATGGCAGAGATCTTGTTGGCACCCTTCACACTCGCAGAGCTCCATGCTGCTATAGAGAGTCTTGATCCATCCTCCTGTCCAGGAGAGGATGGCCTCACTAGAGCTTTCTTTTTGACATATTGGGATGTATTGCATATACCATTGCTTCGCGGTTGTCAGGACATCTTTGCATCAGGATATATGCATCCGGATCTTTGTTCAGGTCTCATATCTCTTATTCCGAAAGGGGGTGACACCACTCAGCTCCGACAGTGGAGACCTATTACCCTACTCCCTTCGGTCTATAAGATATTAGCGTTACTGATCAGCCATCGCTTGCGGCCGTTCTTACGAGATATTATTCATACTTCTCAGACAGGCTTTGTCATGGATCGATGCATCTTGGATAATATCTTCACTTTTTATGAGGCAGTAGAGTGGGCCATATCATCTTCTGAACCTCTCGCTTTTTTCATCCTTGACTTCGAGAAAGCATACGATCGTGTTGAGTGGGACTTTCTCGAAGGATCTTTAGCCAGGATGGGTTTCCCTTCGAGATGGATCTCAGGCATTTCCGCTCTCTTCAGAACTGCCAGCAGTGCTATTACTATTGGTGGCCGTGTCAGTTGCAGTTTTGAGCTTTCTCGATCTGTCCGTCAAGGATGTCCTTGAGCAGCATATCTGTATCTATTTGTGGAGAGACTATGTCCGACTTTCTTCGTGCTCAGAGTCATGCATTTCGTGGCTTGACCATGCCAGTACCTATAGCTCCAGACCTCATCGATCAAGAGTTTGCTGATGACACTATGCTTATATTACGCTATTTGCTACCTGCTCTTGACGCCATGCGGGAGGCCCTACAGGTTTTTTGCATTGCCAGTGGTGCACGCATTAACTGGCATAAATCCTATGGGTTACTGGTTGGCAGTGATGACATACCTACTTGGGGGGTAGCTGATGGTTTCACATGGTTGCAGCCGGGTCAGACATGTAGATATCTAGGCTTTCAGGTTGGATTTGATGTTTCCTCACAGCAGCAGTTTTCACTCGTACTACAGTCTATTCGCAGGAAGCTATGTCATTGGTCTTCACGTCGTCTGTCGTTGGCTAGCCGTGCATTGGTCGCCAGCCAGGTCATTCTGGCTACAGTATGGTATACGGCCTCTTGTTGGATGTTACATTCCGGTGTGATAGCTCAGCTCCGCCGACTAGTGAGGAACTTTTTATGGAGTGGCACAGATGGGACTACTGATACTCGTGCTCGAGTTCGTTGGTCCACGATCATTCGTCCTAGTTCAGAGGGAGGCCTTGGCATTATTGATCCAGAGTTACAGAGCCGCACACTTCTTACCAAGCTTATTGTTCGGGGTCTTTTTCTAGGCCAAGAACCTTGGAAGATGCTTCTTCAGGCCGCTCTTTGCACAGTGACTCCACGACTCGGCACTAGAGACGGTCATACTTGGCATTCAGGGTATCGTTTTCTCTTTACGGATGCCCCCTTGTCCACCTCCACCCTCTCACCCTTCCTCCGATCGCTCCTTCAGATTTGGGTTTCCATGCGACATGCTATCATACGCTCACCTCCCTCATGTCGTGAGGAGATTGAGCGCCAGCCTCTCATTTGGAATGCTACAGTTCTTGATTCTTCGGTTAATCCACCTCGTCAACTTGAAGAGAGGACTCACATTGATTGGGCTGCTTGGGACACTAGCCCTGCTGCCTCTATGCAGTTGTTTCATGAGACACGTATGCTGGATGCAGATTTTGTGGCAGAACATTATGACATTGGTCGCGGGGTGACAGGCAGACTACTTGAGATTGATTCAGCCGTTCCTTCACAGTGGGATGCAGTCATGCGAGGCACGGTTCAGATGCCCTCCCCATTGTGGCTGGGAAGGCCTCTTTGATCAGAGCACTCTCTTATTAGTTCGTTTAGACACCATGCTGTTCACAGTTAATATTGACTACTCTCAGGGGATTCATGCTAGATTGACATATGATGCCACCTCTCCACAACTTATCCCCCCCGGCGCTCGATGGGAGGCCATACGAGTAGTTGGCTCACGTGGGAAGCGTCGTTGTGTTGACCCCCGTTTTGCTTCCGCTGATGTTGCACTTTGGAGGCTTTGGGTGTGGGAGGGTCGTGCCCTATCTCAGCTTTATTGGGACCCAGGAGAGTGGCATTGGCCTCACTCTGACCCCACCGGTGCACCTGTATCATTCTTTGAGTACACTGTCAGGATTGGAAGGTTAGCATTGATGAGACAGCAACCAGAGCAGCCCACTCATATGCGTTTCTGGTTACATTCCGGCCTCTCCCATGCCTATCTGCAGCAGTTTTGGTCCGCCATCTGGGATTACATGCGACTCGTCGTATTTCTTTTTTCATGTAGATGATTGCACATGCGGGACTTCCAGTTGGGACTTGGCTAGCTACTATGGGTCATGATCCGTTATGCACTCGCTGTCGTTTGCGACTACTTGAGTCACCTGCACACTGTCTTTGGTCATGCTTAGCTTCCCATGTAATGTGGCTTGCAGTTTGCTTTCTACTCAGCAGAACAGGTGTTCAGCATGGATACAGCCCTGACTTTTTCCAAAAAAAGAGAGAGAGAGAGAGAGAGAGAGAGAGAGAGAGAGAGAGAGAGAGAGAGGGAGAGGATGCCCTTCCCAAAGCTCGATGGGAGGCCATCAGAGTAGTTGGCTCTCGCGGGAAGCGTCGTGTGTTGACCCTCGTTTCGCTTCTGCCGATGCTGCACTTTGGAGGCTTTGGGTGTGGGAGGGTCGTGCCCTCTCTCAGCTTTATTGGGATCTAGGCGAGTGGCATTGGCCTCACTCTGACCCCACCAGTGCACCAGTATCCTTCTTTGAGTACAATGTCACGATTGGACGGTTAGCACTGATGAGACAACAGCCAGAGCAGCCCACTCGTATGCGTTTCTGGTTACATTAAGGCCTATCCCATGCCTATCTGCAACAGTTTTGGTCCACCATCTGGGATTTACATGCAGCTCGTCGTATTTCTTTTTTCATGTGGATGATTGCACATGCGGGACTTCCAGTTGGGACTTGGCTAGCTACTATGGGTCATGATCCGTTATGTACTCGCTGTCCTTTGCGACTACTTGAGTCACTTGCACACTGTCTTTGGTCATGCTCAGCTTCCCATGTACTGTGGCTTGCAGTTTGCTTTCTACTTAGCAGAGCAGGTGTTCAGCATGGATTTCTTACTTGGGGATCTGTCTCACGGTTGATGCCGATGCCCGGCCCCCATCTTTTCTACGAGGAATGTTTGGAGAGCTCGTTGTCTCCACATTCTAAGTGCGGCTCCACAACTCCTTCAAGATACCCTCATTGCCATTTGGCTGGACATCATTCACACCCTGATTTGGCAGTGGGATTCATCATCAGGTACATCTTGAGCAGCCGAGGCACGCCGATTTGCCTTCCTTCGGCGTTGGGCTCGATCCCCACTCTTCTTCACACTTACAGGTGGCCAGATTATGTGGCATTATGCCCCTCCTCGATGGTTTCTCCTCCACTCATCACACCGACCACCATGAGATTGTTCTAGTCGAGTTGTCACTATAGTGGCTCTCCTCCTTACATTCAGCTTGTACACCCCACGTGATAGGCTATTTTGGCATCCGCTGGGGATTATATTGTACTTAGTAATGTACAGCCCTAACTTTTTCCCAAAAAGAGAGAGAGAGAGAGAGAGAGAGAGAGAGAGAGAGAGAGAGAGAAGTTACCTGCGCACCTGTTTCTCTGCATCTTCTGTGCAGTAAAGAGTTTCTGCAAACAACTGGTTATTGGTTACTGCTCTTGGTGTTCAGACGCCTTAAAAGTAAAACCCAAAAACTGTTGGCCTGGCCTTGCGAAACCCTCAACCACGATAAAAGCAAGACATTAAAAAAAAAAAAGCACCATACGGATCGTTCTGTACGGTACGGATCCGTACAAAACATCAGTACGGTACAAAACAGTGCCGTACGTACGTGTTGATCCAACCTTGATCTCCTCGCCCCATTTTATTTTCAATATGTCAATCATCCTCATTCTTGTGCCTTTTTGGGGGACCGTGCAGAGATATGTTCTTGTTCTCCACATTCAAAACACTTTCCCGCTTTGAAATATTCATCTTTTTGTTCTTCTGTCAGTCGAGATCGCGTCTCTCTCTAAAGTCTGCTTCTGTTTGACTTGTATGGACTCGTACTTCTGCTCAAGGCAGTAGTCTCGGATATCTTTGGGAAGTCCACAACAAAACCGCTCGATTTGTTGCTTGAGACTGATCTTCTTAAAGGATGAAGCAGATAAGAAAGCATTCCAAAATCTCTCACAGGAAGTATCCAAGGGTTTTGCCTTGACCATCCGAAGACGATTCCAATCAGTAATCACGTCCCGTTCATATTCTTGAGTGAGCCATGAAGAAATAAAGAGTCTCTTAAACTTCAACCACTTTGTCGGTGCTTCTTTTCTTAACAAAAGAGTGAACCACCATGTCCGTGCATTGCCTTTCCAAAAGGATTGCTCGTCTAATCTTGGAGTGCTCTGTATAGCGGCCTCTAGAAAATGCTATATCAAATTGTTGGATAAAGGCTAAAGCCTTGGGAGCATCTCTAAACCTTGAAAAGTACTCAACTTTATAGCGTGTCCACCCTCTTTGAATTCCTTGGTCTTTTTGCCCTTGTCTTCGAGAAAATCATATTGATTGGCTCTGTAAAAGTGCTTCTTTTTTGAGTAAAACATATGGTCCCTTCATCGTTTCTTGCCCTTTTTGTCCTTATCACTCGAGTCAGAAGAGGATGGGATATCCGAGCTGTCACAAGCAGATGAGGAAGAAATGGACAATCCTTCGTAACGTACATGCTTCTTCTGTTTTCTTGCATTCACAAAAGAGGATTTTCGGCCAAAGTAACTAGGGAAGTCGGTTCCCTTGTGGCGTTTCTTCTGTTGCTTCTTCTTTGCCCCCAACAATCGGTTGACTCGTCTTTTGACTACGTCTGAGTTCATCTTCATTAAACATCTGTGGAAGAGTATGTTTCTTGAGGGCTGACTTTATCGGGGAATCGATGGCTTTCTACCAATGGGAATGCACCTCATTAATCGGTTGCCGGGTCAAAAATTTGGCATACTCGGGATCCTTTGCAAACTATAGCATCTTCTTTGCTCAATCATCAACTTGTTGATTGCATCTCCATCAATTGATATTCCGTAGGTCAAGGGGACCCGTACTCTGGATCTGCTGGTTTATTCGAATTTCACGTGCTGCCGCCCGTTTCAGAAGCGTCAGGGAGGGTTCGTCTGATTCTTGCGGGATTCGTTGTTTGAATCCATGTGTGTCGCGGTAAGAGGATCGGATTTCCCGGTAGAAGAGAAATCGATCGTCCTCTGATACCACTGGTACAGACTTGGACATCCCAAGTCGGAAATTTGCCACAACACACGAGAGAATCACTTAAAAATACTTCACAACTTTATCACACTTAAATAATTGAGTCGACATGGCTCGGCGTCAAGGGTGTTTCCGTACGTACGTACGGTATGGTTCCGTACCGTACGGTACGTCCGTACGGTATCCGTACGATTCCGTACGTACCCACACACAAACAAACAAACCAAAAAAAAAAAAAAACTCTGAAAAAATAAACCTCTGGAAAAAAAAAATCGCCAACAGTGCCTATTCCCCGTGGTCGGATTAGGTGGGCGAGGCCTTTAATAAGTCCACCTATCCTATACTGGTTATTATCACAACAGAGAATCAGAGAGTAGAACAGAGTCTCTGCACAGAGACCAAGGAAGGATTTGCCGCCACCGATAAGGTTCTTTCTCCCTCCCTCCCTCCCTCTCTTTGTGTTTGGAGTCTGCAAGGAGGCACTCTAGAGTCCTGACCTCGCGAAAGATTGTAAGTTTTGTATTCAACTTGGAAGTGTGCGTTAATTGTGTTGCAGAGTTATCTAGCGGTTACTTAACTTGTGGGGTGATTTTAAGTGTTTTTTGAAAGTTGTGGCTATGTTTAAGTATTGTGCAGTGTTTTTAAACTAGATAGGTTGTATATAAATTTGAAATTCTTTGTATTTTTAGCTTTTAAAAAATATACTACGAATTTTACGTACCTTATGGCCCAATCCATACGGTACAACGTACAGTACGTACCGAACACGTACCGAATACTACGTAGCTTACAACCTTGCTCGGCGTAGTTCCATGCCCAAAGGTGTTGGCCCTAAAACGTAGCATCCCTTTCGGTATTTCTTTATTATATTAATGCTTGAGCAAAGTATAACACCCGAGGGGTTCTCTACTCTCAGACTCTATTCGGTTAAAGGCCCTAAATAACCCCTTATGTACACTTTATGTACATTTTTTCACTTTGTCCACGTTCAATGTGAAGCTTGACACATTTTCAAAAGGTCGCTTATAATAAAAGTGGAAAACCCACAACTCATTATTAGTGAGTTTTTCCAAAAACGTACCAGCTCTCTCTCTCTCTCTCTCTCTCTCTCTCTCTCTCTCTCTCTCTCTCTCTCTCTCTCTCTCTCTCTCTCGCTTCTTCTCTGTTGCACTGTGCCTCCTGCTTCTTGTTCCAATCTTGTACTACATCGCGACGCGCACCTACCGGTACGCTCTACTTCGTGCTTTCAATTGGTATCAGAGCCCTAGGGTTTCAAAACAGCACTGCGTAGTGTGCTAGGCAGCAAGTTAAATTTGCTCTCCCGCGATCAATTTCGCTTCCATAGAGAAGCCCCTTGCTTCCAGGGTCGAATAGGTCATCAGAACTGCAAAAAACAGCTCAAAACAGGTGGTTTTTAGGTCAAAACAGGTGATTTACATGTTATTACAGGTCAAAACAGCAATACGTAGGTGTACCAAAGTTGTGGGATCACATGTATTGATGTTTGTCGCGACAAATTGAGTACAGGTGCTTGAAATTGCACATTTCAATTGAAATTTCAGATTTTGATTGTTTCATGTAAAGAAACTGTGGCTCTTTGTATGCAAAGTCTTCTGGTTGCTACTATTTGCTGAAATTTTCAGCCTATTGCATCTCTCTTGTATACACACTTGTGGTTGAATTAAGATGGCTTCTTCCTCTTCCACATATGACACTAAAACTTTGATGGAAATCAAACGGTTCGATGATCAAGGCTTCGATCTTTGGCAAGAACGCATGCAAGGTATCCTAAAAGGATTGTGAAGATGCATTGGAACAGAATAAGCCGCCAAGTTTATCTCACGAAGACTGGACCAGGTTGAATAAGAAGGCTATAGCCTACATCAAAATGGCTATCAATGATTACATTTTGACGGACATCAAGCGTTTGCACTCTGCTTATGCAATATGGCAAAAGCTAAAGGCAAATTATGAGAACACCAGGCCTGTGAATCAGGTACATTTGATGCGAAAGTTAGTGAATATGCAGCTTGATGACTCGAAGTCAGCTCCTGAGCATTTGAGTACTTTTACAGGTGTGTTGAGTCAGTTGTAGGACAGTGGGCTTCAACAATTTGAGATAAGCTGAAAGCTATTTTCTTACTTATGACATTGCAAGATACTTGGGAAACATTGGTTGTCTCCTTGAGTAACAGTCCCACCCTCACGTATGACGGTGTGTATCACAAACGGGAGCGCAGAACAATATAGAATACATTCGAATAAAAAGGATTTATCACTTAATACTGAAGCCAAAGGATATAGAGAGAAATAAATAGAGAGAGAGAGAGAAGATCGACACAATACTGGGGACCAGAAGATGGATTGGTCTCCCCCTTAGAGAGAATCCTTTATTAGAAAGAATCTTTTTACAAGCACAAGAACCGGAGAAAACCCTTCCGTTCTAATTCTCTAACTAGATGGTCGTTCCTTCCCGTAAGGGAAATCCGAGACACGAGCTCTCAGTCCTTTTTCTGTCTGTACTCGGAGTTGAGACTCCACAGACAATTTCCGTCCGGAATTCCCAAGCGTAGGCCGAAGCCTTCTCGCTTCTCCTTCGCGATGAAGTATCTGCAAACACACACACAAACACGCGACAACAATTCGTATGGCGAATCCACAATAGATACCTGTCGCTCTTTCGCGGGAAAAGCGACTTCCGTGCTTCGTAGTCTTGCGATCTCTTGCGTTATCTGGCGGTAGAGTCTTCTCTTGCTCACGTTGATAACTCTCCTTTCAGTGAGGGCATGTGGTGCTTTTATAGCTTCTTTGCCACGGCACGAATAGCTGCTAGCGTAGAGATCGCGGCCGTTTTTTTTTCCAAATTTTTTTTCTTTTTTTTTTCCGTTGTTCTGCGAGAGAGAGAAAATGCGTAGAGATCGCGATCGTTTTTTTTTTTTTTTTTTTTTTCATTTTTTTTTCGCTATTCTGCGAGAGAAAGAAAAAACGTTGGCTGATTAGTTGCCTTATTTATCGGATGGCTGCCCACTTATTAAATGGGCGGCCGACGTATTTTAAAAATAGTCTGAATCTGCCCAAAAACTCAATAAAACCTTATAAGTTAAAAACAATGCTTTCACAGCACTTCCCAGGCGTCCTTGGATGCAACCACATGCACAAATGCAATGCAGACATAGATTCCTCGCGGGAAAGCGTTTGCTCTTCCCGGAAAACTCGTTCAAATTTTTCGCTTTTTAAGAAAAGCTTCTCAGAACCCATCTTTATTCTTGTGCTTGCGTCTTTACGCGTATTCCTCTTTTCCAGTTCGGATTTCCTCTCGACTATGGATATCCCCTTTCCGATGCACCCGTCACCCACCTTGTGACGCATCAAGAATACCCATCACCTAGTCCTTTCCTACCGAGCTTACGGTACAATCTCCTTCACGATGCTTTATGTCACCCATCCTATGACGCATCAGAGATGTCCGTTCCCGGATGGTCAGATACTTCTTTACTGATACTCCCTGTCACCCATCCGTTGTGATGCATCGGAAGTACCCGTTCCTGGTGGCCTTACAGATATTCCCGTTCTCAATGCTCCCGTCATTACTTTCAATGACGCACTAGGAATACTCTGTACTCGGATGTCTCCAGTGAGAAAAACCCTCACTTAAAATTCCAATAATTCATTTAGAATTATTTTTCCTGGTGCTTCAAGCGAGAAAACCCTCTCATTTAAAATTCCAATAATTCATTTAGAATTAGTTTTCCTCGTGTTCCAAGCGAGAAAACCCTCTCACTTATAAATCCAATAATTCATATAGAATTATTTTCCTGTCAGACCAAGCCAATTCAGAACATCCCTCTCACTTATAAACAGTTGTTCTCAACTGTAGAGATCCAATTGAACTACCGGGGAGAAACCGGAAAAAAATTCCAAATCTTGCTCAATGGTGAGTTGAGCTGGTCTTTTCTCAGAAGAGAACTTAAAAAAGTAAATTAAACAAAAAATTTAATAATTCAATACTTACCTTACCCGTTCATGTCCTTCCTCTAGTACCTCGAGGATGTCCTTCACCTTTCATTAAACTTACGAGCCATGTAAGAACTCGTCATTCGCGTCTTTCCAACAGATTGGAAGTTTCCTCATCCGAGAATCTATTAACTCGATTCGACCTTCTCAATTTCGAGAAGAAAAATCCTCCTAGAAATCAATCTAGGTCTATGTCCTTGCGCATAACCTTGCACTATTAGTCCTAAGGATATTAAACCTCTTGTGTCCTCTCGCATAGGGCATGTCGAGAGCATTAAGCTCATGTGACTCTTCCTGTGGCAGACAAAGTGTGCCACCTTACCAAAGTAAGTTCTGATTCCGGGCCTTTGCTTTGGGTAGGCCAATTGTTCTGATTCAAAGTTTCCTTATCCGAGACTCTGTTAACTTGATTCCGTCTTCTCAAATTCGAGAAGAATAATCTTCCTAGAAATCAATCTAGGTATCTGTCCTTGCGCATAATCCTGCGTTCTTAGTCCAGAGGGTATTAAACCTCTTGTGTCCTCCCACATAGGGAATGCCCAAGTCATAGAGCATTAAGCTCGATTCTTTCTTTCACAAACAAAGTTTGCGATCACCTTAAAGAAGGTTCTTGTTCCGGGTCGTCGCTCAATGTAGGCAGACGGTTCGAATCCGAAGATTCCTTGTGCATAGGTCTGCATCTTCGTGTGTTATCCATGTACCCAAAGGTGTACCTAAGTTTCAGTGAGCCTGGGAAATTACCTTCCCTTCGTAAGATCCTTAGAGCGAAGACGCTCAACCTAACGATCCCTTGGCTCAATCTCAGAGCAAAACCCGCTCATGAAATAAACTAGGATTTTATTCCTTGGATTCCTTGATCATAGGCCGTAGTCATCGCTTGTTCCTTCCCTCGTAAAGAGAGTATTCCTTCATTTGTGCGAAAAGCACTACTATATCTTCCCTTACCGGGTAAGGGGTGTAGGCTTAAAGAGAACTCAAGCTTAATGAAAGCTTTTCTTTGCTTGTAAGCTCAAAATGGTTCCTTCATAATTCCTACCCACAATAGCAGGTAATTTGTTGGAGAACTTCCGGATACCAGCTCAATCATGGACCTTCCGGATGGTTAAGCAAAGCAGTTCATCGTATAAAACCATGTTGTGACTCAACCTTACTCTCATAAACACTCGAGAGTGATTGTCCCGGTTAGACATGTGCATATCTCGTGCATAAAAGCAATACGTAGTTGATGAGTTCCTCAAAGATTTAACTTTGATCAAAGACTTGCCCTCTCACTTAAAGTTTGAGGGTCTTCTATTCAAAAACTCAAGAGTTAGATTGAATTCCCTTACTCCAAACTTTCCCCGGATAGCAATGTATCCTTCAAGGAGAAATAACAAAAATTTGTTGTTTCTATGTTGAATGGTTCTCGTCCCACTGCGGGGATTAGATTCTATGTACACTAAGATGTATACTTTCAGCTTTTATTGCTCACTCCACCATCTGAGCAAAGTATTTTGCAGATGGGTTTACAAAATTCAGGCAAAAGTCCTTCGTTAAATTTGTTCATCTTTCCTTCCTCAGAGAGGATCAAGAATGGAGCTACTTTGGCAAGAGTGAACCACTACTTGCTTTGACTCGCTCGTGTTCCTATTGGGCAAACCAATCCCAATCTTCTTGAATGCCTTCCTCAAAGCGTAGAGGAAAAAAATTTGTCGGAAAATTCAGCCTTGAATTGAATCCAAGTCTTGTTGTAAGTTCCTTGTAGAGCTTTGGTATACCACCAAGTACTTGCAATCCCCTTGAGGTGTTTCGTCACATGCAAAGGCGACTTCATATTGTCGAATGAAAACGTTAGCTTTTGGGACATCTTCCCATCCGTCAAAAGTATCAAACTTGACCGGAGTGTTCTGAGGTCTAAAGACCTTCATATCCTTCCCGGAATGACGGGATTTCTTGGCTATGGTTATGGATTGATGTTCATGGATATTTTCTGGATTCTAAAGGATCTCGAGCATTCCGCTTCTTAGATTCTGTAGGTTCTTGAGCATCATGCTCTTGTCACCTTCGCAGAGAATCCCAAGTCTTGTGTCGACTTCTTGTAGAGAGAAAAAAAAATTCCAACTCTGCGAGCTTTTTCTTGCAGGGCTTAGGGTTCCGCCTGCTTACTTCTCTCTTGGCTTGTCATGGCTTCTTCCCGTATCTTCCCAGAGTCATCCTCCTATACAGAAAAAGAGAGGAGACCATGCTCTGATACCACTGTCACAAACGGAGGCGCATAACAATATAGAATACATTCGGATAAATAGGATTTATCACTTAATACTGAAGCCAAAGGATATAGAGAGAAATAAACAGAGAGAGAGAGAGAGTGAGAAGATCGACACAGTACTAGGGACCAGAAGATAGGCTGGTCCCCCCCCTTAAAGAAAATCCTTTATTAGGGAGAATCTTTTTACAAGCACAAGAACCGGAGAAAACCCCTCCGTTCTAATTCTCTGACTAGATGGTCGTTCCTTCCCGTAAGGGAAATCCGAGAGACGAGCTCTCAATCCTTTTTCCGTTTGTACTCCGAGTTGAGACTCTACAGACAATTTCCGAATTCCGTTTCCGGAATTCCCAAGCGTAGGCCGAAGCCTTCTCGCTTCTCCTTCGCGATGAAGTACCTGCAAACACACACAAACACGCGACAACAATTCATATGGCGAATCCACAATAGATACCTGTCGCTCTCTCGCGGGAAAAGCGACTTCCGTGCTTCGTAGTCTCGCGATCTCTTGCGTTATCTGGCGGCAGAGTCTTCTCTTCCTCACGTTGATAACTCTCCTTTCAGTGAGGGCATGTGGTGCTTTTATAGCTTCTTTGTCACGGCACGAATAGCTGCTCGCGTAGAGATCGCGGCCGTTTTTTTTTCCAAATTTTTTTTTTCCGTTGTTCTGCGAGAGAAAGAGAAAACGCTGGCTGATCTGTTGCCTTATTTATCGGATGGCTGCCCAATTATTAAATGGGCGGCCGACGTACTTTAAAAATAGTCTGAATCTGCCCAAAAACTCAATAAAACCTTATAAGTTAAAAACAATGCTTTCACAGCACTTCCCAGGCGTCCCTGGATGCAACCACATGCACAAATGCAATGCAAACATAGATTCCTCGCGGAAAAGCGTTTGCTCTTCTCGGAAAACTCGTTCAAATTTTCCGCTTTTTAAGAAAAGCTTCTCAGAACCCATCTTTATTCTTGTGCTTGTGTCTTTACGCCTATTCCTCTTTTCCAATTCGGATTTCCTCTCGACTATGGATATCCTCTTTCCGATACACACGTCACCCACCTTGTGACGCATCAAGAATACCCATCACCTAGTCCTTTCCTACCGAACTTACGGTACAATCTCCCTCACGATGCTTTATGTCACCCATCCTATGACCCATCAGACATGTCCGTTTCCAGGTGGTCGGATACTTCTTTACTGATGCTCCCTGTCACCCATCCGTTGTGACGCATCGGAAGTACCTGTTCCTGGTGGCCTTACAGATATTCCCGTTCTCAATGCTCCCGTCATTACTTTCAATGACGCACTAGGAATACTCTGTACTCGGATGTCTCCAGTGAGAAAAACCCTCTCACTTAAAATTCCAATAATTCATTTAGAATTATTTTTCCTGGTGTTCCAAGCGAGAAAACCCTCTCATTTATAAATCCAATAATTCATATAGAATTATTTTCTTGTCAGATCAAGCCAATTTAGCAACAGTGTGAGAGGATCTATTCTCAATGAAGAGATTAGACACAAGTTTAGTGGGGAAGGTGGCAGTTCTGCCTACACTGTAAGAGGTAGAATTCAAAAGCATGATGCGGGCAACAAGACTCAAATAGAAGTAAGAGCAAGACAAAGGATAAGGATGTTCCTTATTATCAATGTGGCAGAAAGGGTCACAAGAAACCCGATTGCAAGTATTTCATGAAAGAGCAGGTGTCACAAACGGGAGCGCATAACAATGTAAAATATACTCGGATAAATAGAATTTATCACTACTGAAGCCAAAGGATATAGAGAGAAATAGAAATAGATAGAGAGAGAGAGAGAGAGAGAGTGAGAAGATCGACACAGTACTAGGGACCAGAAGATGGGCTGGTCCCCCCCCTTATAGAGAATTCTTTATTAGGGAGAATCTTTTTACAAGCACAAGAACCGGAGAAAACCCCTCCGTTCTAAATCTCTGACTCGATGGTCGTTCCTTCCCGTAAGATCCGAGAGACAAGCTCTCAATCCTTTTTCCGTTTGTACTCGGAGTTGAGACTCCGCAGACAATTTCCGAATTCCGTTTCTGAAATTCCCAAGCGTAGGCCGAAGCCTTCTCGCTTCTCCTTCCTGATGAAGTACCTACAAACACAGACGCAAACACACGACAACAATTCGTATGGCAAATCCACAATAGGTACCTGTCGCTCTTGCCTGAGAAAAGCGACTTCCGTGCTTCGTAGTCTCGCGATCTCTCACGTCTTCTGGCGGCAGAGTCTTCTCTTGTTGGCGCTAGCAACCTTCCTCCAGTGAGCTTTTATAGCTCCTTCACCATAGCACGAATTGCTGCTCGCAGAGAGATCGCGAGCCGTTTTTTTTTTTTTTTTTTTTTTTCTTTTACCCGAAATAGGGAGGGAGAATTCGCTGGCTGGTTTTGTTGCTTTATTTTCTAAGTGGCTGCCCACTTATTAAGTGGACAACCGGCATATTTTTAAAATTGGTCTGAACCTGCCTAAAAACTCAATAAAACCTTGTAAGTTAAAAACAATGCTTTCACAGCACTTCCCAGGCGTCCCTGGATGCAACCACATGCACGAATGCAATGCAAACATAGATTCCTTGCGGGAAAGCGTCTGCTCTTCCCGAAAAACTCGTTAAAATATTCCGCTTTTTAAGAAAAGCTTCTCAGAACCCATCTTTATTCTTGTGCTTGCATCTTTACGCGTATTCCTCTTTTCCAGTTCGGATTTCCTCTCGACTATGGATATCCCCTTTCCGATGCACCCGTCACCCACCTTGTGACGCATCAAGAATACCCATCACCTAGTCCTTTCCTACCGAACTTACGGTACAATCTCCTTCACGATGCTCTATGTCACCCATCCTATGACGCATCAGAGATGTCCATTCCCAGATGGTCGGATACTTCTTCCCGATACTCCCTGTCACCCATCCGATGTGACGCATCAGAAGTACCCGTTCTTGGTGGCCTTACAGATATTCCCGTTCACAGTGCTCCCATCATTACTTTGAATGACGCACTAGGAATACTCTGTACTCGGATGTCTCCAGTGAGAAAACCCTCACTTAAAATTCCAATAATTCATTTAGAATTAGTTTCTTGGTGTTCCAAGTGAGAAAACCCTCTCACTTATAAATCCAATAATTCATTTAGAATTATTTTTCTGTCAGATAAAGCCAATTTAGCAACATCCCTCTCACTTATAAACAGTTGTCCTGAACTGTAGAGGTCCAACTGAACTGCCGGGGAGAAACCAGAAAGATTCCAAATCTTGCTCAATGGTGAGTTGAGCTAGTTCTTTCTGAAAAGAGAACTTTAAAATTAATTTAAACAGAAATTCAATAATTCAATAATTCAATACTTACCTTACCAGTTCATGTCCTTCCTCTAGTACCTCGAGGATATCCTTCACCAATTATCAAACTTACGAGCCATGTAAGAACTCGTCATTCGCTCTTTCCAACAGATCGGAAGTTTCCTCATCCGAGAATCTGTTAACTCAATTCCACCTTCTCAATCCCGAGAAGAATAATCCTCCTAGAAATCAATCTAGGTATCTGTCCTTGCGCATAATCTTGCGCTGTTAGTCGAGAGGGTATTAAGCCTCTTGTGTCCTCCCACATAGGGAATGCCCAAATCATGAGTATTAATCTCGATATCTTCCTTCACAAACAAAGTCTGCAATCACCTTAAAGAAGGTTCTTGTTCCGGGCCGTCGCTCAACGTAGGCGGACGGTTTCAATCTGAAGATTCCTTGTGCACGGCGGCACTTCCTTCCAATCTTATTCTCCTGCGAGTTATTACCACTAGCAGTGTTTTCCCGACGCCCATTAGCGTCTCTTTCTTGCAAAATCATAAAAAATGATTCACCTTGCAAGCATCAATGATAACTTGCAAAATTTCAGGTAGATAGGATTCTAGCCATAGCATTTTCTGAACGTACGTTCAAACCCAGTTCACAATAGAGCGAACCCTCTTTGAATCTCAGGGATGTTCTCCCATATGTAATTCTTACCATTTTGAAACGGTTGGCGAACTATATTCTTACGAACAGAATAGTTCGAATTTATTCTAGCAGCGTGTAAATGCTACTTGACCTGCTCATGGAGAAACATATACCGCAACCAAAAGTTGCTACTGTAATGGTAAAAGCACATAGCGTACTCAATGATCAACGACCATCAGAAAACCTCTTCTCCGTAGAGAAACTCAAATTCCTTCTACCGAACACATCTCAAATAGAGATTCTCGTGTCGGAGTATCCTTGCGCACAAAAAGGCGCTCAAGAGAGTATAACAAACTCTCGTCCAGTTCCTTGGCATAGGTCTGCATCTTCGTGTGTTATCCATGTACTCAAAAGTATACATAATTCTTAAGCTATGTTAGAGTTTCGGTGAACGTGGGAAATTACCTTCCCTTCATAAGATCCTTAGAGCGAAGACGCTCAACTTGACGATCACTTGGCTCGATCTTAGAGCAAAACCCGCTCATCAAATAATCTAGGATTTTAATCCTTGGATTCCTAAGCACAGGCCGTAGTCGTCGCTTGTTCCTTCCCTCCTAAAGAGAGTGTTCATTCACTTGTGCAAAAAGCACTACCATATCTTCCCTTACCGTGTAGGGGGTGTGGGCTTAAAGAGTGCTCAAGCTTCATGAAAGCTTTTCTTTGCTTGAAAGCTCAGAATGGTTCCTTCATAATTTCCTACCCGCAATAGCAGGTAATTTGTTGGAGAACTACCGGATACCAGATCAATCATGGACCTTCCGGATGGTTAAGCAAAGCAATTCATCGTTTAAACAATGTTCTGACTCAACCTTACTCTCATAAACACTCAAGAGTGATTGTCCTGGTTAGACACAACCATACCTCGTGCAAAAGAGCAAACAAGCACAATGCACTTTATGATTTCCTCAAAGATGTAACTTTGATTAAAAACCTGCCCTCTCACTTAAAGTTCGAGGGTCTTCTATTCAAGAACTCAAGAGGTAGATTGAATTCCCTTACTCCAAACTTTCTATGTTCAATGATTCCCGTCCCACTACGGGGATTGGATTCTATGTACACTAAGGTGTACACTTTCAGCTTTTATTGCTGACTCTACCATCTGTTGCAAAGTATTTTGCAGATGCGTCTACAAAATTCGGGCAAAAGTGCTTTGTTGAATTTCTTCATCTTTCCTTCCTCAGAGAGGATCGAGAGTGGAGCTACCTTGGCAAGAGTGAACCACTACTTGCTTTGACTCACTCGTGTTCCTATTGGGCAAACCCATCCCAATCTTCTTGGATGCCTTCCTCAAAGTGTAGAGGAAAAAAAATTTGTCCGAAAATTCAGCCTTGAATTGAATCCAAGTCTTGTTGTAAGTTCCTTGTAGAGCTTTGGTATACCACCAAGTACTTGCAATCCCCTTGAGGTGTTTGGTCACATGCCTCACCTTCGACGCTTCTCAGAAATTGCCATTTGCAAAGGCAACTTCACACTGTCGAATGAAAGCAGTAGCTTTTGGGGCATCTTTCCTTTCGTCAAAAGTATCAAACTTGACTGGAAGTGTTCCTAGGTCTAGAGACCTTCTTCATATCCTTCCCGGAATGACTGGATTTCATGGCTATGGTTTTGGATTGATGTTCATGGATATTTTCTGGATTATGAAGGATCTCGAGCATTCCGCTCCTTGGATTCTCTAGGTTCTTGAGCATCATCCTCTTGTCGCCTTCTCAGAGAATCCCAAGTCTTGTGTCGACTTCTGTAGAGAGAAAAAAATTTCAACTCTGCAATCTTTTCCTTGCAGGACTTAGGGTTCCGCCTGCTTACTTCTCTCTTGGCTTGTCATGGCTTCTTCCCGTATCTTCCCAGAGTCGTCCTCCTTTACAGAGAAAGAGAGGAGACCATGCTCTGATACCACTGTCACAAACGGGAGCGCATAACAATGTAAAATATACTCGGACAAATAGAATTTATCACTATTGAAGCCAAAGGATATAGAGAGAAATAGAAATAGATAGAGAGAGAGAGAGTGAGAAGATCGACACAGTACTGGGGACAAGAAGATGGGCCGGTCCCCCCCCTTAAAGAGAATTCTTTATTATGGAGAATCTTTTTACAAGCACAAGAATCGGAGAAAACCCCTCCGTTCTAAATCTCTGACTAGATGGTCGTTCCTTCCCGTAAGGGAAATCCGAGAGACAAGCTCTCAATCCTTTTTCCGTTTGTACTCGGAGTTGAGACTCCGCAGACAATTTCCGAATTCCGTTTCTGAAATTCCCAAGCGTAGGCTGAAGCCTTCTCGCTTCTCCTTCCTGATGAAGTACCTACAAACACACACGCAAACACACGACAACAATTCGTATGGCGAATCCACAATAGGTACCTGTCGCTCTTGCCTGAGAAAAGCGACTTTCGTGCTTCGTAGTCTCGCGATCTCTCACATCTTCTGGCGGCAGAGTCTTCTCTTGTTGGCGCTAGCAACCTTCCTCCAGTGAGCTTTTATAGCTCCTTCACCATAGCACGAATTGCTGCTCGCAGAGAGATCGCGAGCCGTTTTTTTTTTGTTTTTTTTTTTTCTTTTACCCGAAATAGGGAGGGAGAATTCGCTGGCTGGTTTTGTTGCTTTATTTTCTAAGTGGCTGCCCACTTATTAAGTGGTCAACCGGCATATTTTTAAAATTGGTCTGAACCTGCCTAAAAACTCAATAAAACCTTGTAAGTTAAAAACAATGCTTTCACAGCACTTCCCAGGCGTCCCTGGATGCAACCACATGCACGAATGCAATGCAAACATAGATTCCTTGCGGGAAAGCGTCTGCTCTTCCCGAAAAACTCGTTAAAATATTCCGCTTTTTAAGAAAAGCTTCTCAGAACCCATCTTTATTCTTGTGCTTGCATCTTTACGCGTATTCCTCTTTTCCAGTTCGGATTTCCTCTCGACTATGGATATCCCCTTTCCGATGCACCCGTCACCCACCTTGTGACGCATCAGGAATACCCATCACCTAGTCCTTTCCTACCGAACTTACGGTACAATCTCCTTCACGATGCTCTATGTCACCCATCCTATGACGCATTAGAGATGTCCATTCCCGGATGGTCGGATACTTCTTCCCGATGCTCCTTGTCACCCATCCGATGTGACGCATCAGAAGTACCCGTTCTTGGTGGCCTTACAGATATTCCCGTTCACAGTGCTCCCGTCATTACTTTGAATGACGAACTAGGAATACTCTCTACTCGGATGTCTCCAGTGAGAAAAACCCTCTCACTTAAAATTCCAATAATTCATTTAGAATTAGTTTCTTGGTGTTCCAAGCGAGAAAACCCTCTCACTTATAAATCCAATAATTCATTTAGAATTATTTTTCTGTCAGATAAAGCCAATTTAGCAACAGCAGGAAAGGAAGAAGGAAACGCAAGATAAGAAGAAGAAAGATGAGAAGAAAGGGAAAAAATAAGCAGGTGATTCCCCAAGGATGCTGAGAATGCAAATGTATCCTCTAGTATGGTCATTGAGGAGTTGTCAGACGTTGAGGAAATTTTGGTTGCGGCTTCATGCCTCTCAGATTTGCAGAAGACATGCTTATCTCGAAGAAAGATGTTATTGATGCATTGCTTAGTGCTAATGATGGCCTATCTCAATCATGGATAGTGGATTCTGGTGCTTCATTCCATGTGACTCCATCTTTGGAGTGTTTTGCTACATATGCTGCAAGCAATTATGGCAAGGTGTACCTTGGTGATAATTTTGCTTGCAATATTGAGGGAATGGGTACTCTACGTTTGGCTCTTAACAATGGTCAAGACCTTGTGTTAAATGATGTCAGGTTTGTACCAGGCATTAAGAAAAGTTTGCTATCTGTTGGCCAGCTAGATACACATGGTTATACTACCATCTTTGTTGGGGGGTTCATGGAAGTTGCTTAAGGGCTCTATGCTTGTTGCAAAAGGGTCTAAAAGAGGTACTTTGTACTATCTTCGATGCAAAGCTTTGCCTGGCAAGTTTCTTGTTGTTGCTGAAGTTGCTTCACACACGGAATTGTGGCATAAGAGACTTGGCTATATGAGCCAAAGGGGTATTGATGTGCTTTCCTCTCTAAAGAGGATTGATGTAAAAGGCAAAAACTTGGATTTTTGTAACGATTGTTTTTATGGAAAGCAAAAGGAATCTTCTTGTTTACTATAGTGTCTCTCGCAAAGCTAATCCTCTTGATCTTATTCACTTCGATGTATGCACTATGCCTGTTAAGTCTTTTGGTGGTGCATTGTATTTTGTTACATTCATTGATGATTGTACTAGGAAAGGATGGGTGCATTTATTGAAAAGTAAGAGTGAGACTTTTAATGCTTTTAAGAAGTTTCATGCTTTTGTCACTACGCAAAAGAGTACTAAGCTTAAATGTCTTAGATCTGATAATGGAGGAGAGTATGTATCTGCTAAATTTCAGTGTTTTTATGAGGAAAATGGGATTAAAAAAGAGTTGATAGTCCCTTATAATCCGTCTTCTAATGGTGTGGCTGAGAGGTGTAATGGTACTAGTCCCTCAAGAGTTTTGGGGGGAGGCATTGAAAATTGTAGTTCATATTTGCAATCGCTCTCTTAATAGTACGCTGAAAAATGACATTCGAGAGGAGGTTTGGTCTGGCAAACCTACCTCTTATGATCATTTGAGAGTATTTGGCTGCGAAGCTTTCGTCATGTACACAATGACTTGAGAACAAAGCTTGATATGAAGTCCATTAAGGGAGTGTTCCTAGGTTATGGGGAAGAAGGTGAAATGGGCTATAGAGTGTGGTTACCACAATTTAGAAAGGTAATTCGCAGCCGAGATGTAGTGTTCAATGAGGCAAAATTGCTTAAGCATGCTACGAAACCTGTTGCTGACAAGAAAACAGTTAGATTTCAGCCTTCCGTGCCACCCATTGATGTTGAAAAAGAGCCTCATGATGCATTACCGCAAGCTGAAATTGATAATCGGCCGGTTAACCTTGAGCCAGAAGAGGTAGGACATGATATTGATGCTCCTAATGAGGATGGACAGCCACCTGAATTGGCTAAAAAAGATTTTCAGCAGCATGATAGAGCTGAAAATGAGTTACCTCATAATGTAGAACCGTTTTCTGAGAATGTAGATCATTGGGTACGCAGGTCAACTCGTTTGAGAAGGAAACCGTAGAGATTTAATCCCTCTTTGCATCATGTAATGTTGACAGATGAGGGTGAACCTCTTACTTATAAAGAGGCAAAGACATGTAAGTCAAGCAGTAAGTGGGAGCTTGCAATGCAAGAGGAAATGAAATCCTTGTATACAAATGATACTTGGGATCTTGTGCCATTGCCTAAAGGGAGAAAGGCTCTTCTTAACAAACGGGTGTACAAGATTAAGATTGTGGATGAAAAACCCAAGTACAAGGCAAGATTGGTTGCAAAAGGATATGCACAGAAAGAAGCAATTGATTTTCAAGAAATCTTTTCCCCTGTTGCATAGCTTACAACTTTACATGTCCTTTTTGCTCTCATTGCAGTGCTTGATTTGGATTTGAATCAAATGGATGTAAAGACAACGTTTTGCATGGTGACATTGAAGAGGGCATATACATGAAACAACATGAGGGTTTTGTAGTTCCTACACGTGAGGAACTAGTATGCAAATTGAAAAGGGCTCTGTATGGTTTGAGACAATCATCATGGCAGTGGCTTAAGAAGTTTGATACTTTTATGCTGTCTCAAGGCTTTAAACGTAGCCATGCAAATCATTGTTTGTATACGAAAAGGGATGAAGACGGTAGTCCCATCATACTTGTTCTCTATGTTGATGACATGCTACTTGCCGGGAAACATAAGATTAGTCTCCATGCTCTGAAGCGTAAGCTAAATTCAACATTTGCTATGAAGGATTTGGGTGATGCAGAGCATATTTTGGGCATGCGTATTAAAAGAGATAGAAAGCTGAAATTGCTGTTTTTATTTCAAGAAAGGTACATTGCAAAAGTACTTGACATATTTAATATGGTTGATGCTAAGCCTCTTGCAGTACCTTTACCTCCATATACTAAGCTTAGCAAAGCAGATTGCCCAAAGGATGACGTGGCATTGAAAGCAATGAAGGGAATCCCTTATGCATCAACTTGTGGTTCTCTTATGTTTCTATGGTTGCCACTCGTTCCGACATTGCTTATGCAGTGGGAGTTATTAGTCGATACATGTCGAATCTTGACAAAGCGCATTGGGAAGCTGCCAAATGCATTCTAAGATATTTCAAAGGTATACAATCAAAGTGTATTTGTTATGGCAAAAGTGACTTAAAGTTGCAAGGATATTGTGATGCCGACATGGCTAGTGACATGGATACCAGGAAATCTACCAGTGAATATGTATTTGCTATTGCTGGTGGTGTAGTCTCTTGGTGTTCCAGGTTACAGAAAATTGTGGCATTGAGTACTACTGAGGCTGAATACATCTCAGCCACAAAAGCCTCAAAGAAAGCTATTTGGTTGGGGAGACTTGCAAAAGAACTTGGCATGCCTGCTCGTACACCCGTGTTGTGTTGTGATAGCCAGAGTGCTGTCTACTTAGCAAAAAATGCCATGTTTCATGCGCATACCAAACACATAGATGTGCGGTACCACTTCATACGTTAGGTATTGGAGGATGGTCTAGTCACCTTGACTAAGATCTAGGGGAGAGAGAGAGAGAGCAATGTATAGTGTGCAGGGCATCACTCCTAGCACCACATTGTACATGAGAGGGAAAGAAAGCACTCCATAGCTCTTAACCTGTGACAGGTTCTCAATGAAGCATCCCCCCAACATAAATCGAGCACCCCCTCTTCTGCCCTTGACCTGTAATGCATCTGTGAACAAATAGATGCAAAAGGGGAAGATTTCCATGGGTGCCAAAACCTGCGTATCGCTGAAAACGCAGCAAAACAACCCTGTAAACACGCATTTGATGCTTTCCAATGCTGAAAATGAGGTCCTTGGACTTAGGTAAAGTCATGGGAAGCTCAAAAATGGAGAGAAATGGCTAAAAATCAGAGTTATCAGCCTCCAAAACTGCCCCAAAGAGTCAGTTACGAGTTCTCTTCTTCCAGACTTGGTAAATTGGCCAAAAAGTGCCACTTGGCACTCATACATGCAAATTCCCCGCATTGGGCTTCCTGCTTAAAAATCTCTCAACTGGTGCATCAGTTGACTTTGCAACAGAGTAATAAAATGTTCCTCTTGTCATTCTGATGCTAATGACGCGAACAGATTTCATAGCCCAAAATAGCAGTTCCCTAAATTTTAGGAGATGCTTCCGTTGGGCTCCCCCTAGTCTTCTGACCATCTTTTCTCATTGGGACCGTATCCAAAAGTGCAATGTGGCCAAACTATCGGATACTTTCGTTTGGTAACCCCACCTTGACTTTATGCCTTTATTGAGTTACTTCCTAGTATCCACCAACTTGCTAAGTGCGACGGGAAAACCTACATGATCTTGAATTGAGCCTAGACATCCTTTTAATTTACAAGTTCCAGTGCCGACCAACTTTCCGTCTGCGGGTGAAACTACCGTTCACATCGGCCATACAATGTCCGACCATTTGCAACTTCAAAAGAGGGTCTCAAAAATTAAACAAAAGGATGCAAGTACCCGTACTCAAATAGCTGCCCCGGTATCCATGATGTCCGACTACAGTTGTTATAAATGTGACATGATGCTTTGTTTGGCTCGAGAGTTTGAAGCCAAAGACAAAAGCAGGAACTCACAGGAAGACAAAGACAAAGGCAAGCTAGGCAAAGATTACAGTAACAAAATTTTGACAAAGGAGATCGGTATGGCACACATGGTGGCGATCACTGTAACAGACTTAGACACTCCAAGTCGAGAATCTACCGCGACACCACAAATAATCGCTTCAAAACAGTTCACAGTTTACAATTGATTCGACATTGGCCCGGCGGAGTTCCGTGCCTAGAGATATTGGCCCCAAAGACTGACGCCCCTTCCGGTATTTCTTTTTTTGTATTGATCAGCAACTCAAAGTACAAGCAAGTCGCCGGGACTCACTCTCAGACTCTACGTCCAGATGCTCTGAGAAGTGAGAGCCCAAAGACTCTTTAAAGATTTACAAGGGATGCCAAAAGCAGAGTCCCAAAAGCTGAAAATCAAAAGCTTTTTAAACCAAAAGAACTCTCTCTCTCTCTCTCTCTATCTGATCTTCTTGCATAGCAAAAAGCAAAAGAGTTCTCTCTCTCTATTCCATGTAAAGTGACAAGAAAAATTCCAATCTTCTTTAAAGACTATGCATGCAACGTAGATGAACATATAGATGGAGTGCCAAACCGTTCATCAAACACCCGCAAACAATTGAATCGAAACTTGTCTTTCACATCTAAATCTATCAACTGTGGCAAATCACAATGGAAATGCCAATGCTTGATGCTCGATCCTTCTTGTGCTCTTTCGAGAACTGTGTCATGCCAAGGAAGAGACATGGAATGTGAATTCCATGAATGCAAACATTTCATCTTTTTATGAGTAATCCGTATACATCCGTGCTCATTCATGAGTGAATCGTGTTCATTGTGCAATATGGCATGCATGTGAAAAGGGATCACATAAGGACGGTGACTAAAATACAGGAAAGCATCACGAATGAAACACTCGAACAATGCGTACTGACTAATCATGCGCATACACAATACTTCCTATGGGAGTTCTTTGGACCTTGACTCCAGAGCCAAGATCCGCTCTTCGTGATGGATCGAATCTTCTTGTGGGGGTTCTTCGGACCTCGACTCCAGAGCCAACATCGGTTCTTCGTCATTGATCCAATCTGCAATGAGGTTAGCTTCACTAGAAAAAGCATCAACTAAACCATTATCCTTGTGAACAATCACATCTTTATCCTGCAAATCATCATACTCATGAATAATCACATCTTGATCAAGCATATCATCATGCTTATCATCTCGCTTATCATTATTATGCAAATCATGTGTATCGTGCTTTGGAAAAGAAGAGACTGAGAGAGTCTCCTTCTCCTGATTCTTTTCAATCTTCGCCTACACGTTAGAAATGAGAGATGAAGAATGAACAACTTGCTCTCCACGAATGACAATGGGAGAGTCACTTTTGGCATTGAAAGTGAACGTCCAATCAATGAGAGGGTTATGCTCATGAAACCATCGAATTCCCAAAAGCATATCACATCCTGAAAGAGGAGAGACTACAAATTTTCTGCAAAAGGACGCTTATTGAACAGTGAACAAAACATCAAGGCACTCTTGCGTGATGAGAGAGTCCATACCGGGAGAGAAGCCTGACACCTCGAAAGGAGATGTCTTGCTAACCTCCAAGCGGGCTCTTTCGACAAGAGAGTCACTAATCAAATCATGCATACTGCCTGGGTCAAACAATATGACAAAACGCTGACCCTTCACATGACCATAACACTTAATGAGAGAATCATCAATGGGAGGATCATGAGAAACTTGGGTCACACTCGTGTTCTCATTTATTGCATTGACAGAGGAAGTGGGTTCTGTGGGTTCCTTAGATTCATTAGAGTCAAGCTTAGGACATGTTTTTTTTATGTGACCCTTGATGTGACAATGATAACATCGCAACCTTCCTTAGAAATGCTTTGTTCTTCCGACGTGATGTATCCTCCTAAAATTCCTTTTTCTGCCTTTTCATATGGAGTGAGCTTAGGTTTAGCAATTGTGTTAGCTTTACCCTTAGGTTCATTTGGAGAGTTCTTTTCTAAGAGACTACCGAAAGATTGGCTAGAAGAGTTACCATTCTTACCGTTCTGAGAAGTTTGAGTGGTACTTGGAGAAGTCTTGTTTTCCTTAGGCTTTTCCTTGTTGTGCTTCATCTCCTGTGCGAGAGCAATCGCTACCGCCTTGTTGAGATCGATTGGATCGAGTACCTCGACATCAAACTTGATATACTCGTCCAATCCATAAAGGAATGCCTCCTTGCGCTCATCATCCAACTTGCGTAATTGGGTGCCGAGTTGTAAAACACAATTAGAGAAAGACATAACGTGTATACCCTTTTGCTTGAGACTGCGCCAATCGTCTTTCAACCGTGCTAGGTACTGTGGTGACATAAACCGCGCCTTGAGCTTGTCTTGGAAGTCGGCCCAATTGAAGGAAAGGGGTGCGTCTTCGTCGGCTGCCTCTAGGTGCGCGGCCAATTGTGCCTCTTGCCATGCGTGGTACAAATTAATGGCATCACCGGCAATGTACATAGCTGCCGTCAAAACCTTGCTATTTCCTGTCTTCTTAGTTGTCGCAAAGTAAGCATTAAATTGATACAACCAAGAATGAATAATAGTAGCATCCATCTTACCGTCATACTTACTGAACGTCAGCTTCTCTATGACGGAATTGTTGGAGTCGGAATCCCTGCTTGTGCTACTTGATGAACTACCAACTTCTTTTACCGACTCGGACTTCGAGGTGAGTACCTATCGGACCAACTCCTGCATGCGTTGGTCTCTCTGCACCTCACGCTCTGACTCCAAGGCCGCTCGTCTTTCTTCGGCCACCAAACGCGCTTACTCACGCTCACGCTCCAACGTTTTCTTTCTGCTTTTCTTTCTTTGCGTTTGCGGTTCAATTCTGCTTTTCGTTCTTCGCGCTCGCGATCCAGTTCTGCTTTTCGTCCCTCGGCCGCCAAGCGCGCTTATTCGCGCTCACGATTC
The DNA here is from genome assembly GCF_014529385.1 of Adiantum capillus-veneris. Lineage (NCBI taxonomy): Eukaryota > Viridiplantae > Streptophyta > Polypodiopsida > Polypodiales > Pteridaceae > Adiantum > Adiantum capillus-veneris. The sequence goes on from NC_140935.1 coordinate 168,972,275, forward strand.
AATTGTGCTTTTCGTTCCTCAGCCGCCAAGCGCGCTTGTTCGCGCTCGCGATCCAAGGATGTCCATCTGTCTTGGCGCTCACCCTCCACAATAGCGCGTTGTTCTTGTTGTAACATTCTGTTCATCATCGTCTTGACCAAAGCCTCCATAGGATTTGGTACAATCCGTAGCGGTAGATGGGGAGGGGGGAGGGTCGGAAAAACCTCCTGGTGGGGAAAATTCTTCTCCGCCACTTCCATGCTCATCACCTCCATGCGAAGTATCCATTCCGCTTCTAGTAATGACCATACACTAAAGTCGTAGGTTCTTAAGTTCACGAGGAACTTGGGTTCTTGTGGTTCTTGGGTTCTTGGGTTCTTGAGGTTCTTGAGGATCTTGAGTCTTGAGGTTCTTGAGGTTCTTCTTTCGCTTGCAATCTGTGTTAGAGAAGGATCTTCTCTTACCCGAGCTCTTCTCTTTCCCGCGGGTGCACCCCTTGGCGGCCTTGCGCTCACACCAAGGTTGCTTTTTCCCACCTTACATCGATTGGCCGGCCGCTAAGTGCACGGTCCGCTCTCAATGAGTGAAAAGAGAAACAAGGGGAGGCTAGACAAGCCCTTCTTTCTTGGGTTTCCTATCACTCTTCGAAAACACGATTAAAAATCGAGATTCGACACGCCCAAGTGGACTTGGGTTACGTGCGACCGCAACAAGCAAAAAAAAAGAAAAAAAGTTGTGGTTCTTTCCTTGAGTGATACCAATGTAAGGTGCAGCGGAAGTGAATGTTGAACTTTGCTCAAGATAAGTGCTCCGAACTGTGCTCAAGGTTTCTTTTACTTACGGAAGGGAGAGCCTTCTGTTCCTTTAGTGAGAGAGTGCAAATGATCACAAACAAGTGGTAAACACTGTGAATGAAGATGCTGAGACTGAGAGATAGAGAGAGAAGAATACGACACCAAAATGTTGTCAAACCCTCCCCCAAAGGCCCTACTCTCTATGGCGAGAGCGGTCTACTATTGATTGCACAAATCTCTACAATGCAATGGACTTGCCGACGATGAGGATGACGACTAGACGGGCTGAAATCTGAAAACGCTAATGGCTGAAATCTGCAAATCTCGTATCTGCTGAATTCTGACTCTATGTCGATGACGACGGCGATGATGACGCGCTGAAAACGCGGATGCTGAAATCTGCGTTTCCCGGGCTGAATCTGCAAACGCTAGCTGATCTGACCGTGCAACGAGGATCTGCTGCGGGAAGGTGAGATCTGCGAGGTTTGGGACTTGTTCTGCTGTGTCTAAATGCTGAAAACTGAGAACGCTGATGCTGCAGGTGGGGGATCTGTTGCGGTGAATTTGCAAAAGGCTAGGTTGTCCAAAAACACTAGGCTGATTTGGGGTCCTGCTGCAAAAATGCTAGGTGATCTACTCAATCTGCTACCGCCGGGGCATATCCTGTTGCCTCTTCTGCCAGAGAATGCTAGCGCTAGGTTTTCTTATATATTGGCTTGGGTAAATTGCCCTACCCAGTTTCCCAACAAAAGTCACTTAAAAATATTAAGTGAAAAATGGCTAGAATAGGGAAAATAGGTATGCACTGTAAAAATGCTCCTGATGGGTTCTGATGGAAATCTGATGATCATGTTGTGAGCAACCAGAGGATATGCATCTACTCTAAGTGTCTGGACATGCACGGTCTGCGAACAAACTCACAAAGGTGCCGGAACACTTCCTAAGTTAGGCTAACTGAACTGAATTGAACCCATGTCGTGAAATAGCTTGTCCACGTACACATAGGGTTAGATGTGCACGTGACATCCCCTCCTTTTCAAAGTGAGGTATTGGTACCGGACTGTATGGCGTCGAGGGAGATCGCCAACAACGTCTGGAATCTTGGAAAGGACTCTTCCCATAAGTTGACGGGAACTCCTCTGTAAAAATAGGTCACACGGCAAGTCTTTATAAGTTGGTAAAACTTCTTCTGTTGCTTCTTAGGGTTTAGACCCCTAGGCCAAGATCTGCATGTTGGCTCCGTTCTTCAGTGCCCTTGACGCGTCAGCAATTTGTGGCATCCCCCCTTCTTAAATGAAAGTAATCGTCCGCGATTACAACTATCTGCAAATTTACAAAACAACTCAAGTTAGCTCAAAAATTTATGTGTCATTCCGAGGAACAATCAGTTTTCTCATTCCAAATTGGAGCTCTTGATATCCTAGGTCGTTGGCTTCCCACAAAAATCTCAACCAATAACTTATAAGGAGTCTCATTCCAGATTGGAGCTCTTGATATTCTGAGTCGTTGGTTTCCGAGAAAAATCTCATCCAATAAGGAGTATTCAATGGTTGGCACATCACAATGCAACAGAAATGCTCACATATGCATGTTACAAGACATAGAAACATAAAGTTGTCGATGAACACTCCCCCCACAAATAACCATCCACGTCCCGGCCATGAGTTGTTCAACGACTCCCTCATCACTCCTCTCACATAACCTAAAAAGGTTTGGGCCGAGAGATATGGAGGCCTTTTACAACCAAACGCCCCCCGGACCGCAACCTGCGTCGTTTGGAGGTTCGAGCATAGAACCAAACGCTCCCCAGACATCCTGTCTGCGTCATTCGGAGGTTTTCCAACATACAACGAAACGCACCCTAAACATCCCATCTGCATCGTTCCGAGGTTTTCAAGCATACATAAAACAAAACAGCATTTCTCACTACTACACCTGGGAGTAAATCACCATTGAAACCGATATTAAAACCAGAGTCAATTCAAATCGTTACCAAGACAGGTTCAAAACAGATACCATCCATTTCAAACAAATTCCAGAAAAGATCACCAAATAAGTTCTCAAACAGAACTCAGAGAACTGCTGAAAAAACATTCTCAACGTCAGTCGCACTCAAAAGTCAATAGTGCTTCCGTTTTGAAACCTGCACCAAAATTAGGGTAAAATTTCTTCCATAGGGTTATAGCCGACCGTAGCATGGTCCATAAACTCTTGAATAGTCGAAACAGTCTCGAGAGACAGTGTTCCTGTGACGATGATGGTAGCCCCAAGATATAGCAATCACACTGGGCCTCGAAGATTATCGGTTCAAGAAGAGACACCTGTGGAGAGATGTCCAAAGACTGCAAGTTGTAATCTGCTAGGGTTTTCATGGCAAGCGTTTCAGGATACCCCACTCTACCAAAAGTTGTACTCAGAAGGAAGATGTCAAAAGGCATATAACTTCGGGTTAAAAAATTTCTTGAAAGCTTGTCAACTTCCAAGTCCTTGGAGTGTGCAACTTGGTAGCTATAGACTTCCACCACTTCATGGCATTGCCTCTAAGAAAAACAGCGGCTTGAAAATTCTTTGATCCTTCTCTTGCAAGTGATCTTTATGGCTTATGCCCTGTAAGACAGAGCGATGAAGACGGGCACGATGAAGTAAGGGTGGGAGTGGCTAATAAGTCCGGGGTCCGGACATGAAGCTCCTTTGAAAAACAAATTTCTGACAATTTGGAAGCGCCATCTTGCTCTGTCTGCTCTTTGGTAGGACCTGTGTGCTTTTAGAAAAGCACACGTCCGAAGCTCTGATACCACTGTCACGAGACGGGCACCACATGCCAACGGAAAAGAACACATTGAACAACTTTAAGCACTTCAAATTGAATTGAAAGAGATGCACGACACGAGACGGGAGTGGCGGAGTTCCACCCCAAGAGAGCGTTGGCCCCAAACGTTGGCGCCCCTTGCGATATTTCTTACTAGAACTCCATACAACTCCCATGGCTCTGCTCTGCATCACCCGCAGGTAGACTGCCAAAGTGAGAGCCCATGGGTCATATTTAAAGGCCCTTGGCTTCTAAAAACAGTTTACATGAAAAGCAGTCAAACTCAAAAGCATCTGGCCCCAAGAGCTGGTGTAAAAAATATGCCAGCCCAAATTACGGAAATTCGTAAAGGTGCCACATCAGCATTTCAACGCGTATTGCGGGCATCCATACAGTCTGCCATGTCAACATGTCTGCATGTCAGCACGTTTTGCGGGCATCCGTAAAGCTGCCATGTCATCAATAGTTTACGCAAATCCTCTGTGTGTGTGTGTGTGTGTGTGTGTGTGTGTGTGTGTGTGCGCGCGATTATGGTCAGTCATTACTCACCCGAAATCCCCTATACTTGATTTGTTTCATAGAGGCTTCACTTAGGATAGATGTACCTGTGGGTCTCCTAAATTTGCCTGGAGATATATTAATGTACCTCCAAGGGGTCTTGTAGGGAGTGAGGGCTGTTTTGTGGCTGTGCCTGAATTCTGTGAGGTAGATTTCTCATGCCCAGGCCATGTTGGAACTTGGGTCTTTGCTTGATGTCCTAAGGCCTGCCCATCTGGTATTTTTCTAGTATCTAGGGCTGTGATTTTCCAGCCTGTTTATGCCCATTTGTTTCATGTCATGGAATGTCTTGGAGAGCAGAAAAATTTGGGACAAATATAAATGTGCTGCCTGGGTCGCCCATAGTAGTATTGTTGCATTACTGTAGCAGCTACTGGAGCTGACATTTTGCCTCTCTCTCTCTCTCTCTCTCTCTCTCTCTCTCTCTCTCTCTCTCTCTCTCTCTCTCTCTCTGAGTCTCAGCATACGGCTGACTGCCTGTGTGTTCTTGTAGTCACGATATTAGTCTCATTCTTGTATTCTCTGCTGCCTATTCCCACACGATAGAAAGATCTGGTGAAACAAGGTTGCTGTTTGGGAAAATCAGGTGATGATTTTGGGGCTGATGTGGATTGTTTTGCTCATTGGGGGGAAGCACTAATCAAGCCTGAACCTGACCATGAAAACAGACCCAAATCTGAGCTCAGGACTTCAGAAATCGTGGGCTTTTGGATGAAGTTATTAAAAGCTTTGACTTTTTGGTGCACCATGATTTTTTTTAAGCAGTTGATTTTCCAAGCCATCAGAATCTAAAAGCTCTGTGTAAAAGCAGGAGACCAAGTGCCTATAAATTGACGCCTTGTGTGGCGAATCATTTGATTTAGGACCCAAAGCAAGACAACTTTGAACAAAGAAAGGGCAAGAAGGAATTCAAGGATGGGGGCCAACGTATAAAGTTCAACAGTTTTTCCGGCCACAAGGATACCCATCGAGCCTTGTCTTTTCTACACCAGTTTGACACCGCTTTCTCCGAGGCAATTTCACTGAAGCCTTGAAGGTTCAGAAGGTTGCATTCTACCTGACAGGGAATGGCCAGACTTGCTGGTCTACGCCTACTGCATGGGAAAGTGCCTAGAAATTGGGTAAAGTTGAGGAAATCGTTTTGAGCTATTTGGCTGACTCCCCAGTTTGAAGCCGATGTTGACGGCTTGGAATCATCTGCAGATGAAAGAGGAAGACACTATTTCCATGTACAATCAGAAGTACTCAGATTTTTTTTTAATCGCTTTTTTTCGAAGTCTCTTTGAAGGAGCGAATGAAACCGTACCGCTGCGGTCTATCTAAAGAGATACAAAGATACTGTTTGAAGTAGTGATCTTCAAGTATGCACAGACTCATGGAACATGCTATGGAACAGGAGCATTGCCTTCTGCTACAGATGAGCCAATGACTAAAGGTAGTGAAAGAACTATTAAAGGACAAAAGAAAACTCAAGAAGTTGGTGCAGAAGAAGAAATCTATCACCTCTCAATTGTCTGCTGAGAGCAGAAGGGAGAGTATTACAATGCTTCGAGTGTGGAGAAACATACACATTTTGGACAAGTGTCCTATGAAAGAGAAGACTGCAGACATACGGGAAACATCGAAAGTGGTAGAGGCAAGCAGGGAAAACCGAGGCCGGACTTGTACCAAATTTCATAGAGACGCCAGAGGATCACACTGATTGAATACATTTAATCGAGCCCAAAGACATGGGGCCACAAATGTATGCAGTGTTAGCAGCACTAGGACATGAAGTTGCCATAACACCTGTCATTGTTGAGGCTGCATTGCTAGGGTTACATAGGGCACGACAACTTCAACATTATGCCTTCAGAAGTGTCTGACGTTCCGAGAATTAAAGTTCCGAGCCATGAGATCCAAAGGCCTGATACAACCAAACCCTCCCCGGTGTCACAAACTGGTGACATGTCAAACCACTGAAGAACAGAGACAACATGCAGATCCCGGCGGCCGAGGGGCCTAAACCAACTTAAAAAGACTTGATGTGTGGCCTATTTCAACAAAGGAGTTCCCGCCAACTTATGGGACCCTGTCCGATGCGGCCCAAGTGACCTAAAGACCTTAAAATCAAGCATGTCTAGATGTAAGTGTGTTGGCATGTTATCAATGATATAGAAATAGAGGGCATGGAGGAGCATACCTTGAGCTGTTGGATGTAATAGACAGATGTAGAATGAGCCTGGAAGGATAAGGTGACCTTCAGGCTGCGATCAAGGAGATGGACAAGGCCATCGGTGTGGCCGACTGCCATCTGGCCTCGCCCACTGCTGCTGCATGTGATCTCTGCCTTGAGCTCCTCCGCTGCACTCGAGCTGCCCTTCTCTTCAAAAAACTGGAATTTACGCCATTGATACATGTTCCTTCCTGCTGCCCCACAGATCCAGTGCTATACAATTCAATCAACTGTCTATGTGTGTGAATGTAATACTTTATTGGCAAACGTGCAGCGTTTGTCTTTCTGTCGGCTTACCCTGCTCGCTCTCTTCCCGCCTGTCTGCCCAGTGTATAGCAGGCCTCTCTCTCGTACCCCTCTTCAAATCTGTGCCTGCTCTCTCCCGGTCTGGAAGGGAGGTGAAATTTTCAAATTGATGACTCAAAACGATGATTAAATTGATAGGCCTACGATTTTTTTAAAATCGTCTTAGAGGGGAATCATAACAGATGCCCTTTGATTTTGAAGTGAAACCAAACTCGAAAGGCAAGGATGGTGGGCCGTGGCCATCTGGTGGTCCTCCGTGCACCTGTTGCTACTGCGGTCGTCATAGCTGGAGTGAAGGGGGGGGCACGTGAGTAGACTGAGGAAGTTGGACGAGGGTTGCGGGGTGGTTATTTTTCTATAATAGAATTATGAATTTTGTATCAGCGATGATAGTTTGAGTTGATGGTTATCGTGTGAATCTTGAAACACTTGGTCAGCCCACCTGAGTTCGAAACGTCTTGCATCATATGACTTTTACTTGGTTTGAGGTAATCGTTGTGGGAATATGAGAAGATTCTCCATAATTAAATATGGAAGTAACTAGTATGTCTAGTCAGTATGGGTGCACGTTATTGAATATGTCTGGTCAAGAGAGAAATAGAGTGGGAATGTCAAGGGGATTCCGTGGAGTGGGGTTGGGCGTAGTGGTAGGTCGGGAAAATGCGAGTGCCGGATCTCTTTCTCTCTCGCTCCCTGGCTCGGTGAAGGCGGTGAGTGCCGACTTCCCGCGTAGTGGTAGGTGGGGAAAATGCGAGTGCTGGATCTCTCGCTCTCGGTGAAGGCGGTGAGTGCCGACTTCCCGCGTAGTGGTAGGTGGGGAAAATGCGAGTGCTGGATCTCTCGCTCTCTAGCTCGGTGAAGGTGGTGGGTGCCGACTTCCCGCTCTTATATATATGTTGTGGGCGTTTGTGTTCGGTGAAGCTCGTGCAACGGGTGGAGGTCGAATGATCGGTGACGGGGCTCTCTCTCTGTAGGTGGGGAAAATGCGAGCGCCGGATCTCTCTCTCTCTCTCTCTCTCTCTCTCTCTCTCTGGCTCGGTGAAGGCGGTGGGTGCCGACTTCCCGCTCTTATATATATGTTGTGGGCGTCTATGTTCGGTGAAGCTCGTGCAACGGGTGGAGGTCGAATGATCGGTGACAGGGCTCTCTCTCTCTTTGTGTGTGTGTATAGGATAAGCAGCCAGGACTGTCAGATGGAGCATCGCAGGATGGGCAACCAGGACTGAGAGATGGAGTCGGGGAGGTAGAGTCGCAAGGGTAGAGGCAGGCAAAAGGGGCGGACGACGCATGCAAGATTCTCTCTGTCACTCGTAGGGGATCTGACATGGAAAGGGAGAGGGGGAGAGATTCGGGGGTATCGACTAAAGAATTTGAATTTATTCTTTGAATGTGTACAATTCAAAGAAATGCATTGTTTAGGCAGAATCTGCAAAGATGTCAAGTAAGTGTGTCTGTGTGTGTGTGTGTCTGTGTGTGTGTGTGTGTGTGTGTGTTTGAATTTAAAATCCCATCACTTAGAATCATATACTGAGAGACTTGAATACTTGTTCGCAAAAAACATTTTGTGTAGAGAACGAAACAAAGAAGAATTTCTTGATATAAACTTCATTACAAAATACTCTGATACATGACAAAGTAGGAGCTTAAGCCGGAACTCCTATCAGATGAGAGCAGGGATCTTTACCTGCCAACCAACCATAAGTACAATTAATTAGAATTAATGTGTACTACATGGGTGACAGGTATATCAAGCAATCCCCACTGCTTGTTATTGATGTCACACCCTATACCCCAACCTTACTCCTAAACATATATTGTGTTTTCTTTTGCTCGTCTATGTAAGTAAGGTCTATTGTGATCTTTGAAACCTTTAATGGGTTTACAAGGTTCCGAGATAGGGTCCCTAATTGCTATTGGCCTGGTTTTCTTTAGCCCATTATGTGAAGCCATGAGTTTGTCCCGAATCTGTTGCAGCTTAAAAATGTCCCGAGTGATGCTCATTCTAGTTGTCTGCCTGTATCTCTGTTTGTCAGAAATGGTTATACACATATGGTTAATATTCGTACGTGCTATCCTTGATTGTTGCCTCAAAAGCATCCCTACTTCTATGGTATGTACAGTCATCTTTCAAACCAATTTTTTCATGAGTATCTTTAATTTGTGAATATTTAGGGAGCATTTTGTTTGTAAACTCTTTCTTTTTCAACAAAAACCAGTTGTACATAATGACATATGCCCTCACAGGAGGTTGTCATACACCCGCTTTCAAATCTTGATGCATTTTTTATGCCACATAGTAAACATGAAAAGAAACCAAAGAGGAAACTTTTCTCTTAACAGCAATGTTTAAGTATATACCAAACAATTATAAGCGAAGCTTTCTGTATCAATTCACCTAGTTATTGTTCGCGGTAGCCATTTGTGTTACTCCTCTTGTATACACTTAGTGTCCAAAGTAATGCGCCCCTTGACTGTTTTGTCTTCAAATGACACATTATTTTGCGAATATATTAGTCTTATGAGACAGTTTTCTAATTATGCATGCTACACTACCTGTTTGTATGCCAATGTGAAGCCTTTCAAGTGTGTTTATGAGCTTATATACATACCTTTACATGTGGATGAAAAAACCAAGCATTTAGTATGTGTAAGTATGACTATAATCATCCCCTTTTTGGCCTTTGTGTTATCTTTGTGCTGGTTATTCACCACTTATTGTTCTAAGCACCTACATGCATGTCCATGCCTATGGAGATTCCTCTTTTTGTAACCTGTTTGTGGATGAAATTCTATAGCCTGATTTTATGCATGTTTATGTAATTGGAAATCCCTTATTCTACATACACAGGCGCATAAATCAAATAGGTAATTGGTTATCTTAAATACGGCATACCGTTTGTGTACTCCACTCTGTCATTACTCAGTTTGGTGTTGCCACCGGTTGTAGACTGTTTGCAGATGCTGGCGTCTTGCCCAATACGCTCACCGCCCTTGCAACAGTTGCTCGTTTGTGTAGACACTTTGCGCAGCTTGCAGGCTATAGTGTAAATATTAGGCTAATATTGCCGGTGTTTTACATATAGCGATGTTGTATTGCTCATAAGCGGTTCTGGGCGAAAGCTGTCGCTTAGCGCTATGTATATGCGGTACTCTGGGGGAGTGTAAGTGCTACAGAAGTTTGCCTGCTCTTGCAGTCTAGCACTTCTGTGACACCACTTTATAGCCTTTACGAATTCGGTGCTTTAACTGCTATGTGCTGGCTTGGGCAAGTTGCACCGCTTTACTGGGTAAGCTTTAACGTATGGCATGACCATTACCATATCATTATCTCTAAAAAGAGCCTCCATTGATATTATGAAAAAGGGTTTATTTAATTCCACTTCTTAGCTAAGGCAAGCTGTTCCTTTTTGGATTCTTACAGCAGGTTTTTAACTTCCGAAAAAAAACTGGTCTTGTACTTTAACTTGGAATTTCCAATTTTTTATCAAAAGAGTACCATATTACTTTAAAATTTCAATTGTCACTCAAAAAATAGGTACATCATATGTTGCCTTCTATTGAAGCATATGAAATACAAAAAAAAAAACCTTCACTGCTGGAAAAACCGGCTTGTTTACAAACAACAATTGCTAATTGCTTGGCCCCATATTTTCTCTTTGTTGTGGTCCATCAATCCCCTGCTATTGACATAGTTGCATGCGTCATATTCACAAGACTAGTATAGTTCTGCTGCTACATGACCAATATCTATGTTATTAAAAAAAATCCTGCTATATTTTGTGTTTGCATGTGTGTGCGTGTGTGTGTGTGTGTGTGTGTGTGTGGTAATATGGGTATATCTGACTATCAACATATTGTGTGTGTGTGTGTGTAGCTGTTTTTACTTTAAATAATAAGACATAAATGAACTTTATCATTCAAAAGAAAGCTGGCTTTAGAGAAAGGGTAAAGATTACAAAAACAACTCACTCTTAAAATTATCTTTGTACATGGTATATCCGAATGAGGCTTCATTCCAGTATGCAATGATAGTAACCCATTAGAGAAGTACTTCCCAAGTGGTATGAGCCAATATAATCAAGGACAGACAATTGCTTCGAGCTAAAAAATTCCAAGAAAGGATAGAGTCCTCACATACATCCATTCAATCAAGGCAATAGATATGTTAGTCTTGAATGCGTTTTACAGCTGTCAATGGACTATATCAGTTGTTATCCACGTCCATCTTACAACTTTTTATCTTTAAGCAAAAGTCCAAAGTGTAAATGCTCTTCATTTTTGTCCAATTTTCAATAGAACTTGTAAAGAAACCATAAGCCCAATGAATTATGTGTATGACCCAGTTTTTGTTATTAATAGTTTACTTTGTCTATGTGTTTTTTTGATATGAAGTCCACCTTTCTTTATGAACAACTGACCTAGTACCATCATTAGATCAAAGTTTATTTCCCATTTTTACAAAGCTTTTTAATAAGCGAGATACCTATCCTAAAACTAATCAAGTAAACGGTACATTTACCTTTAGAACCATTAGTCTAAATATAATATCTTCTAAACACTTCTTTCAAAGCTTTTAGGTGCTTGGTTTTAGGCAAAAACGCATTCATCAAAAAACGTTTTTCCAAAATTTGATCCGATTAGTGTAAGTAAAGAATGCCTTAAGTCATGAGATCCGTACTTTTGTCACGTCATTCCCATCCTGGACTGCAATGTAACCATCATATTTTACCATTAAAGTGACATCGAGATCAAACAATGAGTTTCACTCTTTTATAAAACAAAAAAATCATTTTTTTGAGGCAATCTCAAGCAAGTCAGGTTCAGCCCTTTAAACCAGATGTTACATTTAGAACAAAATATATATCTTTAAATGTACATTGCCTTAGTGACATGTTCTTGTAGTACAAAAAAACCTTAAACGTTATGAACCAGTATGTGGGAAACCAAGCCCATAACTATAGTCATGTGTATAATGCCAGGTATGTACAAGATGTAATCATTTACTATCTAATGCTAGTCATCCCAAACCAACAGAAACAATAAGCAAAAAAACTGCTAGTGTAAGGCAACCTATTCCAATAGTTCAATATGCTTGGTAATCAAACCTGCTCTTCTTTTTTTTTTTAATGCTTAACGAAGTTAGTTTACTGCAAACCTACGTAAAAAACCAGAGTGCATAACATCTTTTCAAAAAATTACTAGTATGGTTGCTAAGCCAAACCATTTAGATGATATATATAAAAAACCAGAGCTTCTAGTAAAAATATACAGAGTGTGGACTTGAGAAACATCTTCCTTGTTCACAAGCTCCATGGTTATGCAGTAGGCAGACTTCAAAAGACCCTCAATCTCTCTTTATACCAACACTATCACAACACAAAAAAGACTAAGTGAGGGGCTCATAAACCCTCACCTTTTGTAGAGGTTTTTGAAAATGATGCAGACTAGCATCCGGTTCCTTCCCCAAGGTGTAATGCATTAAGCAACAGCCGCCTCGGCCCCATAGGGAGATTGAGAGAAGAAAATCAGCATCATGGTGAGCTTACGGCTTCATCCACCATAGCTTAGCTCACTAACGATGCTTATGGTTGAGCACCCCAATTCCTACAAGTGGTATCAAAGCCGACGATATCACACCTAGGCCAATCAATTTTTTCATTTGAATGTCATTAGTAGCTTAATTAATCTCTTACATTATTAATAAATTCCACTCCCTAATCATCACTTGGGATATGAGCATGCTCCACTACCAAGATGATTAGGTGAGAGGGAGTTAATTCTGCGTGCCCTTTGTACATTTTTTTCAATTAGTCTTTGCATCTCCTTGCATAATTAGCAGCCTTATTGTCTCATGTATTGACAAAATTTGCATTCATAATTTGTGTGTGGGTGTAGCTCTCATCAAGAGCTTTAGAATGCACGTGCTCCCCTTACTTTCCTTGGCCTTGTCATTTGACTCATCAACACCCTCATTTCAATTCTCCAGCTTCAGCTGCAGAAAACCACATGCCTCATCTGCTAGCGGTCACTGTTTTCACTTGTCACGCTTGTCATTAACTACTTGCTAGCACCTTGAAGGCCTCATGCTTGCCTGGCTTAATTGCACGAGCCTACTGGTAATTGCAGAGCTCGCCATCGAGCTACCCAAGCTTTATTTGCTGCCATTTGCACTACCCAACAAGTGGGCATCCCACGCGCTTGCAGGCACACTAGAACACGGTATCGCACTTTTGTTTTACCTTGTCAAGCACATTTTGGTCCGTAAGCCAGCCGTCCCATGCGCCTTCATCCTTTGCCTTCAAGTTTTAGCCTTCAAAGGGAAGTATTATCGTGGCTATTGCCCCAAAGCCCTTGGCCTCTAAGCTAGGACACATTCACGTGAGTAGCAGCTTCCAGCCCCAGGTCTAGAGCTTCCAAAGGATATGCTACCATAGCTAGCGAGTAGCACAAAATTGACAAAAGCCAAGGGCTCTTTCCTACAAGTTATGAGTCGTGAATGCTTACTTGTATTCTTTGAGTTGTATATCAACACTTATGTTATGATAGAAATTTATGCAATATCTATGCGTGAATGCACACATGGGTGTAGACATTGCCTAACACTGAGTGGTAAGACCGCCCATTTTCAACACGAACACACACATGATAAGCACACACACAAGCAACATAAACATTGAAATGTATGTGTACTTTGCACTAATAGCCAAGAAGGGTGCATCCTCAACAAAATGGACCAACGAAACCAATGAAAATCAAGCAAATGAAGATAAAGAAAACAATACGACAAATGATGCCAACAATAAAATGAACAAGAAGACGAAAAACACGACAACATCAACAAACATGAAGATCAACATGAAGGGGCCGACATCGACAACCCTTCTTCATTAATGAATTAAAACCCCATGAATGAATACTTGTTTGTGCTACCTAGGACTACTAGTGAACCTACTAAGTCTCACTGGTGAACTATAGCGATGAATCAAATTGAGAACCACTATGATGTATCATGGACATTGAACCATGGTGATGAATCAAATTGAACCACCATGATGCATCAAGTAGATGAATCATGTTAGACTAGAAGTACACCATGACACAAATCCATGAAACAAATACATGAAGTCTTTGTACAACCCCAAGTTTGGCGTAAGGGGGCGATTGTAAGGGTGAGCCCAACTTGTGGCACCATGTGGGAAATCCCTCTAGCCAACTAGGAAAGATCAATGATGAGACGGTCCAATAGCAAGAGGGTGCAACCTCTCTAGCCAATGATTGTAAAGCACCAAGCCTACTTTAGAGGCTGTTTTCTACTGAAGCATTTGCACTTTGAACGTTATCATTGTGTCTATACTCTCTCTCTCTCTCTCTCTCTCTCTCTCTCTCTCTCTCTCTCTCTCTCTCTCTCTCTCTCTCTCTCTCTTTCTCTCTCTCTGCTCTTGCTTTTGGCATAACCTAACCCTAATTTTCATTGCTCTAACCCTAACCCTAGCACCATGGTGAGATTAAGGCTTCATCCACCATAGCTTAGCTCACTAACGATGCTTAGGGTTGAGCTCCTGCACACGGCATTGAGAAAGTTTTCCGTAGTTGACATTTTGGGCGACGTTGTCGGGGAACCGCTCCGTGCCACAAGCTCTAGCCGCAACCTGCATTCTGTGTGTTGAGGTTACTTTTTCATGTTTGAAAGGTCGAGAAGTGTGTGTGCGTGTTGTCTATGTGTGCAGATCTGTTGTTTTTGTTAATCTAGGCTTTTCTAATTTATGTTCTTTTCTGTTAATGTAGGCTTTGTTTGAGGCCAAATGTTCCCTCTACTTAAGTATCCCAAAAAATGACAAAAAGCCTATTAACTTGAGAGTAGCGGAAATTAGAGAGAGTACCTTTGTGAAATTACTTTGTGAGCATAGCGGGTGAACATAATTGATGGTAGCAACATAAACATAGCATTTAGTTAACTTGGCATGAACAATACTTTTGCAAGAGAGAGAATTTAGAGAACATGACAATAGTCGAGGACCGGATTTATGTGGAGCCGGTCCCCCCTCCAATAGACATTTGTATTATGATTTCTCCCATCAAGAGACACTTGTTACAATGCAATCTTTGTGTTCCTTGTGACCTAGGTGATGCAATGAAGATGTAAAGCTTCAAGCATAACATAAACTTTGAGGAAATCATTAACTATCCCAAGCCTCAGTCCAAGACCTCAAACACCTTTGAAGGTGGAGAGAGCTAGCAGGGAATGAGGGTAGGGAAGAGGAAGAAGAAACATTTCATAGGAGAAAGAATTAGTTCCTCAGTTATCATCACTCTTCTTGCTAGCATACATAATAGCATAGTAATGAAGATGGAGAAGATGGAAAGCTTAAGCATTGAAGCATGGCTCTTGGTTGAATTTGCATTCCATAGCCAAGAGTGTTGTTGTAGGCTCTCAACCTCTCTACTTGCTCGGAGAAGGAAAGGGAGCTCTTGTACTTTGCACTTCACACAATGAGGGTGTGTGTGTGTGTGGGGCGGGGGGGGGGGGGGGGGGGGGGGGGGGGGACAATATACCCCCAAGCATGCCCCTAGCTTCCTTGGTCGACGACCACCCCTTGTAGCTCATGCTTGAATCTCATTGGAGCTCTCCAGGTCTAGCCAATCACAAGTAGGAGGTAAATCGAGTAACAAGGGTAGCCTTGGGACAAGTGTAAAAACAATTAATTAAATCTTCTAAATTATCATTGGGCCCCTTGGGTGGCCAACCAATAGGCTTCAGGCACACCATGAGGAGGAACTTGACAAGTGTCCTTTTTGCTTTCTTTGTACCAAGCATGCCTTGTGTGAGTATGTGTGTGTGTGTGTGTGTTCTCTCTCATCCCCCCTCTTGTAGGGCTCGCCCCCTCCTTGTAGGGATTAGTGTTGACTTTTGCACACCTCAAGCCACTCAAATTTGGACCCGGTTCCCACCACAAGCTTGGCCCTTAAGCCCCTCAAGCTTGGGCCAGGTTCCTACCTCAAGTATAACCCTAGCATCTCAAGCATGACAAGCACCTCAAGCATCAGTCATTGAGCACCTCAAGCACCTTAAGCTTGGGCCGGGTTCCCACCTCAAGCTCAGCCCTAGCTTACCTAAGGTCAAAGGACTTTTACAGTAACTATTGGACGTCTTCAATGAAGCTAACCCTAAGGTCTTTATGCTCCATTGGTTAGCCTTGCTCTTTGATAGACCATCTCTCATTTAGGCCGCTTAACTATTGGCCCCGTGTTGAGATAGATCTATAAGCACATGTCTATATCTTAACCCTCGGTCCCGGTTATTCTCTCACATTAAATGATCAGTTTAATACGAGAAAATAATTTGGGTTGGTTAGTTATTAGATTTTATGACAAACTCCCTACAACTAGTCCTAATTTTTTGAATTGACCAAAAAAAAAAACTCCAGTTAGTTCCATGTAGGCGAGAACAAAAAGAGTCCCATTGTCCCCAGCCTTGCCATGTCACTAATTGATACCTCCTTTTGGGAGGTGGGATCAACCGCTCACGATTGCCAGTTGATTGTGACCTTTGGATCGCATAGGGAATGCAATAGATTCCCACCTTTTCAGATCCGGGGCTTGACCATGTTCCCCCTCTCTCCCTTGGAATCGACTCTAATTGCTAAGCTATCATGCCCTCATTGAAAAGTGTGTGTGTGTTAAGTTTATAGATCTTGTCATCACGGATAATTTACACCTAGTTTACACTTTGTTCACATTGAGTTCACACCAAATTTGGTTTGGTGTGCATACCCTCCCAAGTTCACACCAAGCTCACACGTAGTTCCCATCAAATTCACACTGAGTTCAAACCAAAATTGGTGTGGTGCACATGCCTCCTAAGTTCACACTTAGTTTGAAAAGCGATCGGATGGCCCGCCTCGTGACGCCTAATGTGGTCCATTGATCCCACCTCCAAGCTCAAAAACTTCAGATAATGATGTGGTTAAGTTTGAACATAACCCTTTGCATCATTATCTGAAGTTTTGGAGCTTTTGAGCATGTGACTGAGAGCGGCTACTCTCAAGCACTTTGTAATCGATTTTTCTCTAGGTCTGGTAATCCAAAGTTGATTCCAAAACCTGCATTGTGTTCCTTATCTTGTGCTCTTTAAGTTGAGTATAATCATTATCAATTTTGATGTGGTTTGTGATTGTTGTTTACAAGCTAAATCTATTGTTTTGAGTGCATAAATGATTGTTTTTTGATGTTTCGACCATGAGTTGGTCCTAGCGACTTTTCTAGATAGATATGTTGCAGTTGTCAATACCTTAATCATGATGGATCGTGATTTTGGTACCTTGTCAACAGTCTGCGACTAGACTTGCTAGGTTAGTGCCCATAGACCTCTTAGAACTCCTCCTAAAGTTTCATTGCATTTTGAGTCTGTTTGAGTGTTGAAATGGTGTGACGACCTAGAACGGTGTGATAGGACATAGGCAGATTACCCAAGGGGAGTGATAGATTTTCTAGTGTTATAGATAGCTTCTTTCCGTAGGTTCACTTCTTGAGGTTGACACCCTCAAAGAGTCTTCGTGCCCCATCCGAGTCGCTTCCCTGAGTATTGACAGTATGTTAGTGCCAAAAAACTATGTTGCATACGTTCGATCATGGCAACCCGCTGCCATTGGCATCGTTGTCAGGGATATTGATCCTTAGGTGGTGAGTGACCTAGGCATAGCTGTAGCTTTCTTGTCTTAAGATTTTAATATTCGTTCCGTTTACACCTTAGTAGTCAAGCAGCTAGACACGGGGGTTTAGTGCTTGGTAGATGCTAGAAGTTGGGGACTTGCTAGATCTACCTTGAGAGGCATAGGGAGTTATGAGTGAGATACAAAAGACATTCCATTATGCATTTTTCTCGATGCTTTGAATGTAATGTTCCATCATCCATTTCACTTTCAATTCTACACTGTTTGTTTGTTTTTGTTCCTAAATTCATTTTAGCACTTAGGAGTAGGCTAAGTTTGTAAATTCATTTTAGCACTTATGAGTAGGCTAAGTAGCAACCTTTACTATCAAATTGGGCTGAAAATTTCAAGGAAAACGTTGTTGAAAACCATATTTTGGTAAGTTAGACCATAACTTTGAAATCTGGAAAATTTGATTGCCAGAATTTGAAAGCTGATCAAAACCAAAAAATTTGTGAAAAAAGGGGATATCCAAACCCAAGAGAAGCAATCTGAAAAGTTTCATCCAATTTGGTGGAGGAACATGAATTGCGATCCATGTACCTCTATGACTGTCTGAACAAAAACTGATACCATTGGGTCAAAGATGGTACCTAATCACTGACTACACAATTTTGGAGTAAAATTGACACTGAAGACACACTCAAAATCAAGAAATCAGGCAAAAACTGCAAAAGCTTTGAAATTTGATCAAAATTTGTGGTTTTTTAACTTTTAGAAATCCAAATCCAAAAAGGGGTGAGAATCGACCTCTATAGGGCATAAACATTTTGCCAATCAAGTTTCATGCCAAAAATGTTGTCAAACATGGATCGTGATCCATGTACCTTTTGATTATCTGAGACTAAGATTTGAGCAGTAGATAGCTGACAATATTTGAAACAACTTTTACAAAGGGTACCATAGCAAAAATTGCAAAAAAATTGATCAAATCATCAAAAAACCACTAGCTAGTCAAAAATTGTAGGGCATACATAAAATTGCTTTTGACCCACAAAAAAATTTCAAATCCAAAACAAAGTGGTAGAGAAGACCACTGAAACTGCAAGTAATCATCAAGCCAAATTTGGTGTCCAGATATGATGGAACATGAATCGTGATCCATGTACCCTTTTTATTTTTTGGACAAAGAGCATACAGACTTGTAGGAGAGACCATTGCAAACAAAACTTCCAAAAGCAAGGTAGCCAAAAAAGTTTAAAGAGTGGGTCAAAAAAGGCATTTCAAGTGCAAAAACCACCAAGTATACATAGGGTTTGACTTTTGGGTGACCTAATTTGGTCCAAATGACATAAGAACCATATAGCTCGGATCAATAGACCAAGGGAAGTTGTGTGCCAAGTTTCAATAGGATCCGACACAAAGGTACATGGATCGCGATCCATGTTCCTTTGTCACAATTGAGCTCAGATTCATACCATAGCTAGCACTAGTCCCTAGGAGCATAGTGGTCTTTTCAAGATTGAATTTGCAATTGGTTGATGGATTTTACAAGCAAAATAAGAATTTCTGTTGAAAGTGCGATAAAATTTTGTTCGTTTCAAATTTTGACTAATAGAGCGGTTGCAAACTCGTAGTCATTAAGTATTTCTTGTATAGATTGCAAAAGCTAGAGTGTGTGGCTCAATGTGCTTTCAATTGGAGAGTTCAGATGCATCATAAAAGGTAACAGGTTAGGATTTTGCAAGAGTGGTTTCTTGATGTATTTGCAATCAGGTAGATTATACCAAAGTAGAAACCCTACTGCTAGAGACCAAGTTAGTCATATCTCGACAAAAGAGAAGTTAATCAAGAACCGTTGTTGACCTTAGAGCCTAACTTAGAGGAAATTCTTTTTGATACTTCTTATCAATCAACTCTTTCAAGAGTTTGTAAAGGAATTCTCCAAAAGAGAAATTAGGCACAATATAGTCTCCCAAGTCTATGCCTTTAAGCAAAAAGAAAATGAGAAAGTGAAAGAAGTGTTGCTTCGCTTCAAACAATATATTGAGAGATGTCCTATATGAGAGTTATCGCAAGACGAACGACTATCAGTTCTCTTCATAGAGGGCTTAATAAATGAAACTTTAAAAAAGGATTTGCACTTAAAGGTGTGCACCACATTTGAGCAAGTCACCAGAGAAGCGTTGTGTCTAGTCGACAACTGCAAGACCTACGGAGAGGTATTGGAGGACATGAACACAACCACTAGTAGTACCTCCTTAACCATTAGTGAGTCATCTACAAAACAAAGTGCTCATACTTCCATCACACAAAATGTTGATCAAGTGGCCAAGGAAGCGATCCGAAGAATGAACCAAGCTTATCGACAAAATTCCAATTTGTGGCAACAGCAGCCACCGATAGTAAACATATCGAGAGCATTGAAGTGGTGTGCAATCAAGCAAAAATAGACCAACCACAACATGAATGGGTGTTTTAATAATGAAAATTATGTGAGGGAAAGGTTTTATGGACCTCCAGTGGTGCAAAAATTTCCATCACCTCCGAGGTACCATATAGGACCCAACAATCTACCACAAGGGGAGACAAACCACAGCCTGTGTTGGGCCAACAACCACCTTTACCTCAAGAAAATCGAGCCATTGTTCGATACACGTAGTCGGTAGAACCACTCATGAATCATCAAATGATGCCACCAACTGTTTATTACGAAGAGCCAGTGTAAAGTTACTACAGGCCATTGGGCACGAGTTTGTCCACACAAGGGAGAGAGAATGAAGATATTTGGGTTTTGTGAGGATTGTGGAAAGGAACACATGATCCAACATTGTGCAAAGAACCCAAAAAACAAGGGGAAAACAATTTTGAATTTCAATTACCTTGTTCTAATGGATCTGAGTCACAGTCGACAGTTTTTTGTCAAGGTGGTGACTAGAGCTCAAGCTCAAGAAGCAGCAAAAAAACACGCTAATAGTGGGGTTGGGGTCGCCATTGCTACAAAAGAAATCTCATAAAAATGGGAAAGACCAGCTCTCAACAAGACACGTATGAAGTTGCAAACTAGCAGACAGATTTGTAGAGAGACCCTTTGGGATGCTTGAACAGATAATCGTATCCTCTTGTGAAATTGAGTATGAGCATAATTTGTAAGGTGTGAGCTTTGTCCTAGTGTATGAGCCAATGAGAGAGGAAGAGGAATTATCCCACATGCAGTGGTGCAAGGTTGTAGAGCTACTTAAAGCTCATTTCATGAATGAATAAACCAAGTCCATTTTGCATTACATCTCTCTTGTTTATGGTGAGCTTGTGATGGCATAGATCTGTTTATGAGTCCAAGTTAATTTGGCTTAGATATGTTTATGAGTCCAACTTAATTGATCTCGGAACCTAATTTGCTTGAGTGATAATCTAGCCAACCCACACTTGTAGCTTTAAGATTATGTAACCAACGAAAAAAGAAAAGGAACTCAATAAAATTAATCGAAGATGCAAAACATGAAAAAAATGATCATAATTAAGTGCAAGGATCTCTTAATCAAACTCGACCTAGCTATGGAGGGTAGTGGCTCAGTAAATTTTGACCATGAACTTGCCCACACGTAGCTTAGCCGTGAATTGATTAGAGATAGAGAAATCTAATGGAAATGCTAATGATAATTAAAGACTCCTAACCATACTAACACAAAAGTATGGTAATAACCTAGCTAGCAAACGATAGCTCTGATACCACTTGATGGGAATGGGATCGTGGTAGCTAGGGTGGATGAAAGACAAACATTGTGCACACAAGAAGCTACCTGAAGAGCTCTTGAGCAACTTAATCCGAGCTAGATAGCCCCCTCATTCGCATGCCCAAATTTATTGTTTAAAATAGGTGTGTGTATGTGCTTATCTTTGCCAAAGAAGGCTTAAGAACATATTTTTTGGAGCTATAGACAAGCAAAGCTTCGAGCCTTGTTGGCTAGCTTGACTTGGGCACCCTATTATTGGTTATGTGGGGTCTTGAGTTCAAATGCATGGCCTATTTTTGAGGCAACATGGGCGGATCTGTTTATTATGCCAAATTGCAATTGAGACCCTAGTCGGGTCCGCAAGGAGAACTTCACACACCCAACATTTTTTTTTAATGACGAGAGCTCATCGACTTGGCACCCTGCTCGCGCTTGCCCGGCTCTGTCCGCATGTACGCCTTGACCCTGCTACCAGAACTTTGACCCAACTGCACGAAGGTTGCCCGGCTGCCAGCGTTTGCTAAGGCCGCCTTCCCACGAAGATCTCCAAAGGCATCCAACCTCCAACTCCCTCAAGAGCTCAGTCCCATGAGGTTGGGACCTCAAGCCTTCGAGACCCTTTAAGGGTCTGATCCCACGATCTGTAGCAAAACACTAAAGCTTCAAGTTTCTTGCCCAAGGAGCCTTTGCTTGGTGGCCGATCACTCCAAGAACTTCAAGGTTTTAAAGGTCAAACCTTTCAAGCTTCAACAAATGGAATCTAGTAGGCTTTCCAAAGGATCAAAGCTTTAAGACCTCTTTCAAAGGCAAGTCATTGAGTTTTTTTTTAATCAAGCTTTCAACGCACTTTGTGAAGAGGAGTGAAGAGGAGCTTCACAAAAAGGATTAAACCCTAAATTTTGCAACCAAACACAACAATTTTTGCAATGAACATCATTATCTACATCATTGCATTAACAATTTTTGCAATGAATATCATTATCTACATTTTTGGGGATGACATTTTAATTGTGCTTGTGTAAAGAGGTAGACACTGGTTGGGAGAATCTCTTAAGCTAAGACCCCTCTATTAGCGCAATGGAAGAGAAGGGGCTTAGGAAATTTAACGGGGAGGGCTTTCACACTTGGCAAACCAAGTTGAAAGGCTACTTAATGAAAAAAGAGTTGTGGGGAGTAGCCAAGCCAACAATCATTGATCCAACATCTATTGATGGTGCACACATATTGACACAAGCTATGAGTGCACAAAATCAAGCTAAGAACGAGCATACATTAGGAATCATAATCATTGCACTACATGACAATTACGTACACTTTATTGATGATTGTGAAACCTCATCAGCTGCATGGGAAGCACTGGAAAAAAACTTTGGAGCTAGGAAAAAGAAGAGCAAAGTGAGCTTAAAGAAGGATCTAGACAAATTAAAAATGGAATGTAACGAAGATGTTGCAAGCTTGGTCAATCGCCTTAAAAGCATGACACACAACTAGCTGATGTAAACAGTGGAATACGAGAGGATGACAAGATTGCAGTTCTTCTAGCAACCTAACCACCTAGCTTTGACCAAATAATGACCATCATTGAGGAGAAGGATCCAACACCAGATTTCCAAGATGTAATCAACTCTTTAATGTTAGAGGAGAAGAAGCAAGGGAGAAATGCTACTTCAAGGGGAGGATCTTTTGTAGTTAGCTTTAATAACAAAACTTGTTTCAAGTGTGGCAAAGAAGGGCACATAGCAAAGGACTTTCTAGCATCAAAGACTTGCATCATTTGTAGAAAGAAGGGTCACCTTCCTTCCAAGTGTTTCAAAAAAGGTAGAGGCAGCATCAATAGAAATCTGAGGCCCAAAGTCTATTTGGTAGAAGAAGATAAAGATGAAGATGAAGAAGAAGGTGGCAATAGCCTTCTAATCTACGATGATGTTCTCTAGCTTTTGTTTTGCCTTTCTCCTTCAATTGTATTTGTTTGGAGATAGCTTGGACTAGCTTGGTCTCAGTTTTATACATCTGTTTGAGGGGAGGTGTTGAGTGTCTCTTGGATTAGAAGTAGTTTGTCTCCTGGATTGGGGATGGTCTCTTGGATTGGCGATGTTCTTTTGATCCTAGAGAGGAGTGTGCCAGAGATGTCAGTTCCTTCAGTTTCTTCTTAGTCCAAACCTCAAGGGGAGGATTATAAGGTGTAACATTTAATGGCCTAAAATCTTATGTGTAGCGGAAATTAGCATGAACATAGTGGGCATTTCATTAGAATAGATTCCTAATGAGAATTACAAGAGTGCTTGGGTGGAGAGAGCAACAAAAAGCATAACACCTAGTTAGATAGCATCGACAATACTTTCAAAAGAGAGAGAAATTAAACTATTGAGAACAGTTGAGGACCGGATTTGCATGGAGCCGGTCCCCCCTCCAAAAGGCTTTGTATTATGGTTTCTCCCATCAAGAGAGACATTGTACAATACAATTCTTTGTGTTCCTTCAAGACTAGCTAGTGCAATGAAGATGGAAGCTTCATACACCAAGCAAAACACTTAATCAAACACAACTTGAATTATCCCCGTTCTCAGACCCAAGACCTCACACACCCTCGAAGATGGTGAGAGCTAGCAGGGTATGATAGTAGATTGAGAAGAAAAAGAAGTATCTTACGAGAAAGATGTACATCTCCTCACATAATCACTCATATTAGCATAGCTTAGCTTAGTAATTAGCTTGGTAGAGAAGATGAGCATGCATTGAAGCTTGGCTCTTGGTTGGATTTGCATCCACATGCCAAGAAAGTGTTGATGTAGGCTTCTATCTCACAAGCTTGGAGTAGGTGATGAGCTCTCCATTAAAGCTTGGGAGGAGATAGAGTATTTTCCCTTCACACATGGTCAAGTGTGAGAGTGTGTGTGTCAATGCCAAGCAAAAATCAGCCCCCCCTCTCTCTTGGGCGAGCCCTAGCTGCTAATTAGGTCTGGCTTTTGCCTCATTGGACCTCCCCAGGTCAAGCCAATAAGAATTAAGCAGCATAAGTGATAGCCTTCTGACATGTGTCCCCCTTTCCCCTTTTGTGAGAGCTTTAGGTAATTAAATAATTAAACTAAACTCTCATTGGACCCCTTTGCCTCCTGGCCAATAGGAATCAGGCAAGCCATGGGGCTCCTGAATGCTCATTGGACCCCTTGGGAGACTGCCCAATAGTCTTCTAGGAGACTTAATTCTCATTGGTTTCTTTTATTAAATGTTTTTAAATTAATTAAACTAGATTTACTCTAGCTTAATTCTCATTGGTCCACTTCAAGGGTCTTCCAATAGGAACTGGGCACACCTTGTGGGCATCTGGCCTAGGGAGCTGACATGTGTCCCTCATTCCCTTTGTGTAAAGGGAGCCTGTGTGTGTGTGTGTGGCTTTCTCTCTCATCCCCTAGCTTTGGGGCTCGCCCCCTCCCATGTAGGGATGTGCAAAGACTTTTAGGGCATACACAAAGCATCCAATTTTTCCTAGGGTTGACCTTTGGACACAACCTTTGAATTTTGGAACCTTAGCATTTTGGAAGTCTTAATGGGCTGAACCTTAGGGTCTTTTTGGCCCATTGTTTCACATGGCTCTTTTGCAGATGGCCCCCCCTTTGGATCCCTATTTTCCCTCCTTTGGATCCCTACTGTGGCCGGTCTGCTAGCTTAACCAATATTCTAGCTTTTTCTCCCTTGGCACTTCCCCACATTAAATGATCAGTTTAATATGAGAAAATCTTTTAGGAGAATTAGATATTGATTATTATGACATTACCTCTCTCTTGAAATCATAGTCGTCCTCGACTATGGTGTAGAGAAGATAAAGCATATGCATGAGTCCTTTTCTTAGCGGGTAGAGGATCCCTATGTTACCCTACGACATCATTCCATAATGGATGACTAGTCCATTTGGCGCTTGAGAGCCTGAGGCTGCCGCAAGCATGTCTGCACATTAGTCCTATCAGTCTTCCATAGTAGAGTGACAAGCTCTACTTGGTCTTCGGGAGACGTCGTCTCCGCAAACTTGATCTAAGCATGCATACTACTTCATTTTTGTGCACAAATAAAGAAAAAGAGAGTCTTATAAGACAAAAATTTTGTTCATTTTTAACATTTTGTACATTTGCTTACTCTTGGGAAGCATTGTAAGCATTGACAAGGTTTAGGTTATCCTTTAATTGTATGCCTTGCATCCATCTAGCATCTTCAAAAGGATAATTCTTAAA
The DNA here is from genome assembly GCF_014529385.1 of Adiantum capillus-veneris. Lineage (NCBI taxonomy): Eukaryota > Viridiplantae > Streptophyta > Polypodiopsida > Polypodiales > Pteridaceae > Adiantum > Adiantum capillus-veneris. The sequence goes on from NC_140935.1 coordinate 168,997,545, forward strand.
CTTAATAAGATATCGTCGGATAGTCTTACCGCCTCTTAATACCTTGTCTTCATGTCGGAGAATGGACTCGGGCTGCAGCACCTCCTCGTGGTCCTCGATCTCCGGTGGGTCTTCAATAGTTGGTTCTTGAGGTGGCTCTCCTTTGTAAGGCTTTAATAGGCTCACATGAAAAGCATTGTGTATGAGCCAATGATTGGGCAACTTAAGTTGATAGGCCATCTCATTGATTGGCCTAAGTATCTGGAAGGGACCATAATACCTTTTTGCTAGTTTAGCATAGTACTTTTGGTGGCCCGTAGGATTCTTGCCCGTCATGTGCCTTAATCGAGCCTTGGGAAACTTTAACAAGACCCAATCGTTTTCTTTAAAGGCTTGGGCTCTTCTGTGCTTGTCAGTCGCAGCCTTTTGCCTTTGCTGTGAGATAGAGATAGCATCCTTAATCTTTTGGAAAGATTCTTGTAGGTCTCGGCTATACTCATCTGCAGCGAAGATCTTCCCATGTACCTTAAGTAGCAAGGGACTTTTTGATCTTCCCTCAATTACCTCGAAAGGTGCTTTTCCGGTGGAAGTATGTACAGTGTTATTGTAAGCATACTCTACTAAGGGTAAGTACTTCTCCCATTGGGATCTTTGATCTACTTCCGTTACATAGGCTTTTAGTAGATCAAGAATGGTTAGGTTAGCTATTTCACTTTGGCCATCAGTTTGTGGATGATAGGCCGAAGAGAAGTTTAGCCTTGTTCCTAAATTCTCAAAGAGACCCTTCCAGAAATTACTGGTCATTCTAGGATCTCTATCCGACACTATGGACATTGGCAAGCCATGGTACTTGAAAATTTGTGAAATGAAGAGGGTTGCCATTTGATGGGCTTTGATAGTCTTTTTGACAGGTATAAAATGAGCTTGTTTACTGAATCTGTCTACTATCGTCCATATTCCCGTATTCCCATGGATAGACTTAGGCAATCCAAAGATAAAATCCATGGATATGCTCTCCCAAGGTGAATTAGGGATTGGCAATGGTTGAAGCAATCCAAGTTGCTTCCCTCTATCAAATTTTGTCTTTTGACATACCACACATTTGGAAACATACTCGTGTATGTTCACTTTCATGGTAGGCCAATAGAAATATGTTTCAATTCCCTTTAGGGTAGACTGAATCCCTCTATGCCCCGCATATGGGGGAGCATGAGATTCATACATTACTTTCTCACGTAGTGAGTTAGTAACGCATAGTCTATTGCCATAGAGAAGATAACCATCTTGTAAAGTAAATGGTTCTTCTTTCTTCCCTAATGCAAGGGCTGAAATCACATCTCTAAAATCGGGATCAATAGCATACTCATCTATCATTGAAGATAGATCATTGTGAGTTGCTATGGAAACCGCATTCACTCTCGGTCGTCTTGAGAGTGCATCGGCTACTTGATTATGCTTGCCAGCAATGTGAGCAATATGAAAATGAAATTGCGAAAGAAAATTTGCCCACCTCATTTGTTTGTCGGAGAGCTTGGTCTGCGTCATGAAGTACTTAAGACTTTGGTGATCCGTTCGCAGAATGAAAGGAGTCCCCAATAAATAGTGCTTCCATGAGTCTAAGGCATGTAGAACTGCAAGGAGTTCTTTTTCGTATATGCCTAGAGCTTGCTCAACAGGGTCGAGCCTTCGACTCTCATAGCCTATGGCGTGCCCTTCTTGGAGCAGAACAGCCCCAAGGCAATCACCACAAGCATCACATTGGACCTCAAATGGTTTTGAGAGATCCGGTAGTGTAAGCACAGGTTGAGAGATAAGCTTTTCTTTAAGCTTTTCGAAAGCATTGTTCTCCTTAGCAGACCATGTATACCTAACATTTTTCTTTGTTAGGTCATGTAATGGTCCTGCAATTTGTGAGAACTTTTCTATGAAGCGTCTATAGTATGCACACATACCTATAAAGCTTCTTAGTTCATGAAGATTCCTTGGTTAAGGCCATCCTTTTATTACCTCTAACTTGGATGGATCCATTTGGATTCCATCTTGAGAGATAATGTGACCTAAATATTGAATCTCTTGCAAGAAAAATTCACTTTTCTTTCGATTAACATAAAGTTTATTCTCTCTTAAAACTTGAAATATTACCTGGAGTGTTGCTTGTGTTCCTCCAATGAATTAGAGTAGATGATAATATCATCAAAGAACACTCCAGTGAAGGTTCGATGAGGCCTGAACAGCTTCTCCATCAAGCGGTTGAATGTGGCTGGTGCATTGGTCAAGCCAAAAGGCATGACAATGTATTCGTAAAGACCAAATGTAGTACGAAATGCGGTCTTTACAATGTCTTGATCAACTATCCTTATTTGATGATAACCACTTTTTAGGTCAATCCTACTGAAGTAGGTCGATCCTTGTAGCTTATCAAATAGGTCTTCTACCCTTGGAACGGGAAACCTATTCTTGATAGTGATCCTATTTAGTGCTCTATAGTCGACACACATACGATATGTGCCGTCTTTCTTTTGCACTAATAGCACAGGTGAGCAAAATGGAGATGAGCTAGGCCTAACCATGCCCTTCTCAACTAACTCATGCACTTGCCGCATAATCTCCTCTTGTTGAGCTTGAGAAACTCTATAAGGAGGTTTGTTAGGCGGTGAACTTCCTGGAAGAAGTTCAATTGCATGGTCGTCATTACCTCGTTTAGGAGGTAGCTCACAAGGGATGTCGTCAATAAAAACATCTTGAAACCCCTTGAGAAAATTGGATAACTCTAATTCCTTTTGGTTGCTTTTATTTTCTTTTGTTAAAGCATTAGGTTCATTTTGAGAATCTTTAACAAAAATCATGTACACGGAAATAGAGCTCTTTATTGACTTGTTGAAAGCTGGTGTATGTACAATGGGGATGGTGTTACCCATCTCCTTAGCATCTATATACATGTTCTTTTCCCTGAACTTAAAGGAGATTCTCCTTTCAGGAAATTTAACATCGGCAGCCAGGCGGTCAAACCATGGTGCCCCTAGGATTACATCCTCATGCTTGAGAGGAGAGATAAAGAAGTCCTCTTTGTCCACATAGCCTTGGACATGAAGCCTCAATTTCCCGATTAAGGGAGTGACTGAAGCTTCTTGCCCCTTGAAGGCACTGTCTGCGGGTAGGATATCTCCCATCTCGTAGGATTGTATGCCTAGCTTGGTGGCTAACTCCATAGATATGAAATTGTGAGTAGAACCAGGGTCAAAGAGAATAAAAGCATCATGTTCTCTTACCTTTCCCCAAGCATGGCATAGAGAGATCCTTTGTGGTGAGTTTGGTGAATCTCCTCCTCTTGGATTTCAACCAAAGAAGCTCTAGGAGGATCTTGGCGGTTGTTCTTTTGGGGACAAGCGCGGTACGCATGCCCTTGTTCGCCGCACTTGAAACACCGGTTATCTTTACGATAACGCTCAAGCTCTTCAGGAGAGAGTTTATTCTTTCCTTTGTAAACTCCCTTCTCTTTAGCTTTGTTGGAATTGCCCTTAGGAGACTTTTGGACATTGTCCTTCCCCTTAGGCTCATTGGAACCCTTGTTTTCCGGGGGCTTATTATTTCTTTTACCCCCCGTTTGGAAATTGATTCGCGAGGCCACCATAGTATGGTGTATTACCGCCGATATGGTACGTGGCCTTTGGGAGTTGACATACTCCGCCATTTCTTCGGTTAAGCCCGCACAAAATTGTTGCTTTTGCTCTCCAAAATCCAACTTTTTGAAGACAGTGGCTTTGAGTTGTAGGTCCCAAAACTTGTCTACATATTTGTGGATGGATTCATTGGGAGAGAGCTTTAAGCTTCGCCATTCGGTGAGTACTTTGTCTTTGGCATCGGTGGCCAAAAACTGCTTCATAATGGAAGCTCTTAAAGCCTTCCATGTTCGTGGAGCTTCACCGTTGGCTCGTAGGCTAGACCACCATTGTCTGGCGGACTTTTGAAAGTGCATAGCTACATGGCGTAGCTTAGAGGACTCCGTGAAGCCCTCATCTCCAAACGCCGCATCGAATTGCTGGATAAAGGCCAAAACTTTGTCTGTAGCACCAAAGGTGCCATCATAGGTAAGGAAAGAGATGCTCTTCCCTCCCTCTTTGAATTTCTTCAGCTTGGACGACCTCTTCCATGCGGCATAGGATTTCCTATGGCCTCTTCTTTTTGATGGTTCAAAAGTTGCACCATCACTTTCTTCAGAAGATGAAGAATTTGAAGAAGGTGGAGAAGAGGGTGACCTCTTTCTCGCCTTTTTCTTGTCTTGATCTTTGTCGTCTTCACCATAGCTTTCATAAGAGGAAGAGGATGAAGAAGATGGAGAAGAGGGTGTCCTCTTTCTCGCCTTTTTCTTCTCTTGCTTTTTATCATCCCTCTTTGAATTATGGCGTGGAGAAGAGTGTGATGGTCTTCTCCGCTTTGGTGGTGATGGAGAGCGTTTAGCCCGCCGTCTTCGTGGAGCCATCTCCGCTGAGGTGACGGGAGACTCGCTTCTTTCTCGTTCCTTCGGTGGAGGCTCTTGAGTTCTCCTTTGGGAAGGAGATGCATCATCAAGAAGTAAGTTCTTGAGCCCTTCATATGGATTCTCTTCTTCTTCCCGAATCGGAGAGAGACCTCTTTTGGTAGTCTCACAAGGAGGCTTCCTAGGTGTTCTCTCGTCATGGTGATGAGCTTGGAGAATCCCGTGAGCACGGAGCTGCCGTTGCACTTCACCTTGGAGAGATGGATTGCCCATGGCTTGTTGAAGCCTAGAAACTAGATAGTTAACAAGCATTGAAGCATCATTAGTAGCTTGCTCATGAGCAAAATCAAAGTTATCAACATTAATTTCACTCTCTTTACTATTGTCAGCCATTCTAACAACTTTTAGGTGTAAACTTTTTATGTGTACTTTGGCACTTCAAGCCCTAGTTGCTACTCCTCTTTACCCTTTTAGAAAAAGCACTCAAGCTACTGTACCCGCGGCTCGAATACCATTAATTGCAAGGAATAGAAGAGAGGGTCTTTCGACACCAAAACAGCACCAGCTCCTGTCAAGCTTCTAATAGCTCAATAGTGGTTAAGCCGTAGGCAAGCCCCGTAGGACTCCACTATTAAGACCATAGCTCTCGACGGTGATGCCCCGTTAACTGCACAAAGGCAGGCGCACTGCAAGGCTGAAAAATCCCTATTCTACTTACTCACAGGCAATTAATAATACCAACCATTTGTAGCTAGCTTGAGGACCTCCCTTCTTGAGCAAGAAAAGAGAAACCTTGAGCTCTGATACCAATGTAACATTTAATGGCCTAAAATCTTATGTGTAGCGGAAATTAGCATGAACATAGTGGGCATTTCATTAGAATAGATTCCTAATGAGAATTACAAGAGTGCTTGGGTGGAGAGAGCAACAAAAAGCATAACACCTAGTTAGATAGCATCGACAATACTTTCAAAAGAGAGAGAAATTAAACTATTGAGAACAGTTGAGGACCGGATTTGCATGGAGCCGGTCCCCCCTCCAAAAGGCTTTGTATTATGGTTTCTCCCATCAAGAGAGACATTGTACAATACAATTCTTTGTGTTCCTTCAAGACTAGCTAGTGCAATGAAGATGGAAGCTTCATACACCAAGCAAAACACTTAATCAAACACAACTTGAATTATCCCCGTTCTCAGACCCAAGACCTCACACACCCTCGAAGATGGTGAGAGCTAGCAGGGTATGATAGTAGATTGAGAAGAAAAAGAAGTATCTTACGAGAAACATGTACATCTCCTCACATAATCACTCATATTAGCATAGCTTAGCTTAGTAATTAGCTTGGTAGAGAAGATGAGCATGCATTGAAGCTTGGCTCTTGGTTGGATTTGCATCCACATGCCAAGAAAGTGTTGATGTAGGCTTCTATCTCACAAGCTTGGAGTAGGTGATGAGCTCTCCATTAAAGCTTGGGAGGAGATAGAGTATTTTCCCTTCACACATGGTCAAGTGTGAGAGTGTGTGTGTCAATGCCAAGCAAAAATCAGCCCCCCCTCTCTCTTGGGCGAGCCCTAGCTGCTAATTAGGTCTGGCTTTTGCCTCATTGGACCTCCCCAGGTCAAGCCAATAAGAATTAAGCAGCATAAGTGATAGCCTTCTGACATGTGTCCCCCTTTCCCCTTTTGTGAGAGCTTTAGGTAATTAAATAATTAAACTAAACTCTCATTGGACCCCTTTGCCTCCTGGCCAATAGGAATCAGGCAAGCCATGGGGCTCCTGAATGCTCATTGGACCCCTTGGGAGACTGCCCAATAGTCTTCTAGGAGACTTAATTCTCATTGGTTTCTTTTATTAAATGTTTTTAAATTAATTAAACTAGATTTACTCTAGCTTAATTCTCATTGGTCCACTTCAAGGGTCTTCCAATAGGAACTGGGCACACCTTGTGGGCATCTGGCCTAGGGAGCTGACATGTGTCCCTCATTCCCTTTGTGTAAAGGGAGCCTGTGTGTGTGTGTGTGGCTTTCTCTCTCATCCCCTAGCTTTGGGGCTCGCCCCCTCCCATGTAGGGATGTTCAAAGACTTTTAGGGCATACACAAAGCATCCAATTTTTCCTAGGGTTGACCTTTGGACACAACCTTTGAATTTTGGAACCTTAGCATTTTGGAAGTCTTAATGGGCTGAACCTTAGGGTCTTTTTGGCCCATTGTTTCACATGGCTCTTTTGCAGATGGCCCCCCCTTTGGATCCCTATTTTCCCTCCTTTGGATCCCTACTGTGGCCGGTCTGCTAGCTTAACCAATATTCTAGCTTTTTCTCCCTTGGCACTTCCCCACATTAAATGATCAGTTTAATATGAGAAAATCTTTTAGGAGAATTAGATATTGATTATTATGACATAAGGTGTGAGCTTTGTCCTAGTGTATGAGTCAAGGAGAGAGGAGGAGGAATTATCCCACATGCAATGGTGCAACGCTATAGAGATACTTAAAGCTCATTTCATGAATGAATAAACCAAGTCTATTTTGCATTACATCTCTCTTGTTTTTTGTGAGCTTGTGATGGCTTAGCAACTACTCAAGATCGTGTTTATGAGTCCAAGTTAATTGATCTTGGAACCTAATTTTCTTGAGTGATAATCTAGCCAACACACACTCACTTGTGTGCACAATGTTGGTCTTTCATCCACCCTAGCTAGCACGATCCCATTCGTGTCATAATTTTGTCATGGTAGACTTTGGAAAAAGCAACAACTTTGAGGTTATTTTGAGACGACCATTCATGCGTCAACTCGAGATGGTTCAAGATTGGGGCTATGACCACCTCTACTTGAGGCATAAAGGCATAACAACAAGCGTCAACACAAAGGACCATAGTTACAGAGACGTAAATCAAAACCCAGTACAAGACTTTGATGTAGCTATGAAATTCGGAACACAACTAGTTGCTTGGTTGATGAAACAAGCACATATTTGGATGTGCAAAGCATCTGAATGTGGAAGATTGAAAAGAGAAGATTGCATCTTAGAGCGATCGACAGAGGACAAGAGTATATGCGAGAGTCATTTCTAGAGGATTTATTTGAACCCTTTAGGTGGAAGTAGATACTAGCAAATGTAAATGTGTCCATGAACGAACTAACTCTCATAACATTTTGCGACAATGAAGACGGTTTTGACATAATGCCCTTTTAGATGGTTAATGCTATCTTAAAGTCAAAAGTGGAACTTGAGACGACAAAAACTCATGAAACGGTAAATTGTAAACAAATAATGGATGAGGATTTTGTACAAGATATTACGATGACGATGAGGAGTTCCATGATTCTCGACGTGATGAGTTGGGAAATGATGCTGAGGACGACGAGCTATCAAGCAGCTCAGAAAATGAAGACAAACCTAAACAAAATGGGGCAATCTTCTATGATTTCCAAATAAAAAATTGAGGAGACAAAAAAGATATCAAACAAAACAAATGAGAAAACAACGAAAGAGACTAGAGAAAACAATGCCTCGATTAATGAGCAAAAAGCAAAATCTTATGCTTGTGGGAGCAGATGATTGTGTCCGAGACAAAATCACGAGAAAGCCATTGAAATGAATGTCTCTACATATAAACCCAAAAAAGAAAAAGAAAAATAAACTCAAGGACACAATAGAAACATCAACAAAATTTTCCAAAACTCAACAAAAACGCGAATGTCAAAAGTTGAAATAGACTCTAAAAGAAGTTTGGACAACGGAGATGGAAAGTGAAAAGGAGTCTAATACGGACAAATTCAACGCACTCTCTTACTATAAAAAGTACGCCATCCAAGATAAACGAATTGTGATTCAGCAGCCAATTAGGGAACTCAAAGAACCATGTACATCTTATGATGGGCTTGAGAATGCCAAGAGAATTCACCTGGTTGAACCAAGAGAAGAATCAAAACCAGCTTACATAGCCACGGATCTCATTGAAGAGGAAGAGCAGCTTTTGAAAAGAGATAAAATGAAAGCAAAAAGGCTGAAAGAGAAAACCGCCCTAGAAACTGAACTACAACAAACCAAAGAGCAATTGAAACAAGAAAAGGAAAATGGGGAACAAACACATATTTTTTCCCCAAAATTTTATTAGGAGGTTCAATCTTAGTAGAAAAAGTCAATGCATATTTGGATGCTCTATTGCAAGCCTACAAGGCAAGACTATAACCTAATTAGACACTAGCACAGAGATTGCAGACATATTCGCATCTAGAGGTTGAAACAAAAGGAATGAAAATGTGCAAAAGGCTCATAGAGACAAGTCAAGCCCTAATGCAGCCAAAAATATTGAAAATCCTTGAGCAACTAGTGTCTCTACCAAAAAAGGAGAACACAAGCGCAATAAAAGAAAACAACAGAGGCGAACCAACCAAAGTAAAAAATGAACAGCCATTGGATGTGAGGGTGGTTGCAAACACAACGGATGAGGCCAAATCTCAGAAGATTCAGTCAATTCCTACAGTGGATGAGCCGTGGCCACAATCCTTATGGGAGATGATCAGAAGTTAAAAAGACGGTAGTGCCATGTTGCAATCAACACCCATTCTTGAAGATCAATATGGACCACAAGATTTATTCCAGGGATATATAGTCATTGTATGGAGATGCATGGGTAGAAGTATTTGCAAAGAATAAATCGGAGATGTTAAGGACTTTAACTTCTTTTGTAGGGGAACATGAGACAAAATCCGATGTGAGAATTGTGTCATCTCAATGGAATCCAATTCCACAGATGATGGACACAAAGAGCCTGCACAAATTGATCTCATTCCCTATAAGACGCACCATTACTCTCGCAAAACTTTTAAAGATGGGGTTGAAATCCCTTCACATGACAAACTTGCAGGTGAGAACATGGGTACGATCCAATTTGAGAAACCAAAGGCAAAACAGGTGCAAGTGAATAAGGTGGGTGACTACTGTGAAGGTGAAAAAGGAAACACCACCTTACTACTCGAGGACAAGGGAGTAAAAACTATATCCGTACTTAATAGTGGGACAGGGGTAGCCGTTGCTACAAAGGAAATCTGGGAGAAGTGAGGCAGACTAGCTCTCAGGAAAACATGAGAAGTTGCAACTAGCAGACGGATCTGTAGAGAGACCCTTGGGGATGCTTGAAAAAATAATTATATCGTCTTCTGGAATTGTACAAGTACACTTTTGCGGTGGTAGAATTTGGAAAAAGCAACAACTTTGAGGTTATTTTGGGACGACCATTCATGTGTCAACTCAAAATGGTTCAAGATTGGGGCTATGGCCATCTCTACTTGAGACATAATAAGGGTTAGAACAAAGGTCCATAGTTATAGAGGCGTAAGTCAAAACCTCAGTACAAGACTTTAAGGAAGATTGTAACCTAGAGCGGTCGATGGAGGATAAATACTATGTCAAAGAGCCAGTTCCTGAAGAATTGTTTGAACCTTTTGTTTGGGAACATAATTAATGGCAACGAAGTTTTGCGATGAGCATGACTATGACATAACTCCTTATTTTTTCCTTTATAAACTCCCTTCTCCTTGGCTTTGTTGCCTTTGGGAGACTTTTGGACGTTGTCCTTCCCCTTAGTCTCACTACGGTCCTTGTTTTCCATGGGCTTAAGATTTCTCTTAGCCCCTTGTCGGAAGTTGATTCTTGAATCCACCATGGTAGGGTGTATGACCGCAGATATGGTGCAACGCCTTTGGGAGTCAACATACTCTGCCATATCCTCAAATAAACCCGCAGAAATTTGTTGTTTTTGCTCTCCAAAATCCATCCTTTTCTAGACAGTGGCTTTTAGATGTAAATCCCAAAACTTGACTACATCTTTGTGAATAGATTCATAGAGAGAGAGCTTCAAGCTTTGCCATTCGGTGAGTACTTTGTCTTTGGCATCGCTAGCCAAAAACTGCTTTATGAGGGAAGCTCTTAAAGCTTTCCATGTTCGTGGAGCTTCATTATTTGCTCGTAGGTAGACCACCATTGCTTGGTGGACTTTGATTTTCTATTAGAGTGAAATCATGAGCTACATGACGTAGCTTATAGGACTCCGTGAAGCCCTCATCTCCAAACTCCTCCGCATTGAATTGTTGGATAAAGGCCAAGACTTTGTTCGTAGCACCAAAGGTGCCATCATAGGTAAGGAAAGAGATGTTCTTTCCTCCTTATTTGAATTTTTTGAGCTTGGACACCTTTTCCAAGCGGCATAGGATTTCCTATGGCCTCTTCTCTTGGGCAGTTCGAGAGCTGCACCATCACTTTCTTCAGAAGAGGAAGAGGATGATGAGGATGGAGAAGAGGGTGACCTCTTTTTCGCCTTTTTCTTCCCTTGTTCCCCCTTTTCTACACCATCACTTTCTTCAGAAGAGGAAGAGGATGAGGAAGATGGAGAAGAGGGTGACCTCTTTCTAACCTTTTTCTTCTCTTGTTTTCTCTCTTCCCTCTTTGAATTATGGTGAAGAGGAGTATGTGATGGTCTTCTCCATTTAGGGGGTGTTGGAGAGCGTTTTTCCCGCCATCTTTGTGGAGCCGCCTTCGCCAAGGTGGCCGGAGACTCGCTTCTTTCTCGTTCTTTTGATGGGGGCTTTACCGTTGAAACTTGGATTCTCCTTTGGGAGGGAGATGGCTCATCGAGTAGTAATTTTTTGAGCCCTTCGTACGGATCCTCCTCTTCTTCCCTTATCAGAGAGATTTCTCCTTTGGAAGTCTCACCAGGAGCTTTCCTAGGTACTCTCTCTTCTTGGTGGGGAGTTTGGAGAATACCATGGGCACTTCACCTTGGAGGGATGGATTGCCCAGGGCTTGTTGAAGCCTAGAAACAAGATAGTTTACAAGCATAGGGGCATCATTAGTTGCAAAATCAAAGCTATCAACATTCATTTCAATCTCTTTTCCCTTGTCAGCCATACTAGCAAATTTTAGATGTAAATTTTTACTTGTACTTTGGAACTTCAAGCCCTAGTTGCTACTCCTCTTTACCTTCAAAGATAAGCACTCAAGCATCTATACCCGTAGCTCAAATATTATTAATTGCAAGGAATAGAAGAGAGGGTTTCACAAAGCCAAGACAATACTGGTTCTTGTCAAGCTTCTAATAGCTCAATAATGGTTAAGCCATAGGCAAGCCCCGTAGGAATCCATTATTTAGACCATAGCTCTCGACGATATCCCCGTTAATTGCATAAAGCATGCATGCTTCAAGGAGGAAAAATCCCTTTTCTACTTACTCTTTTGCAATTAATAACACCAACCATTTGTAGCAAAGCTTGAGGACCTCTCTTCTTGAGCAAGAAAAGAGAAACCAATAGCTCTAATACCAATGTAACATTTAATGCACTAGTAACTTGTGTGTAGCGGAAAATGATAACATAGTGAGCATTCCATTAAGAATAAGTTCCAAGTGAGCATAGAGAGAGTACTTCATTGGAGAAAACAACATATCAATTTACACCTAACTAGTTTGGCATAGACAATACTTGAGAAGAGAGAGAAATAGAACAATTGACAACAATTGAGGACCGGATTTACATGGAGCTGGTCCCCCCTCCAAAAAGGCTTTGTATTATAGTTTCTCCCATCAAAGGAGACTTTTGTATAATACAATCTTTGTGTTCCTTGACAAAACTCGTCGTACAATGAAGATGGAAGATTCATGCACCAAATTATGCTTGAAAAAACACACCTAGTGGGCCTAGCCTCAGTCCCAAGACCTCACGCACCTTCAAAGATGGTGAGAGCTAGCAGGGAATGAGGAAAGATTGAGAGGACGAAGATGTATCTTACACGAAAGAAGTATTCTCCTCACATAATCACTCTAATAGCATAGCTTAGCTTAGTAATTAGCATGTTAGAGGAGATGAGCATGCCATTGAAGCTTGGCTCTTGGTTGGATTTGCATTCCATAGCCAAGAGTTGTTGGTGTAGGCCTCTACTTTCCAATGCTCGGAGAAGGAGATGGAGTTCTTGCTCAACACATGAGTTGTGTGTGTGTGTAGCAAAAATTAGATAGACTAAAATGCCAACCTCTCTCTCTCTCTCTCTCTCTCTCTCTCTCTCTCTCGGTCGACCCCTCCTCCCAATTACTCTTGCTAGCTTCCCATTGGCTCCTGCAAAGCTTAGCCAATAACAATTTAGAAGCATAATTGATAGCCTTGTGACATGTGTCCCCCTTTTCCCTTTTGTGAGAGCTTTAGGTAATTAAAATAATTTATTTAAACTCTCATTGGACCTTTTAGTCTTCTGGCCAATAGGAATCAAGCAAGCCATTGGGATGCTGGATGCTCATTGGACCCTTTGGTAGATTTACCAATAGTCTTTTAGGGAGCTTAATTTATATTGGTTCTTTTATCATGTATTTTTAAATTGATAGACTAATTTTATTATAGCCTAATTCTCATTGGTCCACCTCTATGGCCACCCAATAGGATTTGGGGGGAGATTGGGGGCATATGGGCTAGGAGCCTGCCATGGGGCCAGTATTCCCTTTGTGTAAAGGAGGAGCTTGGAAGTGTGTGTGTCTGTGTGTGTTTCTCTCTCTTCCCCTACCATTAGGGCTTGCCCCCTCCTTCCTAGGGATTGGGAAAACTTTTTAGTCTTCCCATAACCATCCAATTTTTCCCACTTTTGGCCATTGGATAATTTAATTAAATATAGGAACTTTAGCCTATGGAAGTCTTAATAGAGTTGAACCTTAGGTCTTTTAAGCTCCATTGATGCACATTGCTCTTTTGCAAACTGTCCCACTTTGGATCCCTATTTTCCTTCTTCTGGATCCTTGTTGAGACCGGTCTGGCAGCCTTACCAATATTCTAGCTTTTACTCCCATGGTACCTCCCCGTATTAAATGATTAGTTTAACATGAGAAAGTCATTTGGGAGAATTAGATATTAGTTTTTATGACAAGAATATGTCTTCATTGACATACGTGAAGAATCGACAAAAGTTGTCTCAAAGAATCTAGCTCCAAAAAGTGCACAACTAAAAGCAAATGAAGAACCAAGTTCCACATCAGATACTCAACAAACTCAAGACCAAGAGAACATGAAGAAGGAAAAAAACCGGTTGTCTCGTACAATGATCAAATTTAGCATATGTGGAGAAATAAGAATCACATGTTCAGTTGTGAGATAGATCCAGATGCGTTAAAGAATCTAATGTCTTATGGAGCGTGGATAATGATGGGAAAGCCTCCAATCACCAAGCTAGAGGAGATAATGTACACAAGTTCTAAAACAAAAATTCCTAGCTTTGGAGTGACAAAAGCCATACTCAAGTTGAGTAATGGGGAGTTCAAGGATACCTTCCAAATAGTCAATTCCCATCATATCAAAGAGAGTCTGATCCTCATGAGAACATGGATGGACATCTTCTTTCAACAACAACCAAAAGCTTCAACAACAATACCAAATTCCTCAAAAGATCCTCAAGTATATGAAAACAAGAAGCATTCAACTATAGCAAAAAAAGGGAAATCTAAGGCAAACACTGACGCAGATCAATCTTGCAAGTCAAATTTACCTTCGACAAGTCTCCATCAAACTTCCTACACAACCTCTACATCAAAAGCCAAACCATTGACAATGCAATGGAAACCTAAGCAAAAAGTTTATCAACCAAAGTTTCCATCACCAAAAAGCCTCCTAAAGAAGCCAAAGAGAATCAACCAAGTGTTGGTGTCCAAAGAGCACATCAAAGTCAAGTATCCAGTTTGGATACATGAATCACAAGTTCAACCTCGACAACCAAAGGTGATGGGGTGGGTAGCATCAAACGAGTCAGTCATTGCTCAAGCTACTTTGAGGGAAACGTGATGATTTGGGACAGAAAGCCCAAGGTAATAGCTTGGATCTACTCGCCTCAAGAAAACACTTCTACAAAGAGTAAGTTGAGCCATCAATGAAGGAAAAACACCTCAAGCAAGAGGAAGAACAACCTCAAAGGGAAAAAGCAAAGACCTTCAAAGTTAGAGTTCTACCAAACTGCCCAACAAAAGCATGTGAAGAAGCGGATGATTCTTGTCAAGCTCCTCAAAGCGCAAGGATTTTATGAAGGCAACATTCAAATATGATTACCAAAAGTAGAAACTCAACTTGGAACAATGAAGATCAGTCATGCAATGCGAGGCTCAACCCAGAGACAAGCAATAACAACAACCAAGAGCCGATAGAAGCCAAACACAACCAAGCATGCTACAATCTCTAGATGGATACATTGTCTTCTACTACAGAAGCAAGGCTCTTACAACAGTAATCATCAAATATGGATACCAAACCCTAGAGCAAAAGAAGGAAATGCAAAATAAGGTCACACAAAGACCACAAACAAGGTGGGTTCCGAAATACCTATTGGAAACTTAATCACAAAGAACCCACACACATATACACCTAATGTGCATTAGAGATAAAGCAAAGGCTCCATCAGTCCCTACTACAATCGTAAGACCTGTTCACAAAGCAGTATTGACATACGAAAAATGAGTCAAGAGTAGCCAAAGTATCCCAACCTACCAGACAAAATGGTGGCGTCCAAAGATCAACACAATGAAAGAGGCCTAAATCTCAAGACACATATGGAATTGGTTTTCTGGCCTTGAACATGTATGCCCAAGTTGCCATAAAATATACATGGCATAAGAGTCAGAGTCGGGTAGCTAAGCGACTAAATGAGCGAGGCATTAGTCCCAAAGCTTCACGTAACATTTTATGTGGTCTAAGAGTCTTAGTTATTCTAGGTACTGCTCAAGCTATAAGAGTTGAGTATATTTTTATTGTGTAGCTCATGCTGGTAAAGGTGAGTATAAGAGCCAAAGTCTATGTATTTTAAGTCTGGTGAAGTGAAAAAGGAAGTCCAAAAGACACTCATGCACTAAGCACAGTGAGGTATGAGTGGAGAAGCTTCTACATCAAAAACCCTTCTTGGAAACATGGAAGCTATTGCGACATCCTTTAATGTCACATGTGCTACATGTATTTCTTGAAGCACCCATCAACTCCATCTTTTATACTGCATGCTTTTGTTTTGATGAACTTCTTGTATGCATATAGAGCGTCCCATAATTGGCACTTGCACTAGACACTCTTCCTTTATTTCTCCCAATCACTCACCTTGCACAAGCAGGCGATTCAAGTTTAATAACTCAACTTCGATAAGAGCGTATCCCAAAGACACTTTTTTCCTACCGGGTTTTTTTCCTTTGGTCATCCAGGTTTTAGACCCTAATCTAGAAACACTCATCACCATCCTCTTTTATATATTCCTTCTACATAAACAATAAGGATAATGCTACCCACATCAAGCATCAACAAATTGGAGCAGCAGTTTTGCAGCTCTCCACTCCTTATCAAGAGCAACTCTTATCTTCAAGGACAACAACAAACCTCCATTGAACAATAATAAGTCAAAGAATGTCATATAGAACAGCTGACAAGCAATGAAAAATTCACCAAGAGAGCTATCATTAACAATCATAAGGAGCTCATATGGTGCTTCAACTTGGTGAATATTGCAAAGACTTGCATTCTAATGGGAACTAAAGGCAAGATGCATCATCAAGTCAACGACCTAAAGAGGGTCAGTTCCCAGGAAGGCATGCAACACCAAAAACCATCTTCACAATCAAAAGTGTCCACCAAAAGGAGAATGTGTAACAAAATGCAAAATTGCCTTGACAGTAAAGTCCAACACACGCATCAGCCAGAACACACCGTGTATGAATCTCTCAAGGAAGGTAGGCTTCATCAATGACACAACATACAAAGCTAAAGACCAACCTTGAAGACAAAGATAAA
Source organism: Adiantum capillus-veneris (assembly GCF_014529385.1). Classification (NCBI taxonomy): domain Eukaryota; kingdom Viridiplantae; phylum Streptophyta; class Polypodiopsida; order Polypodiales; family Pteridaceae; genus Adiantum; species Adiantum capillus-veneris. The sequence continues at coordinate 169,013,793 of NC_140935.1, forward strand.
GACAACCCTAACAACAAGATTGCACATGGTCCTGTCAAGGAACGACACAAGCTAGGAAGGGGGAAATGTTGGTGGATACACTGAATGGGCATCTAAAAGGCCGAATACTTAGTCGGATACCACATTTATACTCTATTATTTTTTTGAGCTAGTGTAGCTACATTGTATGTAAATGTTGATTTCAGAGTAGCAGATCGTTTCCCTGAGTTGCAATTATGTCAGGATAATTGTAAAGGCCCATGTGAGCCAGTCATTGGCCATTTAGAAAGCCTTAGGTATAAAAGTCAATAACTTTAATGTGAAAGGAGGCTTATCTTTTGAAGAGAAAAGAGCTTTGCTATACGTACGCTCGAGCGGCTCTTCTCAGCTCCAATTTGTGATCAACATAATTAATGATTGGTTAATCCTTTTTCAATTCTAAAAAGTGCATTGTGTTCCTCTTCTCTTGCTCTTTCAATTAAGTACCAACATAGAGCTTCGGATGTCTATTGTTCAAATCAATTTAGGAGGCTGCATAGGCTTATTTGGTTAGTCCTTTTTTTGACACGTTCTTATGTGCTATCCATCCTAAGCGTGTAATAATCATGGCCAAGGACATGCAACTAGCATGTTTCCTAAGGCATGAGTGATACTTTTTTATGTCAAATCTTTTTTTGTAACTAATTATTGTATTGGAATCAAGTTTGCTTTGGAAGCCTTGTACTGGAATCAAGTTTTCTTTGGAACTCAGTGTATTTGCACTTTGCAATAAATACAATCGCCTCTCTTATTGTCACTCTATGTAAACTTGAAACAAGTTTTTTTGTTTGTGTAATTTAGCTCATTTTGCAGGAACGCTAGAGGGAATATCTCTCAATGAAGTTAAACTTAAGGTCTATAATTGTCTATTTATTTTAGTCCTTAGTTTCATGGCCATAACTACCACACGCATTGCACATCCCATTAAGCTTCACTCTAAAGGTAGGGCATTCAGTGGTGTTATGTGGTCCGCGGAAAACAAAGCACCATTGTTGCTCCCTTCTTGGATACTATGATTGTTTTGTGGAGTAGGATTATGAGACGATTACCCCTAAGGCTTTCTTAGATAGCCTTGGTGAGATCGACCAAAGTCATCTCCGATATCATTGGCTCTTTCACGATTGTCTTTATTTTCATCGGCTTGTGCTTATATGCTTGTGAGCTTGTAGATTTGGGTTCAGAAGATACCCTGGCTGCTTCAATCATTAAGTTGTCATCTAGTTGAATTGCATTAGTAGTGACTGCCTCCCAAGTAGTGATACCTCTAATGACTAAGCGATTGTAGATATTCTCATGTTGCAATCATCTAATGAATCTATCAAGAAGCTGGTTATTGTTGAAATTCTCATTTGGGGTACAACAAGAATTCAAATGCTTCAAACGACTAATAAAATCTCTCACCGACTCCCCTTCCCCCCTTTTAGCTTTTTGGAGTTGAGATGCTATGCCCCAAAGTACACCCTCTCGTATATACTCTTTAAAAAACAAGCTCCTAGGAGTAGGGTATTGCTTGTGCTCTTCAACCCCTAAGGTTCTATACCAATCTCCAGCCTTCCTACTCAGGGTCAAGCTCAAGGCCTTACACTTATGTAGTTCATTGTGCTCTTCCAGGGAATCACACACGTGCCTGAATACCTCAATATTCTTTCTAACATCTCTATGACCGCTAAATTTTTATGTGAGCTTGGCCACTTGTTCTGCCCTTCCTCTAGGCTCTCTCTCTCAGGTATGCTATGTATATTATCCGTAATAGATCGACCAATAGTTTGAGCAAATGCTACCAAATATCCTAAATGAGTAGTTATAGCGGGTGTAGTTTCTCTTGGAACTACATGTAACATGGGGGTTGACCTTGGTCTTAGCATACGAAGGGTCCTTGGGTCCCATGATTTGTACAATGTTGTACCATGCGGTGGTCCAAAGTAATAGTGAGGCCCTAGGTATAGCACATGCAGGATATGACATGTTATTGCTAACTGGAATGGCCCCACTTGAATAAGAGCTTGTATGATGTCATTATGGAGCATAAGCCCTTTGAATAATTGGGGGTGTAGAGGCTACATGAGCATGAGTGGAAACAAGTACATATGATTGATACACACTTGTAGGCACTAATATAGGCATTGTGCTACTAGGTATCGGTGCTTTACTAACAAATGAAGTCCAAGGTGTACTTTTTGCCATGCTCATCACTGGGGTAGGCATGGTAGTTGTAGTGTCTTTGACATGGTATGTGTAGCCTGTGTACAGGTCATTCAAAGTCTCGGTTTGCAGGTCATACTCCCAATTTTCATTGGGAGATACCCCCTCTAAGCTTGGCTTTCTAGAGGTTTCCCTTAAAGTTGAGGCATTGTGGCTCCTTATGGTTTGACCCTTGATAACTGCTAATTCAGGAGCACTCAATTGCTTGACAGACATGACTATGGTCATAGGGGCCTTTGCTTTCATGGCTTGGAATTCTTCTATCATATGTAAGCTCTCAATTTCCTTCTCCCTAGCTGCTTGCATATATCGTTTGATTTCTTATACTTTTGCAAGACTCCTACCATCGAGTAGTAGAACTTCGGAGGGTGATTTCTTTGTAGGGTCTTTAGTGAATGTAGGGGGTAGAAAATCAACATGGATACTCTTGGGGAGTATAGGCTCTACATTAGATATGAAAGGTGAATCTACCTCCCCGTCGCCTTCGTTTACTTCACTAGTTGTAGGCTTCGAATGAGTGGCTTCACTAATGGTTTCCATTAGGTGACTAACCACACTAGCACTTGGTTGTGGGGACAAGATAGGTATGTTTTGGTTTGATTTTTTAAAGTATGGGGTAGGGTGTCCCTCCATCATGTCAAAATCAGAGGAAGGGTCACTAGCCACCGCAATCGGGTCTTGGGTTGCACTACATTGGGTCCCAGCCAAAGGCCCGAAACCTAACGTGGGTGGATAATGAGTTCTTGCATAATTTGAGGCACTCTCTAATTGCTCAAAATCTAGCACTCTTCCAAAGCATAAATACATGTGATGCGGGTACTGTTAGTGGGTAGCCGGCGATCAAACGTCTGTAGCATAGCTGTCTAGCACTAACATACTGTCAATACTCAGGGAAGCGACTTAGATGGGGCACAAAGACTCTTTGAGGGTTTCAACCTCAAGAAGGGAACCTACAAACTGAAGCTATAACACTAGCAAATCTATCACTCTATACTTAGGCAATTTGCATATGTCTTGTCTCACCGCTCTAGGTCATCATGCCATTTCAGCACTCGAACAAACTCGAAATGCAATGAAACTTTAGGAGGATGTCTAAGAGATCTAGGGACACTAATCTACCTGATGGATGCTATGGATTGCAAGGGAAGGGATGGAGAGAAGGGGAAAGGAGATGCAAGAGGCACACACTATGTTTGGTGGAGCATCAGGGAGTACAATGCTTTCTTCTCCTTGTTTCCTTTATGTGAACAAACAATGAGTAAGTTCGACCACATTTTTGGCCATGGGGCCTGAAACCCAACAATCTCCCACTTGAAGACCAACATGGCCCAAGTGGCTAAAGAATGTAGGGGCTACTATGTACAAATGTAACGTGAAGCATGACCCTAGCTTCACCCTACACCCATCACAACTTCCTTACTGGAAGGAGAAACTGCAACATACTCTGCCTCAATAGTGGAAAACGAAGTGCAATTTTGGATACATGATCTCTAAGAAACTACCGCTCCAGCAAATAAGAAAATGTAGCCAGATGTGGATTGCCTAGTGTCCACACAAGCCGCATAATCAGAATTAGTGTATCCAACGATGGATGCATCACTGTTCCCAAAGCGTAAGCACTTGCTAGCTGATCCCTTGATGTATCTCAAGATGCAATTCACTGCTTTCCATTGCTTTCTGCTTGAATTTGCCATAAACCTACTGACCACTCCCACTGCATATGCAATGTCTGGCCGTGTGCTAACCATGGCAAACATGAGACTGTCAACTGCCAAAGAATACGGCACCTTTTTCATCTCTACCTTTTCAACATTCGATTTGGGACAATCATGCTTGCTAAGATTTTTGTACGTTGCCATTGGGGTACTCAATGCTCCTTCCCCTTACATATTGAAACGTTGCAAGACCTTGTGAATATACTCTTCCTATGAAAGTTCAAGTACCATGTTTGCGATCTCTCTTGATATGCATACCAAGAAAATGATGTGTATCGTCCACATCTTTCATAGCAAACTACTTTCTCGAGGCATCCTTGAGAAGTGAAATCTCATCTTTTGACTTTTTGGCTATGAGCATATCATCCACGTACAAAATCAAAATGATGAGGGAACCATCGTTCAACCTCTTTGTGTACAAGCAGTGATCCTCTTGGTTCTGTACGTACCCTGTGACCGAATGTACTTATTAAACTTGATGTACCATTGCCTTGAGCCTTACTTGAATCCATACAAAGATTTCTTGAGTCTACACACCAATTCTACCCGTGTTGGCTTCTCAAGCTTTATCGCAAAACCTTTTGGCTATTTCATGTAAACATTTTCTTCAAGATCCCCATGAAGAAACATTGTCTTCACATCCATTCGGACCAATTCCAAGTCCTTGATGGATACTAGACCAAGCGCAAGACACAATGTAGTCATCTTGACCACTGGAGAAAATATTTCATGGAAATCCATGCCTTTTGTTTGCTTGAACCCTTTAACAACAAATCTAGCCTTATATTTAGGCTGGAGATCATCTATGATATACTTCTTCTTGTACACCTATTTGCATGGCAATGTCATAATAACTAATATCTACTTCTCCTAAATGATTTTCTCATGTTAAACTGATCATTTAATATGGGGAAGTACCAGGGGAGAAAAAGCCAGAATATTGGTTAAGCTGGCAGACCGGCCACAGTAGGGATACAAAGGAGGGAAAATAGGGATCCAAAGGGAGGGCCATTTGCAAAAGAGCAATGTGCAACAATGGGCTTTAAAGACCATAAGGTTCAGCCCATTAAGACTTCCAAAATGCTAAGGTTCCAAAAATCAAAGGTTCAAATCAAAGGTTGTGTCCAATGGTCAAGCTTATAAAAATTGGATGCTTTGTGTGTGTACAAAAAAGTCTTCATGATTCCTACATAGGAGGGGGCGAGCCCTGTAAGTAGGGGATGAGAGAGAAACATACACACACACACACACACACACACTCACAAGCTTCCTTTACACAAAGGGAATGAGGGACACATGTTAGCTCCCTAGCCCAGATGCCCACAAGGTGCACTCAAATCCTATTGGATGGCTATGGAGGTGGACCAATGAGAATTAGGCTAGAGTAAATCTAGTTTAATTAATTTTAAAACACTTAATAAAAGAACCAATAAGAATTAAGCTCTCTAGAAGACTATTGGACAGTCTCCCAAGGGGTCCAATGAGCATTCAGCAGCCCAATGGCTTGCCTGATTCCTATTGGCCAGAAGACAAAGGGGTCCAATGAGAGTTTAGTTGCATTAATTAATTACCTAAAGCTCTCACAAAAGGGTAAAGGGGGCACATGTCAGAAGGCTATCACTTATGCTACTTAATTCTCATTGGCTAAGCTTGGAGAGGTCCAATGGGGTGTCAGCATGAGTAATTTGCATGAGGGGTCGACCAAGAGAGAGAGGGGGACTGAATTTCTCAAGGCATTATTCCACACACACTTGCACTAGCTCATGTGCGAAGCAAGAAGACTCTCTCTATCCTTCTCAAGCTTTAATGGAAAGCTTATCACCTACTCCAAGCTTGTGAGAAGGGAGGCCTACACCAACAACTCTTGGCTTTGTGATGCAAATCCAACCAAGAGCCAAGCTTCAATGCATGCTCATCTCCTCTACCATGCTAATTACTAAGCTATGCTATGATAATATGAGTGATTATGTGAGGAGATGTACATCTTTCTCGTAAGACTACTCCTTCTTCCTCTCAATCTACTCTCATACCCCGCTAGCTTTCACCATCTTCGAAGGTGTGTGAGGTCTTGGGTCTGAGACTGTGAGGGAATTGATGTTGTGTTTTATGAGTATTTTGCTTAGTGCTTGAAGCTTCCATCTTCATTGCACTAGATAGTTATTGGAGGAACACAAAGAATTGTATTGTAAAATGTCTCTCTTGATGGGGGAAACCTATAATACAAAGCCTTTTGGAGGGGGGACCGGCTCCATGTAAATCCGGTCCTCAAATGTTGTCAATAGCTTAATTTCTCTCTCTTTTGAAGTATTATTCATGCCTATCTAACTAGGTGTTATGCTTTTTGTTGCTCTCTCCACCCAAGCACTCTTGTTATGCTCATTAGGAACCTATTCTAATGAAATGCTCACTATGTTAATGTTATTTTTTGCTACACAGAATTTACTAGGCCATTAAATGTTACATGGCAATGCCTATTTACGCGCATGTAACTCTGTCAATTCCCAAGTTTCATTTGCTAAGATTGAGTTATACTCAGATTCCATAGGCTCTTCCCACTTCACGCTATTCTCCATTTGAATGGCCTCTTTGTAGCAAGTGGGTTCACCACAATCAGTGACTAGAAAGTAGTATAATCCTTGCTCAAAATGCTTAGGTGCACAAGATGTACAAGTAGATCTCCAAAGTGCTTGGATTTCAAGCAACATGTGTGTCTGTACTAGTAGAAGGTGCATCACTAGCACGTCCAACATTCTGTGTAACTGGTGGTGAGAAAACATCCTCAAACCATACTTTGTGATACTCAATGCCTTTCGCTGGCTTTCTATGTATCTTAGACTTGTTGAATATCACCTGTGACCTGCGTATGAACTTCTTAGATTTTGAGTGCCAGAGAAGATATCCCATCTCTCCGTCTACACCATATCTTGGGGTCCAGTTTTTGTCTGAGCGCTTTTGGCACATGTGAGAATGCCTCACACCCAAATACATGTACTCTGTCATAATTGGGCTCTTTTCCCGTCCACATCTCCTGCAAAACCTTGTACTTTAGTGGTGTACTATGTGATCGATTGATCAAGTAAGCAGCCGTTGTAACAGCTTCTCCCCAAAATTCTTGAGTTAAGTTGGTCGTTGACAACATAGAAATGACCCGTTCGTGAATGGTTCTATTCATTCTCTCAGCCACACCATTTTGGGCGGGTGTGTAAGACGTGGTAAACTATCTTCTAATGCCTCTTAGAGGAGATGTACTCGCCTCCATTGTCACTGCACAAAGCTTTCTGCCGTATTGGTTCTCTACTAATGCTAAGAACTTTTGAAAGACACTAAAGACGCCGCTCTTTTGCTTCAAGAGATAAACCCACACCTTTCTAGTAGAGTCATCTATGAATGTCAAGAAGTATAATGCTCCCCCTAGAGACTTGACCGGCATAGGTCCACACAAGTCGCCATGTACGAGATCTAGAGAAGTCCCTAAAAGGCGATGATGTCAACCTAGTCTATTTGCCATAGATGCAATGCTCACAAAAAGAGAAGTTAGACTAATCTAACACAAGAATATAACCAAAATGCTGCAAGACTTTCATTCCCTTTTAACTCATATGTCCTAGCCACCTATGCCACAACTCTATAGACGGTGGCTTGACTACACAAATAAAATTCTCTTTCACAGAAGAGGCATAAAGTGAGTACAATGAGCCAAACTTTTGGCCTTTAAGCATGACCATATTTTCTTTCTTGATAATCCAAAAACCATGAGAAAATATGATAGTGTAACCCAAATAATCTAGCTGTCCAATTGACATCCATCTCTTTGTCAATTTGGATACATGTATGACATTATGCAACATAAACTCAGTGACATTACGCATAGAAAACTTGATGCTACCCACACCTCATATATCAAGCTCATAAGAATTGCCTAGCTTCATCATTCCATGTGTGGCAGTGTATGTAGAAAACCACTCCTTGTAAGCATGAAAGCTAACACCCGAGTCCACAATCCAATTATGCACATAGCAGTCATCATGCGCTAACAATGCATCAAGACTCAAATTTGATGTAAATCAACACATCATTTAGCACATCAGAAACTGTCTTAATGGCTATAGACTCAACCACGTTAAGCTCTTCAACTTTCACGCTGCTTTTAGGTTTGTCAGACTTCGCTTTCTCTTTGCCCTTATCATGTAGCATTGTGCGGCAATCTTTCTTCAAGTGTCCCTTTTTATGGTAGTAGTAACACTCAACATTTCACATGTCTTTGCCGTGACTCTTGCTACGCCTTGCCTACAATCCTGTGAATGATCGCGGCTACGACCAGACTGCCTTTGCTTGTCACACGATTGCCACTAGCCATATATGCATCACCGTGTCCACTCGCATCAAGAGATTGACATCGAATCTCCTCGATGAGAAACACACCAGCAACATCGCTAAAATCTAGCTTGTCGTTGGGTGTAGAACTGCTTATGCCTATGCTGAAGGTATCCCATGACGATGGTAGCGAACATAGAAAGAAAATGGCCTTCATTTTATCATCGAAATTGAGACCTTTTGAAGTAAACTATGAAAATACGTTGATGAACTCGTTCAAGTGAGAACTAACATTACTTCCTTCTTTCATGTTCATGCATATCGATTTCTTCATCAGGAAAACCTTCTTCGAGGCGTTGTTGCCATCCCAAGCATGACATAGAGCATCACACAAATCTTTGGCATTGGTCTTATCCATTATGGTAAAGTAAATGGATTCACCAAGGTGTAGGTGAATGGTCATCATAGCATGCCCATTCAAGTCATGCCACTCATCATTAGTGTACGCATTCTCTCTTCTTGCACTCAAAGGTGCTATCAAGCCTTTATTGATCAAAACATCTTGCATACGCTGCCGCCGCCAAATGAAAAAGTTTGAGCTATCAAATTTTTTGATGTAGTACTCTTCTCTTTGGAAGCACTACTCGCAACCATGATTAAGAGAATGTAGCCCAAAAAAAAAATGTCAAATTGCTAGGGATAATTTTGGCAAAGTTTCCCCTAGAACAGGAGCGAAAACGAAACCAAAATGTAGTACAATCCTTGTGTAAGAACAGCTAGAAGTGCCAAGAACACATAAAATGGACTCGTGGGAAAAATCCGGCAAAGTCTCCTTTATATGAGGAGTCAAAACTCGACTAAAAAAAACGCATAAACTGCTCAAATAACCACTAGGCATCACCTGCTCAAAACCACTATTGTGTGACCGCCAACTCAACATCAAAAGCACAAAAAACCGTCCAGATACATGTCCTATGGGAAGGGTACCATAAAAGGGGAACTCCAACTACCTGTATCACCAAAGGTATCTCAACACTTGAGAATACCCCAGCTCAAAGAAAACCTCACGCTATTGACCCTCCAAAGGCTAATGCAGACACAAAAGGACTAGCCACAATCTCAGAAAGGCCTTTCCGGTCTGAGTCTCAGAAACGGTCGAGAAAACTTCCAAAAAATGGCTCCACATGGAGAGACCGAATCATTGAGAGAAAACGATTTTGAGCTTAAAAGGGAAACCCTCAAGGCCAAATACCACATCCTGTAAAGATGTATCTTGGAGTGAAGAGGACACAAATGAGGACAAATCGAGTGATTCTACGCTAGAAGCAACCCAAAATCAAAAACTAGACACGAGGAGTAAAATATATAAGAGGCGAAAATCTCAAGCAAATGTAAGGGCTAGGATAAAAGAAACGAGATCCACCACAGAATGACTCAGTTATCTGGGGGGCATGTGATGCTCATCAAAAGTTGGTAGACAATTGGGGTGAATATCTCCAGAGTGTCATGTGGTGTAGTTTGCGACCCCTTAACTTTGCACAATTAGAGATTACAGAGAAGCCAAGAGTGAGCCGTACTATAAGAAGACGTCAAAACAACTTAGCTCAACAAAAAAAGGAAGTGGAGATTCAAGTGAAGACCTTAGCACAAGAAGAGCCAATAGACTTACATCTTGTGCTAGAACATTTGAAATCTTATACCACATGGGATCAAAAATTTGTGTACGCCAAAGCCCAACAAATACCTATTGATGGAAGTAGTGGAGTTTACGATGGTATGATGGTAGTTAAGGAGATAGAATTAGCCCAACCAAGTGAGTAGTTTGAAACTAGTTTTTATTGCTCAAGACCTTACTAAGATTGACGAGTAAAGATCTTCTCAAAGAATTCAAGGATATATTTGCTTGGACATATCATGATATGAAGGGCGTTCCACGTTTCGTGGTTCAACATACAATTCCCATGATTAGCATTGCTAAACCAATCTAGCAACAACCCTACCTAATGAATCCTAAGTATGTAAACGTTGTTCAATAAGAGATTGAAAAACTAATCCAATGTGGATTCATACACCCTATTGCGCACTCAAAATGGGTTTCTTCGATAGTCCTTGTGCCAAAAAATAATGGGAAACTCATAGTGTGCGTGGACCTCGAGAAGGTTAATGCAACCACTAGAAGAAATCATTATCCCTTGCCATATTTGAAACATGTGCTTGAAAGAGTTCCAGGCAAGGGAGCTTATAGCTTTTTAGATGGGTACTCTAGTTACAATCAAATCACAATTGCACTAGAGGACCAAATTAAAACCACTTTTATAACTGAATTCAAAGTGTTTTCATTTTGTGTTATGGCCTTTGGCTTGAAAAATGCCCCTACTACTTTCCAATGATTAATGAAAATTGAATTCAAGGAATATTTAAGGGATATTTGTGAAGCTTTCCTGGGAAACCTTTGTGTTTATTCCTCTTGGGAGAAGCATCTATCATGTTTACAAAAAGTTTTCGAAAGGTGTAGATTGTATCGCATGTCATTGAACCCTTTCAAATGCCAATTTTGGGTTAAACATGGAGTCACTTTAGGGCATATAGTGTTCAAGAATGGGATTTCCACAGACGAGAGAAGAATGAAAACATTGCCAATTTGCCACCACCTACAAACTATAAGGGAGTTCAAAGATTCATAGGCATGGCTGGGTATTATCGGCGGTTAATATTAAACTTTGTTGAGATAGCTCGTCCATTGTACACATATCGAGTTTCATTGGACCGAGGAGTGTGACCATGCTTATGAGTTATTAACAAAGGCCCTTAAAATTGCTCCAATCTTACGAGTGCCCGATTGGAATGTGATTTTCCATGTGCTTATTGAGGCATCAAACTTTGCTATTGGGTGTGTTCTAACTCAACTAGGAGAACATAAATTGAACTACCCTATTAGCTTTGCAAGTCGCCAATTAAATGATTGCGAGATGAACTACACCACTATAGAGCGATAAGGTTTAGCTATGATTTATGCTATATAGAAATTTTGATACTACCTTCTTGCTACCAAGTTTGTGTTTTACGTGTATCATCAAACATTGTTGTATCTAGTAAACAAACCATGTTCCGTAGAAAGAATTACATGCTGGTTGTTAATTCTTCTCGAGTTTGATTTTATTGTTGTTGTAAAATCTAGAAAAAAAAATGTTATGGAAAACCATTTGTCTCACATACCCAATGTTGAAGCCCCTACTAGAGTTGATGATGAATTGCTAGACACTTCCCTATTCATAGGACAATGCATGAATGGAGTGAAAAAAAAAACAACTTTTTAGAAATTTGAAAGGATTTAGCTTGAAAGTTAATCAAGGAATCTAAGACCTTAGACAAGCTAGGCATGTGCTCGAGGTGCTTAGTGACTAAGGTGCTTGAGGTGCTTACTGACCAAAGTTCTTGAGGTGTTAAAGTCAAACATGATGCCTACAAAGAAGGGGGCAAGCCCTAAAGGTAGGAGATGAGAGAGAACACACTCCCACACTCTCAAGAACCACCCTTTCCACAAGAGGCATAAAAGACACATGTCAAGCCCCTAGCCATCTTGCCCTCACAGTGTGCCTAAATCATATTGGATGGTCTTAAGGGAGGTCCAATGAGAATTTAGATTCAATTAAATAATTAACTAAGCTCTCTCTCTCAAAAGGGGAAAGGAGGACACTTGTCCAAATGCTACCTCTATTGCTAGTTATGACCAAAGCCCGTGATTGGCTAGGCCTTAGCATGGGCCATTAGGATGCAAACTAGTACTAAAGGAGAGAGGGGTCGACCAAAGCAAGATGGGGGGCCTCCTTTTTTGGGCATACACTCACACACACTCACACATTCTCTCATGTGTCGAGAAGAACTCCATCTCCTTCTCCAAACTTGAGAAGTAGAGAGCCTACACCAACACCTCTTGGATATGGAATGCAAATCCAACCAAGAGTCAAGCTTCAAAGCAATGCTTATCATCTTCTTCATCTCCATTGCTATGCTATGCTATGCTCTAAGAGTAATGATATGTGAGGAGACTACTTCTTTCTCATAAGAATACATCTTATTCTCTTCCGTTCCCTCACTCCGTGTTAGCTCTCTTCACCTTAAAAGGTGTTTGAGGTCTTGGGATTGAGGCCGGGGACAAGCTCATGTTTATTGCAAGTTAATTACGGGCATAATATTAGTGCATGAAGCTTACCATCTTCATGAATCAACAAGGTCTTAAGGAACACAAAAAATAAATTATATCAAGTCTCTCTTCATGGGATAACCTATAATACAAAAGCCTTTTGGAGGGGGGACCGGCTCCAAGTAAATTGGGTCCTCAATTGTTGTCAATTTCTCTAATTCTCTCTCTCTTGTGCAAGTATTATTCATACCAAGCTAACTAGGTGCAATTTTTATTTTTTTATCTTCGATCAAGTACTCTCTCTATGCTGATTAAGAATTCTCTTAAGGAAATGATCACTACTGTCACTTGCTACAATCAATATTATTAGCCATATTTTGTTACATTGGTATCAGAGCCATTGATTTCTCTTTTCTTGCTTAAGAAGAGAGGTCCTTAAGTTGTCCATAAAAGGTTGGATTTGTTCATTGCAAGAGGGTAAGTGGGACAGGGATTTATTATCCCGGTTAGAATGAACAAAGTTTGAGGTACACCGTTGGGAACTATAGAATTAATAATGGTGTCTTTTTGGGGATTTCCTTTGGCTTAACCATTATTGAGCTACAAGCAAACTCAACAAGAACTATATCAAATGAGAACTACTAGACCCTCTCCACTACTCTTTGCAATTAACAGTCTCTAAACCATGGGTGTGGCTGCTTGAGTGCTAATTCTCAAAAGTTAAGAAGAGTAGCAACTAAAGTTTTGAGGTTGCCAAAGAACAAATCAGCATATACATAAATTTAGTTAGCATGGCTAACAATAATAAAGAGAGTAGAATGAATATTGACGAATTTTATTTTGCACACATGAAGGTGCTACTAATGATGCCCCCGTGTTTGTGAACTATCTTGTCACTAGGTTGCAGCAAGCCATGGGCAACCCCGCTTTACAAGCCGAAGTTACCCAACAACTTCGCATCCATGGGAATATTTAAACTCCCCAAGAAGAGAGAGAGCTTAGGAGGCCTCTTGTTGAGACTCCCAAAAGAAGACTCTCTCCGGTGAGAGAAGAGGAAGAATCATATGAAAGAGAAAGAGTGAATCTCCAAACCCTTTGAAAGATGTGGCTCTGCGAAGACAATGATCTCGACGATCTTGTAATTGTGAGAAGGAAGAAAGGAATCAAAAGAATAAAAGGGAAAGAAAGAGGTCACCCTCTTCTCAATCTTCATCATCTTCCTCTTCTTCCGATGAAAGCAGCGGCTTATCTCCTAATGAGTTCAAGAGGAGAGGACATCAGAAGTCCTATGCTGCTTGGAAAAGATCCTATAAGCTCAAGAAGTTCAAAGAGCATCTCTTTTCTCACCTATGATGGCACTTTTGGCACCACGAACAAAGTCTTGATAGCAATTCGATGCGGCCTTTTAAGATGAGGGCTTCATGGAGTCCTCTAAGCTACGACATGTAGCTATGCATTTAAAAAAAATATGCCTAACAATGGTGGGCTGGTCTACGAGGTAATGGTGAAGCTCCAAAGACATGGAAAACTCTAAGAGTTTCCATAATGAATCAGTTTCTTGCAAGCGATGCCAAAGACAAAGTTCTTACCAAATGGCGAAGCTTGAAGCTATCTCCCAGCAAGTCTATCCACAAGTATGTGGAAACGTTTTGGGATTTACATCTCAAAGCTACGGTCTACCAAAAGATAGACTTTGGAAAACAAAAACAAAAGTTTTGTACTGGGCTACCTGAAGACATGGCCGAGTATGTCAACTCTCAAAGGCCTAGAATCATCACTAAAGACATCCACCATACTATGGTCGTTTCACAAATTAATTTTCAACAAGGGGCTAGGAGGAATTTTAAGCCCATGGAAACTAGAGACCGAAATGAGCCTAGAGGGAAGAACAATGCTCAAAACTCTTCCCAAGGCAACTCTAGCAACAACAACAACAAAACCAAGGAGAAAGCAGTCTACAAAGGTAAGAATAAACTCTCTCTTGAAGAGTTAGAGCGTTTTCTGCAAAGACAACAAGTGTTTCAAGTGCGGGGAGCAGGGACATGGCTATCGCACCTGCCCCAAAAGAAATGCATGTAATGAGCCACCAAGGGCTTCTATGGTTGAAGCTCCAAAAGAGGATACTCATTGCAAAGGATCATCCCTTTCATATGCTTGGGGAAAGGTAAGCGAGCATGATGCCTTTATCCTTTTCAACCCTGGCTCTACTCACAACTTCATATCAAAGGGAGTTGGCCACTAAATTAGGCATACAAGCGTTTGAGATGGAGACACTATGACCACCGATGGGGATTTCAAGGGACAACACGCCTCTGTTACTCCCTTGATTGGGAAATTGAGGCTTCATGTCCAAATCTACGTTGACAAAGAGGACTTTTTCATGTCCCTAGTCCAACATGAGGATGTTATCTTAGGGGCACCAAGGTTCAACCTCATTGATGTCCATATGAAGTTCCTTGAAAGGAGAATTTATTTCAACTACAGGGAAAAGAACATGTACATAGATGCTAATGAGTTGAGTCGTACTATACCCCTCATAAATATGCTTGCTTTTGATAAGTCAATGAAAAGTTCAGTTTCCATGTACATGATTTTTGTTAAAGAGTCCATAAATGATCCTTACGTTTTACTAGATCAAAGTGGTAGGAATCAAGAGGAATTAGAGTTTTCTAATTTTGTAAATAGATTCCAAGATGTTTTTCTCGATGTCATCCCTGGACAGTTACCTCCAAAATGAGGGGATGATGACCATACAACAGAGCTTCTACTTGGGAGCTCACCGCCCAATAATCCTCTCTATTGAGTTTCACAAGCTCAACAAGAGGAGATCATGAGGCAAGTACATGAACTAGTTGAGAAAGGGATGGTGAGGCCTAGCTCCTCTCCTTTCTATTCACTAGTCCTTCTAGTACAAAAGAAAGACGATACCTATCTGTTACAACAATGACATTCTTAGGCATTGTGCTCATGAGGATGAATATTTGTACATTTTGCAAGAAGAACACATGGGCATAGTTGGTGGTCACTTTTTAGAAGAATTGACTGCTAGAAAGGATTACAATTAGGCTATTGGTGACCCACTTTATTTAAGGCTGCATCACTCTTTATTTAAGGATGCATCACTCTTTAAAAAGGATGTGATGAATGCCAACGTTATGCAAAGCCACAAGGAAAAGATAAGATGTCTCTACATCCTATTAAGGTGACCCAACCATTTGAAAAGTGGGGCTTAGACTTTGTAGGTCCAATTAATCCGGCATCCCGTAATACTCAATCTCCGTATATCATTGTTGTCATTGACTATGTGACAAAATGGGCTGAAGCTAAAGCTACATGCAATGCCGACGAAGAGAGTCACATGAAGATTCTAGATCCTCATGTAATACATCCATAAATGTAAGAGCTTCTACACAACCTCCACCTACCATTGTGATTCACCATGAAGTTACAAGAGAATATACACCTCCCATTGTTAAATTGTCGCTTGATGAGCCACTGCAAGTTTGTTCCTAGGAAAGCACCTTGCCACCCTTGCAGCTCGATGATGCACCTAAGGTAATAGAAAACTATTGGCTAAAATCCTCACATATTACCAACTGGAATAATTGGTTTCAAAGGGTGATGACATCTTTTTAGAAGATAATGATCTACTAAGGGAGGGGGGAATGCAACTTTTTACTGTGTATGTTTTTGTTAATTCCTTGTAACCTGAAAATCTTAGGGAATGTAGAAAAGGAAAAGAAAAAAAGAGACTAAAAGAGAAAGAGCCATCTATTACAAAAATGAGACATAAAAAATCCACAAAAGTCACAATGTCACATCATGCACACCAACACCCTAGAATTACTGGAACTAAATCTATATGTGGTCACAAATATGGATAGTTCACCAGAGTCATATAGATACTTCTACACTTACTAAGAGGTAGCCTCTTTACTTTTCTCAAGTATTACCTTGTACTTACCTCAGAATGGGATTTGCTAGATAAACTAGCGTGTGAGGAAAATTTTGAGGCTGATACATCTAATGACCACAAGTGATCCCTACTTAGCAAAGAACGTCTCTCCAATTGCACAAGCTTATCCTTTGCAAGATGAATACCCATGCCTATGTGAACCTATGTGCATGGGATGATGCGGAAGATTTATAAGATTTCATGGATAAAACCCATGGTCTCACTGAGGATGACCCTATTCATCTTGACAATGATGAGGATAGAGGTTTAGCCTTAGGGCTGCCAACCAATCTATACAATATCCTCTTTCCTTGATCTTGTAGTGTAGAGTAGATAGATAGGTTAGGGTTCTATATTTTATTTCAATGTTGTTAAATAAATGGTTAATGCATTTTCTCATTGATGAGCCTCTTGGAGGTATGTGGTATTGTTTGCTAATTAATGTGTATAGGAAGACATTGTAGAGCTCAACTTTTTAGCATTAGGCGATCCTTGGCACGTCCACACCAAAACACATCAAAGAATTCTGGCCAACAAAAAATAGGTGTTTCTTAACAAAGTCTCTAACATACTTGCTTAAGTATTCTACCTTAAGTTCAATATAATCTTACCTCACAGTCCTTGTATAGTTTTATTAATCAAGAGATTTGAGCTACCCTTTGTACCTGCTCCAATTGCCACACTCATAGCTTTCAAGGATGAAATTTACATAAAGATGCCATTATTATTCTTTTTTCATATTTTTAGTCATGGGTCATTGGGCTTGTCAGTCCCGTAGATTTATGGTCAAGGGTTGGTGATCATCGCGATGAGAGGTGCACCATACTTTTTTATTGCTAATTGGTCGAATGTGGGTGCCCATATGTGAAAGGGAGAGATCCATAGATAAGGATTGTAAACCTAGTTTTTCTCATTTTGAAGGTACTAAGCTTTGCTCTTGCCTTGGGCTGTGTGTGTGTGTGTGTGTGTGTGTGTGTGTGTGTGTGTGAGAGAGAGAGAGAGAGAGAGAGAGAGAGAGAGAGAGAGAGAGAGAGAGAGAGAGAGGACATAGGCAATTAAGCAGCCATGAGTACTATGACAGTGCGGAGGGCGGATAGCAACAACGGCTTCTTCCTCTTGATTTGCATGAGATTTCCTTAGTGACAAAAATGCAGGAGGTGGTTATAGGTTGCGTGCTTGCAGCCCATATGGTTCACACACGGCGTTGAACAAGTTTGTCATAGTTGATAGCTATGTTCTATACAAATGAAGAATTTGTGAACTTTTGCCTCGTGTGGGCTATGCTCAAGAGCCTTTCTCTCTAGCTTCAAGGCCATGTGGACTCGATTGATAATATGATGGGCTAAGCGCTATTTATTCTGAAGCTGAAACATGCTAGATCAGGCTTGGATATAAAGGTCTGCATTTTGTGGAACATGAGCAAGCCAGTTTCCAAATACCTAGATCTCAATATGGGAGGTTTTGGTGCCTTTCAACAAGATTTGGCATTTTCTTCATTTCCCAATGTCTATTATAAATGTCGAAGAATTGGTCGCTATGCTGGGATCTGTCTTGAGCCAGAAGCTGCCTGCAATCTGGTGGTTAGGTCATCTTGGAGATGTGTTTCTAGGGATACCAAGCCTCTTATAAGATTTGACAAGCCAATAGAAGATGCTTGTGATAGTGAGATAAACCATGTTGGGATAATCAAAGAGACTAAGTGCCGTCAAATGAGATGCAAGAGAAATCGGAGTCATTTGTCGGTCTCACCATTAAGACTCATATGACCAACGAATCCATCCAACTTGACAATTTTGCAGGTGGATTACAAGGCCTAAAATTAGACCTCATCAACCAATAATATTATGAATGTATTAGGATCCACGACCAACACTATTAGTTTTTTAAAAAGAAAGAAAAAAAAGTGATACTTGATGCTTTTCTTGTCGGTGGTATGTTCCTTCGCATTGGCTTGGTATAATGTACCCAATATTTTTCAATAAAAACTATTTCATCTACTTTGCAACAGTGTTTTAAGTTTGCATTTTGTTATCATAGAGAAGTTTATTGAAACAATGGGATAAAAAATCGGACTTTGGAACAATTAATTATGGCCCTTATTCACTTGAAAACAATAGATTGATATGGAAAACTTAAAACTCAACACTATATCTAAAAATAAGAGTTGACTTTCAAGAAAGAAGAGGTAATTTAATGATAGGAGTAGTTTTAGGAAAGAAAGAGTGTTTTTAGAAAAGGAGTATTTATAAAAAAAGAAAGAGTGTTTTTAGGAAAGAAGGAGTATTTCTAGGAAGGCAAAGAAATTAAGTCAAGGTTAGAGCTTTCTTTCTTGGAAGCCAAGCTTCTCTTAAAATTAGAGACTCAAAATTGCACGTCAAAAATGCATGTCTCCCCCCCTCCCCTCCCCTCCCCCCCTTGTAAACGCTCACTAACTTATCTCTCTGCTTTAGCTATTCTTAGCTCTTGCTTTTGGCTCTTGAAATCCTATATAAAGACTCCTCTCCCCTCACTTTCAACACACACACACACACACACACAAGATCTCAGAAGCATAATTTCTCTTGCATTGATGCCGGAGTTCTCTTCTCTCTCTTAATCTCTCACCCTCCACCTCTCTTCCTTAAGCTCTCACCTTCAACCCATCTCCATCTCCAACTCTAGCTCCATCTCTACCACCATCATGTTGTTCCTTGGATTGTTGAGTTCTCTCTCTCTCTCTCTCTCTCTCTCTCTCTCTCTCTCTCTCTCTCTCTCTCCATCTTCTTTACAAGCAAGGAAGCCATAACTCTGCTTTTCACGACAAAAATTTTCCTCATCTTTTTCACTATATGATGGCCCCAAAGCGAACGACACCAAGCTCCAAGGACGCTCCTATCGTTCCACCTCCAAGGAAGGTGCAAAGAAAGGTATCATATACTCTAATTGTAGCTCAAATGGATGCATCGATGACTGCAGAAGAAGTTGAAGTCACTCAACCTCAAACATGGAATATAGTCAAATATGTCACTAATTTGGTAAGACAAGTTTATAATTCTGCATTGTTATTCATGTTGACCTGAGAAGCCAAGCATAAGAATTCTCTTAAATTGTCCAAGAAACATGATTGTATCACAAGAAACAAGCATACATTTTGTAAAGTAGTGAAAGAACTGTTGATAAATTATCACCGTTTGATAATTTATTATTGTTGATATTAGGAGTTAGTTGTTGTATATAAAGAGTTGGTTCATCATGTTTGAAGAATCATTTCAAGAGAACAATTGTTGAAAGAATATCTTTTGTTCGTTGCGGTTAGCAAAATCCCTTGTGGGTAGCAAGATTCCTTGTGATTAGCGAGATGCCTCGCAGTTAGCGAGATGTCTCGTGGTTAACGAGATGATTCTGCTTTTAGCGGGGATTAAGTTGAGGTTATCGGCTCTCTTTTTATATCTCGGGTTAGCGAAATGCCTTGCGGTTAACAAGATGCCTCGTGATTAGCAAGATGAAAAAGTTGCACAATTCACAAGTAGCAAATAAATAAATCTTTTGCGAAGGCTTTGTTGGTTAGGCATAAAAATTCCGCGGATAAGTAGCGGCAAACTCATAAGAAATTAAGATATGAGACATAGTCTAAACTAACTAGTAATCTTGTGAAAAGTACCCGAATAATCGGGTCCACCCATCCGTAGACTTAGATTCGTTAGGATATTAGTCTTCCACTTTCCACATCACACTCACTCATTCTTCTTGTTTTTAAATTACTACCACACTGTTTTACATATACAAACAGTGTTCCTTAATTATTTCCAGACAAAGGTTCTTTTATACAGCTCTTCAAACAATACCAAAAAAATTCAAACAAAGCCTAATGAAGACAATCCGATATTTCAACAAAAATAACTTTTCCAATTTCTTATGAGTTACCGCTACCCGTGGACTTTGTCTGTCTAACCAACAGAGCCTTTGCAAAGGATTTATCTCGCTAATCGCGAATTGCACAACCTTCCCATCTCCCTATTCGCGAGGCATCGCACTAACCACAAGGCATCTTGCTAACCGAAGGACATCTCACTAGCCGCAAGACATCTTGCTAACCGTCAGGTATCTCGCTAACCACGAGAAACAAAAGAGAGCTGATAACCTAGGCTTAATCTCCGCTAACCGCTGCAGAATCATCTCGCTAACTGCGAGGCATCTCGCTATCCGCGAGGAACAAAAGATATTTTTGTAACAATTCTTCTCTTTAAATGATTCTTCAAACATGATCAATCAACTCTTCATATCAACCAGTAACATTTTATTAAATAATAACAATTGATAACAATTTAACAAACAATGATAATTTATCAAACAATTATCTATGAAAACATATGCTTGTTTCTTGTGATAGAATCATGTTTCTTGGACGGTTTAAGGGAATCTTTATGCTTGGCTTACCCGGTCATCATGTATAATCATGAAAAACTATAAATTTGTCTTACTAGATTAGTGACATATTTGATTACCTACTGTGTTGGAGGTTGGACGGCTTCAAATTCTTTCGCAGCTGATACATCCGCTTGAACTATAATTGGAGTAGACGATACCTTCCTTTGTACCTTTCTTGGAGGTGGAACAACGAGAGCTTCCCTGGAGCTTTGAGTCACTCGCTTTGGGGCCATCGTATCATGAAAGACAAGAGAAAAAACTTTGCCGTGAAACCAGAGTTATAGTTTCTTGTTTGCCGAAAAGATTGTAAGAGAGAGAAAAAGAAGACTCAATAATCCGAGGGACAACACGATGGTGATAGAGATGGAGATGGGTCATGGGTGAGAAGTTGAGGGAAAGAAGATAACTCCGACGTTATGGCAAGTGAGCTTCCGCTTCTGAGAACTTATGTATGTGTGTCTTGAAAGTGAAGGGAGAGGGGCTTTTATATAGGCTCTCAACAGCCAAAAACAAAGCAAGAATAGCAAAAAGCAAAGAGATAAGTTCACGCGTGTTTGCGACTGTAATATTACCCAATGTGCAATTTTGAGTCTCTTATTTTAGAAGAGGCTTGGCTTCCAAGAAAGAAGCTCTAAACTTGACTAACTCCTCTTTCTTCTCTAAAAATACTCTTCTTTCCTAAAAATACTCCCTCTCTTCTAAAAATACTCATCTTTTCCTAAAAATATTCCTTCTTTCTTGAGGATCAACTCTTATTCTTAGAAATAGACTTGAGGCTTAAGTTTCACATATCACCCTATTGTTTTCAAGTGAATAAAGACCATAATTAATAGTTCCAAAGTCCGATTTTTGATCCGATTGTTCCGTTGGAATGCTTTATGACTTAACAAAATTTGAACCTTAAACACTTTTGCAAGGTAAGTGAAATACTTTTATTAGTCACATTACAAGAAACGGGTGAGTGTGGTTTGGAAAGTGGGAGACAAGTATCCTAACGAATCTATACCTACAAACGGGTGAACCCGATTAGTCGGGTACTTTTCACAAAACTATTAGTTAGTTAAGCATAAGTCTCATCTCACATTTATGATCAATGAATGATGGTCGTGCCTCTTAAATGTGCAAAAAAGGCGTTATCTATAGATCTTAAGTATGTCAATACTTTATGATATAGGAATTACATTAGAATCTTTTGATTTATCAATGTGGCTTGTGATGGATGGCCCTTATAACCACGATTGTGATGGATAGAGGTCTTCTTCTCTTCTATTGCTTGTATCATTGCTTCGTGGAATCGGAGCATGGTGTTGTCACTGGAACTCGAGAATAAAGGAATGCTAACTATCAAGTCACCCCAATCTTCCAGGGTTGGGGACCCCACACTTGGTATTAGAGATTTAGGTTAAAAGTTCTCATTGGTTACCCCAAGGTTCGTTGTGTGTATCATTTTCTATACCCATTACTTGTTGACTTGCATAGATAATACGACATGTCAATTGATGTGTATCATGGTTATGGTTGAAACGTCTATTATATTTTCTCATTGGAGAGGTCTTTATAGACCCCTATATGACATTTTGATGACTTTATGAATAGGAGATCAAGTTGTTTTTCTGCAAAAAAATTGTTTGACTAGTTAATCCATGTAAGTGAGCGGATTAGATGAGCCATGACTGGTTAAGTCATGTGATTAGATAAGCCATAGCTGGTTAAATCATGTGATTGAGATAAGTCATGACTGGTTAAGTCACGTGATTGAATTTTAATGAACTGGATAAGTCATGATTGATTAAGTTATGTGATTGAGATTTTAGTAGACTAGATAAGTCTAAGTTTCAAAATTTAGTATTTTGAGTTATTATAAACATTGATGTTTGTATATGTGTATACTCAAGGGAACCCTCAAATCACTCCTATATTGGAAAACCCTCATAATGATACTATTTACACAGAAGTTCAAGAGAAGAAATTGTTGCTCAAACAAATGCAACCACCTTCTTTTAAAGGAGAGGGTGTTGATATTGAGAAAGGTACGGAAGTATGGATTAAAGATGTGGATGATTACTTCTTGGCAGCAAAGACCGCACCTACAAATCAAGTGATGCTAGGAATGTTTTACCTCTCAGGGGAAGCGAAATTATGGTGGAAACAACATTGTTGTGACATGTATTGGAGAACTCCCAGAGTTGGAGGGAAATCAAACAAGTAGTGAAGGAAAGATACTTACTCCTTGTCCACAAAGCGATAAAGATGAACGAGTACTTTAGCTTGAAACAATACAACTTATCCTTGGAAGAGTACTACTCAATTTTGCCAAGGTTTAAGAGAACCAATTAGCTCGCAAATGGAAGCCACGAAACCTACCACTGTACAAGATGCTTTACTACGAGCTAAACCTTTGATGAAAAAGCAAGTGGTTACAAGAAGAATTGAATAGAATCAAAACTTCAACGATAGACAATCACAAAGAGCTTATGCCACTAATGCACAAAATCCTCTACGCTTGGATGTTTGATGCTTTGAATGTGGAGAGTTGGGATATTATCAAAACAATTAGCCACGTCTAACTAATGGAGTAGCAGTAGCAACTGAAGCAGACTAAGGACACCACCCTTTTGGACATAATGGTGGTTGAACTAGTAATGAGAGTATGACTACCCTCACTTTTTCTCGAGATGAGAACATCTCGAATCCCTAAGTTGAGAACATTGTAATGTACCCAATTTTTTTCAATAAAAACTATTTCATTTACTTTACAAAAGTGTCTAAGGTTCGCGTTTTGTTAAGTCATAGAGGGTTTTATCAAAACAATCGGACAAAAAATTGGACTTTTGGAACAATTAATTATAGTCCTTATTCACTTGAAAACAATAGGTTGATATGGGAAACTTAACTCTCAAGACTATGTCTAAAGATAAGAGTTGAATTTTAAGAAATGATTAATTTTAAGAAAGAAAGAGTAGTTTTAGGAAAGAAAGAGTGTTTTTAAGAAGCAAAAAAAAGTAAGTCAAGATTAGAGCTTTCTTTCTTAGAAGCCAAGCTTCTCCTTAATTAGAGACTCAAAATCGTGCATCAAGATACGAGCCGACAAAAAAAAGAAGAGAAAAAAAGAAGAAAAAAACCAAATGTGCATGAACTTATCTCTCTGCTTTTTGCTATTCTTAGCTCTTGCTTTTGGCTCTTGAGAGCCTATAGAAAGACCTCTCTCCCTTTAATTTCAACACACACACACACACACACACACACACACACACATGAAAGATCTTGTAAGACTATGTCTAAAGATAAGAGTTGAATTTTAAGAAAGGACTAATTTTAGAAAAGAAAGAGTAGTTTTAGGAAAGAAAGAGTGTTTTTAGGAAAGAAGGAGTATTTTTAAGAAGCAAAAAAAGTAAGTCATGATTAGAGCTTTCTTTCTTAGAAGCCTAGCTTCTCCTTAATTAGAGACTCAAAATCGTGCATCGGGATGCGTGTCGCCAAAAAACAAAGAGAAAACAAAGAAGAAGAAAAAAGCAAATGCGCACGAACTTAGCTCTTTGCTTTTTTCTATTCTTAGCTCTTGCTTTTGGCCCTTGAGAGCCTATAGAAAGACCTCTCTCCCTTTACTTTCAAGACACACACACACATGAAAGATCTCAAAAGCGAAAGCTCTCCTACATTGATGCAGGAGTTACCTTTTCTTTCTCAACCTCGCACCCTCCACCTCTCGCCTTCAACCCATCTCCATCTCCAACTCCAATTCCATCTCTACCACCATCATGTTGTTCCTTGAATGGTTGAGTTCTCTCTCTCTCTCTCTCTCTCTCCCCTCCCCCCCAACAAGCAAGGAAGCCGTAACTCTACTTTTCACGACAAATAGTTCTCTCATATCTTTCACTATATGATGGCCCCAAATCAAGTGACACCAAGCTCCAAGGACGCTCAAGGAAGGTGGAAAGAAAGGTATCATCTACTCCAATTGTAGCTCAAGCGGATGTATGACTGTGGAAAAAGTTGAAGTCGCTCAACCTCAAACACGGAAGGTAGTCAAATATGTCACTAATCCGGTAAGACAAGTTTATAATTTTGTATTGTTATTCATGTTAACTTGGGAAGCCAAGAATAGGAATTTTCTTAAATCGTCCAAGAAACATGACTGTATCACAAGAAACAAGCATATGTTTTTGTAAAGTAGTGAAAGATCTGTTGATAAATTGTCAGTGTTTGATAAGTTATTATTGTTGATATAGCAGTTAGTTGTTGAATATAAAGAGTTGGTTGATCATGTTCAAAGAATCATTTCAAGAGTACAATTGTTGAAAGAATATATTTTGCTCCTTGTGGTTGGCAAGATGCCTTGTAATTAGCGAGATGATCGTGCGGTTAGTGGATATTAAGCTGAGGTTATTGTCTCTCTTTTTATACCTCGCGGTTAGCAAGATGCCTTGCGGTTAGCGAGATGGAAAAATTGCACAATTCTTAGCTAGCAGATAAGTAAATACTTTGCAAAGGCTTTGTTGGTTAGACAGAGAAAGTCTGCGGGTAGCGACAAACTCATAAGAAATTGAAAAATTTCTTTTTATTAAATATAGGAATGTCTTCATTAGGCTTTGTTTGAATTGTTTTGGTGATGTATGAAAGAACTTGTGCAAAACTAATAAAGGAACACTGTTTATACATGTAAAACAATGTGGTGATTAAAAAACAAGAGGAACGGGTAAGTGTGGTATGGAAAGTGGGAGACAAGTATCCAAACAAATCTGTGTCTACAAATGGGTGGATCCCTTTAGTTGAGTACTTTTCACAAAACTATTTGTTAGTTAAGCATAAGTCTCATATCACATTTATGATTTATGAATGGCAACAATGCCTCTTAAATGTGGGGGAAAAAGCGTTGTTTATAGATCTTAAGTATGTCAATGAGATTTTATCTTTATGATATAGAAATTAGCTTCCATTAGAATCTTTTGATTTATCGACGTGGCTTATGGTGCATGACCCTTACAACCATGATCGTGATGGATAGAGGTCTTCTTCTCTTATGTTGCTCGTATCCTTGCTTTGTGGAAGTAGAGCATGGTGTCTGAATGGAACTTGAGAATAAAGGAAAGCTAACTATCAAGTCACCCTAATCTTCCAGGGTTGGGGACCTCACAATTGGAGTTCAAGGAGTGTGCTATGGTAGGGCTCTCTCCTTGGTGGAAAACCTAAGCCCGTTTATGTTACCCTTTGCTATGGATCGTATACGGTTACAAGGTGGTGTCCTTTATTATCAGCTAATGTATTTGGCCTTTTGTGACTAGGTTGTTGTTGTTTGATGCCATGGCTCAAAGGGACCATGGCTCTAATTGCAACAAGTTTGGCTTCTTAATTTATATCTTCCCTCACATTGTGAGTTTGAAAAAAAAACAAAGATCAAATAGCTCACCAATCCACCCCGTGACACTAACTTCTTGATGAGTTCGCAACATACACTCGCTCAAGCTTTGACGGCTACCTTCTAATAATAAGGTAATAGTTCAAACATTAAATAAAACCAAAATTTTAGAAATAACACTTATGAAGTAGTACTTACAAAATCATCATCAAGCACTGCAAAGACCTATGCCCACTCACACCCTTGTAGCATCCTCTCTTGGCTCCATCTATCTGTGAGTCATGTGTCTCATCCTTGATGGTCCTCCAATCCTCTTTGCCAAGCCAATCTAGTAGCATCCAAACGCTTGTGCTTCATGTGCTCTCGCATCTGGTCCATGATTATCTTGGTGGAGAAGGGATGAGAGTTAAAAGGCACATGAACTTATAGTAATGCATAACAATAATTTTCTCCTTCTTTTACTTATCTTGATTCTTCCAGGGCTCCATAAATGGTGTGCCAAAATATTTGGTGGCACATTTGTGATGTGAGATAGCAAACATTCCCCATCCTCATCTATGTATATGTCATATGCTCTTATTTGTACTAGAAGAATACCCTACTAGTCAACCTCTACTAAAGAAGCAAGGGGTCTATGTACGGATCTCTATAGGGGTCTTTTATGGTGTCTGCTATGTAATGTCCTCCACAGCAGTTGTAATCTCATAGGGCGTGTATGATGGATATACAAATCAGGAAGTGGTTGGAAAGCTATGCCAATAGTTGTGGCATCGACAATTGAGAACAATGGTATATGCCCTATATGATTGCGTGTTGTAGATGTGGCATTAGCATCATTATTTCCACAACATCCCACTTCACCATTGCTAAAACATCAAAGCCATGATGACTTATATCTATGTTGATTGGATATCAACGGCTCAAAGCATCGTGAGGACCTCCTTGCAATCAAGATGACATGCTAGACTCTAGGCATGCTTAGTGCTCTATGGAGAGAGTGTAGTACCAATCATCAAGGTTTGCTCATGAGAAAGGTGTCCCCATCTCTATGTGTATAAAGGAGAAAAAAAGTATAAGAGAAAAAACAAACTACATGAGAACCTTGCATGGACAACAAGTTAACTTTGACTAGACAATCAGCTTAATTACACACTACAATAAACTTAATGACAAAATTATTAAAAGCTTTGCATGATACTCAATGATAGCAAACAAAAAATAAAGGATATTTTTACTCTAACAATTTAGTAAGATGCTTTCATGCCATCCAAATAAGTCTAGTGAAACATGAGTAGGATTTGTTGAAATATAGTGTTTTAACTTCAAGAAGCCTCCCTCTCATATGGGCATAATTAAACATAAAGCCCACATCTATAAAGAGCTCTTCACTTGGGACATTGACACTTACATATAAGAGGTTATTTACATTGATATTCTTGAAATTTGCAATCACGATTGCATATGTCATGTTGTTGACAATTTTTGCTTCCACTGTTATATCTTAGTTGTCATTCATAATGTCTACTTTTTTGTATGGCACCACCATTGGGGAGATTATAACCCTTGTAGACTTGTGCACTTTGCTGTGTAGCTTCAATGACATACCACCATCTCGGCTTCAATGACTCCGAACAAAAAATCACCTTGAAATCAAGGATTGGTTACTTCCCCAGATTACTAATAGTTAGCTCATGTAGTTGTACCTCAAGCAGGATATATATGCACTTGATTGAAGTGGTCAAAAAGGATAAAAGTGTCTCAAAGATTGCTCCTTTTTTCTTCAAGTCCACTTCAAAAAAGCCATACTTCCCTCTACACAATATTGCACATCAAATCTTTCCATGTCACACCGTATGTAATCCACCCTCATTATTTCTAGGGGCATCCCAAAATACACAATCTTAGCTACAATCAGCTCTACATCTAACAATCATCGTTAACTAACCTCCTCAAATTTAGCCATGACTCCACAATCAAACGTGCAATGCCTTGTGTCAACCTGCTCTACCTTGAAGCGTTGGCCTCTTATTCAAGTGGTTGTGTCCATCTTATACTACATCAAGATTGTTAAACAACATTCGGTCATATAGCCAAGAAAAAACTATAAAGACTTTTAGATTAGGGAGTTACCTTGGGGCTACAACCTTGGGAAAACTCCCACCTCATTTTTTTATGCCCTCCCTCTTGGACTTTTTGGGGGAGCTTTTTCCTAATTTTTGCTCAATTGAGCAATAAAAAAAAAGCTCGCTGATTTTGGAGCGAGCTTTTTTTCTTAATCCCTCTCTCTCTCTCTCTCTCTCTCTCTCTATATATATATATATATATATATATAGAGAGAGAGAGAGAGAGAGAGAGAGAGAGTATATATATATATATACACATATATACTCTCTCTCTCTCTCTCTCTCTCTCTCTCTCTCTTTATATATATATATATATATAGACTCGGGGGTAGTTGTGCATATGATGCAGTCACAGGGTTATGTGACAACTACCCCCGAGTCTCCATTCAAGAAAGCATTCTTTACATTCATTTGTTTCAACAACCATCCTAAAGATGTTGCCACTACATTAAGCACATGAATGATAGCCATCTTTGCTATAGGGTTTAATGTCTCCTCATAATCAATACTATATATCTTTGCACAACCTTTTGTCACGAGCCTTGGTTGTACCTACTGACACTACCATCAAAATTGTGCCTTATCTTGTAAACCCACTTACAACCAGTTGCCTTCTTTGCCTTTGGTAATGGCACCAACTCCTTTGCCATTTTGTATCTTTAACAATTCCCACAAGCACCTCAAGATCCCTAGTCGAAAAGCACGACAAGCACCTCAAGCATCTTAGTCAACAAGCACTACAAGCACCTCAAGCTTAGTCATCAAGCACGACAAGCATCTCAAGCACCTTAGTCATCAAGCACGACAAGCACCTCAAGCTTGGGTAGGGTTCCCACCTCAAGCTCGGCCCTAGCTTACCTAAGGTCAAAGGACTTTTAACACTTACCTTTGGAGGTCTTCAATGAAGCTAACCCTAAGGTATTTCAACTCCATTATCTAGCCTTGCTCTTTGACATATCATCTCTCATTTGGGACCCTTTACTATTGGCCCCGTGTTGAGATAGACTTGTAAGCACATGTCTATATTCTAACCCTTGTTCCCATTTATTCTCCCACATTAAATGATCAGTTTAATATGAGAAAACCATTTGGTTTGGATAGATATTAGATTTTATGAGAGGAGACAACAAAGAGAGTAGCCACCACAACATACACTCACTTGCGCACACTGATGATGATGGGAGAGTAGATTTTTGGGGAAGGTGGTACCCATACAGCATTGCCTGAGCGAACCCACAAGAGATCTCAATCACATGGCTCATAGTTAGACATAGTACCTACAGCTAGTTTGAGCATGATGGTCAACACGTTCATAGTCCATTGTCAGATAATAACATTGAGGAGATGTTTGGGTTAGATAAATGCATAATCTCTTTTGATTATAGTATTTGTCATCCTGCACGAATTAGTAAATTTGATTGAGAAATAGTTACTTGATTGTTTTTTATTATAGATGGTACAAATGAGGATATTGATTCACTACATTTGGATTATGTTGCAACATCAACTACATGCGATTAGAGTTTTAGGGCAAGAGGTGACATACTAGGTAAATTTTCCCTTTGAATCCAAGTAGCATAAACACTTCACAATTGCTACATATTTTATACGTTGATTGCATGCTATAGAAAAATGAGTGCTATATAATAATTTTTGGGCTCCTTGACTTCCATTGGACAAACGAATTCTGCTGCTTACATTGAGGGGGTGAAATTGGTGTGGGTATATTTTCCAACTCTTTGTGCAATCTCTCTACTAAATCTCTGGTAGCACCTAAATGGAACGTCTCTCTAGGGATCTATTAGAGTCAGCCTTAACTTTAGAGGCGGAGTATCTTCTATCACATGAAACTGTGGTTTTACAACACTTTGCACAGAGCATCTTAGCACGGTGGAAGTAGATGCGAATCAATGTTGGATTCAAGCTTTGCTGCACACTATGCTTGGAATTTCCACATTCTTATTTCTTGATACATGTCAATGGACGAGAGCAAGTATTTCAATTTATGTTTGTACTTTGATTTGTTATCGTGTATGCTACATATGAATTTGTATAAGCAAAGAGTTCATTGATTATTGGAGATTTCCTTTCTAACTGTGGCCATGTTTACTTGAGCTGATACCAATAGCTATATGTGTTCTCATTACGATTGAGAAGTTGGCGACATCACTACCAACACCGCATTGTTAGTAGCCAAGCTAACAAATACGCCATTTTCTATCTTTGAGCCCAGTTTTTGTATGTTCATCTTAATTATTGATTGCAATTTTTGTCAGTCCAAAATTTGTAATTGACTCGTTGTTTTCTTAATGTCTTGTTTGAGTAGATAATGGAACTAAGGGATTATAACTCAATGAATCTAATCTAAATTTTAACTAGGACTAAAACTTTATCGAGAAGATTTGACATGGATAGCCCTAGCATAAAATAGAAGTTTTAAGCGTGAAATCTGTCTTGAATGTTTGGAAAATGGCTGTTAACTTGTGGGATGCAGCAGAAGATGGTCCTTTTTGGCTAGAACTGATAACCATTGGTCTATATTTTGAGCTTGGATTCATTCAAGGCCCTCGAAATTGAGATTGGATGGGAGTGAGTCTCAAACATGTAGGAGGACTCGCAAATGCGTCTAGAAATTGACGCAGTCTGGGTAGGCATGATGCCGCCAGGAAAAGCCAGAAGGAAAATGGATCCAAGAAGGGATCAAAAAAGGGTGGAAGATGGGATTAAATTAAGGAACTCTTCTAATTGTTTGGTAAAAAGACACCTTGGAAAGGCTAGAACAAAATAAATTGCACAAACTTGGGAACAAAATAACTTGCACTAAAGGCTATGCTTAGTCATAACTGGGAAAAAAGCATCAGTGACCTTCAACCAAGGGTGAATTAGAGAACTCCCACTAGTTGACCCTGGAAGGTTGAGTGCAAATTATTTAGTATGATGACTTTGATTGAAAAGTTGAACCGATAAGGAAAGATGTTTCGGAATTAAGGGTTCCATATAAGAAAAAGTGAATGTTATCACCCCCTTGAGTTGGCATCAAAGACCAGGAGGAGTGCTATCTTGGTGTCGGTCTCAAGCGGGAGGGGTATCAGGAATCGTGGCATATCCATTTGGAGATGGTGTTGCTGGTGGTCTTTGGCATGGCCCTCACACATATAACATGATTGTATACATTGTGTAGACAAAGACTACCAAGATGGAAGTCATTCAAACCACTAGATCATGGAATAGAGCTTAAACTGGTAAAAAACTATGAAAATTTATAAAACAAGGCTACACTTGAGATGATGGTATCCAAAAGTAAAAAACCCTTGACGAGTGAAACCCTAATTGTGTGTACAACCTTAGACAACTCCAAAAGGGTAAAAAATTCAATGTTTGGTGAAACCTAAAATAGCTACACTTATTTTGAGATTTCATCAAAAAAGTATATTTTTACTTTTTGGAGTTACTTAAGCTTTATACATAACATCTGGAAGCTATTGACCAAAATTGAAACCTAAAATAGCCGCACTTATTTTGGATTTTCATTAGAAAAGCATATTTTTTTCTTTTTAGAGTTACTTAAGCTTTATACATAGCATTTGGAAGTTATTGACCAAAATTGGAAGCATTTGGAGCTACAAGTTGAGAGAAACTGCTAAAATTGTCAAGATTTTTTTGACATCCATAAAATGAGAGATAGAACTCAATCTCAAGAACCAAACGCATTCAAACTTAACAAGAGAGTAACTCCACTAGGAAAACCCAAAGAAACTCAAAAATTTAGCTCTTAAAAGAGAGGTGGATTGGGTTTTGAAGTAGAAATTCTAGTTGGGTTTTTGTGGAATCACATACTACTTTGAGAGCTAATTTGCAAGAGTTGAAGAAATTGGCAAGCGATTAGCTGGTGATTACTCTCAAGGAAGATTCTTCAACCAAGAGGAGTTGGTCACAAGTTTGTAATTAATTGAATAGTCATTGTGAGAATCTTTATGAACTTGAGATCTAGTAGAGTGTTAGGACATCTCATCACAATTGGTGAAATCCTTACTAGAGCATCAACGAAGAAGAGCGTGAACTAGAGAGTCAAATTGCTTACTATCCTTGAAGAAGTGTAAGACACATACTTAGATACCAACTCAAAAACGTCTTTAATGTCTTTTGGGAACAACTTTGTGATTGGGGGTTCAAACCACCCCTAATTATCGTTATATCTTGATTTTTCTTTAAGCTAAGATATCATGGAGTTTGTATCTATCTAGATGCAAAAGATAGGACTATCTTATATGGATTCCCGGGGAACGATGTATGTGATAGTAGAGAAACTCAGATACCATGGACAAATGGGAAACAAAGCTGAAAATTAGGCTCCTAGTAAGTATATTATGGAAGGACCATGTCATAAAAACTAATATCTAATTCTCCCAAGTGATTTTCTCATGTTAAACTGATCATTTAATATGGGGGAGGTACCAGGGGAGTAAAATCTAGAATATTTGTAAGGCTGCCAAACCGGTCTCAGTAAGGATCCAAACGAGGACAATCTGCAAAAGAGCAATGTGCATCAATGGAGCTTAAAACACCTAAGGTTTAGCTTCATTAAGACTTCCATAGGCTAAGGTTCCAAAATTATAATTAAAAAGTCCAAATGGTCAAAGCTGGGAAAATTGGATGGTGGTGGGAAGACT
This sequence comes from Adiantum capillus-veneris, assembly GCF_014529385.1. Taxonomy (NCBI): domain Eukaryota; kingdom Viridiplantae; phylum Streptophyta; class Polypodiopsida; order Polypodiales; family Pteridaceae; genus Adiantum; species Adiantum capillus-veneris. Next base: position 169,046,697 of record NC_140935.1, read on the forward strand.
CAAAAGTCTTCCCACATCCCTATCAAGGAGGGGGCGAGCCCTAAGAGTAGGGGAGGAGAGAGAAACACACACACACACACACACACACACACACTCCAAAGCTTCCCCCAAAGAGAATACTGGACACATGGCACCTTCCTAGCCCAGTTACCCCCAATCTTCCCTCAAATCCTATTGGATGGCCATAGAGGTGGACAAATGAGAATTAGGCTAGAGTAAAATTAGTCTAATTAATTTTAAAATTCTTGATAAAATAACCAATAAAAATTAAGCTCCCCAGAAAACTATTGGACAGTCTACCAAGGGATCCATTGAGCATCAAGCAGCCGAATGGCTTGCCTGATTCCTATTGGCCAGAATACAAAAGGTCCAATGAGAGTTTAATAAATTATTTTAATTACATAAAGCTCTCACAAAAAGGGAAAGGGGGACACATGTCACAAGGCTATCAATTATACTTCTAATTAGTGACTGGCTAAGCTTTGCAAGAGCTAATGAGAGACCATCAAGAGTAATTGGCAAGAGGGGTTGACCAAGAAGAGAGAGAGGGATGCATTTTTTACCAACACATTGCTACACACACACACACACACACACAACTCATGTGTGCAAGAAGAACTCCATCTCCTTCTCCATTGCATGGAGAAGTAGAGGCCTACACCAACAACTCTTGGCAAATCCAACCAAAAGCCAAGCTTCAATGGCATGCTCATCTCCTCTAACATGCTAATTACTAAGCTAAGCAATGATATAAGAGTAATTATGTGAGGAGAATACTTCTTTCTCGTAAAATACATCTTCTTCCTCTCAATCTTTCCTCATTCCATGCTAGCTCTCACCATTTTTGAAGGTCTGTGAGGTCTTGGGATTGAGGCTAGGGACACTAGGTGTGTTTTTCAAGCATAATTTGGTGCATGAAGTTTCCATCTTCATTGCACCAATGAGTTTTGTCGAGGAAGACAAATATTGTACTGTACAAAAGTCTCCTTTGATGGGAGAAGCTACAATACAAAGCCTTTTGAAATGGGAACTGGCTCCATGTAAATCTGGTCCTCAATTGTTGTCAATTGTTCTATTTCTCTCTCTTTTCGAGTATTGTCAATGCTTAATTAGCAAGGTGTAAATTTCTATGTTGCTTTCTCAAATTAAGTACTCTCTCTATGCTCATCATGAACTTGTTCTTAATGAAATGCTCACTACGTTATCAATTTCCGCTACACACAAGTTACTAGTGTATTAAATGTTACATTGGTATCAGAGCTATTGGTTTCTCTTTTCTTGTTCAAGAAGAGAGGTCCTTGAGCTTGCTACAACTGGTTGGTGTTATTAATTGCAAAAGAGTAAGTAGAATAGGGATCTTTCATCCTTGAAGCACACCTGCTTTAAGCAATTAACGGGGATACCATCGAGAGCTATAGTCTTAATAAGGGAGTCCTACGGGGCTTGCCTATGGCTTTACCATTATTGAGCTAGAAGCTTGATAGGAACGGGTGTTGTCTTGGCTCTATTAAACCGTCTCTTCTATTCCTTGCAGCTAATAATATTTGAGCCACGGGTATAGATGCTTGAGTGCTTACCTTTGAAGGTAAAGAGGAGTAGCAACTAGGGCTTGAAGTGCCAAAGTACAAGTAAAAATTTACAACTAAAATTTGCTAGTATGGCTGACAAGGGAAAAGAGATTGAAATGAATGTTGATAGCTTTGATTTTGCTAATGATAGAGCAACTAATGATGCCCCTATGCTTGTAAACTATCTTGTTTCTAGGCTTCAACAAGCCCTGGGCAATCCATCCCTCCAAGGTGAAGTGCAACAGCAATTGCGCACCCATGGTATTCTCCAAACTCCCCACCAAGAAGAGAGAGTACCTAGGAAGGCTGGTGGTGAGAATTTCAAAAGAGGACTCTCTCCAATAAGGTAAGAAGAGGAGGATCCGTACGAAGGGCTCAAAAACTTACTACACAATGAGGCATCTCCCTCCCAAAGAAGAACCCAAGTTTTAACGATAGAGCCCCCACCGAAAGAACGAGAAAGAAGTGAGTCTCTTGCCACCTCGGTGGAGATGGCTCCACGAAGACAGCGGGCAACCAACACCCCCTAAATGAATAAGACCATCACATACTCCTCTTCACCATAATTCAAAGAGGGAAGAGAGAAAACAAGAGAAGAGAAAGGTGAGAAAGAGGTCACCTTCTTCTCCATCTTCTTCATCTTCTTCCTCTTTTGAAGAAAGTGATGGTGCACAGAAGAATGAACAAGGGAAGAAAAAGGCGAGAAAGAGGTCACCCTTTTCTCCATCCTCCTCATACTCTTCCTCTTCTGAAGAAAGTGATTGTGCAACTCTTGAACCACCCAAATGAAGAGGCCATAGGAAATCCTATGCCGCCTGGAAGAGGTAGTCCAAGCTCAAAAAGTTTAAAGAGGAGGAAAGAACGTCTCTTTCCTTACCTACGATGGCACCTTTGATGCTACGGCCAAAGTCTTGGCCTTTATCCAGCAATTCAATGCAGCATTTGAAGATGAGGGCTTCACGGAGTCCTCTAAGCTACGTCATGTAGATATGCATTTTTCAAAAGTCCGCTAGGCAATGGTGGTCTAGTAGTTTTTGGCTACGGATGCCAAAGACAAAGTACTCACCAAATGGTGAAGCTTGAAGCTCTCTCCCTACAAATCTATTCATAAATATGTAGACAAGTTTTGGGATTTACATCTCAAAGCCAATGTATACAAAAAGATGGATTTTGGAGAGCAAAACCAACAATTTTTTGCGGGTATATCTGAAAAGGATATGGCAGAGTATGTTAACACCCAAAGGCCATGCACCATATCTACGGTCATACACCATATATGCCATAGTGGCTTCAAGAATCAACTTCCAACAAGGGGCTAAGAGAAATCCTGAACCCATGGAAAACAAGGACCGTAATGAGCCTAAGGGGAAGGACAACGTCCAAAAGTCTCCCAAAGGCAACACTTATAACAACAAGCTAATAAAGGGAGTTTATAAAGGCAAAAATAAACTCTCTCCTCAAGAGCTAGAGCGTTATCAAAAAGATAACCGTTGTTTCAAGTGCGGGGAGCAAGGGCATGCCTATCGTGCTTGCCCCCACAAGAATACACGTAATGAGCCTCCTAGAGCTACCTTGGTTGAAATTCAAGAAGAGGATGCTCATCACAAAGGACCTCCTCTATGTCATGCTTGGGGAAAGGTAAAAGAACATGATGCTTTCATTCTCTTTGACCCTGTTTCTACTCACAATTTCCTATCCACAGAGTTGGCCACAAAGCTAGGCATCCAAGCCTATGAGATGGGAGATTTCCTACCTGCCAATGGTGCTTTCAAGGGGAAAGAAGCCTCAGTCACTCCATTAATTGGGAAATTGAGGCTCCATGTCCAAAGCTATGTGGACAAGGAGGATTTCTTCATCTCGTCTCTCAAGCATGAGGATGTAATCCTAGGGGCACCATGGTTTGATTGCATGGCTGCCAATGTTAAATTCCCTGAAAGACAAATCTACTTTAGGTTCAGAGAAAAAGATATGTACATAAATGCTAAGGAGTTGGGTAGTACCATACGCATTGTACATAAGCAAGCTTTCAATAAGTCAATAAAGAGCTCTATTTTTGTGTACATGATTTTTGTTAAAGATTCTCAAAATAAACTAATGTTTTAGCAAAAGAAGATATAACCAATCAAAAGGAATTAGAGTTATCCAAGTTCCTCAAGGGATTCCAAGATGTTTTTATTGACGACATCCCTTGTGAGCAACGTCCCAAACGAGGGGATGACAACCATGCAATTGAACTTCTTCAAGGCAGCTCACCGCCTAATAAACCTCCTTATAGAGTTTCTCAAGCTCAACAAGAGGAGATTATGCATCAAGTGTATGAGTTGGTTGAGAAAGGCATGGATAGGCCTAGCTCATCTCCATTTTGTTCACCAGTGTTATTAGTGCAAAAGAAAGATGGCACATATCGTATGTGTGTCGACTATAAAGCACTAAATATGATCTCTATCAAGAATAGTTTTCCAGTTCCACAGGTAGAAGACCTATTTGATAAGCTACAGGGGTCGACCTAATTCAATAGGATTGACCTAAAAAATGGCTACCATCAAATAAGGATAGTTGATCAAGACATTGTAAAGACCGTATTTCGCACTACGTTTGCAAAGTCTTTACGAGTACATTGTCATGCCTTTTGGCTTGACCAATGCACCAACCACATTTAACTGCCTTATGGAGAAGCTATTTAGGCCTCACCAAACCTTTCTAGGAGTGTTCTTTGATGATATAATCATCTAATCTACTCATTAGTCGAACACAAGCAACACCTCCAGGTAATTTCAAGTTTTACAAGAGAATAAACTCTATATTAATCAAACCAAAAGTGATTTTTTCTTACAAGAGATTCAGTATTTAGGTCACATTATCTGTCAAGATGGCATCCAAATGGATCCATCAAAGTTAGAGGTAATAAAAGGTTGGCATAATCCAAGGAATCTGCATGAACTAAGAAGCTTTATAGGTATATGTGCATACTATAGGCGCTTCATAGAAAATTTCTCACAAATCGTGGGACCATTACATGACCTAACAAAGAAAAATGTTAGGTATATATGGTCCACCAAGGAAAACAATGCTTTCAAAAAGCTTAAAGAGAAGCTTATATCTCAACTTGTGCTTACATTGCCAGATCTCTCAAAGCCTTTTGAGGTCCAGGTGACGCCTATGGTGATTGCCTTGGAGCTGTTTTGCCTTAACAAGGGCACGCCATAGCCTACAAAAGTCGAAGGCTCAACCCTATTGAGCAAGATCTAGGGATATATAACAAGGAACTCTTAGCAGTTCTACATGCTCTAGACTCGTGGAAGCACTATTTATTGGGGACTCCTTTCATTCTGTGAGCGGATCACCAAAGCCTTAAGTACTTCATGACACAGACTAAGCTCTTTGACAAACAAATGAGGTCGGCAAATTTCCTTTCACAATTTCATTATCATATTGCTCAAATTGCTGGCAAGCATAATCAAGTGGTTGATGCACTCTCAAGACGACCGAGAGTGAACGCGGTATCCATAGCAACTCACAATGATCTATCTTCTATGATAGATGAGTACGCTATCGATCTTGATTTTAGAGATGTGTTTTCAGTCCTTGCACTAGGGAAAAAGGAAGAACCATTTACCCTACAAGATGGTTATCTTCTCTATGGCAATAGAGTATGCGTTTCTAACTCACTACGTGAGTTATCTTCTCTATGGCAATAGACTATGCGTTTCTAACTCACTACGTGAGAAAGTAATGTATGAATCTCATGCTCCTCCTTATGCGGGGCATAGAGGGATTTGGCCTACCCTAAAAGGGATAGAAACATACTTCTATTGGCCTACCATGAAAGCAAACATACAAGAGTATGTTTCAAAATGTGTGGTATGCCAAAAGAAGAATTTTGATAGAGGGAAGCAACCTGGATTGCTTCAACATTTGCCAATTCCTAATTCACCATGGAAGAGCATAACCATGGATTTTATCTTTGGATTGCCCAAGTCTATCCATGGGAATACAAGAATATGGACGATAGTATACAGGTTAAGCAAACAAGCACATTTCATACGTGTCAAAAAGACTATTAAGGCCCATCAAATGGCAACCTTTTTTATATCACAAATCTTCAAGTACCATGGCTTGCCAATGTCTATAGTGCTGGATAGAGATCCTAGAATGACTAGTAATTTCTAGAAGGGTCTCTTTGAGAATTTAGGTACAAGGCTAAACTTCTCTTTGGCCTGTCATCCCCAAACGGATTGCCAAAGTGAAATAGCTAACCTACCAATTCTTGATCTACTAAAATCTTATGTCACAGAAGTAGATCAAAAGTCCCAATGGGAGAAGTACTTACCTTTAGTGGAGTATGCTTACAATAACACTGTACATACTTCCACGGAAAAATCACCTTTTGAGGTAGTAGAGGTAAGATAAAAAAATCCCCTGCTACTCAAGGTACATGGGAAGATATTCACTGCAAATGAATATAGCCGAGACTTGCAAGAATCTTTCCAAAAGCTTAAGGATGTTATTTCCATCTCTCAGCAAAGGCAAAAGCCTGTTGTTGATTATCACAGAAGAGCCCTAGCCTTTAAACAAAATGATTGAGTCTTGCTTAAGTTTCCTAAGGCTCTATTAATGCACACGACGGACAAGAATCCTACGCGGACACCAAAAGTACTATGCTAAGTTAGCAAAAAGTTACTATGGTCCCTTTCATATTATTAGGCCAATTAATGAGATGACCGATCAACTCAAGTTGCCCAACCATTGGCTCATACACAATGCTTTCCATGTGAGCCTACTAAAGCCTTACAAAGGAGAGCCACCTAAAGAAGCAACCATTGAAGACCAATTGGAGATCGAGGACCAAGAAGAAGTGTTGCAACTAGAGTCCATTCTTCGACATGAATACAAGGTATTATGAGGCGGTAAGACTATCCGACAATATCTTATCAAGTTTAAAAATTATTCTTTTGAAAATACTAGATGGATGCAAGGCATACAATTAAAGGATAACCTAAACCTTGTCAATGCTTACAACAATGATCCCCTAGAGTAAGCAAATGTAAATATGTTTAAATGAACAAAGTTTTTGTCTTATAAGACTCTCTTTTTCTCTATTGTGCACAAATGTTAATAAGTATGCATGCTTAGGATCATGTTTGTGGAGATGACGTCTACCAAACACCGAGTAGAGTTTGTCGCTCTACTATGGAAGATTGATATGGACTAATGTGCAGACATGCTTGCGGCAGCTAAGGCTCTCAAGCACCAAATGGACTAGTCATCCATTCTGGAATGGTGTCATAGGGTAAAACAGGGATCCTCTACTCGCTAGCAAACGGACTAATCACTAGGCTTTATCTTCTCTACCTCATAGTCGAGGACGACTATGATTTCAAGAGAGAGGTAACGTTACCATGCTTTCCACTTCACGATTTTTGTTGTTCTTACACTTGAGAGGTGCCATTTATTGTCTGCATGCATTTGTGGTTTGATTTTGCCTGACTTAGTTGGCTACAATTGGTTTTGTCAATGATAGATTCTAGGTTCAGTGGGAGATTTTTGACCACTAATTGCTTCTCTTTGGGAGCTTTATGCATATGGATATGCATTGGGAGGTCCCCAACCTGCCAATACCAAGATCGGGATGGGGTCCTTGAAAGGTCTCTAAGCCTATTGCGAGTTAGAGTCTCTAAACAAGAAAAATCCAGGGAATAGACCTTTACCATTGACAATGGCTTGGGTCTATCACCCTAGAAGAAGACCTTGTCCTGTCTCACAGCAGAACGGGACAATATCTTTAAAAATCTAACACTATTTTAGCCCTATAATTTTCACAAATTGGGCTAAGGTATTCCCAAACAATGCTTTTTTCCCCCTACCAGATGTGAGGGCACAACCACTGGTGAACTCCTCTTCCAATTGGAGAAGTTTACTAAATGCTTTTAGTGCATGGGAATGGATAGCTACCTGACTAATCAAGTCCACCTGTCCATGTTTGACTACCTTAGTCAATCCCCACTTACCACCCTGCACTCACACATGATTCTTTTCTTTTCTAATTACTATCGCATTGTTTTAACATTTAAAATAATGGTTTCTTTTAACTTTTCGTCACAGTGATTCCTTCAATCAAGTATTAAAAATAGCATTGAAAAGTATTCTTTTAGCAAACAGACATTTTTAAACTTAAGACAGGGTATTGTCAATCAAAAACATTGACCTTAATAACCACTACACGTACTCTTCTTGTCTCAAGACCACCTAAGGGTGAAAAACGACACCGATTCCTTGTTCACAATCCGGGGTGGATAAACCCCCACCCAAGGTTCGGGGTGCCCATACACCAAACCAGTTGCCCATATAATTGGGTGGCTCTCACAGGATTAAAAAACGGTATCCTAACTTATGTAGAAACATCAAGACATGAAACGGAGTAGAAACTCATCTTTCATGGGGGTAACCGACTTATCCGTGGTTGAAACGCCTGTCATTATTCATCAAAATATACTAACAAGTCGGACGTGTCTTGGGACAAGCTATCTTAAGGATGATCAATCATATCTTTCCTAATTCAACCAGTCTTATCCCAACAATTCATTCCTAATTTACAAATAAATGCATGGTGATTTCTTGGAAGATGTCTTCCGTTTTTAGCCAGCTTTACTTTTCTTAATTCCTTACTCCCTCTTTTACATATGCAATGTTAATGTTAAAGAGAAACTTGAAATTATTCAAACTTTAAATTATACTAAAGATCCACCTAGGACTGGTCGGGTATTTGTTGTAGTTCCAGGGCTTGAATGCTCTCATCAATAGGCCTACTACTAGTAGGCCCGGCCTCATCGTCATGCGACGTTCTAGCTCTTTTAGGAACACTACCCTCATCATCAGATTGAGGATTGGCACGGGTCCTTTTTGGTGCCATGACTTTTTATCTTTATAAACAATGGTGTCTATTTAATAGGTAAATCATTCAAAAACTTGACTTAACCTTCGTATTCAATCTAGTTCCTCTTCTACCCCAATCAAGGTTAAATTTGTAGTGTTAGAGGGTAATTTCTTGACCTAATAATTTCTTAGTTGTTTATTTTGATAAGATAACTTTATCATAGCTTCCTTAAGGGTTTTCTGAGCTCTAAAAAATTTCTTATAAATTTATACATCGTTTTCCTAATTTCCCCATCTTTATTAAGCTTGAATTCTGCTTGTTTTGAGCTTAATATTTATTATATTCAATTTCTCTTAAAGATTGCATTTCCTCGGCTTTTAACCAATGGTTTACACTTACAATTTTCTAGAGACTTTCGACAGTAGATTCTATTTATCCTAATTAATGCATGATCCTACAAATCTTATTACATCCCAGCGAGCTTGTTCTGCCGTAGGCAAAACAACTCTAACAACAGCGAGACCTGCAACATCCTCAAAACCAAGACGTACATCAATGCCCTGCACAATATTCTAGACACCCTTTGACACAAGAACGTGTTGCACCATGTAAGCCCACATGGGGTAATCGTCCCCATCCAATCTATCCTCAGCAGCAAACATCTTGAACACATTTGTGTTGTTGTCGATCATGACGAATGCCTGCACCTGATGTGAAAATTGTTTGAACTGAGGAGAAACTAAGCGGGAACAACACGTGCTATATAGCACAAACAGTAGAAGTCTGTAAGGGACATGTTATGCAGTGACTGAAACTGACAATTTTGCACAAAATGACAAAATAGCATGTGCAATACTGCTTGTAGTGGCAGCGGAGGCCGAAATGAGCCCAAATCAAAATTAGTAGCAGACCTGTGAATGCTCGCCAAAGCTCACAGAAATCGGAGAAAGTGAGCAGGCATGTGCTAGAGCTATTGGCGACTAAGAGTGGGAGGACGCAACCTGCTCTGATACCAATCGTTGGAATTCGGGTTGCGAGAAAACACACACAACTTGGAGAAGATGAAGGAAGCTCAAGGCACACAACAGAGAGTGTATTACTTAGTGTGCAATGGAAAGATAGATAGCCCTAGAGTGATGGGCGTGTATACAATGCACGGGGGGGGAAAACTCCTAGTGAGGAAAAAATTTCCCCAATGGTCCTAAGTGTGTTCACACACATCACTACCACATGTATATGGTAACAAGAGGTTTAGACAGCAAGGATGGAATTAAAAAATGACAAAAAGAGTGATGTTGTCAGTGTTTCTTCTCAATACTAAAAGTACACCCTCTAGGATATGATAATTGTAATACAACAGCCTTTGTGAGAGATAAGAGAGATGAAGAAATCATATGATGGGCCTTAAATTGCAAAGAAAATTTACCTCGTTCTTCCAAACAAAGCACCAAAGCCAGCATACATAGCTAACAGTCTAGCCCAAGAGGAAGAGGATACTCTCTATCAAAACTTTGATGAAATATAGGTACGTCTTTGCATGGTCATACAAGGGTTGGAAAGGGGTATATCCTGAGATCTTCCAGCACACTATACCCATGAGAGAAAACACAAAACCAATGTGGCAAAGAACATACACGTACAATGAAACCTTTGCTAGAAAGATTAAGGAGAAGATATGTAAACTTAGAGAAGCAGAGTTCATTTATGAAATTGACACACAAATTGGGTATCACCTATTATGGTAGTGGCCAAGAAGATGGCAAAGTAAGAGTGTGTTTAAATCTCAAAAAAGTGAAAATAGTGACCATAAGAGATAATTGTCCCCTACCATGTATTGGAGAGAGTAGCAAGAAAAGAGGCTTATACCCTCCTGATCAACACAAAGCATCTTTGGCTACATAATGGGAATTTTTTTCCTATCGTGTTTGACCATTGTATTCATTTAAGTTCTAAATTTTCAAGTATGGGATAGGTTGTGAAATCATAAACAAACTAGATCTTCACTTAGCACTAAACTTCACTATTTATTCACAAGGTAATGCTCACATGAATAGCCTTTTCATACGCAATAAAAGAAAGTACTATTGAAACAAGTCAACTTCCAGCTTTTAAGGGAGAGGGATCCAACTTGGAGCGTGATGTCAAATCTTGCCTTGACGCTATGAATGATTACTTTCTAGAAGCGAGGACTTCCCATGAAAATCAAGTTCTGCTAGGCATGGTTTTCCTCATTGAAGATACTAAACTCTCATGGATACAACATTGTAGAGACAAACCCACATGTAATCCATCTTGGGAGAAGATGAAGTGGGTAGTTAAAGAGTGTTACATCCCTCTTGCACATCAAGCCATTAAGGTGAACAAGTTTTTTGCTCTATGCCAAATAGGAATTACATTGGAGGAGTACTACACAAAGCACGTGTCTTTATGGTGCTATGCACCATAAAGAGGTGTACTTTGTGTAGTGCTATGCACCCCAAATAATAATGGAACAATAGATTGCCCGCCTTTGTCAATGCCTTAACAAATCATCGAGAAGGTGCCTTGAAGCTATGAGGCCAGCATCAAATCAAGATGTCCTTCTCAAAGCCAAACCTCTTGTAGTAGAAGGAAACTCCCCTACTAGAAACTATAGAAACTTAAACAACTTTAGAGGTAGGGCTAGGGGAACTTTTAATCAAGGAAATCAACGACATGGAGTAACACTTGCATCAACCTTAGAGCACACCTTCCCCAATGTTGATGCTATGGATGCAATCAAATGGGACATTATGGAAGTAGATTCTCACAAAAGAGAAACCATGGAATCTAGCAGAAGCCATCCCTCAACCTCAGGTAAAGCAAAGGAACAATTAAAGAGGAGGTAGAAATGGAGGACGTGGCAGAGGAAGAGGTAGAGGAGAAAGAGCTACATATCCATGGGAGAACTGACCTTAATGAACAAGGATGATGAAAGAGCTACTCAATTTTCCACAATTAACAACCTTAGAGCTAAAAAATAATAGGCAATTATCTGAACCACTGCGAACCAAGAAGGTAAAGAGTTTGAGTTACGTATAGATTGTGGTAATACACATTCTTTTGTCTCTCCAAAATATTTAAGGAAGCTAAATTTAAGTCAGTATCAAGTCAAGAAATTAGTAGTAGAACTAATAAACAAGAAATTAGTTCTCTCTCAATACTCGATCAGAAAGGTAGAATTGGAATCTTGAGATTAAACTAGCTATCCATTGATCAAGCACATGTTCGTTGTGCTCTGAGTAGTTTTCTTTTAGAAATGACCTAGGAGTGGAAGTATTAGTGCAAGAGACTAATGGAAAGCCAAAAACTATTGGTAAGATGCCTCTCAAAATCCTTTACTTACTTTTGGTTGACTAGGTTAGGGGATAGAGGGGGTACCTCTAGTGCAGTGGTGGTAGCTTGTGCCGAACGTAGGTTCCTTAGAACGGTAAGAACATTCCAAGCGTGTTCAAATTGGCAAAGCTGGGATACACTTGGTCTGTAAAGGTTTTTAAGATGAACTCAACACTTAGAATTTCTTGGATGAATTGGGTGGTGAATAGTTAGTACTAGAAAGTAATTTCTCGTAATGATCTTATTTAGTGCTTTGTATTCCACAAACATTATGTAATAAAATTCTTTTAGTGCACGAATAACATGGATAAAAGAAAGGAGATGAACTTGATCGAGCCATGTCTATTTGATTCTAGAGATAACTTTAGTCATTATTCACTCCATTTGAGCAAGAGAGAGTCAACACAAAGGCTTGTTGGCTGTCATCCACATGAGCTTCATCTTTAAAAACAATTATATAAATGGCCAAAGATTTTTTTAATTGTAAGATTTCAAAAATTAATTTTGAAAATAACTAATGTTAATTTTCAATTTTAAAGAAACCAAAACATTTTCAACCACATAATCTTGATGCTTCAGAATAATCTGATCCATCATGTGTGAAAAGAAAGGTAATGCATTGTTAAGCAAAAGGGTATGGTGAGGAATCTATGCATGAAAATGTAGTGTTAATGAACATATTTCCATCATAAGCACATGTTTGATAACCAAATATAAGGTCTTTCATAGCAAAAGAGTATGCACCAATTAATTTATCTAATAACTCATCAAAAGGAAGAATAGGATTTTGATTCTTTACTATAACACCTAAATTTAATTTTTATCAAACAAAAAGTACTTTGAAACATATTTCTGATTATTAAATTATTTCAAAGTAATCAATATAAAAAGTTAAGGCTTGATGAACAATTTTCTCTCTATAGGTTGGAGAGACAAAATGCCATTTATTGCCTAGAGTAGATGACATGGACCCATCACACATACCAAGGCCAATGTTATGAGTAGATTAGCCACCCTGGAGAATTTGCAAGCCACTAGAAATTACTTTAGGGGTTTTGATGGACCTTTCGTGAGATGAAATGCCCTAAAATTGACCTTAAATTGAACTCTGAATGCTACTCTAACTATCCAAGAAGCTCTTGTTAAAAAGGGGATTGGGAAATAAGTGCTACAAAAGCTCATGTAATTTTTATTGGACTACAAAAAGTAATTTTTTAGGATCCAAGAATAGTGTTTGCAGCAAAACAAGTTCAAAATGATTCTCGAACAATGATTATGTGTCTAGAGAGAAATACAAGAACTACATGGAATTTCATGCGTATGAGGCTAGGGTTTGAGGGGGTATAAGACTAAGTGTGTGTCTGCATCACTCAAATCCAAGAAATGAGGGTTGATCCTCAAAATTAGAAAATATGGATAGTTTTGGCTGCAAATTAGCAAATTGGCAATGTGATTAATATTATATGCTTCCTCTCCCTTCCCTTTGTAGTTCGTGGGGCTGATCTAGGAGTGTTTTTGCATCCCTATGACACTCCAAAAAAGACAAGATATTTATATGTACTTCATGAAGCTCTCTTTGATCTCTTTTCTATTCTTAGCAAAATTATTATATTAATCTACCACGTCACAACAAAGGAGAGGGTTCTTGTAAGACCAAAACAATTCTTTGTTTAAGTTGTATGATCATGAGTATCTAGTGAGCTTTTGGATATTCTCTCTCTCTCTCTCTCTCTCTCTCTCTCTCTCTCTCTCTCTCTCTCTCTCTCTCTCTCTCTCTCTCTCTCTCTCTCTCTCTCTCTCTCTCTCTCTCTCTACCTCTACCTCTACCTCAGTAGTAGAGGGCTACCCAACTCTCATGATTGCATGCGTTTGAGAGTGAGACTAGGATAACAAGCACATATTCAACAAAGTCTAGCCCAAAATTGTATGAATCAAGAGGAAGTAAGCCTTTATGGTTTGTAGTAATTAACAAAGAGTTATGTACATTTCAAATTCTTCATGAATGTATCATGAGCCATGTTCTATTGAATGATTCTTTATGATAAATTTTGACCCTCTTAAACTATGGTTTTTTTTTGTTGCAATGTTTTATGTGCCCAAAGAGCTTAGTTTACACACTTAATCGCTCATAGGGATCGTATTTAATTAAGTTTGGGCCAGTTTGGTTTCAATAGTATCTAAGCACTAGTATACCTTTCTTGTTGAAGATAGGAGAAATCATAAAGTAGATCTTAAAAGGGACTCTAGTTATATGATTATGATGAAAGGGAACAAGGGATCTATTATCATATTTGAATGACAACTTTGCTTTATACCTCCAAAGCTATCGACTTAATCTAGTGGACTCTTTTGCCAGTTACCTTTGGTTTGTAACCCGTGTTGAGGAATCTATAAGTCTAAAAGGATTAGTTGGGCTAGAATGGACAATGTTATGACCCTCTTCTTTACTTCTTTTTCAAGCCAAAAAAAACTTGTAGGTATGGATGCTAGAACAGGAACTGCTACAACCCTCTTCTCTAGTCTTGTATTAAGCCAATAAGATCAATCTGTGTATAGATGACTCCACTCATCTCAAATAAATGAATACCATGTTTGCTCTCTCTCTTTGGCACCCAAGGGAACAAAGGAATTAACATAACAAAAATTTTCTTGAAGAAGAAGATGATGCATGCATATACACATAATGCATGTTAAGTAAATTTTTATCTACACGAAGCATATAATCAACGAAATATGGTCCGAATTATCACCTTAGCACAACCAATTTTGTAATCATTCTTAATATTGCAAGAGACTGGGGTATGTCTACTACCCAAGCTCAACATAGGCTATTGGCTTCAACTTATTAGAGACTTCCTATATAAGAGGAAAAAATACCTCTAGGAAGTCAAATGAATCATAAACATAGTGACATCAAGAGTCTCTTGGGCAAGAGCTCCTACAAGGAAGAGGAAGAACCACCAAGATGATTATGTAGATAATAGAGAGAAAAGTATCTCTTTTCATGATTAGAGGAGAATTGCATTGATTTGAGGGAGCACTCTAATTATGAGAAAGCTCTCCGATGAAAACTTTCTAAGAAGTCCCTTGTGCAAAATACTAAGTCCTAGCAAAAAATCCTCTTCATCTTCCTCAAAATAATTGAGTGAACATGAAAGAAACACTTAGAAGAAGAAAAATAAGGAACATCACATCTTCATATTCTTCCAATTTTCTTCACTTCATGATTATTATTCTCACAAATTCCATCATGTTTTAAAGGGAGCACAAAGGTTTGGGCACAATTGTGCTCACCCCACATAAAAGAGAGTGTGTAAATATTAGGTATTTATTTCAAAGGGGAGGAGGGGGATAACATAAACTTCCTCTCCTTTGATGAAAGTTATGGTAACATTGGCAAAGTTTTAAGATTCATCATCCAATTAGTGTTAGCTTTGGAGTGATCACTTCATTGAACAATCCAAGCTATAAAATGTACCTCTAAAAACTACAAGAAAACTATGGTCTAGCCTTAAAGCTCAAGGGGATTCACCCCAAACTTGGAAGGAGAGTAGGGTTGTGGAATGAGCTAGTCTCTTCAGATAACTATTCCAGTGTTGGGTTAAGAGTTAGTTGTTAGTTCAGACTTTAAACTTCAGATGAGAGATCAGACAGACATTGATACTGAAATGGAACTGGAAATAGTAACTGAAATGGAAATGACACGTCTAGATTGGAAGTGGAGCTGGAACTGGATTATATTTAGATCAAATCATTACAATCGAAAAAAGTACGATGTGAGGCAAAGGATTGCTTTGAGCTTATCAACAAGAGAATACATGAGCACAATAATGGCCTTTATTTATAGGTGTCGTATTGGGTCTCTAACTGATTGTCTACTATGCAATTACCACAGTAACTGGCTTGATAATTACTAGTTCAGTTGCCAGTAAAAATTATAGCCTAGGGACCAATCCCACTGTCTATATTTCCTTCTCCCTTTGAATTTGGATATGTTTTCAAAATTTTGAATGGCTAATATTTAACAATCTAAGACAAGTTTAGATGTTCTTCTTTATAGTTTGTACTAATCTCTAAGACTAGTGCTGGTGGTGTTGCATCTGACCTGGTTTAATACAATTTGATCTTAGTGCCATTTTAGACCCGGAGCAACAATAATCTTGATAAATCTCTTAATCATACTATGTCACACTAATGAAGTTTGGTCAAATCTGGAAGTGTTTTGATAAAATTATGCTCATTTTCCATTTTAAGGTCAAGTTTGCATTATTTTGACATTTTGACAACAACTCAACCAGTTTTTAGGCCGTAGCAAAATACCTCGTTTGAAAGTATCAGAAGGGATGGGAAGAAACCCTATACAAGCTTGTGGATATCTCATCTACTAATGAAAAGGCTCATGTTACCAATAAGGAGCTGGCAAAGATACCCCCACAAATGTTTTTATTGGCAAGTTCCATGCTACAAATGGGACCAAGGTGAAGACCACCATCTTCCCTAGCAAGTTGTGGACCCTGCACTAACAAAGCAAAGTATTGAAGGTGAAAGATGCCTGTAGTTGGATGGATTCTTTGGACTATCATCTTGGGGCATTGACTACCAAATAATGGTGAAGCTACCTTAACAGAGCAACTGTAAAAATTAGAATCACAGACGAATTGATCAATTAGACCCTCCACCTACCAACTGGGAACCACAGTGGTAATGGCAATGGGCTTGGCGGAAAGGAGAGTCATTAGATGCAACATGGGGAACTACATATTAGAGAACCTGATCGATGCAAATTTGAAGGGTAGTGACAAAAAAAAAACATACATGAATGCAAGTCCAGTGCTGACTCAAATAGCTTATCAAGCATTGTGCATGATAGATGAGCTATCGGAGGTTGAATCCCATTTGAATTTATTACACAAGGCAAAGCACATAGTGAAGTGGATGGGCAGCTCATCCACAACACCCACGAAGAGAATAACAAGAGGACAGAGCTTGAGGGCCAAGACACTAGATAGTGAGGCCACAAAGTCACACTTTTAGCTAAGCGAAGAGATCAGAGGTAAAAAGCATGAATTCCTTCAAAATATCAATCTATTGAAGAGAAAGAATACATCACAGTCCCCTTGGTTTGGAAAAGAATGCAGTCTTCTAAACAGATGCCAAAGACTCAGGTTCAGAGATCAATGGAGGAAGCGCAACAACTCTAGGAGGAATAGCTGGCCAAGCTAGTCGGCTCAAAAATTTTGTCACTTATTCACAACCTTGAAAAGAAGAAAGTAGATGAAGTTTCCTGGGAAGATGACAATGATGATATTGAGCTTGATAAAAAGCTCGTAAAACTAAAGGAGGATTGGATTGAAAAGATAAAACAATAGAAATTCCATAAAGCAACTGATGAAGCAGAGTTAGCAGGATCATTCAGGCAAAAGATTGATGAAGTATTGAAGCAAAAATATTATCAAAGAGAAGAAGAAGATTCCAAGAGGCAAAGGATGACAGAGTTGGAATCTTCACTGGATTCTCTAGGGAGCCAACATACTATGCAAGGAGAGTCTCCTAAAGACACAATTACCACAACTCAACAATAGAAGAGGAGATATGAGATTGAGCAATAGCAAGTCTCCTCCAAATTGCTAACTCGTGCTCCTACTGACCAGAATCAAGAGGGAGTGAAAGATCAAGGAGACAAAAAAGAATCTAAAGTAAAGAAAGATGAAACTCAAACCGAGCATAAGGACTCTAAACAACAAAACAAGATAAAAGCAAGATGGAAGAAGAGAAAAGGCAACCTACAGACCAGTTCGAGAAAGATCAGGGTAAAGGAGAACAAATTCCCGAGAGCTCATGACAACAAACAACCTAAGTGCAAAGAGAGATACTCCTCTCTCAAGAGTGGAAGTTGTGGTAGTGGACAAGCTCCTTTGGGAGTTTGATTTAGAAGACCATCTAGAAATGATAAGATTGCAATTCAGATGCCAAAGAGCTATTTTAGCTCTAGAAGAACTGGATGCAAGAGATGCCAAGGTAGAAACCAATGTAGCCATTAGAGAATTTGAGCGGCTTTGGCAGCAAATCAAGTGTCTACAAGAAGATAAGAAGAACCTACAAGTACCTTTGCACGAGAAAAATAAGATGTGGCCAGCATTTTTCAATATCTAGAGAAACAAATTGAGGGCAACAGTGAGTTGCAAGTAGTGGTATCAAGCTCTCAAGAGACCTTAGAGGGAGAGCAAAAGAACTATTCAAAGTAGTGTGAGTCTTATGATGTCGTGAAGCACACACTCTTGACTCTCTTAACACTCCAAGAAGTTCTTGCTTGCGCTTCAACATCTCAAGCTCCAACAACTACTACAATGAAATTAATTCCACGCACTAGAGGCAGAGCTAGCCCAGGAAAAGCTACATAGACATATGTCGATGGCTATATCAATGGCAAAAAACACTCAAAGGGAGCAAAAAATCAAGGAGCTCCAAGAACAGTTAGCCAAAGCCAAAGTGGATTTGCCCAGCTAGGCAAAATGGCACACCAAAGAGTTACAAGCTAAAGATCTAACAATCAGTGCCCTTCAGTCCAAGGCTATTGTACCTATACCAACCAACACAACAAATGGTTGAATTTGAAAGTGCAGATCTACCCCCTATGGATTTATCAAGCACATCATTCGGGGGAGGTCTGCATGAATTTGAAGAGGAAACGGAGAAGATAGATGCACATGATGAGCTAAAGAAGTGGATAGATGACATGCCAGCTAGCTCACATAAAGATTATATGCTTTGTGAGCTTAAAAAGTGCTAGAATCGGCGGCCCAAGGCAGATGAAGTAGTGAAGAATTTTAGTCACGAGATGATAGCACTTCCGTTGATGAAACAAGAAGCTTGTAGAAAAAGAAGCTCATGCTAGTAATTGAACCAAGTGCAAAGGGTGATTATGAGGATGTGTCAATCACAGCAGACCAAGTGTTGCTCATCCTCAAAAGCCAGCCCTTATGGAGAAAAAAATGGTTTGAGAAAAGACCCCAAGATGAGACCACTTACAGGAATACCCCTCAACATCTCAGGATTGACCCAACCTATTGTCCAATCCCAAGACAACAATCTTGGGGCAACTAAGCCAATCAACAACTACAAGCCGACAGAATCATACATGGTCCATACCATGAAAGTGGTGATTACTCAAATGAGGGATATGTCTAACCTCACATGCCAAGTGCTGACAAAGATAACAAAAATGACCATCACATGTATACATGCCTTTGAAGATATTGATGCAAGATAACATCCTTGGCATGTGTTCCCTGAAGGCATAGAGGGTATTTCTTGGAAACAATAACTACATAGTTATAGTCATTCAAAGCCTAGTTTGGGTACCTATAAATTGGACCCATTACTTCATTTTTGTTGGCTAGTCATTTCAGAGAGTTACCCTTTTTTTTTTATTTAGCAATTTCTCTATGCATCAATTAGCTCTTTTGTAGATTTATCTAGAGCCACTTGTATACTTTCCAGTATCTAAATACATATCAATTCTAGTCTCTTGTCTTTATGTTTCCATTTTAGTTTTTGCCTAGTTTGTTTGCTATTCGAAGTTTGAATATCTAAATTGATCCAACTAACTCCAAACATCTAAACTAAAATAGCTGTTATAAGTGAATAGCTCGTTCTAGAGACCTACAAAGGGAAGACTATATATTGGAAAGGATGGTAAAGAACAAAGCATATGTTCTATAACCTTTCCCCAAACATCACTTTGAATCCTTTGGCTGGGGTTAGAAACTTGTCACTTGTAAACGATGTGACTTCTACCAGAGTTTGTCATGAATAGATATGATATAACTTTCCTACAAATGGTTCAAATAGAGCAAGAATATTTAAGTAACAAAGAAAGAGATTTCATAGATAATGAAACCTTATACTTGCAGATGAGAGATGAAATCTTGATAAGAGATCTCTTTGAGACAAAGTAACTTTCTATGATCCCAGAGTGAACATCCATTTTTGCAGCAAGATGCAGATAATGAATGACAATTGCATCTGAGATTAAAAGTATAGTTTTGTAGACACAAGAAAGATTCTATGATTTTCCCATAAAAAACACAAACACCAAGCATGGTACAAAGAAAAATGATATAAACATAAAGAAATAACTAAGCAAAATGAATGTCGAAACTAAAACGAAATACCTATTACCTAATGCTTTTAGGAGCAAAAGATTGTGTAAAAAACAAAATCACAAAGAGATATGAAAGCTCCATGACCTAAGGGAAGAAAATAATGAGCAAAAAGGAAACCAAACCCAAACCAAAACCATCAAAATAAATTGAGCAAAAAATGACCAAGACCAAGCACAAAAAGAAATATCTAGAGCTAAAACAAACCCTAAAAGAGGTTTGGATGACAAAAATGGAAAGCAAGGAGGATATTCAGACAAATCAAATCAGTGTTCCATCCCATTATAGAGGAACATAATCTAGGATTTATGGTAATCATAAAGCAACCTATGCAAGAGGTGAAAGAATTAGGAACAACATACAATGGGCCAAAAAATCCAAGAGAATCAACTTAGCAAAACCAAGGGGAAGAGCTTAGACCAACATACATCACACTCGACTTAGCCTTTGAAGCAGAAGAGATCCTGATTTCAACTCTCAAAGAGTACAAAGATGTGTTTGCAATGGTCTAACAAAGACCTTAAGAGAGTAAACCCCGATATGGGTCAGCACAACATCCCTCTTAAGAGTGATGCTAAGCCAAGCAAACAGTGTCCATACAAGTATAACAAAATGTTTGTGAAAAAAATCAAGGAAGATATAGACAAAATAAAGGAAGTAGAATTCATTTACGAAATCAAGCACAAGGATTGGGTATCACCAATTGTAGTGGTACCCAAGAAAAATGGGAGCTTTGAAGTGTGTGTGAACCTCAAAAAGGTCAATGCTACATCATCAAACAATTATTCTCTTCCTATTATAGATCATGTGTTAGGGTGGTAGGCAAAGAAACCTATAGCTTTTTAAATTGAATTTTGAGTTTTAACCAATTAACTATTATACTCAAAGACCAACATAAAATATTATTTCCCATGGAATGGGACGTATATTCTTATCAAGTTATGCCATTTGGCATAACTAGTGCTCCATCCACCTTTCAACGAGGTTGATGAGTCATGCATCTACCAATATTCTTAGAGATCTATATAAATAACGTGTGTGTTGATTCATTGTTGTGAGAGGACCACATTGAGCAATTGAAAAAGGTATTCAAAAGTGCAGAACCTAAATATATGCCTAAACCTGTTCCTTAAGGCGTATCCACAGATCTAGATAATAGTGAATTTGCCTAAACCAACCATAGTAAGGGAAGTTCAAGCCTTCATGCACCACTGTGGATATTATGATTGATTTATCTACATGTATGCAATTGTTGCACAACCCTTTACCAATTGATTACAAACTTTGATTCGACTGAAAAGTGTGAAGCAGATCCTGAGCTGATATCATTCTCGCACAACTGATCCACAATGCGTAAATACCTCTACTGGTCTACTAGTTCATTGTACTTTGGAAACAAAGAAGGGTAAAACCTGGGTAATTCATCATATCTCATAGGTAAGGAATACATGAGCACTAGAGATTCAGGAACCAACTCTATAAAGTTCATAAGCACTTGATTCTCTTGCATCAACATTTTTCTAAAAATGAAAAAGACTCTTCAAATATATCTCCTATTCCCTCAAACTCATTATGGTCTTTGGTCCCCTAATGTTGCTTGCATTGTCCTCAAGCAAACTCTTCACTCTTTAATCCAATATCCTCCAGCCAATTTGCAGCTTAGTGAACAAAGCTTGCATTTCTAACCTAATATCCTTCATATAGTGATATGTAGGTCAATTACCCAATACTCAAGAAGGCAAAAGAAAGTCAAGTAAGTGTTTGTTCCAAACAGTCTAGTAAAAGTCAATGATCCAATGTGGATTGAATACTCAACATCAACACAAAAAGACAAACACATGGGATGGATAGCATCACAATGAAGTTTAAACGAACAAGAGTACTATAGAGGTAATAGACAGATGAGGGTACCAAAATCAAAGATCAGAGCATATGAAGTGCAGTCAAGACCCTCCGAGAGGAAAAAAAGGTATCAATCTCAGCAACATCCTAGGATACCTAAGAAGCAACAATACAAAAGGACATCAAATGCTACTCGAGTCTACCACAACTCTCAAGAGGATACATAACAGAGATGGATTTCAAAGAATCTCCCTCTTGGACAAAGGTTCTACACAAGCTATACAAAGATTTGGCTACCAGCCATACAAAGTCCAACTGCAACTACGACAAAGCCGCATGAAGATCTCAAGAATTCAACAAGACCTAGAGTTAGGCAAAGTCATCGAAGAATCTACGAAATTAATGGAAGGATTTGATTCCTAAGTCTTCCAATGCTTTGAGTCAAAATCCAGATGTCAACAATCAATAGAGGCCTACAACAACATCAAAGGCTCGTTACAACATGCCTAACTGGAGAATCAAATAGACAATGGAGACTTCAAAAGTCAAAGAAGGACATAGATGCAGATTCAAAGATGATGAGACATGCATGGAAAAAGAAACCCTCAATGCCAACTTGGTCCTTCACTAATCCACTTTTTGAGGATTCAAGCTTACTTTTACTTGAAGAAATGTTTGTAGTAAGCTCAAGAATGTGAACATTCAAGTTGCTAGGGTGCCAAAAACACTCTTTGTCATAGTCAAAGTCGGGCTGTTGAGCCAAAAAATGAGCAACACGTCAGTCCCAAAGCTCCAAGTCTTAATAAACTATGTGCTAAGAGTCGTAGTTATTAGACTTATGCTCAAGTTGGAAGAGTTGAGCATATCTAAGTCGTGTCGCTCATGCTAGATGAGATGAGCATAAGAGTCAAAGTCTATTAACCTAATCATGAT
The DNA here is from genome assembly GCF_014529385.1 of Adiantum capillus-veneris. NCBI lineage: Eukaryota > Viridiplantae > Streptophyta > Polypodiopsida > Polypodiales > Pteridaceae > Adiantum > Adiantum capillus-veneris. The sequence goes on from NC_140935.1 coordinate 169,069,430, forward strand.
GGAGTGATTTAAAGTCCAACACTCACGCACAGTGCACAGTAAGATGAGAGCACATATCTTCAACAATGAAAACCCTTCTCAAACTACCAGCTTGTAAAGCCACGACATATGCTTTTATAGCTACACCTTCTTTCTCAAGAATCCCTCAAAAATCTTTCTTACACAACATATTATTTTTCCATGCATTTATGTGTATGCATATAGGATGTCCCATCATTGGACATAGGTATTAGACACTCTTTTTTGCTTCCACCTATGCACCTTGAGTGGACTACAACAGGCAAATCCAACTTTCCATCATGCTACTCTCATATTTGCTACCCTTTTATTTCTATTTCCATCAACAAATAATATGTTCAGTACTTCATTAATATTTCCCATGCTCATAAGTACTTCAATAATGCATGTATCCCAAAGGATTTCCTTGTTATGTGCCTAGCTTGGATCCCAAAGTCCTATTTCCGTTTTGTGCAATTTTCAGCCAATTTTCCCAATTTCCTTGGTTTGAAAGGAATTTTACAATCTTTTTAACTTTAAAGGGTGATCCTGATGTGAGCAAACCCTTACTTTTTAGTATGCATTCCAATTTTTTAACTTTTGATCTGAGTTACATGAATTGAAATTTATATTCCTCCACAATTTGCATTGATATTTTCCAACTTTGTTTTGCAGGCTGATTGGAAGCTATACTTGGTGTGATACTTTGAAATTTGGTCAGTATTTGCTCTGTTTACCAACACTTCTTTGGATTTCAAAGAGTTATGGTCCCTTTGGCCCAAATATGATTTTTTGATAGTTGTACTGCCCAAAGTTATAGTTCTTTAACTACTTTTACCTACTCTTATGAATAAAAAATGACAATATGCAATAAGATGAATAAAATGTGAAAATACGGCTAATGGGGGTGAGTTTGTATAACACTCTAAAAGCGACAAGAAAATTGGAGATTGAAGTCAGTCAATCACAACACTCTTTGCTACCAAAGGCAATTCTTGATAGTCCTCAACCTCTAGACCCTACCAATTGACAAAAACTCATTTTGCCACTATGTTGCTAGTGAAAAATGGAATGCTTTTAAGGTGGTTCTTTTTGGAAAAAGCAAATACATTCACAAGATGACTAGAGCAGTGTAGGATTGAATCCTCAAAAATGGCATCAACGTTAGCGGATCACCGCAACAAACATCTATGGCACAACTATTTGGCGCCAACATACTCTATGTCAATACACATGGAAGCAACATGGATGGGACACAAAGGCGCATTGAGTTTGTCACACCCAGCAAAGCTCTTGTGGCTAGAGATGCACTATCAAGAAATCACCAATTATGTCAAACAGTCTACAACTAACGCATGCTCCATCCTCACTTCTACTAACAAATGGATGATTTTTACAGCCAAATGAACTCCGAAACCTATGAAACTCTAAGAGACTGTAAGCAAGGACTAATAAAACTTATCTAGACCCTATAATCTTATTTTTAGAGGTACATAAATTTCAATTCATGGATTTTATAATCAATAAAACACAATCAAAAGTGGTCCAATAACAACACTTATGGCCTAAGGCTAGTCTCCCATTAAAAAAAATACCATTTAAAGTTGATTGTACCATCAAAAAAGCAAGTTTATGATCACACAACATAGTTGCGAACTTAAACCAAACTAACAATTAGTACAAACAAATGAAAGAGCGAGAGTAGAGAAACACAATGTATGATTATTATTACCAGAGAAAGAGATATGTTGATTATAATGTTGCACGAGTGGTAGCTCACTCATAAAACGCTACCTTCCAAAAAGATCCCTCTTTTGCTTGTACATTTTTTCCTTTATACCTAGGGTTATTCAAAAATGTAAAGTCCTATTCCCATGGATTACAACTTCAGAATAACAAGAAATAGATTTATAGATTACAAATTAGAAGTTTGGCTTTTGCAATTTGACATTACAATGTGGATTTTACATGGGAATCTTAACTAGAAGGGGCATCTTTTGTAGCATATGCAAACACCCACATACAAATAGTTAATGATCTTAGATTCAACATTGTGATTTAAAAAATATGTCATGCATGAAAAATCACACATATAAATAGATTAAATATTCACACATTCTTGGATATTGTAGAATTGAAGACAAAAGTGGCACATCCTCTGGATATAAAAAGAAAGCCCATAGCTAGGCCATGGCTACATCATAGAGAAAACAAAATTAAAAAACTAGAACCATCTCTTTATGCTTTGAAACTTTAGGGGATGAATAATATATAAGGTCATGGTGCTTGTGCAGCATACTATAAAATCTGGAAAAAACTATATTGACAGGCCAATCTCCACATCCCTTAGATGTAAATTAATAAGCCGCACATTCCTTTGGATTTGTAACCAAAGCCATTGTAGGTCAAAGAGTTGGGCGCAAGTGAAACCTTAAAATATCAAAGAAACTAAACTTATATTACAATTTAATGTGAATAAATGTACATGCACTTATAAACAATTGAAAAAGCTAGAATAGGCAAATACAAATCCAAATAGATTTGAAATACTATTAAATTCCATTGCAAGGAAGCTCCAAGGTTGTAACATTTAATGCACTAGTAACTTGTGTGTAGCGGAAATTGATAACATAGTGAGCATTTCATTAAGAACAAGTTCCTAATGAGCATAGAGAGAGTACTTAATTGAGAAAGCAACATAGCAATTTACACCTAGCTAATTTGGCATTGACAATACTTGAAAAGAGAGAGAAATAGAACAATTGAAAACAATTGAGGACCGGATTTACATGGAGCCAGTCCCCCCTCCATAAAAGCTTTGTATTATAGCTTCTCCCATCAAAGGCTTTTGTACAATACAATTCTTGTGTTCCTTGACAAAACTCGTTGGTGCAATGAAGATGGAAGCTTCATGCACCAAATTATGCTTGAAAATCACACCTAGTGTCCCAAGCCTTAGCCCCAAGACCTCACACACCTTCAAAAATGGTGAGAGCTAGCAGGGAATGAGGATAGGCTCTTGGTTGGATTTGCATCACAAAGCCAAGAGTTTCTCGTGAAGGCCTCCCTTCTCACAAGCTTGGAGTGGATGATGAGCTTTCCATTAAAGCTTGAGAAGGAGATAGTCTTCTTTACTTCACACATGAGTTTGTGTGAGTGTGTGTGCCATAATGCCTTGCAAAATCAGTCCCTCTCACTCTTGGTCGACCCCTCTCGCTATTTCCTCCTCCTGGCCCCTCATTGGCTCATGGCAAGCTTAACTAATATGAAATTAGAGGTCAAATGGAGAGCCTTGTGACAAGCATCCGTCTTTCCTCTTTAGTGAGAGTTTTAGGTATTTAAATAATTCAATTAAACTCTCATTGGACCTCTTAGTCTTCTGGCCAATAGGAATCAGGCAAGCCATTGGGCTACTGAATGCTCATTGGACCCGTTGGTAGACTGTCCAATAGTCTTTTAGGGAGCTTAACTTTTATTGGTTCTTTTATCAACCATTTTTAAACTGATTAGACTAAATTTACTCTACCCTAATTCTCATTGATCCACCTCTATGGCCATCCAATAGGATTTGAGGGGAGGTTGGGAGCAATTTGCCTAGGAGCTTGACATGTGTCCAGTATTCCCTTTGTGTAAAGAAGAAGCCTTTGAGTGTGTGTGTGTGTGTGTGTGTGTGTGTGTGTGTGTGTGTGTGTGTTTCTCTCTCATCCCCTACAAAATGGACTCGCCCCCTCCTTCCTAGGGATGTGGGAAGACTTTTTAGTCTTCCCCATGACCATCCAATTCCCCTATGTTTTGGCCATTGGATAAAAGGTTTAATTTTTGGAACCTTAGCCTATGGAAGTCTTACTGGAGCTGAACCTTAGGTCTTTTAAGCCTAATTGAAGCACACCGCTCTTTTGCAGGCTATTCCACTTTGGATCCCAATTTTCCCTCCTTTGGATCCTTGACAGAGACCGGTCTACATCCTTACCGATATTCTAGCTTTTACTCTCCTAGTACTTCCCCATATTAAATGACTAGTTTAACATGAGAAAATCATTTGGGAGTATTAGACATTACCTCTCTCTTGAAATCATAGTCGTCCTTGACTATGAGGTAGAGAAGATACAGCCTAGTCATTAGTCCGTTTGCTAGCGGGTAGAGGACCCCTATTTTACCCTACGACAACGTCCCATAATGGATGACTAGTTCATTTGGTGCTTGAGAGCCTTAGCTACCACAAGCATGTCTGCACATTAGTCCGTATCAATCTTCCATAGTAGAGTGACAAGCTCTACTTGGTGTTCGGGAGATATTGTCTCCACAAACATGATCCTAAGCATGCATAATTAGTAAAATTTGTGCACAATAAAGAAAAGAGAGTTTTATAATACAAAAACTTTGTTCATTATACATATTTACATTTTCTTACTCTTGGGAATCATTGTAAGCATTGACAAGGTTTAGGTTATCATTTAATTGTATGCCTTGCATCCATCTAGCATCTTCAAAAAAATAATTTTTAAACTTGACAAGATATTGTCAGATAGTCTTACCGCCTCGTAATACCTTGTTTTAATGTTGGAGAATGGACTCGGGTTGCAGCACCTCTTCTTGGTCCTCGATCACCGGTGGGTCTTTAATAATTGGTTCTTGAGATGGCTCTCCTTTGTAAGACTTTAGTAGGCTCACATTTAAAGCATTGTGTATGAGCCAATGGCTGGGCAACTTGAGTTGATAGGCCATCTCATTGATTGGTCTAAGAATCTAGAAGTGACCATAGTACCTTTTTGCTAACTTAGCATAGTGTGCCTTAATCGAGCCTTGGGAAACTTAAGCAAGACCAAATCATTTTGTTTAAAGGCTAGGGCTCTTATGTGCTGTTAGCAACGGCTAACACAGGCTACACCAAATATGCATCAAGCGAGAGATATGCTATGGTTGTGCATAATATTTTCAACTCACTTTGTATAAATCTTGGGCTCTTTTGGAGTTCCAAAGTTGTATATGCTAGGTAGAGGGCTCAAGCTTAAACTCATAGTAGAAGGGATTGTGGTGAAAGCCTTTAAAAGGAAGCCTTTATGCAAGGAGGCTTCATTCTTGAGTATCCACTCTTAAGCGTCCACTTTTGAGAGCTCCCTCTCTCTTGAGTGTTCACTCTATGGCCTAGCCTTGAGATTAATGCCCATGCTTAAGAGGCTAGGACTAATCCATTGTAATTAGAGTAAGCTCTTCTTAATTAATCTAATTTCTATTTTCTCATTAGTCTACTTCTTCTCTACATCTCATTACATCATGAAGTAGTATTACACTCTCATTATTCTAGATTTGAGAGAGGTATGTACTTCTTGCTATTAACCACTCCTATTCTTCTCTAAGCATTCGATTTGTGATATTTAGCATCACTAATTAGGTTGATTAAGTTGGATCTTAATCTTGTAATTAGTGTGTATGCCCTATTGTTTGCTTGTGTGTAGATAGGTCTCATGAAACTCTAGCACCATTCACCTCATGTGTGTAGCTATTGATGAAGTGCCGTGATTGACATGTGGTGATTGGAGAGGCCAACACCAATGTAATTAGTGTGTGCTTATCATTAGTGTGCTTGGGATTTCTAGTCTATGGTAAGTCGGACAACGGTGGACTTAATGTGTGTAGGAGTTGATTGATTAGTGAATAGAGTATGTTTAGAATTATTCTTGCCATGGCTAATCTCTACTTGCATTGGAGAGGTGATCTCTTGAATCCTCTACTTCTGAGCATTCGATGCTCGTGCTTCCATGCCCTAGCCGAGTTGCCGATCCATGAATTTGATAATTTTGTGTGTGGGTTGCGATTAGGTCGTTGCTACAATGCCCCCCACCCCCCAACATTTGGTGCCGTTGCCGTGGATCGATAACCTAAGCTAGTGAGTGTAGGATGTGTAGAATAGAGTAATTTCACTACTAATTCCGTTGATTTTTTAGTGTGTGTAACTCAAGTTTTGGTGAGATTTAATGATATTGTGCAAGTAATTGATGCTAATGTTGAGTTATGAATGCCCCAAACCCCCAATTTCATTAATTTCATACTAACCCTTACTAATTTTGCTTCATTTCCATGCTAATTGTATTAATTTCATACTAATTTTGACTAACTTTGCTAACCTAACCACTAACAATTGAAGTGTAATGTATGTTAAATCCCCTTTTTAAAGGTGGAATCATCACTTTAATCAAGTTAATTGTGCTAATTTATGCCTAATATGATGATTTGAGTGTTTGATTTTTTGCCTACAAATGGTCAATTTTAGAGCCGATTTGATAGTACACACACTTATGTGTGCAATGATGTGTCTTTGCGTGGAGAAAAGGAATAGCTTGGACAATGATTACAATGTAAGTGCACTCGCTTGCTCATGTCATTTCTTGATTGATTAATGTGATTCAATGTGCTAATTATTTGCTAAAATTAGGTGTGTAACTTAATTGACATACACTTTGCACCTAATTTGATTCACTTGGAACGGAATTGATGGTCAAATTGTGACTAATGAACTTTGCGTGTATCAAGATAATGCTTAATTCTCATCAAGAATTCATGTGTGTTTCATAAAAATCATTGTGTGTGTGCATGCACCAAACAGGAAAAAAAAACTGTCAAAAAATTCAAGTGTGTGTGCATCTACTCTTGAGTGTGTGCATGCATATAAAGTGATGGAATTGATGGTATATGAGTATGCAATCATGAAATTGATATGTATGCTAGACTAATTCAAGCATTGGATAAGCCTAAATGCCAAAAAATTGGGCAAAAATTGAGTGTGTGCGCCTATCCACGACCACTTGATTTTCTATGATTAATGGTCAATTAGGGCACCTAAATGATTTTTGATTGTGAAATATTCATGAAAAGTGTGTGCAATCATTAGGTGTAAGCCTAAAAGTATTGCCAATTGAGCCAAATTTGATCATTTGTGCTTGATTTTTGAGTGTGTGCATTGCTTGATTGGGTAAAAATAGTGCTAAATTTTTCAAAATTAAGCATGCATGCATTCATTTATGCTTGATTGAATTTGAAATTGGAGCATACAATGTGAAATTGATGGATTAGTTGCATAAAATCTCGGTTTAAATTTGGGTGTGTGTGTCTACTCAATGGCATATGATATCCAAATTAGGGATGATAATTGGGAGCAATTACCAATTATGATGATTGAAAGGCCTAAAAGATTGGTTTATGTATGATTACGTGATTTATGATGATTCATCAATTGATACTCAATTGAAAATGATTGAATAAATGACCAATGTCGTGTATGTCAATTTGATGAAAATTGGTAAAAATTTCATTGAATTGTGCCTTTGCAAATGCTATAATCAATTGCGTGTAGCCATACAAACCAAATGAAAAATCCAATTAGATTTGGATGATTTATTGGCATGGGATATGAGCAACCAAAATTGCAAATGATTGAAAATTGGATATACATTTGCATTTGGGAGAACCTATGTGCTACATTGTGTAAAGCTTGGTCCAAAATCACCATTGAACTAATTTTTTAGCTTGCATCATTGGTGGAATCATGTATAATTGGCAACATATTAAGGTTGGTATATCTTAATTGATTTGTTTGGGAATTATGTATTAAATTCAGACCAAAATATAGATGATTTTGCATAATTGATTGAGGGATTGGGCGATAAAATTGGGGTGTTGAGATTGATTTGATGTGGGATAGTGCATGGGATTTTTGAGGAAATGAAAAACACATTAGAAAAGAAGGGTTTGATTTGGTGTTTTCATACGTTAAAAGAGATTTATATTTTGCGAAGAAAACCAATCTCGAAGCTTTGTATTTTTTAACTTAAGAGTCCATGTTGAATCTCCCCAATCTGAAAGCACACATACCGTGCGAGAACAAGCTCTAATGAATTTTGGAATGAAAAAAATGGGAAAAAAAGAGAGACAAAAAACATTAAAAAACCTCCTCATATTGTATGTCATTTTTTGCTGGTCCGATTCAGGTGCTACCACACACACACGTCGCTTTGGCTCGGCCCCACTTGCCTCGCTCGCAACTCGCTGAAAAGGCCATGATGGCGCAAAACTTTACACACACAAACGCAAATTGGCTGGCAGCTTTTCTGCTTGGATTGGTGCTCATGCAAGACAAAACACACACACACACAGACTTCGTTTGCGCCATTTTTTGAGCACTCAATGCTGCCCTGGTCCCGCCTTGGCTTGCCTGTGGCATTATGCATACTGCTTGCACATGCCCCGGCATTCATTGGCTCCTATATATGGCCCTACCCTCACTCCTCATGTCCAGGTCTCACGCCCGCTACCCTCGTGATGAACACTTTTTACCCTCCCGATTTGAGGCACTCACCCCACCCATCTGATTCCATTCCCGCTTGAGTTGGCCCACTTGCCGTGTTGCTTAGTGTATACACACAACCTGCTCAGCTGAGATTAGTGCGATCCACTTTACTAACCGCAGTTGGCACCACACACACACACACACACACACACACACTTGCTGTGATGTTGTCAAGAGACCCCACACACACATCAGCCCGTGATCTCCTGCCTGGCCTGGATTGACAAACACACACACACGCGCTTGCGGCCGAGAATGGCGCATAGATAACAACACACACACACACACACACTTGGCTCCACACGGCTACGATCCCTTCCTCTTCCTGTCGACCCACATAGCTGCAACCCATTGCCTAGTGAGTTTTTACAGGAAATAAACAAATAAAAATTGTATAAAAAAATGTAAGCTTGCGTTCCCACCTCTCTTAGCTAAAGCTTTTACAATGTGACAACTTCACCTCGAGCATACTCAAATCTAGAAAGCGTGTTTTAATTTTTTCTTGAACCAAGTTTGAAGACTTTCTAGAGGAACAAAAAATGGGAAAATCGGTCAAATATATATATATATATATATATATATATATTGGCTTGTAACTTGCAAGAAATAATACATACTCTTCATGAAAAAATTCTCTTCTTTTTCTTCATAAGCCATATGCGCTCATTTAAGTATCAATTTTTGGTGAAGTGCCATATGTCTTGCTTGGGTTGAATACAAACTTCTTGCAAGCACTAATCAGTGATCTTTTTTGTAGAAATATGGCCAATTGCACAAAAAAGGGGTATTGATTGCATTGAAAGAATTGACATTCTACTTCATCATATGCTCTCTCCTTTCCTATGTATGCCATATCTGCTAGTTTAGGAGCAAGGGAGTGGGCATTGGTTTCAGATGTGCTTTGATTGAGAACTTCATTACATGAATGAACTTTAAATGCACCAATATGAGCCTTATGCATTGGTTTCATGCCATCTCAATTGGAATCTTGGTTGCGAAAAGGAAAATTCTTCTTTGTGATATGCATGCAGGCACGAGAGTCGCATTGATTTATGAGTTGATGCTTGGTCGAGATATGTTATGCTTGGAGTTGACTTGCTTGCAATATTTTAATGCTTGAATTGAATGAAAAATCATTGGAAAGCATTAAAATTGAGCTTGTTTTGATGGCCAAGAGTGAGCATTAAACTTTTGGGCTTATGATTGTTCTTAAATTCTTTTAGCGCTTGTATTGGATGTTCAAATGCTTAAAAGCACTAGTGATATGATTTGCTTTTGAAGGGATGTGGCAGGTGTGTGATTTCATTGATCCAAGAAGGGGTCATCATTGAAAAATATTGCAAAACTTGGCTACTTAGAGCCATTCAATTCTTTGGATTAAAAGTTGTATATATGCTAGCTCATAGCTTGGTCAAAAGTTAAATTTTTTCATTTTGAGCTAGTGTTTACCCAACTTTAAGTACAAATTTGGCTATTGAGAGCCATTCATTTTTAGTTCATCAAGTTCCAGTTATCTCTAGCACATAGATTGCTCTTAAATTGAAGATTTCATGTGAGCTAGTTGTTAGCCAACTTGTTTGGAGATTTTAAATTGTAAAATTTGGCTTACAAGAGCCACTTCATTTCACCAAAGTTGCATTATTTTCAGCTCTTGGCTTGTTTTAAAGTTCCATATCTCATTGAGCTAGAAACTAATCAACTTTGAATTATGCATAAGAGATGGTAAAAATTACAAAATTTGCTTATGTAGAAGCTCATTTTCTCTCTCATTTTTTATATGTATTCATAAATTTGTTGCAAAGAGCACCGTTTGTATAACCAAAGGCATTTTTTTCCCTTGGGGTTTTTCCCTTTGACAAATTCGGGTATCAAAGACCCTAGTTTTAGGTTTTCATTAATGTTTTTGTGTGCTTTTGGATTTCAATAAAAGGCCTTTGGAGCTTGTGTTTACACTTACCTTCAAATCAGCTTGGACTGTAAATAAAAGGATCAAAAGACTTCTCTACAAAGGGGATGCTTGCTCAAGGATGCTCAAAAGAGCATGAATAGGTGTAATCCTTCCATGATTTTTCTCTTTTGTTATCTCTCCATTCTCTATGCTTCGCTTAAGTAATTTTTGCTTCTAAACTATGGTTCTTTTATGTTCAAAAGCTAGGCATACTAAAGTTTCAACACATTTGCTTTGTGAATATTAACTCATCAAAAAATTAGGTTTTATGTGTGCTAATCATAGGTAATTGGCCTTGACCTTAGGTTAATGTAGGTACATTTATCATTAGTCCTAAACTCTTAGTGATAGTCTTAATACTCCATTCATTTTTAACATGACCTAGGGCTATGATTAAACTTTAGTCCTTTAGTCCAATTGCCATTAGCATCTCATCTTGAAAGAAATAAAAAAGTGCTTTAAAAAATGAAACAACGAAGCAAAAAAGTGTCAAGAAAGGGTAGCAAAAATGCTACTAGGCACATGAAAATCAAATCTCTATGTTATGTTGTGTCTATGTGAGGCCTAGCACCTTATTGGTACTTGGCAAGTGAGGGGAATCACCTTGGCTCACTTGGTCAAGGCCCTAAACGGATACCCTGGGCTGATAGGGGTTAGTCGTCACCTTGATAGGCTAGTAGGCTTTTGGAACACCTTCTTGAGGGTTCAAGGAGCCGAGAGTCGCACCTAGACTTGCCTTGGGGTGGTAGCCTTGTATTGTGTTTTACTTTTTTCAATGAATGACAAAAACAAAACTTCCATGACCTTCAAAAAGCTTTGACAATGTACTAATAGATTAGGAACTTTTTTATAGACATGATAGGCTTGAGTGATTTATTAAGATTGGTCACATAGTTTTTAGGCTAGTAAGTTTATGAGCTTGCATTAGTCTAGTTGCTTGTGTTTCAGGCATAAAACTAAAATTTCAAGTGGTTTAATCTTCATAATAGTTTGAGTGTTTTTTTGCTTTGGGTTGTCTAGATTTTTTGACTATGATTCACCCATCTTTTAGAAGCAAAAAATTCCCTTTGCGTGATTGTTCATTGTACTTCATGTTTTATTTATTCTTGTTGACCATTGATGCTCATTACTTGTTCTTATGTTTTGCAGCTCAACATTTCTTCTATGGACTTGCTTTCTACCATGTCACCGTGTGTCATAAAATCTAATATCTAACCAGCCCAAATGATTTTCTCTTTAAACTGATCACTTAATTAATGTGTAAGAATAAACGGGAACAAGCGTTAAGATATAGATGTGCTTATAGATCTATTTCAACACGGGGCCAATGGAAAAAGAGCCCAGATGAGAAATGGTCTATCAAAGAGCAAGGATAACCAATGGAGGAAAAGACCTTAGGGTTGGCTTCATAAAGCCTCCAAAGGTAAGTGTTAAAAGCCTTAAGACATAGTCTTTAATTTTTAATTTTAGTTAATTAAGGTCCAAGCAAGTAAGGGGACACCTTGCTTAAGCAAGGGCTGTGCTTAAGCAGGGGCCTGCCTGCTTACCAAGTTCAAAGATATTGCTACAAAGAAGGGGAGGATCCCTACAAAGGAGGGATGTGAGTAGCATGTATGCACCTCACCAAGGGCCATACTCTCATGAGAGAGGAAAGGGGCCACATGTCAAGTGTAGAGGCACACTGCTCAAGCACGCAAGGGCTGTGCTTAAGCAAGGGTTGTGCTAGCTTAACCTCACATGAGGGAAAGCAGGACACTTGTCAAGAGACTACACAACTTTCCCCAAAGGGAGCCAAGGTCTCATTGGCTAGAAGGCTACATGGCCCAATGGGCTTCAAGGGAAGCCTAGAAAAGGGGGTCGACCTAGCTACCTCTCTCTCTCTCTCTCTCTCTCTCTCTCTCTCTCTCTCTCTCTCTCTCATTTGAGCATCCCACGAGTTCTATCTCTCTCTCATTCTTCTCTCCACACACTCTGGTGAAGCAAGAACTCCATCTCCTTCTCCAAGCTTGAGAGGTTGAGTGCCTACTACAACAAGCTCTTGGTTATGGATGCAAATCCACACAAGAGAATGCCTGTGCTTGCTTATCAATCTCTCCAATCTCCATTATCACTATGCTAAGCTATGCTACAAGAGCTATGAGTGATTATGTGCAAGGGGTTATTGCTTTCTCGTAGAGCTACTTCTACTTCTCTTTTCTTCCTCACTCCCTACCAGCTCTCCTCACCTTTCATGGTGTTTGAGGTCTTGGGATTGAGACTGGGCATTCTTCAAGTTCATGCTAATCATGTTTATTGTTGTTACCATGCTAATGCTTGGTGAGTGAAGCTTACCATCTTCATCTCATCACAAAGTCTCAAAGAACACAATCAGTTGTATTGTAAGCAAGTCTTCTGTCATGGAAGAATCTATAATACAAATGCCTATTGGAGGCGGGACCGGCTCCAACTAATCCGGTCCTCTATTGGTGTCAATTTCTCTAAACTCTCACTCTCTTTTACTTGTATTGTTCATGCCATGTTATGCAGTAATGTGTTAGTGTTGCTCTCTCCATCCAAGCACTTTCCTTCTCACTCTACATCTACACACAAAGAAATGCTCAATATGTTATTCACTTTCTGCTCCAACTCAAGTTAAAAGGCTAATTCCATTACATTGGTATCAGAGCATTTGGTTTCTCTTTTCTTGTTTAAGAAGAGAGGTCCTTAAGTAGCCTATAAATGGTTGATGTTGTTAATTATATTAGGGCAAGTGGAACTCGGATCTATTATCGGTTTTGTTGAGCCCACTATGTGGGATATGGTGCACACCTCGGGAGCTTTGAACTTAATAATGGAGTCTTTTTAGACTTGCCTACGGCTTTACCATTATTGAGCCATAAGAATTCCAAAAGGAGCTAGCCCTTGGCACTCTGCTATGTTAGACCTACTCCTCTACTCTCTATAATTAACCACTTTGGGCCGTGGGTGTAGATACTTAGAGCCAATTTTCAAAGGCAGAGTAGAGTGGCAACTAAAGTTTTGAATTTTCAAAGCATACACTAAGTACATACATAAATTTTGTTAACATGGATGAAAATAATCAAGAGAGTAGAATGAATATTGATACCTTTGATTTTTCACATGAAGGTGCTAATAATGATGCCCCCATGTTTGTGAATTATCTTATCACTAGGTTGCAGCAAGCTCTAGGCAACCCTGCTTTGCAAGCCGAAGTTACTCAACAACTTCGTGCTTATGGAATAACCCTTCCTCTTTAAGAGGAGAGAGTGCTTAGGAGGCCTCTTGAAAGAGACCCCCAAAATAAGACTCTCTCCCATACGAGAGGAGGATTCCAAAGAGCAAGAAAGCAATGAAAAATTAAGTTCCTCTAAAGATGTGGCTCCACGAAGTCAGTGGTCTAGACGATCGCCTACTCCTCCCAAGAGGAAAAGGTCAACAAATAGTCCTTCTCCTCGTCACTCTGAAAGGGCAGAGAGGAAACAAAGGAAGAAAAGAGCTAGGAAGAGGTCACCCTCTTCTCCTTCTTCTTCACCTTCCTCCTGTTCCGACGAAAGCTATGGCTGTTCTCCTAGAGAATACAAGAGGGGAGGACATCCCAAATCATTCCCTGCATGGTGAAGGTCACAAAAGCCAAAGAAGTTCAAGGAGGGGGAAAAGAGTATCTCTTTTCTCACCTATGATGGCACATTTGGTGCTACCGACAAAGTGTTGGCCTTCATCCAGCAATTTGATACGGCTTTTGGAGACGAGGGCTTTACAGAGTCCTCCAAGCTACACCATGTAGCTATGCACTTTCAAAAAACAGCTCGTCAATGGTGGGCTAAACTTCGTGGCAACGGCAAATCCCCAAAGACATAGAAAACTCTACAAGTTTCCATCATGAAGCAATTCCCTGCAAAAAGCGATGCAAAGGACAAAGTGCTTACCGAATGGTGCAGCTTGAACCTTCTCTCTCATAATTCTATCCACAAGTACGTAGACAAGTTCTGGGATTTACATCTCAAGGCTACCGTCTTTCAAAAGATAGAATTTGCCGAGCAAAGGTAGCAATTCTGTGCGGAAGAGATGGCTGAATACATCAACTCTCAACGGCCTGGTACTATTAGCAAAGTAATCCATCACACCATGGTTGCTTCACGCATTAATTTCCATCAAGGGGCTCGATGGAATGGCAAGCCCATGGAAAACAAAGACAAAAATGATGCAAAGGGGAAGACCAATGCTCAAAATTCTTCCCAAGGCACTTCCAACAACAACAAAAACAACAATCAGTCCAAGGAGAAGGGAGTTTACAAAGGTAAAAACAAACTCTCTCCTGAAGAGTTTGAAGCTTTTCGCAAGGACCATAAGTGTTTCAAGTGTGGGGAGCAAGGACATGGCTATCACTCTTGCCTCTAAAAGAATGTTCGCAGTGAGACCCCTAAGGCTTCCACCATCGAAGCTTCAAAAGAGGACACTCATTGCAAAGGATCATCATTTTCCTATGCTTGGGGAAAGGTAAGAGAGCATGATGCCTTCATCTTGTTTGACCTTGGCTCTACTCACAACTTCATATCAACGGAGTTGGGCATCAAAGCTTTCAAGATGGGAGATATGGTAATGGCTGATGCAGCTCTCAAGGGACAGCAAGGCTTCGTTACTCCCTTGATTGGGAAGTTGAGGCTTCATGTCCAAAGCTATGTCAACAAAGAAGACTTCTTCATCTCTCCTCTCCAACATGAGGATGCTATCCTAGGGGTGCCATGGTTTGATCGCATGGCTGCCAATATGAAGTTCCCTAAAAGGAGAATCTACTTCACCTACAGGGGAAAGAATATGTATATAGATGCTAGTGAGCGTGGTCAAACTATTCCACTTGTAAATTCTCCTGCTTTTGATAAATCAATGAAGAGCTCAGTTTCTGCATGCATGATTTTTGTCAAAGAGTCTCTAAAAGATCCTAATGTTTCATCAAATGTAGATGGTAGGAATCAAGAAGAGTTAGACTTGTCTAATTTTCTAAAAGGATTCCAAGATGTGTTCATCGATGATATCCCTATGGACTTACCTCCAAAGCGAGGGGATGATGACCATCGTATTGAGCCGTTCTATGAAGCTCACCACCTAACAAGCCTCCTTATCGAGTCTCACAAGCTCAACAAGAGGAGATCATGAGGCAAGTACAAGAATTGGTAGACAAAGGGATGGTGAGGCCTAGTTCCTCTCCCTTTTGTTCTCCAGTCCTTTTAGTGCAAAAGAAGGATGGTAGATACTGTATGTGTGTGGACTATCGAGCACTAAACCATATCACTATCAAAAACAGAATTTCCATGCTTCGGGTAGAAGATATGTTTGATAAGCTACAAGGCTCTACCTACTTCAGTAGGATTGACCTTAAGAGTGGCTATCATCAAATAAGGATAGTGGATGAAGATATCCTAAAAATGTGTTTCGCACAACGTTTGGTCTTTATGAATATTTAGTCATGCCTTTTGGTTTGACTAATGTCCCAGCTACATTCAATCATCTAATGGAGAAAATTTTTAGACCTTACAACAAATTCACTGGAGTATTCTTTGATGGCTTTTTCATCTACTCCAAGTCTTTGGAGGAACATAAGCAACATCCCCAAGTGATTTTTCAAGCATTGAGGGAGAACAAGCTTTTCCTCAACCAAAAGAAAAGCGAATTTTTCCTTCAAGAGATTCAATACCTAGGTCATATATCTCTCAAGATGGTATATGTATGGATCCATCAAAGTTAGAGGTAATAAAAGCATGGCCTAACCCAAGGAATCTACATGAGCTAAGAAGCTTTATTGGTATGTGCCCATACTATAGACGCTTCATAGCAAAATTCTCTAAAAGCAGCAGGACCACTACACGACTTAACTAAGAAGAACGTTAAGTATGTATGGACTGCTAACGAGAAAAATTCTTTTGATAAGCTCAAAGAGAAGCTTACTTCCCAACCAGTCCTCGTGCTTCCGGATCTCTCAAAGCCATTTGAGGTCCAATGTGATGCTTGTGGTGATTGCCTTGGAGCAGTTTTACTTCAAGAAGGGCGTGCCATAGCATATGAGAGTTGAAGGCTCAATACTAATGAACAAGTTTTGGGCATTTATGAGAAAGAACTTTTAGTTGTTCTACATGCCCTAGACACATGGAAGCACTACTTATTGGGGACTCCATTCATCCTACGAACCGATCACCAAAGTCTCAAGTATTTTTATGACGCAAACCAAGCTCTCCAACAAACAAATGAGGTGGGCAAATTTTCTTGCGCAATTTAATTTTCATATTGCTCACATTGCTAGTAAGCACAATCAAGTGGCCGATGCACTTTCACGACGATCAAAAGTTAGTGTGGTGTCTATAGCTACTCACAAGGATCTATCTTCTATGATAGATAAGTATGCTACTGACCCCGACTTTAGAAACATAATGTCGGCCCTTGCTTTGGGGAAGAAAGAGGAACCATTCACCTTGCAGGATGGTTATCTTCTCCACGGCAATAGGCTATGTGTTACCCTTCCCTTTGTGAGAAAGTTATGTATGAATCCCATGCTCCTCCATATGCGGGACATAGAGGTATTCAACCTACTCTTCGAGGAGTAGAGACGTATTTCTATTGGCCTATCATGAAAGTGGACATACAAGAGTATGTTTCAAAATGCGTAGTTGCCAAAAGATCAAATATGATAGAGGGAAGCAACCTGAATTACTCCAGCCATTGCCTATCCCAAATTCACCATGGGAGAGTATATCCATGGATTTCATCTTTGGATTACCCAAGTCTATCCATGGGAATACGGGAATATGGACAATAATCGACAGATTTAGCAAACAAGCACACTTTATTCCTGTCAAAAAGACTATTTAGGCACACCAAATGGCAACTCTCTTCATATCACAAATTTTCAAACACCATGGATTACCAACATCCATTGTGTCAGATAGAAATCCTAGAATGACCAGTAATTTCTGGAAGGGTCTCTTTGAAAATCTAGGAACAAGATTGAATTTCTCTTCGGCCTATCACCCACAAACGGATGGCCAAAGTGAGATAGCCAATCTTACGATACTTGATCTACCAAAGACTTATGTTACAGAAGTAGATCAACGCTCACAATGGGAAAAATACTTACCTCTTGTAGAGTATGCTTACAATAATACTGTACATACTTCTATGGGAAAAGCACCTTTTGAGATCATTGAGGGAAGACCTAAAAGTCCCTTGCTACTGAAAGTAGATCTTCGCCGCCGATGAGTATAGCCGTGACCTACAAGAATATTTTCAAAAGATTAAGGAGGCTATATCCATCTCTCAACAAAGGCAAAAAGTTGCTGTTAACAAGCACAGAAGGGCCTTAACGTTCAAAGAAAATGATTGGGTCTTACTCAAGTTTCCTAAGGCTCGATTAAGGCAAACGACGGGCAA